>NC_136069.1:497357547-497970881 GCF_964261635.1 Lissotriton helveticus | reverse complement strand
AACAGAGAGATTGGAGTTTTGTCCAGTGGCATAAAGTAGTGCAGAGGGTTAATATGCCTGCTGCAAAGAACACGCACTGTGCAGATCGCATATCTGTATTTTGTATGGATAGCTGAGTGTATACCTCTTTTGTCACAGAGATCCTTGCGTTACTGCAGTACATAAGATACATCCCTAATATAGACCAGTGACTGTTACCAGCTGTCTGTGAAAGAGCTGCATGCAAACTGCATAAACTAGTTAGAACATTATGGTTTTTTCCCCAGTGTTTCATGATCTATTCCTAATGTTGCTAAAAAAGGGTTAGTTTGGGTAGATATACGTGCTTATTAGTAAAACCAGCCTTACCAGTGCTTTAAACCAAATTAAATGTATGTGAGAGAGTGGGTCTTTAGAGAGATGAGAAGCACTGTTGCCCAGTGGTGGTCATGGAATTGAAGGAGGAGGTCTTTGGGGGGTGCACCAAAACTGATTGTTGCACCGGGCGCCACCAGAACTAAAGTCGCTCTTAGACACAGCATCGGCCATAAGTTCCTATTGTAGTAACCCTTTTATTTGATTATTTATTTAATGTTGTTATATGGCACCTAGAGGCATTAGGTGCATTACATCCAAGCATAGAAAAAATACAAGTAAAGGTCTGAAAGGGTAACAGGGAAACAAGAATGCAACCATTTACTTAATTTGAATGAAGGAAACAATGAAGGGAACGAGGGAGTAGGAAGAATTCAAAGACCAAAGGCTGAGAAAAGGGTTAAAGTAAGAACAAAATGATTCTATGGATAAAGAATATGTATATTTTCAGCTGTTTTACCAAGGAGAAGTGGGAGGGTTGACTCCTGACATTTCTCAGTAAGGAGAAGGATTGATGCTGGATGAATGGTGCCTCTGACTTAAGGACTTAAATCTTCTGGGTGTCTGTTGTAAATAAGCAAGGACCACAGAATGGGGATAAGTATTTATTTAAGTAGAAAGGCCCACGGGGACACAGATGGGGCAGGGGTGGTGGCAAGACAATGTACGGGACAGAATGACATGGACGCCGGTGTGACGTCATATAAGAACTGTTCCTAACATTCTAGAATGGAATGTGGGTCATATTAACAACATGGACGACGCACTAGAAACTGCAGTACGGTCGCCGGCAATGACCAACATTATAAAGTCACAACATCTCCCTCCTTCACATTTCAAACACAAATTCAGTCAGTCTTGAACGAAATCTTCATAACGCTTAGGCACCCTAATTTGCCATCCACATCTAGTCTGGGTACTTATACCACCCAGTCCTGGAGCGGTCACGGGAACACTGTCCATCTCCATACTGACTTGACGTTTATCTTCGACGCCACTTCCGTCCACTTCCTCTGTGGCAGTTGTATTACAGCTGTCTTCTTCCGCTCTAGTATACTGGCAATCAGATACCTCATCCCATTCTAGGATACTATCGTTGGCGCTTCCTTCCTCAGCTCCTCTTCCATTCATGATGATCTTTTCTTGACCCTTCTTTAGTTTGACTACGTTGTCTTTACTTCGCCAACCCTTTTCTCCTAGATATACTGCTCCTCTGGATGCTTCCTGTACACCCATTCAGATGCATCGGTCTCCTCTATCACGCCTTCCTTACACAATTTGCAGAGCACCCCTTTCAATTCCTCTCTTATGGATAACGGTATTGCTCTCACTTTGTGCTTGACTGGTACTGCATTTTCTTTTAGCTTGATTTCGTGCGTAAAACCTTTGACACATCCTATTGCATTCCTAAAGACTGCATTGTATTTTTCCATAATCTCTTCAATTCCTTCTTTTCTCTCCATTAGACATATGTTATTTATAAGTTCCTCTCTTAGTATGATCGGTTCTTTGGCGCCTGGTTGGAGTATCACTCCTAACTTTGCTAAGTCTTTCCACCCTATCAAAATTCTGCCTTTTATTGCTACATATATTTTAGTGTTTATCGTTCTGCCCTTAAATGTTACTGTGTCGCAGAAATACCCCAACATTTCGATATCCTGCTCCCCAAATGCCTTGGGGTTTACATCCGTGTCATGTAGCGCTATGTCTTTCCATTTTTCCTCGAATATCTTGTCCGATATGATCGTTATGGGTGACCCAGAATCCGCCGTGAACTTCAATTCAATGTCTCCGATTTTCATATCGCCGATGGGCCCCTTTATCTTCCCATCTTCCATCTCTACATAGAGTACGATTTTCTCGCACATTTCCTCATCGAAATCTCCGACAGTATTCACCTTTATATTTTCATTTGATCTCATTTTTGTTTTACACAGTACCGTGTAGTGTCCCACTCTTTTACATTTACAGCATCTCCTTCCCATGGCTGGGCATGCGCGGCAATCTGCAAGATGATCTTGCGCCCCACATCTGTAACAACTCATTCTTTTTGTAGCCACTTTCTTGTCTCCCCAATTTCTCTCAGAGCTTTTGTGGTCATTTCTCCTTTTTTCCTGTAGGTAGAACACATTATCAATGCTAGAGCTGCTTGATAACGCTTTCGTGGTAATCAACGATCTTTCAATTGCCTTTGCAATGTCTGTCACATCCTGCAATGATGGGTTTCTGCATGTCAACAACCTTTCTTGCACTTTCTTCGAGTGACAATAAAAAACCACTTGGTCTCTAATGTAGATATCAGTCATCTCGTTGAATTCGCAGTCTTTCGCTAGCACTCTCAAGCATGCTATATACTGTTCAACCGTTTCACCTTCTTCCTGCTTTCGCAGCGCGAATTTATGCCGACCAACCATTATATTGCTTTCCTCATCATACTGTTTCTCCAGCTTCTTGACCACCTCCTGATACTCATCGAGAGGTATGAACACCCCAGGCGGACTTTCGTATTCTGGTAGGCTATCGAATACTTCCTGACCTGTTTTCCCCAATAATCCGAACAGAAGCGATTTCTTTCTCTCTGCGTCATATTTTTTACCATCAATAGACACTATATAGTTCTCAAAGGCTCTTAACCAATTCTTCCATTTCATTATGGGTTTCCCAGGTTCCTCAAGGAAGAGTGGTGGAACACAAATATTATTGCTTTGGGCAATTTTGTAATATTTCCCTTCCAATTATCTTCACTGAAAATAGGTCTTTTATTTTGTACTATTAAACCTTTAAGCTTTCTCGCACTGTTTATTTTCATGCGTTCTCAATTTTATAGAAATCCCTTATCTTCGAGCACAGTTTATTAAATAAGAAATATACTCCTTAATTTTCCTTAGTTTGCCTTTTCAATTTATAGTCCCGTACACCTCCTACATTTCTTTAGTTGCATTAACCGCTGGCTATTGATATTTCCGATAGTAATGCCAACGTGTTACAGCGCTGTGCTCATCACTTTCGCGCATTGTTTACATTATCCGATAAACAACTGTGAAACTGACAGGATTCGGCTTCGTTAGATTTCCAAAATGGCCGCACGTTGCACGTTCTTGACGTCGCACCAATCAGCATGCAGATCGAGCCTGACGTTCAAAGCACTCCCATGATGCTTCACGCGCGTCAATTTCACCGCGCCTCACATTCAGTCTCACAGCGGCACCTTCAATAGTGGTTAGTCACTTACTTCTTTCTTCCGCTAATACATTTTGGCATTTGCTGTTATACCCCTTGCTCGATGTCAAAGTCGAGGTTCTTGCCGATATCTTCTTCAATGTCCGTGAGCCTCTCTTCAATTAACCCTCGTCGCCATTGTTGTAAATAAGCAAGGACCACAGAATGGGGATAAGTATTTATTTAAGTAGAAAGGCCCACGGGGACACAGATGGGGCAGGGGTGGTGGCAAGACAATGTACGGGGACAGAATGACATGGACGCCGGTGTGACGTCATATAAGAACTGTTCCTAACATTCTAGAATGGAATGTGGGTCATATTAACAACATGGGCGACGCACTAGAAACTGCAGTACGGTCGCCGGCAATGACCAACATTATAAAGTCACAACATTGTCCGTCCGATCTGCAAAGTCTGCTCAGGACTCCGTAGTAGGTAGAAGACCCGAAAAGTTTGAAGCACTCTTTCAATTTATTGTCTTGTAGATGAGACAGCAGAATTTGTGTTTTATCCCTGCGTTTAACACAGCTAGCCAACCGTTGTTGTATGGCCTTTACTGGGTAATATATGTGACTGAGGGACTTCAGCTAAGATGGAATTGCTGAAACAAAGTTTGAAGATCACTAAGGCCTAAACAAGTAGCTTCAATAGAACCTTGGGAAGCGGACATCTTATATGACTGATGGGGCAGAGGAAACATTGATAACCTTGACCAAATTGTATAAATGAGGAAGGAGAGTCAGAAGACAGTCTAGGAAGAACATAGTGATTTTAAAGATGAGAAGTGTAAAAGTGAAGCCATTGAGATTCAAGGGAGGAGATCGTTGGGATACTTGTTGTATTTGAGTGGATGGAACATGTGTAGTAATTAATTCCTAATATGATTAGGAAGGAGAATGTTTTTGGGCATACAATGACTGACCATGATGAAGCATGAGAGAAGAAGAGCTGCGCTGGAAGTTTAAAGGTAGATTTACATGTCTTCCTTACACTGATGGAATAATATGACACACTAGCTGAGGTTCGCACTCAGTGGCTCGAGATACAAATTAGAGAGAGTGTCCACAAAATTGAAGCCTGGGGTCAACTATAGGGCATTTCAGGCTCCCAGAAAATGTAATTCTCTGGTCTCATGAATAGATGGCATTTAGAGAGAAAGGACAAGAATCTACTATGAACATGACCTTTGATGGCCATGCTATGTTCAGCACAGCCTGCTGTGGACACTGTATAGCAGGCCAGTAATAAGTCAAAAAAGGATGAGCAGGCAAAACTCCCAATAAATCAACTATACAGTTAATATCATCCAGTACTTTAGCATTGCTCTCTCAATGCTGTGAACTAGTTAAAAGCTTGACTGGTGGTATGACAGTAGTTGTTCCATGTTATTCAACAATGAACATTTGTTTTCACAAGGCAACACAATTGCAAATAGTTGAAAAGAAGGTCAAGAATAAGCACATATTTTTAGAAAGGGTGTTATCTTCACACATTACGTTCACAAATGATATGGTGTACCTGACCCTTCACTGAATAATGTGCTTAGTTCTCTGACGCTGCAAAAAACGAAATTTGCTGATTGGTAAATGGAGTTTCCTGGGCAGATACGCAAACCCACTGAATATTGCAAGATGTCTGTAAACACCAAGGCAGCCAGAGTGCCCGTGCATATTTAGGGATCCTGGTTTCTAAGGGCATGGTATACATCTACAAAAAGAGGCACTTGATCTTTGAGGGATCCCTTCAGAATTATAAGTATACCTCTAAGTCTGAGCAGCCATTTACCTTCTCATCAACTGCCATAGTTTTTACATGCGAGCTTGCTTTTGAGCATAGTAAAGAAGTTTTCACTTCTACGTCGAGAGGTTCTTACCATTGTAAAAAGGAAAGCACAAGTCAGAAATTTTGATTCCTCACCCTGGAAAAGTAGGACCCACACTCGAGGTTTGAGGAAAAATAGTAGCGAAGGAGGTAGACTTGTGTGCGATCTAAGAAACTGTAGGAGTTTGTCCGTTCAACTGTAGAGGATAAATGTTTAAATCGCTGACATGAGGACTGCTGTCTAACTCTAAGACTAGCATGTTGATACTGCTGCTGCAAGGTTGAAAAGTAAAATGATTGGTGCAGTTTTCACCATATTTGCCTAGGATGGAGTAATCCCTACAGCGTGATGTTGTGTCTATATGGGGCAAGGGAAGAGCTCTAGAACTCCAGAGGCAAAATTCTGTATTGAGTGGGGTCCCCTAGGTGCTCATACTGACCTGCAGCTGTGGCTATGTTTATGAATGGAAATTCCTGAGTTATAGGCCTTTTTGTGTTGATCAGCCTCCCATAACGAGCCTGTGCATGAAGTTTGCCGTATCATGCACTGACTGTGAGCATACTAAGGCTGTGTCCAAGTGGGTGAGGTCCAACATCCTGCCTTGCTCTGAAAAGTGCTTCAAGTTCCTAGCCTAGAAACTGCTCTACAGAATTTAGTGCTGAGCACAATCTCAATCAACCAGCTCCTGCAGCACACCTGGCCATGATGTCCTTAATGTGAGCGTCCTGGAGCCCATTCAGAGACATAGAGTCAACAACAAAAAGGCAAAACACTTTACCAAAAGACAAGAACAACAAGCATTGAAAATGCAATAGGTCTCGCAATAGAAGAGTTTCACATTTTTCGTTTTGCAAATGGATGAGTGGCGTTGCGTGGATGAGTGGCGTTGCGTGGATGAGTGGCGTTGCGTGGGTGAGTGGCGTTGCGTGGGTGAGTGGCGTTGCGTGGGTGAGTGGCGTTGCGTGTGTGGCGTTGCATGTGTGAGTGGCGTTGCATGTGTGTGTGGCGTTGCGTGTGTGTGTGGCGTTGCGTGGGTGAGTGGCGTTGCGTGTGTGGCGTTGCATGTGTGAGTGGCGTTGCATGTGTGAGTGGCGTTGCATGTGTGAGTGGCGTTGCATGTGTGAGTGGCGTTGCGTGTGTGAGTGGCGTTGCGTGTGTGAGTGGCGTTGCGTGGGTGAGTGGCGTTGCGTGGGTGAGTGGCGTTGCGTGGGTGAGTGGCGTTGCGTGGGTGAGTGGCGTTGCGTGGGTGAGTGGCGTTGCGTGGGTGAGTGGCGTTGCGTGGGTGAGTGGCGTTGCGTGGGTGAGTGGTGTTGCGTGGGTGAGTGGCGTTGCGTGTGTGAGTGGCGTTGCGTGTGTGAGTGGCTTTGCATGTGTGAGTGGCGTTGCGTGTGTGAGTGGCGTGGCGTGTGTGAGTGGCGTTGCGTGTGTGAGTGGCGCTGCGTGTGTGTGTGGCGTTGCGTGTGTGTGTGGCGTTGCGTGTGTGTGTGGCGTTGCGTGTGTGTGTGGCGTTGCGTGTGTGTGGCGTTGCGTGTGTGTGTGGCGTTGCGTGTGTGAGTGGCGTTGCGTGTGTGAGTGGCGTTGCGTGTGTGAGTGGCGTTGCGTGTGTGAGTGGCGTTGCGTGTGTGAGTGGCGTTGCGTGTGTGAGTGGCGTTGCGTGGCTGAGTGGCGTTGCGTGGCTGAGTGGCGTTGCGTGGCTGAGTGGCGTTGCGTGGCTGAGTGGCGTTGCGTGGCTGAGTGGCGTTGCGTGGCTGAGTGGCGTTGCGTGGGTGAGTGGCGTTGCGTGGGTGAGTGGCGTTGCGTGGGTGAGTGGCGTTGCGTGGGTGAGTGGCGTTGCGTGTGTGAGTGGCGTTGCATGTGTGAGTGGCGTTGCATGTGTGAGTGGCGTTGCATGTGTGAGTGGCGTTGCGTGTGTGAGTGGCGTTGCATGTGTGAGTGGCGTTGCATGTGTGTGTGGCGTTGCGTGTGTGTGGCGTTGCGTGTGTGGCGTTGCGTGTGTGTGTGGCGTTGCGTGTGTGAGTGGCGTTGCGTGTGTGAGTGGCGTTGCGTGGATGAGTGGCGTTGCGTGGGTGAGTGGCGTTGCGTGGGTGAGTGGCGTTGCGTGGGTGAGTGGCGTTGCGTGTGTGGCGTTGCATGTGTGAGTGGCGTTGCATGTGTGTGTGGCGTTGCGTGTGTGTGTGGCGTTGCGTGGGTGAGTGGCGTTGCGTGTGTGGCGTTGCATGTGTGAGTGGCGTTGCATGTGTGTGTGGCGTTGCGTGTGTGTGTGGCGTTGCGTGGGTGAGTGGCGTTGCGTGTGTGGCGTTACATGTGTGAGTGGCGTTGCATGTGTGAGTGGCGTTGCATGTGTGTGTGGCGTTGCGTGTGTGAGTGGCGTTGCGTGTGTGAGTGGCGTTGCGTGTGTGAGTGGCGTTGCGTGGGTGAGTGGCGTTGCGTGGGTGAGTGGCGTTGCGTGGGTGAGTGGCGTTGCGTGGGTGAGTGGCGTTGCGTGGGTGAGTGGCGTTGCGTGGGTGAGTGGCGTTGCGTGGGTGAGTGGCGTTGCGTGGGTGAGTGGCGTTGCGTGTGTGAGTGGCGTTGCGTGTGTGAGTGGCGTTGCATGTGTGAGTGGCGTTGCATGTGTGAGTGGCGTTGCGTGTGTGAGTGGCGTTGCGTGTGTGAGTGGCGTTGCGTGTGTGTGTGGCGTTGCGTGTGTGTGTGGCGTTGCGTGTGTGTGTGGCGTTGCGTGTGTGTGTGGCGTTGCGTGTGTGTGGCGTTGCGTGTGTGTGTGGCGTTGCGTGTGTGAGTGGCGTTGCGTGTGTGAGTGGCGTTGCGTGTGTGAGTGGCGTTGCGTGTGTGAGTGGCGTTGCGTGTGTGAGTGGCGTTGCGTGTGTGAGTGGCGTTGCGTGTGTGAGTGGCGTTGCGTGTGTGAGTGGCGTTGCGTGGCTGAGTGGCGTTGCGTGGCTGAGTGGCGTTGCGTGGCTGAGTGGCGTTGCGTGGCTGAGTGGCGTTGCGTGGCTGAGTGGCGTTGCGTGGCTGAGTGGCGTTGCGTGGGTGAGTGGCGTTGCGTGGTTGAGTGGCGTTGCGTGGGTGAGTGGCGTTGCGTGTGTGAGTGGCGTTGCATGTGTGAGTGGCGTTGCATGTGTGAGTGGCGTTGCCTGTGTGAGTGGCGTTGCGTGTGTGAGTGGCGTTGCATGTGTGAGTGGCATTGCATGTGTGTGTGGCGTTGTGTGTGTGTGGCGTTGCGTGTGTGGCGTTGCGTGTGTGTGTGGCGTTGCGTGTGTGAGTGGCGTTGCGTGTGTGAGTGGCGTTGCGTGTGTGTGTGGCGTTGCGTGTGTGAGTGGCGTTGCGTGTGTGAGTGGCGTTGCGTGGGTGAGTGGCGTTGCGTGGGTGAGTGGCGTTGCGTGGCTGAGTGGCGTTGCATGGCTGAGTGGCGTTGCGTGGCTGAGTGGTGTTGCGTGGGTGAGTGGCGTTGCGTGGGTGAGTGGCGTTGCGTGGTTGAGTGGCGTTGCGTGTGTGAGTGGCGTTGCGTGGTTGAGTGGCGTTGCATGTGTGAGTGGCGTTGCGTGTGTGAGTGGCGTTGCATGTGTGAGTGGCGTTGCGTGTGTGTGTGGCGTTGCATGTGTGTGTGGCGTTGCGTGTGTGTGTGGCGTTGCGTGTGTGTGTGGCGTTGCGTGTGTGTGTGGCGTTGCGTGTGTGTGTGGCGTTGCGTGTGTGTGTGGCGTTGCGTGTGTGAGTGGCGTTGCGTGTGTGAGTGGCGTTGCGTGTGTGAGTGGCGTTGCGTGTGTGAGTGGCGTTGCGTGTGTGAGTGGCGTTGCGTGTGTGAGTGGCGTTGCGTGGCTGAGTGGCATTGCGTGGCTGAGTGGCGTTGCGTGGCTGAGTGGCGTTGCGTGGCTGAGTGGCGTTGCGTGGCTGAGTGGCGTTGCGTGGGTGAGTGGCGTTGCGTGGGTGAGTGGCGTTGCGTGGGTGAGTGGCGTTGCGTGGGTGAGTGGCGTTGCGTGGTTGAGTGGCGTTGCGTGTGTGAGTGGCGTTGCATGTGTGAGTGGCGTTGCATGTGTGAGTGGCGTTGCGTGTGTGAGTGGCGTTGCATGTGTGAGTGGCGTTGCATGTGTGTGTGGCGTTGCGTGTGTGTGGCGTTGCGTGTGTGGCGTTGCGTGTGTGTGTGGCGTTGCGTGTGTGGCGTTGCGTGTGTGTGTCGCGTTGCGTGTGTGTGTGACGTTGCGTGTGTGAGTGGCGTTGCGTGTGTGAGTGGCGTTGCGTGTGTGAGTGGCGTTGCGTGTGTGAGTGGCGTTGCGTGTGTGAGTGGCGTTGCGTGGCTGAGTGGCGTTGCGTGGCTGAGTGGCGTTGCGTGGGTGAGTGGCATTGCGTGGGTGAGTGGCGTTGCGTGGTTGAGTGGCGTTGCGTGTGTGAGTGGCGTTGCATGTGTGAGTGGCGTTGCATGTGTGAGTGGCGTTGCATGTGTGAGTGGCGTTGCATGTGTGTGTGGCTTTGCATGTGTGTGTGGCGTTGCGTGTGTGTGTGGCGTTGCGTGTGTGTGTGGCGTTGCGTGTGTGTGTGGCGTTGCGTGTGTGAGTGGCGTTGCGTGTGTGAGTGGCGTTGCGTGTGTGAGTGGCGTTGCGTGTGTGAGTGGCGTTGCGTGGGTGAGTGGCGTTGCGTGGGTGAGTGGCGTTGCGTGGGTGAGTGGCGTTGCGTGGGTGAGTGGCGTTGCGTGGGTGAGTGAATGGTTAGCTGTTGCTTATGCGACGTATAGCACTTAATACTAAAGTAGGCAGACCTTCTTAGCCTTTGTGAGAATAATAGCAAAATAAAAATAAAAACCAGATCAAGTCAAGGACGCAAACGGCACCATGCTATTGTTTATTTACTCAGATGATTTGCATAAAAATGTAACTTGTGAGCACGTTTCTCTAACTCTCCAATAATCCCATTACAACACTTTGTACAAATGAGATTGGGACTCATCCTTCCGAAGTCGAGAAAAATGTGCAACGCTGTGTTGTAGTTAATTTTTTTAATTAACAAAATGCAAATAATGTGGAGAGATTTCAAGTGATTCAGGAATGGGCGCCCTTGTAAAGAGAAAGTACGGCCGGCCTGGGCAGTGATAGGGGAGGAGGGAGGAGAAATGCGAGTCACGGCAGCAGCAGCCTTTGATGTGCCTGCCGGCCGGCCGTGAATAATTAGGGGGTGAGAAATGCGCTCGGAGGGCTGCCTTTGATGTGGTAATGCGAGGCAGGCAGGCAGGCGGCTGGTGGCATTGTGCACGCGCTTTTTAGGGCTTGCGCAAGCGCAATGACCTAAAAAGCACATGCACTTGAAGGAATCGCCAGTGGAATCGCCAGTGGTGGATAAACACTGGATAAGCCCCTATAGAGCTTCGCCAGCTATGCGCTGAAGCGCATCAGCAGGCGAGCCCTAAAAAGGCTCAAGTGCACACTGAGAAAGGTGACTTTTTCCCTTACCTGAGACAGAGCGTGTTGACCACTAAAACCTTACAGCCCCCACAGGTGTTCCTTGCTCTTGATTTTCTTACAAACATCTGAATTGCTATATTGAAGCTTAAGTCACAAAAACAATCCCCTTTGGGTAGCTACGATCACACCTCATTCATACTCAAAAGAGAATTTTTTATCACCAAAACACAAACTACATGTAACCCACACATTCCGAAAAAACTAAAAGGGGTCAATTGAACGTTGTATATTTGTTATCCATGTATTAAAAGCACATAAATGTTATACAGCAGAATTAATTCTACAATTTCTAAAAACAGGGTAATTGAAAAATCATACAGATGTCAATATGCTGTCCAATTTTTACAAATGCAAAAACAACAGTTGATGGACAGAATGGACAGATTGCAGAACAATGTCATACATTCACCCCAGTACAGAGATCCGGGTCTAAAGCCATCGTTTTTTTGCTCTCCATGCCATTCCAGTTTGAACCAAGCCATATGCAAATCAGTCTTGACCCTGTGCCCCATGGAAACAGTCAAGCCCAAACTGCCAAGCCAGGTCCTCCCTGGACTGGAAACAAGCATCCTAGGACCCGTTGCGGGCTTTCAGCCCTCATCAGCCAGGATAGCTTGATTCCAGTGGCATGGACAGCACGGGCTTCACGTCTGAGCATACCCATCCCACTCGGGGTGACAAATTCAAAAACAAAAGTTGATGGACAGAATGCAGAACAATGTCATACATTCACCCCCTTTGGTATCGCTTTGTTCGCCCTAAGTTGGCAGGGAATGCCCGGACGTGGGTCCCTTGCTAATTTTGCAACTGGATTCAAGTTAGCCTGGCTGATGACGGCTGATTAGCCAGAAACCGGTCCCAGGATGCTTGTTTCCAGTCCAGGGAAGACATGGCTTGGCAGTTCAGGCTGGACTGTTCCCATGAGGCACAGGGTCAGACTGATTTGCATATGGCCATGTCTGAACTGGGGTGGTGGAGTCAGTTAAAGAATGATGATGGATTAAACCCATATCAGTTGACTGGGGATGAGTGTTTGATTTGCTCCAGTGCTCCGTTCATCATCCCCTTTGGTATCGCTTTGTTTGCGCTAAGTTGGCAGGGTATACCCAGACGTGGGTCCCTTGCGCACTTTGCCACTGGATTCAAGGTAGCCTGGCTGATGATGGCTGATTAACTAGAATCCAGTCCCAGGATGCTTCTTTCCGGTCCAGGGAAGACATGGCTCGGCAGTTCGGGCTGGACTGTTCCCATGAGGCACAGGTTCAGACTGATTTGCAGATGGCCATGTTTGAACTGGGGTGGTGGAGTGAGCTAAAGAATGATGATGGATTAAACCCAGATTAGTTTACTGGGGGTGAGTGTTTGATTTGCTCCAGCGCTTCATCCACCATCCCCTTTGGTATCACTTTGTTCGCCCTAAGTTGGCAGGATATGCCCAGATGTGGGTCCCTTGCTCACTTTGCCACTGGATTCAAGCTAGCTTAGCTGATGACGGCTGATTAGCCAGAAACCGGTCCCAGGATGCTTGTTTCGGTTCAGGGAATTGTTAATCGTTTTCTGTATTCTGTTTTATAACATAGTGCACACTAGGATTTGAATTTGGGGAGATAATTTTTTTTTTCTGATGGTGGTGGTCGAATAATAGTACCCACCCAAATGCATCGATGCTCTGATGATAAAGGCCACCCTAGATCCTTGAGGACAACTGTTGCACTAAACAAATGATAAGAGAAAAAGTCATTCCTATGTGTAATAAGTGATTTGTGTAAGACTGGTGTGGTGCTTTCATGACTAGAAATAACTTTCTTGCCTGTTCACCCATAGTGTACTATTAGGTTTCTGATTAGTAACTGTCTTTAAGAACTGTTTCTATGAATTGTTGTATCTTGTAAAAATTGGACAACAATTGACATCTGTACGATTTTTCAATTGCCCTGTTTTTAGCAATTGTGGAATTAATTCTGCTGTATAACATTTATGTGTTTTTAATGCATGGATAATAAGGGGCAGATTTATGAAGGCCTTGCACCGCAATTGCGTCAATTTATTTGACGCAAAGGCGGCGCAAACAATGCGCCCTATTTACAACGTGACGCATCTAGGAGATGCGTCACGTTGTAAAGCCCTGCGCCATAAGGAGGCGTTCCTGCGCAGGGGGACGTTCCTGCGCAGGAACGCCTCCTGAAAGTGACTTAGTGAAATCTATAAGATTTCACTCAGTCACTTTCAGGACAATGCTGCATTAAAACCCTGCGCCTGCTTGAAGCAGGCGTAGGTCTTGACGCAGCATTGTCAAGATGGGGCACCCCCGAGTCTTGCTGGAGCTGCGTCGCGCTTGTGACGCAACTCCAGCAATGCGCCACCTTTACGGCACAGATGCGTCACGCATCTGTGCCGTTTTTGCCCCATGGTGCGCCGCATTGTAAATGCGGCGCACCATGGGTGGCGGAGCAGTGGCGCAAGATAACTGGCGCATCCCTGGGGATGCGCCAGTCATCATAAATCTGCCCCTAAATATACAGTGTTCAATTGACCATTTAATTTTTAGGGGATTTGTGCGTTACACGTTGTTTATGTTTTGGTGATAAAAAAATTCTCTTTTGAGTATGACTGTGGTGTGATTGTAGCTACCCAAAGGGCATTGTATTTGCGACTTTGGTGTATCCGGTGCCCTACTCCTTTGGTGTGGTGTAATAAGGACCCTCTCTCTTTCTTGAGATATATTGAAGCTTACCCAGGGTGCCCCAGATATTGAATGTATTTATTTACCTACAGAGATGTTGTTTTATGTTTATTATGCTATTGAATTTAAAGGCGAAAAGGTGAATTAATTTCTAAGTAGAACTTAGGGGCCAATCCATTCCTTGGGTGGTGTGAAGAATTTATTGTTGAATCTTGAAACTCTCTTGAAGTCAAAATCTAACATGTAGTATTGGCAAATCTCTGAGTTTGCAGCAGCAAGTGATTTCCTGTAATTTCAAAGATAACAGGTATTACTTGTCTCATAGACTGCACAAGTCCAAGAGTCACATAGGCTCTATTGGATTGACCTGAAAATATACTTCCCTGTAGGTGAGGTTTTGAAAGTTATTAACATCAGGAACTTCTAACATGTGTCAGTGAACTCCTGACACAGATCACCTATAACTGAACCCATTTGATCTTTTGGATAACCTGAGAAACCTGTCATTGGCAAAGAACACTTAGGTGCCAGGGGAATACTTCAACAATATCACATGCAGTTGGGTGGTGCAAGGTAGAATATTGTACCACTGCCTGTGGTGGAAGGCCAGTAATGGGGGTGAAAGAGTTTGTTGCAGCTACTGCAGCTTTCTGAAAACATTTCCAAATGCATGATTGGTTGGATGCAAGAATGCCTGGTTCTACAACAGCTATTACTAAGATTAGCCATTTCTCTGTATTTTGTTTTTTTAAGTGTGATAAGAGATCACCATAATGTGATCTAACAAACATCTTAACATGTCAGAAATCACAATAATAAGTAAACAGTTCCACACAAGCTCAAACATTTGCCAGATTCAAAAGGATTTTAAAAACATTTAGATCCTAAGTACATCAGTCAGTGTTTTAGGGTTACATCCAAATTGTAGAACTTAATCTGTCTTTACCATATTAGTAGCAGCATTCAATTCAATTCATACTTTATTGTATTAAGTCTATAAAAACCATAACAATATTGCCATGTATTAAATTCTACATAAATAATACATAAAATCTGCCTGCATGATTGCTAATAATTTCTTAATAATAAATCCAAATGCCATTGTGTTATTTACACCTAAACTCATAGTAGGTATATTCATCAAACTGAGATGTTGCCATTAGGATTTAATATCAGTAAAGTGCTACTGTGTTGCTAAAACCCACAACAGCATTTACACTTTTTAACAAATATGGTTTGAATGCCCCTGATGTTAGAATATCTTGTAATAATAGCATCTCATTTGAACAGTTTGTCGCATAAAATCAAGACTTTCAACCTTTTTACAGTTGCTCTGAGGTTCAGATGGATTAAGGCTTTTTAAAAATAAAAATTCAAAAGTAAAACGGGTGCATTCTTTAAAGGGAGTATATATCGACTAGGTGGATGATGTCCTCCTCTACTGCACCCCATAGTCTGCATGAGTTTGGGCTGTTGTATTTCCATGATTGTGGGTCATCCAGGGAGGGCAGTGTTCCAAATCTCATGACCATCAGTTTTCTCTTAAGGTGCACTGAGTACGTCATGCTTAGATATGCTGCCGATTTCAAGATGTTATAAGATTGTAGTAACATCCAAGAATGCGTGTGGTTGGTTAGTATTTGTTTGTCACCCTTGCCCTCGGCAGCAGCAGACTCGACTACGAAAACGCCCTCTACGCGGGAGCCCCGACCAAGCTCATCAAATTACTACAACGCATCCAAAACGCCTCGGCACAACTGACCCTCGATGTACCACGCCACGGCCACATCACCCCCCACCTGAGAAACCTGCACTGGCTTCCCGTCAACAAGAGGATATCCTTCAAGCTCCTCACCCACGCACACAAGGCACTCCACAAGACCGGCCCAGCCTACCTCAACAGACAGCTCTCCTTCTACATCCCCAACCGCCAGCTACGCTCCACCGACCTTTCACTCGCCATCGTCCTGCACTTCCGAAGAACAACCACCGGTGGGAGATCCTTCTCCCACCTCACCGCCAAGACATGGCACACCCTCCCACTGAGCCTACGACTGACCCAAGACCTGCTGACCTTCAGGAGGATACTGAAGACCTGGCTGTTGGATCAGTAGCGCCCCCCCCCCCAGCGCCTTGAGACCCTCGCGTGTATGTAGTGCGCTTTACAAATGATTGATAGATTGATTGATTTGTCGTTTAAAAGCAAATGCATTTTTGTTGCTTTGTTTATTGCTAGGAAAAAAGGCTAGATAAGGTAGATTAAAATTCCACAGGTCTGTTGTGTTAGTGATTTCCATTGATGACTGCAAGTTTACTGTATATGGAGGGAGGATCCTTTTTCAATGACTGCCCCAGAGCATTTTTTAATAGGCTCCTTTAGTTTGACTGTATTTTACACCATGTTGTGATGGTGGAGTAGTTTCTCTCTAGGTTTTGTTGCATGAGACCGAATTCCAGGCGAAATTGAGCAGGTGATATGCTCTGTGGAAGGCCAAACACTAGCTTATACGCGTTTGTAGTCTCGCCAGAAGTGATGCAGTTTTACCGTGCATTACTGCACTTGCACATGCCACCTTTGAGAGTAGTTTAGTCACTGTAACTGCCAATAGAGGTTTCAAGAAGGGACCATCCAGCTTTTTAGCGAGAACACAGAAAGCATGGAACAATGCTTTTCCTTTCTTGGTGGCATATTGTTTGTGTTCTTGGTAACATAATCCCTGTCTATATAAAGGTCCAGATAGTTATAACTGTTGACTTCCTCTAGAATCTTGTCTCCAAGCACAATTCTGAGTGGTGGGTTAGGTCGGTTCCTGATGGACGTTATTTTTGGTTTTGTTGTGTTAAGTTCTAATTTATTGACCTTGATGTATTCTTCTACGTCTGTGAGTGGTCTTTGCAGTCCCACTCTTGTTTGGCTGAGTAAGACTATATCGTCTGCATTAGAAAGATGCGTCAAGAAACCTTGGTGGATGGAAGTTTATCTGGTCAAGCCGTGGAGACAGGTCAACCATAAACAAGTTGCACAAATGTGGAGCTAAGACACATCCTTGGTTAAGGCCAGCTTCAGTGGGAATTCTCCTGGATAGTCTTGTACCATCAGCCAGATTAACTTGTATCCAGTGTGTGTGTACAACTACTTGACGGCACTTAGCATTTTGTCTGGGAGCCCCAACTTTCTTAATTTTCCTGACAATAGGCCCCGGTCCATTCAGTCAAATGCTGCTTTAAAGTCTATAACTCATAGATTTAGCATTTTCTGTGAGAGCCTTCTTCTCAGCTATTGTTGTTATGGTTTGGATATTGCTAGTATTTATGTGTTCTCTCCAGAACCCTATCTGTTTTTTGGGGACCAGTTTATTGATATTTGACCATTCTAACAGTTCCCCCAGGATTAGTATTATGTAGTATACATCCTTCGAGTTTATAAGCACTATAAGCCTGTAGTTGGTGAGGTTGGACCGATCTCCACCCTAGACGACCAAGTTTATTACTGACCCCCTCCTGCTATTAGGAATGGTGCCTGTTGTTTTCATCTTGTTATAGAGTGCCGTTAGTGGAGTTGCCCAGAAATCCTGGTCATGTTTGAAGAAGGCCTCTGGGATGCTCTTTAGCCATGGTGCACCATCTCTTCGTCCTGCCATTATCGCTTTAGCCACTTTCTCCGTTGAGTAGTGTTGATTAACCAATTCAGGCAAACTGTCTGGGATGCTATATAGGTTAGATATCCCCTGCTTGCTGAAAGGAATGATGTCCATTTGTAGGCATTTGGTAAATGTCTTCGACAGCTGGATGACCTAGGATTTCTCTGGCACACTTAAGGGGTTTATTACTCATGCGTCTCTGTTGAGACTGTTTACAGTTTAACTGAAAGCTCTGGGGTTGGCTTGTTTTGCTTCATAAAGTAGCTTTGTCCAGAACTTTTCGGTTTTTATTTTACGATCTTCCCAGACCTGCATTTTATATTGTATCTACAAGTTTTATTATTTTCTCCCATATATGGGTTGGGACATAGAGCTTATTTGCACTTCTAACTTCTTTTCACAGTTCTTTTTCAAGGCTTGGCATTTGTTTGCGAAGCAGTCTGGACGCTTGACAGCTTGTCTCCTGGCAGGTTTTAAAATGGGAACACTTATTAGCAACCATGTAGAAAAGGATTTCAAGGCATCCATCTGGTTGTAATTAGATGGGCTACTAGACTCTGATGTGTCATTCACTATAGCAGCCAGCTTCGATAGGGAGTGGTGTGTCCATCTCAGTCGCTTCAGATTAGTAGTTTTTAGAAGGTCTATTTCGACTGCTGCAGTCATGTGTTTTGGGGGACTTAGGCTCAACTCCAGGTGATGATACAAATGATCACTTTGCGTCGTATATTTAACTCTGTATTTACTCAGATGTTTTAATAGTGGCAAAGAGAGAATTTACTAATCTAATATTGATCTTGACTTTTCACCATGATGTGTGTACCAGGGGGGCATATCATCCTGTGACCTGACCAATTTTTCACCCATTGATGTCCGAACATTTTGATGGGTGGCCGGCCTGTGGCTGAACCTCTCAAATTGCATTTTCGGTCTCCAGATGCTCATCCTCATCTGGGGTGTAAATTAGGTTGGTTTTTAAATCGCCTGTCTCAAATCTTTCCCAGATGACCTTACTTCGGGTATTTTCGAAATTAGCTTTTTGAATAGTGCTGTCTTTTTTTGCATGTTGGGTTGTGCATAGACATTGTATAATATTACCATTGTTAAGTGTTTGTGGCACATGCTGAACTTATATCTATCCCCTATACCGCCCCTCTTCCCCCCCGGGCCATTCCCGTCACGAGTCACTGTGCTCTTTCTGACGACAAGGCAGTGTACATACTATTGTGATAACATACTGTTGTGTTTCTATCTAGGACCCTAATTAGATATTCTCGATTTATGCCCTTGTATGGTTATAATAAATAATATCCTTATAAAGGCATAAGAATCATATCCATATTTAGTAATAGCCCATGCAGTCCAAATACGGCAAGGCTACTCCCCTAGACTGCTAGAAAGTACAACGCGTTCTTTAAACAATCCAAGCCTCCAGCAGCCCGGGAAATCCCCCTGCTCTTGTTTTGATTTACACAGGAACTCCTGGAGTCCAGAAAGAACTGTTAGTTCTTAGTGACATCTTATGTCCAACCTTACGTCAAACCCGGCACCTTTCAGGTATAAATATACCAATGTTGCCTTAAGCAAACACACGGTGGTTTAGAGCAGAGCGGCTATCTACTTGCCCGGAAGCCGAGCTGATGCGAGAGCCGAAGGAAGCCGCCCCTCCCCTTTGACGCACTGAGAAAGACGCTGTATTTATCTCTAGCCGAGAAAATTCCAGCTCCGGTGTTTCCAGTTACCCTTGCGGGTTGCTGGGAGATCGAGTCCTGAGAGAGAGATACAAGACATCCTACATTCTATTACCAAGGTACGGAGCTGACTAAATCCTTCAGAGAATTCTTGATTCAGATTCCTTGGCAAAAAACCAACTTAACTTAAACTGCAACTTACTTACTCCTTCCCACGTATTAGGCTTAGGTCAGGTACACCGGGGTAGGCGTATCTTAGAAGCACCAGTTGAGTACGTTAGTCAATGTTTTTATGTATGTATATATTTTATCCGTTTTAAAGTATCATATGGCTAAGAAACCATATCAATGCTTTTACAGTATTATTTCATAATACTCCTTTTACTGTACGCACTTTACTTCATGATAAGTATTGCAATTGTGGCAATTCATTTCTCTTGCATGAGAAAGAAGACTGCTCAATAAATAACACCTTTTATTGAAAACGCCCGTCTCTCCATTTCTCTGCACTCTGGTGAAACTAAGTATGCACGATTGACTGAGTGAAATAACCGTCTATTGTTTTCACGTGACTCTAGAGATACACTCTTTATTCTGAGGGAGCAAAGTTGTCATGTTTATGCGGTTGTCAGAAATGAATCCCTTCTTGTCTAAATCCGGAGAGTTAACTCTTTCCTGAACAATCGAGAAAGTTTCTAGTGACCTCTGAGCTAGCTGGCAAAACTAATTAAGTCTAATATAGTCAGTAGAGACCTAGTTGACCTCAGTCCTACGTCTACACTGCTGTTTATATTATTCCAATGCGCAGAGCCTATTGGGAATATAGGAACTACACTACATGGCGCCCAACGTTTGGTAAGGCGATAATCTAACGCAAGACATTAGAGTAACTCAGTCGTGCTTTTTCACACAGACCCCTTTCCCCGTAAAAACTCCAATAGACGTCTGGAGTGGGTAAAAGGTAAAAATCTGCCGGAACTTAGTAGGAAGAGATTCCTATGTATAGTTTTTGGTTTAGTCAACGTTGAAGGATACAGTGTTCCAAAATATTGTGCACCTAATCTTTGTTTCCTTGGAAACCTGCTCTGCAAACTTTCATTAAAACAATGTCAACTAGATGGAAATGTAATTTGCGGGGGCAAGATGGCGGTCTGGCCGTAGACCGCACAGCAGCGTCCTGCCTGAGCTCCGTGAAATTACATGGAATAGAGAGCAAACACTAGCGAGAATCTAGCCGAGGCTTATGATGAAGGATTCGCTTTAGTGGTAAAAATCTCAAGCCTGGAGACTGTAGACTGCAGCGGTGGCAGCGATGGCGGCAGAAATGAGAGGACTCTATAGATCCTTCTAAGCAAGATAAACTGCATACAGACTGGCCCATTCAGTGGAGGCGGCTAATGAGAGAGAAAAGCTTGGAGAGGCGGGAAAACGGAAAACGGAGCAAAAGCCGGCTATCAAACAATATGAGCTTACCTGCTACCGTCACGCAACCTTCCCCCTATGAATGCGGCTTACCGGCGGCCGGCTCATCGGCTTGTAGAGAACTGGTTATTTTACTTGGATGGGCTGTCTCTAGGGTTACGCCGACAGTCTCTCAGCGGCAGTGCCTGCGGGAGCGGGAGCGGGAGCATTGGCGTAGCGGCTCCGTGGAGCTCAGGGCGGAGTTCAGGGCGGAGCTGAACGCGGAAACATCGACGGTGTGCAGCAAGTCACCGGAGCTGAACACGGACAGCCTCGATCACCCCAGCAAGGAATTTGATATCAACAGCCTGTGCCTACGACTGGGAAGAGCAATTGTGCAAATATTGAATTTAGCGGAGCTAGCACCGTTTGAGGGCTTTACCAATTTGAGACTAGCTCTGGAAAAGCCGGCTAAATCAGCTTCGTCAGCAGCTGCAAGAGCAAGACTTGCAAAAGCAGCAAGAGCACTCCGTGAGGCGGAACTGGAGGAGCAACAGCTACAACAGGCTGGGGAAGGCAGTCAAAGCGGTGGTGTGTTCACTGCTCCTATAATTGGTGTCAAAACGAGGAAACAAGTCCAGAAGACACCAACTACCTGTTTACCACGCCAAGAGGTCTTAGCCACCAAGCGGAAAATAAATAGCACTCCAGAGGTAGAAAGCCCTGGTAACACAGTTATGGACCTACTCAGGAGAAAGCAAGGGGTCCCGGGGAACGTAGGAAATACAGAGGATACCCTAGTACATTCGCCTAGCACGGGGGCACCCCTCGAGGTTCTACTATCCCCGCAACAACTAGAGAAAAGTGGCCCTGCCCCTACACAAGTTACACCGGCGGAGAGTCCGGAGGAAAATCTAACTGTACGTACTTTAAGCGTTATTAATGGTGTTGCTGGCATTAACACTAACTGCCATATAGATCCTAATACTGCTCCAATCGCCTCGCCGAAAGCTATTAACATCCCTCCTAACACTCAAAGTGATACAACCTCTAAATTTTCAATGTCGTTTTCTGGGACTGGTAAGAACATAATGGGGGTAGTGGATGATAATCAGCCCCAAGATAATCAAGCAGTTCAAAGCTTCTCACTACCTACGAAGGGCTTAGCAAGGGGCCCTTCCTTAATGATTGCGATGGAAGAAATACCCTTGGGGGAACATATCCTAACTCATGGCCATGCAAATGCTGACCCTCAACCGTTATTGATTGACAGTAATGATGAGAACAGGGGAGCACCTGTAACTCAGGGATCTTCCCTTCCTGAAGCCGAAAAAGAAGGGAATATATTCTACTCTTTTTCTGATGAAACAGGAGTAGAGGTGGAGACCGAGGACGGAGAGTCAGATAAAGCTAGCTCTAGTATAGAGTATGATGAAGATGACCTGGAATACGAAGAAGATGGCGAATCCCTTCTTTTTACATCTTCTGCAGAAGAGAGTATAGAGGAGGAGGCACAAACAAATACAGTCAAATCCAAACCTAAACCCTTGTCCAGGACTAGACAACGAGGCCCCTGTAGCACAGATCTGTCTAACCAACATGTACTTCCCCCTAATGCAGTAGAAACCATCCTGCAGGCCATCGCGGCCCATAGGGAACAGACGGAGGAGGACAGTAAACGATCAAGAATGGCTCTACGCAAGATTCAGGGGGTGGTTAAAAAATTGACCAAAACTTGTAAATCAATTGGTGAAAGGGTTACGGAAGTTGAGGCAAGAGTAATGACTACTGAAAATGAAACTCAAGCAAACGTAGAGAAGATCAAACTCCAAGAAGCTGAGCTAATGGATATGAAATGGAAGCTCGAGGATTTTGAGAACCGTCAACGCCGCAATAACTTACGCTTATTGGGAATTCCGGAAAAAATGGAGGGGGAGAATGTACGCGCATTTGTTATTAAACTATTCAAAGAGTCTATGCCCGACCTAACTAATTGGAACTGGGAACTTGAGATTCAACGAGCTCACAGGATGCCGTTTAACCCTTCTGTTAAACATGGTCCCTATCCTTGTGCTATCCTAATCTACTTTGGGAATTTCTTATTGAGACAATCAGTGGCCGAGAAAGCTAGACCCGATCATAAACTTACATGTAATGAGGTTTCTTTTTTCACTAGGCCTGACTTCTGCCATGCTACAGTGGAGAGGCGGTGGCGGCTGCGATCTTTAATTAAACCCTTTCAAGAAAAGGGGGCCCAGGCTTATTTAAATAACCCCGCAAAACTAAAGGTTGTATGGGCGGGGCAAGCCAAATTTTTCGTTTCAGAAATTAAAGCAAAGGCTTACCTCGATGAGATTAATAGATAGAGGCTAGTAATGTTGTAATATAGAATATAAAGTCTCTTGCTAAGCCGCTACCATCAATTGATTATTGTTTGATTATTATTTTTTCTTTTTTTGGTATTGTCTATTGTCTATTATTTAGTATGTAACTCTCTATTCCGATAGGCTTAAACATGCACTACATTATTAAAACGGATACGGTAGCTCAGACGCTGCACTGCTAGCATCACCAGTAGAGTCCGATTGCCCACTAATTGCAGGGGGGGTCTCTAGAGGGGGAGGGACCTGCAGGGGGGAGGGGGGGTGGGTGGGGTTTGCGGGGGGGTTGGAAAAAGGAAAAGAACCTGATCCGGAGGGTGAAGCTTTGTTTTGTGTAAATTTTAAGAATTGTATAAATAAAGTAAGCAACTGCATGATGAAGAAATCAAAGATCCTTTATAACTACAATGAGAGAATTAGAGAGTTTTTAATACATGCTGATTCACTGACTAATGGCTAGATTGAAAATCCAAACTTGGAATATTGGGGGTCTATTGAACAGGGAAAAACAACGTCGATTGTGTGAATTAATAAAGCTTAATCCTGTAGACATCTTATGTCTACAAGAGACGCATGTTTCATGGGATAAAAGATCACAATTGAGGCTAAGAGGATATAATCTGCTAGCCGTCTCTACCCAAACATCAAATATAAGAGGGGTGGCGATTCTCGCTAAAACTTATCTTGGTCAACCAATACGTGCTGCCTCTGATCCATATGGTAGATGGGCAATAGTGAAATTACCAAATGGTCTGATTATCTGCACGATTTATGGTTCTAGTCAGGACGATCCGACAGTATTTTCACTACTCGAAGCTGAGCTTGCAACCTGGCAAGGTTCGCTAGTGATCTGTGGAGATTTTAATATTTCGTTAAAAACACATTTATTTAGCGATCAAAATAACCATAATCTGCAGAGCTATATAGGACGCAAACCTAAAGTATATAAGGCTATCAGGAGACTCGCAAATAGTTTGGGACTAGTAGATATATGGGGTGTTAAGAATCAGCAGGACTCAGGATGTACATACTTTTCCCACCCACATCAAAAACATGTCCGTATAGATTCTTTTTTTTCTACTAGGGATTTAGTGGCTCAGGCGGTAATTACAAAACATCCTAAGATCTTATCTGATCACAATGCTCTGGTTCTCACACTGACAGTTGGCGATCGAACGCAGCCGCGACAGTGGTCATTTGATCGAAAACTGTTGGTCGATAATGAATACATTAAACACATTAAAAAATGGACGGAGGAATTTTTTGATATCAACCGCTTTAGTGCCTCCAGAAACACAGTATGGGATTCCTTTAAAGCTGCCCTTAGGGGCGAGACCATTAGCTACCAAGCTAGAGCGAGAGAGCTAAATAAGATTGATTTTAACGCTAAAGTAATAGCCTTGGCTAAGGCAGAGGAAGATCATACCACAGCTATTTCCCATGGGGCAGATGCTACACAATCAATGTATTTAGTTACTCTATTAAAAAATGAGCTAAACAATAGCCTTAGTCAAAAAGCAGCACAGATTTACAGTGCTCATAGGAGAGATATTTATGAAAACGGGGAAAAAGTGGGGAGGCAGCTGGCGTTACACACCCGCCAAAGGAATGTTTCCAATCAGATAAAATTGATAACTGATAATGGTAAATCATATACGCAGGCAGATGAGATGACTTTGTTATTCCAGCAGTATTATCAGAATCTATATACGGAAGACTCTACCGTTTTATCAAATACAGAATATGAATTTCTCAACAACTTTGTCAATAACACCGAGGGTATAAAAGAATTAGACGATACTACACGTCAGGATTTGGAAAGAGAAATCACCCTAGATGAGGTATTACTATCTCTAACTTCACTTACATCGGGCAAAGCAGCAGGTCCTGATAAACTACCTATAGACCTATATAAAATTCTGAGCCCTCAGCTGGGACCAATACTTCATGATCTGTTTTTAGGTATTCAATGGAACGGGCTAACCCCGGATTCCTGGAATAACACAAATATAATTGTCCTCCCCAAAAAAGAGAAATCACCTCAGCAATTAACGTCATACCGTCCCATATCATTAATCAACGCGGATTCCAAATTATACGCCAAGGTGTTAGCCACGAGACTTAGTAGTGTTATTGAGCAAATCGTCTCCCCGTGGCAACATGGCTTTGTTCCTGGCAAAGGAACAACGGACCATACATCTAGAGTAACTGCCTTGTTTGATGCCATGACGGTCACGGGGGGCCGAATGTCAATGATACTATTAGATGCCGAGAAGGCATTTGACCGCGTCTCGTGGAAATTCCTGTGGGCAATTATGCAACTAAATAATTTTGGCCCCAAATTTATTAAGGCGATAAGATCAATGTACCTGTCTCCCAAAGCTAAAGTTCAACTGATGTGATTTGAATCAGATGATATCAGTATAACTAGAGGTACGAGGCAAGGCTGTCCCTGCTCCCCCTTATTATTTGCTCTATATATCAACCCTTTGATTTTAAAACTTATTGAGAGCCCTAGTATTAACCCAATCGTTCTTGGCCCGTTTTCTACTGAAGTATTAGCATATGCTGATGATATCGCGGTCTTAACATCAAACCCGACTGAGGCTATGGAGGAAATTGAGGCTATAACTACAGAATATGGCATCAATACTGGATACTCTTTAAATAAAAGGAAGACAATTGTATTATGTACTGACAACATCAACTTTAATGATCAAAGGAGAGCTGCAAATGCTACTTATCTAGGAATTGTTATTGCACCTACTGTCAAAACCATAATCAACCATAACTTCATCCCATTGGCTCAACTTGTCTATTATAGGGCGAGCTAATTTCCTTAAAATGAATATACTTCCCAAATGCCTCTACCTGTTTCGAGCAATTCCACTCGCTATAGATCCTAAGATCTTAAAAACTCTTGAATCCCTTATGATTAAGTTTGTTTGGCAACATGGTAAAATCCGAAGGTCTCATAAGTTAATGTCTCTACCTAGCGAAAGAGGTGGGTTGGCAGTACCTAATATTAGTATGTATCACTGGGCCGCACTTCTTAAACAAATGACCCCACTGATTAGCTCTAATGTAAGGGTACCAACCCCTGATAACAATATTCCACCCTCAATATATGAGCTACTATTAGGGGATAAGGCCAATGGATTGTTTTTACAACAGACTGAGGCACGAGATTACAACAATGATCGGAAATATGAAATCATAAATGGAGCACTAAAGGTTTGGGGCAAAGTTACTAAACATTTGCACATTACTAAATGGAATAGGTATACCTCTTTGTGGTATACGAAGGCGACCCAGCCATTTTCAAACGACATTATAGCAAGGAAATGGCAGAGACTTGGAATCCTGCGTGTTAAAGATTTCCTTGTACATGAGCTAGAAACTACTTTCTTAGATGTTAAGGATAAATATCATCTCTCTAACGGGGACTACATTAAATATGTGCAAATATATACAATCCTCAAGGCTAAGGCACCCACCCTCGAGTTACAGAAAATAGATCTTTTTGAGGCTATTAATAGATCTTACACAAGAATTGGTGTTATATATAATCTTCTCCTTGTTAATGTACAAGATGATCTGGAAAAAACTGAATCTAGTTGGGCAGCCAAACTTAGCAATCCCAATGTTGATATATATAAAAGTTTAGAGTTGAGCCAAAGACTTTTTAGGGCTAGCAACCTTAAAGCCCAAACATATAAAACCATTTTTGGTCTCTATTATACACCCGCTAAACTGTATTCCTGGGGTAAAAGGGAAAATGATTTATGCCCAAGATGTACACAAGGACCAGCTAACCTAATACATATGCTAAGCAGTTGCCCCAAACTCGCTCAAATCAAACATATGATTGCTGATTACTGGGAGGTGCTGTTTGGCCATAAACTTCCAGAAACAGATTCATTGTTTATTTTAGGACATGATTCATCGATCGCTCTATCAAAGAATGAGCAAAATATATTATTTATAGGTACGGCGGTACTCAGAATTATTTTGTCGGCCCGCTGGAAAGAAGCTGAACCACCAAGCTTCCAGATGTGGCTGGCTCGTTTTTTAGCTGTTTTCAGCTTCGAGAGAGCCATATATTCTACAAGAGGGCTTAAATGGAAAAGAATGGGAGAATCAATTTGGTCTCCAGTTTTGAGCTGGAAAGCAGGATTAAATACATTTATCTAGATTTGCTTTGATGGGACGGAAGGCAACATATAACCTATAATATATGTAATAGGGCATTATCTAAAAATTCTTGCTATTTGATGTAATATATTTTGTGAATTATGGGGGGAAATCTCTGACTCATCAAAGGTCTTGCATTACCTATTGTATCAAATATTGTTTTATTCTATTATTCTATTATTCCTTCTTTCTTACCAATGAGAAACCCTTGAATATGAATATGAATATGATTATGATTATGATTATGATGGTTTATGATTTCAACTTGTACTCTTCTTTAATATGCTTTTTTTCTTTTTCTTTTCATTGTTCTGTTATGTACCTGTCTGGATTGAGTTCAATAAAAAAAAAAAAAAAAAAAAAAAAAACAATGTCAACTAACGGCGACAGCAACAAAACCGGTGAAGCTGCAGTAGATGCGAATCAACCGGGTTTCGATGTTACAGGGTTTAATGAAAATGAACCGGGTGCAATTATCATCCCGGCAAATATAACTATGGACTATCACCAAGAGGTGGTACCGTGACATTTGTGGTAGAGGCACATGAGTATCGGCAGACAGAGGTATTCTATTCATGGATACACTTTCCAGCAGCAAACGCTGTAACACAAGACTTCCACTATTACAAAATAGAGGAACCTCCGGATGAATACGCTCCTTTCGAGGACGTTGAAATCCCACTAACATACCAAGAGGTTCTGGTTTAAAGGTGCCCTAAAACATCAAAATCACATCACCAGGCTCGGTCTACTAGGTAGACCAGGAGCCACGTGGCCGGTTCTAGCCAGCTACACACCAGAATCCGACATTGAAAAAATGTCAAGCGAAGAACTTTTAGCTAAACTAAAAGAATTAACAAAGGCATATAGAGAATTAGTTCAATTGGCAATGGACGATATAACGTACCTGCAGAAATTGAAAGAAACAGATATAGCAGAACAACCATTTGAACTTGCCAGAATCATAGAAAAATCCTATGAAGAACTAGGAAGAGATAGTTTGGGTGGGAAACCAGTAAAACCCCAACTAACTGAAAAACCTGAAAAAACATTTATTAAAAATAATCTAAACACTCCAAAAAAGAGTTGGGATGGTAATAAACAATCCACTCCCAGAGAAAAACGATTCCAATCCAGAGGAAGGTCTCCTCAACGGAGAGAAAGATCTCCAGACCGAGGAAGCAAGTCTCCCCAGAGGGAGCTCTCTGAGAAAAGATACAACCTTAGAGATAGAGATAAATTAAGAAAACCTGATAGATATCAAGATATTGATACACGTCTCTCTCGATCTTTTCAGACTTCCTCACAGAAATAGGAAAGAAGAGGATGGTCACAACACAAAGAAGAGCAAGTCAAGTCCAAAGACAAGGAACCTGCTCATCAAAGTAAAAAATTACAATTTCCCAAAAAGAAGGAAGCAAGTATTAGAATAAAACATGCAGAGGATACTGAGGACACAACTGAAAAACGGAGAGTGGGCCCAGACAATGCTAGACAGTGCAGCAGAAGTAACAATAGCTCGCAAGATCCTGATGAATCTTCTGGAGACAGTGGACACGAATGAATACATTCAAGTGGAAACTGCAGACACCAGAGTTAGCAAACCCCATAAATTATACGAAATAACATTGCGTATAGAGGGGGACAAGACTAGGAAAGTAAGGGGTCTCTTTTGGAACAACCTTTCGAAAGGCTATGACATCCTGTTAGCTGAGAAAGACTGGCCACCAGAGTTTGTCAGGGAGTGCCCTCATGGGGAAGAAATGATTATGCCTGCCTTCTCAAATCATATTCCAATTCATAAAAAATACACATTTGCAAGAAAATGGGCAGTGGCCCAAGCTCCTGCATTATATAAAAATCATGTAGGATGGGATGAGGATTCTCCTCATCACAAAATCCAGTTAAAAAATCAGCCCACTGCACAACCCAGTTAAACAAGAAGCTAAAAAGCAAGTCAGGGAGATCTTAGATCAACTTGAATACCAGGGGGTGATTGAAACATGCACCTCACAAATGAACAATCCTTTGTTTCCTGTCTCCAAGCCAGACGATTCATATCGTCTAGTTTTGGACTACAGACACTTAAAATCTTGTTGCAAAACATTTGCAGTACAAAACTCACACAATGCCGCACTAATGAATAACATTGTGCGCAAAAAATATAAAACAACATTAGATATCTCTAATGGATTCTTTTGTCAAAACATTGCACCTGAAAGCAGGTATTTGACTGCTTTCTCAATAATGGGGTCACAAAAACACTTCTATCGACTCCCACAGGGATTCAAGAACAGCCCAGGATTATTCTCAGCAAGGGTAACAGAGTTACTACAAATATATGATGATGAGGCATTATCCTATGTCGATGACATCTATCTCACAGATGATGACCTGGAGACACACTTGAAAAGAGTGAACACCATAATACCTGGGTTCGCAGCTGAAGGGTACAAATTCAACTTTAAAAAGTCACGAATTGTCCACCTAACTGTCCTGTTTTTAGGATATGAATTATCAAGTGAAGGCAAGAGCCTAGAAGACAACTTCTTAGAGAAGTGTGCTGTACTCCAAGCACCAAAAACGCTGAAGAACTTACAATCAATACTAGGTTTCCTGAATTTCGGAAGAACATACATTCTAAATTATGCAGAGAGGGTTAAACCTTTCTATGAATTAATAAAACCTGATTTCAAACCAATCAATTGGACTCTGAAACACACAGAAATTTTTAGATCATTGCAAACAGACATGTTAGCTAAAACAAAATTGCAAACTCGCGAAAACGTACGCAACCTTTTAATCCGAGTCATCCCAGGAAGATGCAGATTCACGTACCTGACCTCTAATGAGGGAGAAACGGTAGCAATAGCTTACAAATCACACTTGTACACACAAGCTGAAATAAAATTCAGTTCTACTGAAAAAATTCTAATAGCAGTTCAAACTGCTGTAGCAAAAGAAAGAGCCCAAGCCCAAGGCAGGAAGATAACTGTTTTAACAGCAGAATCAGCCCTTGAGGCATTAACAAGCCCATGCAATTTGAATGCTGTGGCATTAGATCCAAAATGGATAAAATGGGAAAATTATCTTGCTACAGAAGACGTGAAATACTATTTTGACCCGAAAATGAAAAAACTAGAAGATCTAGAATACGAACCAGGATATCCTCTGCCAATCGAAATTCTGCCTCTAGAACAATATACATGTGTAATCTACATGGACAGATTTGCACAACACTACGATGTAGAGAAAAAATCCTACAACGCAGCGTGCGCGATTGTTAAAGGTCGCTGGCGCTTTGGTAAATTCAGACCGATATTCACCAAAACTGAATCACTCAGAAACTGTTCAGCTCAGCGAGCTGAAATAAGATCTTTAAAGATGGCGCTTGAAAATGCTGATCGCAAATTACCCACACTGATAGTGTGCGATTCGCATTTCTGCGTCAGGTCTTACAATAATGACTTGCAGAACTGGGTTCAAAACGATTACAAAGATGACACAGGTGCCACAATAAAGCATAAAAAGCTTTGGGAACAGGTAGTTATTTTGCAGAAAGAACTACGAAAGACTCACGTGATACATACACTGAGTCATCAACGTGATGGCGTTCACGTTGCAGGGAATTCCTTGGCTAATAGAGCCACAGCGGAAGCGGTTCAACCGGCTTCCGTAGCCACAAAAAAGCGTTCTAAAAAACACATAGATGGAGAAACCATGCTGGCGGTAAAAGCCTCATTAAAAGGCGACTATGCAGCATCACCTCTCGACTATCCACTCAATAATACATACATAATTGATGCAAACTCCGTTCCTTTTGCTCAAATCCCTGGAGTGGGGGACAGAGTAATTCCAAACACGAACCGGAGAGTTTTCTTGATTGAAGACGCACACATGGGATTGGGTCTTAGGCACCAAGAGATCGTGAAATCTCTAAAAGAATTACAATCAGAATACTGGTGGCTGGGGATGAGCCTGCAAAATTACAAATTTGCAAAGGATTGTCCAGACTGCAACAGAGATCGCAGTTGTGAACCGGACCAGACTACTGCCAGGACTCCTTTATTAGAAAGCATAAGGCTATTTATACGCAGAAATCCAGCCGGAGAAATGTGTTCCCATAAATATTAAGACTAGATCCACTTAAAATGTAGACCCCAGCGCTCGGCTGACGCCAGAACTGTTATAAAAGATTTACGAGTCTTTATCGGCACATACGCAATTGGCATGCTACATTCTGACCATGGTCCTGCGTTTAGCTCTCTGGCTTACAAGGAGGCCATGGCCAGCATGGGCATTGCATTGCGGTACTCTTCTCCATTCCATCCTGAGGGAAATGCGGTAGTGGAAAGAAAAAACCGGGACATAAAGCAATCTATAACGGTGAGGGTATTAGGTTCGGGTGATGGGTGGGTCAAACATTTAACAAGTGTCCAACGTAGTCTTAACAATCTGCCAAGAAATTCTCTAAAAGGTCTCACTCCCTACGAACTATTGTTCGGTACTAGAATGCACATTCAGGACTTAAATAGTCACACTTCAGTAGTAGAAGCCGAAGCAGAAGAAAAAGCCTTTGATATCAAAGACCGTTTGGCTGTTTTACAGGACTTAAATGAAACAAGAAGAAATCTAAGTAACCTAAAGTTAAAGCCAACAACCACAGAAGAAAAACCACTTGTCCCAGCAAGACCTGTCTGGATTCCAAAGATTGGGGATCTGGTCAGAGAAAAGATCGCGGTGAAGAAGGAATTTGGGCCTTCTTACAGAAAAGCAGTACCTGTCTTAGCTGTCAGCGGAACAAGATCAGTAGTACTACCGCCCCTTGCTGGTAAAAAGGAGAACCGAGCTGTATCCATCGACCTGGTAAAACCGCAATCATGTGGCCAATAATAAGTAGTAGGCCCAGTGGACTCCCAAGAAATAGCAGAAGACCAAATGTTGCTACAATCCAAGAGGTTCAAACTGAAAGACTAATCACATTTGATAAACCTGCAGTCAATAAAAAAAGGACTATGCAACAAAGCCATGGAACTTGTGCCTCTTGAAACCCAAATTGCAACAGTTCGTCAAGAAACACCAATCTACAACGATGTAGCCTCAGACTATGCTAATGAAACAAAGAAAGATCCAAAAGCAAATGAAAATCCGGAAGCGATTCCAACAATTGACAGAACTGCATCTGGCTACTTCATCAATTTCGATGACTTTTCTGAAGATCCAAGTGAGCATGAAGAAATGCCAGCAACAAAAACGTTCAAAGACAAAATGACTGAACTTTTTCACCAACTAAAAGAAACATATCTGATTTCACCATGGATTGAATTTTGGATTGTGTTAGGTGTACTTTTCCTCCTGCTTTGGCTCATCATGGTTTTATGTTTGGGTAGATTTATTGATGGAAAATATAGTACAATGGACACAGCAAGTCAGAACATCAACTTGGTCCTAAAGCCTCACAGATCCTCTCACATCGAGAAAAGAGAACTATCATCAGTGAACATCACAGCCAATCTGTGAGAAGTTGGCCTGATGTGCAGTGCTCACTATTCTAGTGATCACTATATATCAGTCCAAACAACCCTTATTGATGATTGGTTGTAAGTCAACCTTATAGACCAGCTATCCTAGTAGCATGGATACGAGCAGTCTAAGGCTAAGACTCTAGAGGGCGTGTTAAGCCAGCTGTTTTACCATCACATTACCCCTTGAACACCCAGTGAAAGGACACCACACAAGTGTTATGAAAATAAACAATGTATTTATTAGAATCACAACAACCCTGTACTCTTTATGAGGACAGGGTGCTAAGCACACAACAAAACTCTTATGAAAATACTTAAGTTAGCACGTTATACACAAATGCCCGAGGGGCACGAAAAACCATATACTCTAAAAGTGGAATGCGAATTACTAGCAGGTAAGTAACGATTCTCAGAGGCTTTGGGATCGCTAGGACTGGACTACTGAACCTTTAGATTACTAGCAGGAGGCCTAGGGAACTCGGGTGCAGAGTGTGCACTCTCACGCGGGATGTGGGACAAAGTCTATGGAAGCTAGAATTCACAAAGTTAGTGTTCACGGGCGAACCCGACCTGGGAGGGAGAAAACGACAGTGGATCCTGACCCTTGAATAGTGAGGCTATGCTGGGACACCGAAGTGCCGAAGTTACCTAGCCCAGGGGCTGCAGCTGCATAGGTCTGAAAAGACGTCGGGAATCCTCGTGCCGGACCAGGAGCCTGGAAGGAAGAAGTTGCTGGCAGGCGACCAGTGAAGAAAAGTTTGATGGATCCAAGCCTGGATCAAGGAAGAAGGAAACCTGAAAGCAGAGGGGACCAAGTTCTTGAATCACTAGCCAGTGATTAAGTGGGCACCAGGATGGCACCAGGCGAAGTCACCGCAGTCAGGTGAGTGGGCGCTGCTGGGCTCTGCAGTCTCTCGGACCAGGAGGCGTTGTTGGCGACCAGGATGGAGGTGCGAGCTGTCCCACGAAGGTTCTTGCTGTCGACGTCGCTGGACCCAGGATTGGGCAACAAGTCTTGGCAAATGCAAGGCCCACGCGGTGGACCTAAAATGGCGTCTTAGCCGGACCAGGAGGGTCCAGGGTACTTCTCCGATGGAGGGAAGCAAGGGCCAGTCTGGAGCAACCAGACCAGCAGCAGTGTTGTCGTCGGGCGTCGTTCGGAAGGCCACAAGCCAGCGGGCTAGTAGCCAAACAACGCGGTGAGCAGCACAAAGCAGAAGGGCCCCATGCCGATCGTGGAGATGCTGGGGGGCTGCTCTTCGGTGCTGGAGCTGCTCAGGGTGGGGGCTTCTCGGACCCCAAAGCACTCACCAGGAAATTACTCGGTGGGCTTGCTGTGCAGAAGTCGTGCAGTCTTGGCGATGGCCGGTCCTTCGAGGTCTCGTCGCACCCACGGTTCTCAGCTGTGCTGTAGAGGTGGGTAGAGGTCAGAGGTGCCAGGGAAGCCGGGTCTCGTCGAGCTGGGCAGTCGGATTCCGGAGGAAGGACGTGCAGCAGACCGCAGTGTTCTTAGATGGTGCCTGCAGATGCAGGGTGACTACTCCTTAGCCACAAGGGAGAATCTTGAGGAAGAAATCGTGAAGTCCTTTCGTGGAAAGTGGTATCTTGATTCCAAAGATGATCTGATTTGGAAGGGGGCCAGTCCCTACCTTTATCTGGAAAAAGGGGGCTGGCACGCGACTAGGTCCTGCCCTATGGGTGGGACCAGGAGGGGGGGGGTTACACCCACTTCCTTGGCGGGCTTTTCCCCAGCACAGGGTCTGGAGTGTCCCTGGAACTGGTTTGAGCCAGCCTATGCACAGTGAGCACCGGGGTGCCACGTGCAGTCACCTTCCTCTGAAGCCCTGCCTACCTACAATACACAAAACCCTGTCTGGGACGGTGCTGGCACCGCCCCTGGCAGGAAACCCTTTGTCCTTATCTCTTGCTCTGGGAGGACTCCCAGCAGCAGGAGGGCAGACTTGTGTCTCGGTGGCAGCATCCATTTTGTGGATGCTAAGGCTCTGTCTGACTTTTAACCGGGTTATAGGTTACATGCATGTCGTGTCCCTCTAGAAGGGTGGAATGCTAACCCCGTCGCCAGAATTGGCGAGGGGTTAGTATTCCAATTCGTATGACACCTTACTCGACATGTTTTGATAAAGCGATACCAGAGTTGGCATTTAACCGCGAGGATTATAATGCACTTAAGAGTATATGGTATGCGATATCATGGAAACGGCTAAGGGATAGATCCCGACAGCCGCAGACAGGCTCAGCTCATGCCAGAGCACCATCTCACACGTATCCAAGCACTCTGCCTTCAGGATTGTTAAGGCCTGCCATAGGAGTGACTGATAGGAGATCTGTGTGTCCATTTTAGGGTTAGATATAGGTATACTATATCTAAAGCAAAGGGTGATTACACCACCTTGCCCCAGCTGTCGTGCAGCCAGTTGTGTCAGATTTGGATGGCCAGCCAGGGGTGGCATAATACATGCTGCAGCCCCTGGTAGGCCCTGGGTACACCTATGCCCTGGGTACCTAAGGTACACTGTACAGGGACTGATAAGGTGACTCAGTATCCAATTTAGATATGTACCTAGGGTACATGGAATCCATTTTACAGAGAGAGCAGTAGGCCTGGGGTCCTGAATAGCAGGGCCCCAGGTCAACTAAGTCAGAAAACCAGCAAAACACCAGGCAAAAAGTTGGGGGCAACCATAGTCAGGGATCTACCTTCCTACACAATCCAATACCCGGTGGGGTAGCATGGGACAAAACGGATTATGAAATCTATGGCCCGATTGAGCTCTTGAAATATCTACACCAGTTTAAGGTTTCCTTAAGTGACTTTGTGATACCAAGTACTTTCTCTGATGATTGGGACTTTGAAAACATTAATAATATGATGTCAGATTTAGTAATGTCAGCTAAATTCACAGAACATGATTATTTGCAGGGTTCATCAAATTATGAAGAGTTATATTGTTATAATCATTTTGGTGATCACTATTTGCATAAAACTGCTAAGCCTAGAAATGTTTTTACTTATAACCAATGGGAACATTGTCCAACTCCGCCAAAAGGCAGCTCGAAAACATTTTTTGAGAAATTCCAATACTTCTCAGGGTTTAATGACAGTGATTCAGAAACGTTTTATTTTAAAATGTTAAATAAGACAGGAATGAAAACAATGTTGACAAATACTAAATTGATTTATTCTGAAAGATTTTATGACAACATGTCTATATTTGGTTTAGAATTTTGGAAAAACAACATTGAAACAAAAACCATCTGAGGTTCAAAAGACTGGCAGGTACAAGGTCTAGAAGCATTATTTAGAGCCTGCATGATCCCAGAACAAATAATATTTCTGAATGACACAATTCAGCGAACAACCTGTCTTGGTTTAGCCAAGATAAAAGACTTAAATTAACTGTCTATTCCAAAGCCCATACCTGATAGTAACAGCACTACAGATGTGGAGATAGACGTATCCCATATTTTACACCAAAACAGAACAAATCCTGATTGGAAAAAATGGTTGACTGGCCCACAGACACAAATAACTGTCAAGATAGATTCCTGAAGAAAACACAGGGGTTAAAACAGAACAGGCCAGACCCAAGATACTCCCAGAGACAACATCCAGGGATAGTTACAACATACAGTGTAGGAAACTATGCCTTGAATGGCTACAGAAATCCACACTGGCAGAAATTAAGCAACACTTGACTTTACTTAAAGACGTACTGACTTGCGAGATTTCATCCTGGGACCTTGCAAACAGCGTCAAAAACGTTTCATAGCGGCCGGTATATACGCTGCATACAACGAAGCTTGGAAAGAAACACAAATTGAAACAGCAGAAAAAAAACGAGAAATTGATTGCATAAATTTGGAAAAATCACTTTCTGTAGTGGACAATAGGTTAATGACTCTGTCCTCCAGAATATATTCACTGGACAGCATTGTATCATCTGCTATTGATATAATAGAGCAGGATTTGCTAATATTACGACATGGTCAGTCCCAATTACGTTCTATTGTACAACTTGGCTGGACGTTGCAAAATCTGCGTTCAGGCTACATGCCATGGCGTCTAATCAACATAACGTCAGTATTCTCTATCTTTAACCTTACTGATAAACAAATCAGTTTGGCACAAAAAGGAGCAGACTATACGATTCTGAGCATTGAAAAACTTAAGAGATTACCATTGACAATGTCAGAAAGACCTGTCATTGAATGGATAATACACGGAACAATTACAATTCCGATAACAACTTTCCAGTTTAAATATTGCCAAGAGTATATACCAGCAGGCCAGTATGAAAGGTTGGGTAAAGGATACATCAAATCAACCAAGATTTACCTTACACACACAAATGTTATAGTGAAGGAAAATAGGAAGTATTCCTTAGTGGTAACCACTGTAAAAAATCACTAAGTGGTACACTTCTGTGTCAAGGTATTAACTTGCATGGAGCCTGCAAAGGGTCTTCAACCAACCTTTCATGTCACCTGCATGGCACTCCTGCAAAACAGATAGAGCCATTTTTCAGACAACTTTCCAACGGCAGTTATGTTCTAATAAGTGACCACAGCTGTTGTGGCATGGTGCCAGGAAAACCCTATCTCGTAACCGTCACTTCCAGGGTCATTTGCTGTATGCAAGTATTGTATCCACACAGCAATCCAGACATGGAGGCTGCGTTATGGCCTTCTTTGAATATCTCTTCTATTCGAATTGATACTTTAAGCTGAATGATGTCTATTCTTTTACAGACAACTGTGCCTCTAACCTCGTCCAAAGAGATGTATGATCTGCAAGTTGCAAGGACAGCGGCAGAGATACATTCCCTATTATCAACAAATTGCCCGTCCATTTCGTAGAAATGTTAAGTCAAATCTTAAACATGTCTGATACCAGTGGCATCGCACATGTATTTAAGACAGTTTTTTCGGGACTGTTAGCACCCTTTGAAACAGTTCTAGGCATTTTTTCGAATTTTGTCCATTCGTTATTTGGCGGCCTGCCTCTTCTTTTGGGACTCGTAGCAGGAATTTTATTTTTGATCCTTCTGCTCCGATATGGCAAGCCAAGCCACAGACAAGACTCCAGCAACGATGGGAGAAATGATCCTAGCTATACGCTACCGGGAACGCATCAATAAAGTCCTCGGATTAGCCTGGCTAAGAGATCTAAGTACAATTGGTTTCTTTCATTCAGACCAATCTGGCAAGATTGCATCTTACCTGTGCTTCGATGTCTGCTATGCTACCATCAGCAGTATCAATGGATATAGATACCATGCTAGGTCCGGTAAAGACTAATGCATCGTGTTGTCCCCAGCGTCTACCTATTCTGATGACGGCATTCGTTGAGACTTCACCACTACGAGTAGGTGGCGGTGGAGTAAGAGATGAAAGCAGCACCACACAGGTACAACCTTCTGTGAGCATTGCTGATCCTGACATCGATGATAGCAATCATTCTCACATATGCACAATTTCAGCATTTTCGAACTTGGTCGAACTTTCACCTGATGTTGTGGACCAATTTTTTGCAAGCCTGTCTGATATGATGTTCTCCCCTGAACAACGAGAATAACTTTAAAAAAAACAACAAGCACACAGCGTTCTCTGAACTCTGAATTTGGCCTTCAGTTTTTGATAAACAAAAGCTACTGAAAACATTTGGAACTATTTTTTCCGCTGAAAGCAAAATTATTTTTTTTTCACTTCCAAAATATTTACCCTTTTTTCTGGCACATGGTACTCTGCTTAAAGTAGAACTATTCTTAGAGAACAGAGCTTCTATTTTAGGAACTCTAGAGACAATATTTTACCTCACCCTCTAGCACATGTACAGCAATTGCATAAATATGTGATGAAATGGTCTCGACCTTCTTTTCTGTATACAGAGCCATTTCATGTGTAATTTTCGCAATTCATTCAGCTGATATATATATGCATTTAACTGAATGATACCACTGCTTGAAAAGCGTACAGTACCAATACTCAATTTTCGTGTATTTACCATATACCATTTCAAATGCGAATTATGTATTTTGGGGTGGGTTGGAAAACACAAATGCATCGTTATATGTTTAATATTGCTTAGTTTTTAGTAATGATGGACATTAGTACGTGGAGTGGGTGTTGTGTTTCTATCTAGGACCCTAATTAGATATTCCCGATTTATGCCCTTGTATGGTTATAATAAATAATAGCCTTATAAAGGCATAAGAATCATATCCATATTTAGTAATAGCCCACGCAGTCCAAATACGGCAAGGCTACTCCCCTAGACTCCTAGAAAGTACAACGCGTTCTTTAAACAAACCAAGCATCCAGCAGCCCGGGAAATCTCCCTGCTCTTGTTTTGATTTGCACAAGAACTCCTGGAGTCCAGAAAGAACTGTTAGTTCTTAGTGACGTCTTATGTCCAACCTTACGTCAAACCCGGCACCTTTCAGGTATAAATATACCAACGTTGCCTTAAGCAAACACACGGTGGTTTGGAGCAGAGCGGCTATCTACTTGCCCGAAAGCCCAGCTGATGCGAGAGCCGAAGGAAGCCGCCCCTCCCCTTTGACGCAATGAGAAAGACGCTGTCTTTTTCTCCAGCCGAGAAAATTCCAGCTCCGGTGTTTCCAGTCACCCTTGCGGGTTGCTGGGAGATCGAGTCCTGAGAGAGAGATACAAGACATCCTACATTCTATTACCAAGGTAAGGAGCTGACTAAATCCTTAAGAGAATTCTTGATTCAGATTCCTTGGCAAAAAAACAACTTAACTTAAACTGCAACTTACTTACTCCTTCCCACGTATTAGACTTAGGTCAGGTACACCGGGGTAGGCGTATCTTAGAAGCACCAATTGAGTACGTTAGTCAATGTTTTTATGTATGTATATATTTTATCCGTTTTAAAGTATCATATGGCTAAGAAACCATATCAATGCTTTTACAGTATTATTTCATAATACTCCTTTTACTGTACGCACTTTACTTCATGATAAGTATTGCAATTGTGGCAATTCATTTCTCTTGCATGAGAAAGAAGACTGCTCAATAAATAACACATTTTATTGAAAACGCCCGTGTCTCTATTTCTATGCACTCTGGTGAAACTAAGTATGCACGATTGACTGAGTGAAATAACCGTCTATTATTTTCACATGACTCTAGAGATACACTCTTTATTCTGAGGGAGCAAAGTTGTCATCTTTATGCAGTTGTCAGAAACTAATCCCTTCTTGTCTAAATCCGGAGAGTTAACTCTTTCCTGAACATTCAAGAAAGTTTCTAGTGACCTCTGAGATAGCTGGCAAAACTAATTAAGTCTAATATAGTCAGTAGAGACCTAGTCGACCTCAGTCCTACGTCTACACTGCTGTTTATATTATTCCAATGCGCAGAGCCTATTGGGAATATAGGAACTACACTACAATACCCTGCGAGTGACATTGTGCGCCATACGACCATATTATTGTATTACGTCTGGTGCCATTGTACATACTAGTATGTCTCTGTATCTTACGAGGATCATGATGTAAAGTGCTCCAATAACTTCGGGTCTGGTAAGTGACATACAAAATTCTTAAATAAATAAACAAATACTTGTCTATTTTTTAATTGGGGTCCGAGTAGCAGAATATATTATTTCAAACTACATTGTCTCATACCTACTAAAGCCAAACAAAGAAATAATTCAAGTTTAAGATCCTGTTAAGATCCTGTGTAGGTAACTTACACAGAGTACAAAGAGAATTCTCATTGTGCCCAGAGTCCAGGTTAAACAAGTATCACTTCACAGTAAGCCTCTCCTGTCTAAGATTTAAAATGAATCTATTTTATGTCCTGTCTAAGATTTAAAATAAATCTATTTTATGTGAGCTCTTTAAGAAAAAAATCAGATAGAATTGCATCAATTTTGGCACTGCATTTCTACCTGATGGACATTATTCCTGCAATACTCAATGACACCTTCCAAACTCTTTTTATCAGTGCCAAAACTAATAGGAAGTTATAGTAGGGAAATTAAGACCTAATGTCAAAGCGAAAGTTTGTAGTGCAGACAAGAGGTTCCTACGTTTCTTGAGTTCGTCCCTGATTACTTAACGTTGGGTTCAGTGTTGTATATTTTACAACACCATTTCAATATTGTGATACACCCTTTATACTCATAAGCAGTGAGTTCCAACTCTGAGCAGATGGCTCACATAGAAAGATCTTTCCTTGAAGTAAGCAGTAACTTTAACATTGCTCCCTCAATGGTATTTAAAAAGCCCATTTGAGTGTGGAATGCATATAATATCATATAAGATAGTTAACAGGTTCTTAATATTCTATAGGTTCAGCACGCAATTCAACTTCTTTTTTCATCTAAGTCTAATAAAAAGTAAAGAGACCAGACGATTGTGTGAAAACTTAAGCAGAAAGATGCTGTAGCTTAAAATTCATATATTGTGATAGAATAACTGATTAATATGTCTATTAAGGCACCAAATGCAATTGAAAATTTAGGGCCTGATTTAGTTCTTGGTGGAGGGGAATAGTCCATCAAAAACATGACCGCTATCCTGTCTGACTTATTACAATCCCATGATATCCCATGAATATTGTAATAAGGCAGACCAAACGGAATATTGGTCACATTTGTGACAGAGTATTCCCTCCGCCAAGACTTAAATCAGGCCTAAAGTCTCCCTTGATTTTCATGAAGGTCCCAATGATATTGCATTTCTCCGTGTTGATCTTTAGATATTGAGAATCACAGTACAAGTGGATGACTACTTTAAAGTCCAACTGAAGTTAAATTCAAGATAACAGTATCATCAACCTATAAAATTACATGTACAATTTTGCATCCAAGGTTAGGTGCTCAATGTATACATGTTTGAGCTAAATTTGATGTCCTTGTTACATTCTGTATGTAGAAGTAAAACAGCAATGTTGCTAACAACCATTGCTGCTTTAAACCATTCAACAGAAGTATTTTATTTGTGACACATTCGGCAGAACCCATTAGTACTCTAGTCCATGTATTGAAGGACTCAGTCTATGTATATATGAAATTGGGTTACTGGTTGAAGAGCGTGAAACCCTACCCAAGCAAGAACCATAATCTCTCTCCCAGTGAAACACAAGCAAAGCAATTTAATCTGTGCTTTACCCTCTGGTAGTTTGGCACAAAGAAGCCAAGCTTAGCTGGAGGCCATATGTAATGTATGTATGCAGCACTTCAAACAGAAATAAAATTAAAACACAACACAAAGAATTTTTTTATGAATTTAGAAAAAATAGAGCAAAATCTTATAAAGTATTGAAAACTAAAATTACAAACATCAAATTAGTAGAACCAGAGATATGCAATTGTAAAGGTTTAAGTGAAAATAGTACCTTGAAGCACCAAGCACCAACTGTGGTTATCTAGTCGTGCTGGACCAGGACAAAGTCACACATTTAGGCCAACCACAATGGAGTTCCAGTTGGTTACAGGGGCCAAGTTAGACCAGCTGAACAAGAGTACCTTATATCCTGGTTACGGAGCTTTGCGAGTCCCATGTCAAGGAAGGACACGTACCGCCGCAGCGAATTCGAGAAACGGCGAGACTGTGATGTGAGGTCCTGCATCATCATTGAGAATGTCCTTGACAAAGGGTGAATTCCTGTGTTGAAGATGTGTCACAAAACAGTGGTTCTGAAGAAGCTGCAGAACTGTGAAGCAGAGGTCTGCGTCTCCATCGAGGATGCTGTCAACGTGGGCTTACGGTGAGAAGTCCAGTGTTGAGGGTGGTATCGCAGTGGTGGTTCCAAAGTGGAGCTGCGCGCAGATGCATATTGCTGCATTGGTTCTGCCCACAGACCATCAGCATTGGTGTGACTGACCCAAGACAGTGTTCCACCATAATGTGCATTCCTTAAAGGAAAATGGACCACCTCAACAGCTTGGTACACATGGCTGAGTACAGGTGTAGTACACATGGCTTCCTTGAAGGACTCATAGTCTTTCTGACTGACCTCTATCCATATCATCTTTTTGGGCTACTTTTTGAAAGTTAGTTCAGTTAAAGGAGCAACAATAGTGCCATATCCCTTAACAAACCTCTTGTCTACGTCCTGCAGCACTTTCCTGTGAGCTTGCTTCCACCCCTCTCTTCCAAGGCTGACAGGTTTCTTAACATGGAGGAGCTCAAAGGGGCTAAACCCAATCCTCTTCTGTGGCACATTCCTCTAGGCAAACAGCAGTCAGGGTGAGGACATCTAACTTCTGCCTCATTGGATACGGAAGGCCCACTATCAAGCCCTTCATGGTTTTGTTGAGTCTCTCAACAAGTGAATTTGTCTGAGGTTGAAAGGGTGTGGAGAAATTGTAGATTATCCCAGACTCATCTCACAATTGACTTCATGTATGCTGACATGAAGTTAGGGCCTATGTCAGACATTACTTTCTTGGGGAACTCCATATGAGTGAAAATGTCCATCAGGGCACTATCGCAGGTGCAGTCACCGACCTCAGAGGGATAGCCTCAGGTACCGTGTGGCATGATCCTCCAAGACCATGATGAGCCTCTTGCCTAAGGCTGTCTTGAGATCCATGGGACCAACAATGTTGATGCCCACACTTGTAAAGGGAATGCCATTGGCAGGTAAGGGATTGAGGAGAGCCCTAAGTCTTTCCCTGCTTTTCCAACTTGCCTGACAGGTGGAACAAGACCTACAGAATAAATCTGAGACTGTCTTCATTTGGGCCAATAGAAGTGGGTGGCAGGCCTGGCAACGTTCTTGTCCTGTCTCAGATGTCCTGACAGGGGTAAATCTTGAGCCAACTCCTTTAGGAAAGCCCTATAACACTGGGGACCACCAGTGAATGGGCTGGCCCTGGTCCAGGAACATTAGGCTCACTTTAGTAGAGGTCATTCTGTTGCAGGGATTCTGCACATTAAGAACTATGTGTAGGATTATGGGACCTTAGTGCGTAGGGACTGGATCATCCTACCACCTTAGTATCCATGAGCCCAGGACCGATTAGCTATAGTGTCTCACTTGCTCTCCTACTCACTCACAGAGAAACAAATGATTAGACACCCCAGAACACAACACTCCTGTATCTCTCAAGAATCGCTGTTGCAAGACACACCCTTTTGCTCGCACTCTTGTACTTGTCCACAATCAGATTTGACAGAGACACGAACAAGTTTAAAATGTTTATTTTAACTAACGTGCTCTAATATGTAGTATACATGCCACAACAAGCAGAAAAATGCATAATGCCAATACTGTCAGCATAGAAGTTAGTCTATAAATCATGAAAGGAGATGTCCTCCAATTGAAAGGACAGTATAGCCTAACCTCCCTCCCCTTTCATAGGAGAAGTATTATTATATATTAGAAGATCTCTGGGCTTTGTCTGCAGACCCCATACCTTAGCCTATAGATGGTGGCTCTACATCATAGGTGCTATCTCACTCTTCTCTCTGGAGAGGTCCCTCTCCAAGTGTGTGCTACCTATTTGTGTATTCCAATAAGACCAAAGTATGTTGTCCCAAACAACAGCTGCATCGGTATGTTTTGACTAGGTGCTAAGGCCTGGCCAGAACAAAATCACAAGGGGCATTATTGTTCGACCTCGCTTACAATATTCAGACAAAATCCAAGGAACCTGCAGAAAGTGAGCACAGCGATGGGTTCTTATGTGAAAACGGCAATGGAGATAGTTGCAAAAATAAAGGCTTGTAGTGACGTGCGCAAAGCAGCGGGTAATCTGCAGCGTGCTCATGCTAACTTAGAGAAGACGACAATGTCCCCATGGGCCATGTGACAATTCTCCCAATTAATAAAGTGATCTCAAGAGGTATCACCTGCTGCCTGGGCCTTAACTTGCTGCCTCAAGCCTTCTAGAATTGAGCACTCCTTCTGCACGTATCAGAATTCCTCCCCGTGGGTCCATCCTCAACTTACCATCTAGGAAACTCAGGCACGTTTCCCATGGTGGCAATGTTCTCCTCTGTAGACTCAGGTGCGGCTTCTGCAGATGCCCCGTCATCCTGGACCATGGTAACTTCAGAGACTGGATTCTAACGCTACCTTGCCCTCCTTCTTCTTCTTGGCAGCTGTCTGGGCCATTGTTCTAGGCTCAAGGCTTCCTTAACTCCCCTCTTGGGCAGTCATGGATCTTGTGGTCATATAGATCCATTCAGGCAATCCTACCTTCTTAAAGTGTGACGTCAGCTCCACTTATTTCCAAACAATGTGGACTAGATTGCTGCCCAACAGACAATTTACTGGCATGGCAGGGCTCACAACCACTTTTAGAGAACCTAAGATCGCCCCCTCACTCAAAGGAAACCATAGCTACTTAGTAGTGACTCTAACGGTTGTCTGCAACTATGACTTGATGGAATGTGTTAGGGAGAGATGACACTTCATAATAGTCATGATAGTTCCTGTATCTCTACGAGCCTCCAGCCTGTGCTCATTGATGCTGATCTACTCCCTATACTGAGAAGTATTGGAAGGCATATGGGTTTTTGGGACCATTTCTCTATCCCCTAGGGACACTAATGTAACCTCAGCTCTCTCCCCAAATCTAACTGGTAGCACCTCCTCCCCAAATGCTACACTTGTCAGCCCAGGTGTCTGCCCACGGGTGTGGAACGGTGCCCTCTTTGGACATTTTGTGTCTCCCTTGGAGTGGACATATTTATAACACTCAGTACATTGGGGGATCAATGAACTCCATTTTTCATTTGATCAGGTTGGTTACTGGTGTTTCCTTGGGAATTTGGGGGCCTTCAGTGAACTCCTTACTTTTATGTTTTCTCTCCCTCTTTCTGCTGGTGAGACTACTAAACACCTTCTAGTGACCCCCCCCCCCCAGTGTGATGCCCCCAACTATCTTCTGGGACCCTGTGCATCTTAAGGGCTATCTCAGAAGCAGAAAATCACTTGTCTGTATCATCCCCTACCACATACCTGTGCGCCATGTCTTTGGGTATGTGAACCTTCTTGTCCCCTGCGGGTAAGCTACTACCATTGTTGTTGGAGTCTGCTTGCCTAGCTCTTATGTTCCTTTCATTAGTTATATTCTTCTCCTCAGCCTCAATTGACAGTTTCGACTACTTCATCTTGAGTTTCACCATTTGCAACTGAAACTCCTTTACTGACTTTCTAACTGCCAGCTCATCTGGGGACAGGCCATGCGAACATGCACTTCTTCCCGCTCTGACACGAATTTCCAACTCAGGATATAAGTCTTCCCACTCCCCTGAGTGCTGTATCTAAGGGCTGGTATCCAAACCCTGTTCTTGCTCATCCATATCACCCTCCTCATTTCTACCCTCTGTTGCTGTCTGCAACTGCCTGACCTCTGTCCAGGCCCTCAGAGCTTTCTGAACCTCCAACTTCTTGGTGCCCTTCTTGGTCTGCAGTCCCCTTTCCTCGCAGAACTGCTTGAGCTCAATCACAGTGTAACGTTCCAGGTTGGCTAGCTCAAATTCCATTGATGTAGGGATAGTCATATAAAGTCAGAAAGCGATAGTTGTAGATTTGGAAACGCAAAAGATATAATCAAGTAGAGTCCATGTGTTTGCAGCACTTCAAACAGTAATAAAGTGAAAATACGACACAAGAAAGATCCCCCAACCAATTTAGAAAAATAGAGTGTATTTAATTATTCAACGCCAAAACAACAAAATTCCAATCAGTAGAACAGAAGATATGCAATGTTAAAGATTTAAGTGAAAATAGGGCCTAAAAGGACACAGCAGCACCTGGGGTTATCTGGTCACACCGGACCATGACAGAGTCACAAGTTCAGGCCCATCTGTGATTGAGTGCGGGCCGAATGCAGGACCAAGTTAGTCCTGCTAAACAAGAGTACTTTTAATCCTTGTTGCAGAGCATTGTGAGATCCTGTGTTGAGGATGGGTCATGAAGCATTGACTTCGAGAAGCTGTGAGGCAGTGATGTGAGGCCCTGATACGTCATCAAGGATGCAGTCTATGAGAGGCTTGCAATGTGAAGTACTGCACCAAAGATGCGTCTCGTTCCAGAGAAGCTATGGGACTATGTTGTTGATGAGGATGCCATTGACTAGGAGCTTGAGATGCGAAGGCCTGCGACAAGGATGTGTTGCGCAGTGAGGGTTTGTTCAAAGGAGATGGTAGGCTGGATGGGAGGTCCTGTGTTGTAGATATGTCACTCAGCAGTGGTTCTGAAGCAGAGCTGCGAGGAGATGCCCACAGAACCACTGCTGGGCTGTTAGAAGCCCACTTCCAATGGTCCAGGACTGGGGTGGGGGGGCAAAACTCACAGCAGGCAGAGTCCAGGTGTTGGGTTCAAGGCGGTTGGAGTCTTTTCTGTCCCTGAGGATGTTGATCAGGAGGCCAGCCAAATAGCCCTAGGTCTCAATCTGATGATTCTGGGATCAAGATGCAGGTCCTGTCCTTCTTACTCAGGCAGCAGAGCAACAGAGCAGCAACCCTTCTGGCAGAGCAGCACAGCAGTACTTCTGAGGCTTCCACATGTCTAAAGATGTACTGAAGAGTTGGAGCTGATCATCCAATATTTATTCATCCACCAGGAGTGCGGCGATTCCACTCTGCACCTGGAGTGTAATCTCCACACTCTAAGAGTACACTTCGGGTGTGGAGTGGAATCTCCGCACTTGAGGCGGAGATTCTGCCCCAACTGCGAACGTAAATATACTACTTGTAACTTCCCTTTGTGCACACTTAAAGTCATAAACGTGGACTTTTTAACTAAGTTTACCTTTGTGAATTCCAAAAGTCGTAAATTTACACAAAGGTAAACAGATGAAAGTCTAACTTTACAACTTTCGGTATTCACAAAGGGCATTTACAAATAGTAAAATTAAACTTTTGTCTCAATTAAATTTAAGTTTTGGTCTTAAGTTTAATTGAGACCAAAACTGAGACAAATTTCTAACTTTACTACTTGTAAATGCCGTTTGTGAAACACAAAAGTTGTAAAGTTAGACTTTCATCTACCTTTGTGAATCGGGCCCTTAGACTTTTGGTCCAAGTTTACCTTTGTGAATCGATGATATCAGGAAGTAGGGGGCATATGTACGAAGGTGGTTTGCATTTCCTAATTGTGCGAATTTAAATTTTGGGCCATTAAGAAATGCAAAATGCCATTTTCATTTGTATGAAAGGCATTTGCAGTGGTGCAAAATACGGTGTCTCTTTAATAGAAATCACATTTTGGAAATAGCTAAATAAGAAATTGCTAACAGGGATTTCCAAACAGCAAATAGCTAACCACATGTACAAAGATTTTCTAATTGTGAATATTCTTAAAATGGCATTTAGGAAATACATTTATCATCAATCTGGATCAGGAGGTAACAACTGTGCCAACCATAAAAAGGAAACAAAAATGCATCTGGCTCTTTCAGAATGGCGCCTCTGTATATTTTGTCGAGAAGGATGAAGACTTTGTCAGGCAAGCAGAGAAGGAGGAGGAGACAGAAGAGGATATTTAGGGTGAGGTTAAACCTGTTTGATAAAACAGATGAGGTGATTTTTTTAGAAGTACAGACTCAGTAGTGAGGTAATCCTGGAATTAATTGCTGAATTACAACCTCAGATTCAGATCCCAACACTCAGGAGCAATGCAATCCCACCCGGTGTACAGGTATTATGTCACCTTCACCTCTTAGCTTCTGGCAGTAACCATGGGATCATATCAGTGGCAGAAGGGTGTCACAAAGTGCCTTTTCCAGATTCTTTTGCAGGTTTCTGGAAATCATGGTTAGAAACTGAACCGATACACGTATTTCCCAAATCTTCCCCTCCCAATTATTGCCATTGACCAAATTAATTTTCTACGAGGTAGCACAGTTTCCCAATCTCATTGGCTGTGTTGATGGCACACATATTACCGTATGTCCCCCCCTCAGCAAATGAATTCATATAAAGAAACAGGAAAAGTTCACACTCACTTAATGTGCAGGTAGTGTGTGATGCTTCCTGTATCAGAACATACCTTATGGCCAGATTCCAAGGCAGCACCTAACTGTCACAGAGTGAATATGGCAATGTTTTTTTACTGGGTAAGAAATTTGGTGACTTAATGAATATAGTGGCCAGAACATTTTGTGTAATGTGACCTAATCAATTTCCTTTTCATGCCCATATGGAGAAAGTGCATATGCCTTGTGTCCCTAGATACTTACATCATACCTGATTCTAAGGTCAAGAAGTGAAAGACAGTAAAATAGGGCACACAGCAAAATGCGTTCTATCATCGAGAGGACATTTGTGCCAAGTCCAAGTTCCCGTGCCTCCACAAGACAGGCGGAGCACTAATATAGAGATCTGATAAATGCTGTAAGATCACCACCACGTGCCATACCATACAATATTGCCATGAGGCAGGGTCTGCACTACATCACCATTGAGGACAATTCCAACTCAGATGATGAATTACCACACTACAGGTGCAGCAGGATGGGACACATGCAGCAGAGGGTCATGCACGATGCACAGAGATCCTAAATAAACAGCATCTATTGTTGATGTAACATTGTGTCAACTAGGCAACAAAGTATGCAATTACAAACAAAAAAACAGTAGACTCATGACTCTTAGGGGCCGATTAGGAGTTTTCGGCAGAGCGGTTGCATGGCGGTACTAACCGCTGCTCCACCACTCCACCCAAGGTCGCTCTGCTCGCCTGCCACATTACGACGTACAAGTAGTCTGGCAGGAGGGCAGGAGGGCAGCGTGGCGGTCCCATGGCAGTGATACTTTTAAAGGTGGTGGTGCCTTTGAAAAAGGCTCTCCAATAGGGCCGCACTACAAGGTTCCTGGATGGCATGCACTCAAAAATCTATGTAGTGCAGGAACCTATGAGCATGCACACAGGGGGGCACATTTTATGCCTCCTGTGTGCATCCGCATGCGGGGGAGGCACAGGGAGCCCTGTACGGCCCCCTTTGTTTCCTCTCCGCCAGGGTTTTCCTTGGCAGTTGAACTGCCATGAAAACCTGGCAGAGAGGAAACTTGTAATATGCTTGGCATGACCATGGCAACAGCCCCGCCAAGCATATTGCGGCCTTTGACCTCTGCTCCTATACCAGGGAACGGCAGTTCCCTGGTGGAGCTGGTGGTTTCAGGGTGGTCCGACTGCCCAGGTCATAATTGAGCATTCAGAGCGCCAGTCTGACAGTGGCAGAGGCCGCCACTGCTGTGCCACCATGAGTCTAATAGTCCTCTGACCGCCAGACTCATACTAGGGCCCTATGTGTTCAGTGGATTCACTTTTACTTGCCTCTGGGTGACTTGCATTCATCATTGACCTGTGGAAGTGTGGACATGTCAGACCCATAAGTGTTTTGCCAGGTACACCTGGTACTAAATGCCTCCTGCATAGATGTGCCACTGAAGCTAGAACCTTCTTCGCTCTCAGGTGGGGGCAGAATGTTGGGGACACAGAGGTTGTGGGTCGGTATATTTTCAAGGGCTGTGGTCACTTAAACTAGCCAACGTGACAGCAGTGCTCCATCTCAGTCTGTATGGTTACAGTTCTCAATGCTAGAGTGTTTGTGGCTACTGCAAATTGGTTTATGGAATGGGTGAATGCATCAAAGCATGCCTGGTATAGACTGTGCGTCTTTCTCTGCACACAGTGCTCTTTCTCCATGGCAGCAATTCACCCGTCCTGCCCTTTTTGCAATTGCTGCATTGAGGTTGACAGTCTTAGGGGATGGATGTTGACAGTCCTGATTTGTTTGGTTTGCAGGCACTGTACAGATATGTTGGACTACTCTAGGGTACCAAATGCAGGCGAACTCTCTGCCATGTCATCTGACACAGTCGCATTTCGGACTGTTGCTGGTTGGCCTCTATAATGTCTGTGTGTCCTGCCCACAGACTTTGTTGTGTCCCTGTTTTGGGATTGTCCATTATCACCATCCACAAAATCTGGTACTGATGCAATGGTTGTTCACCTAGCAGTTTATTTATTTATAAAGTTTTGTATAGCGCGAACACGACCCCGAAGTGTATAAGAGTGCTTTACAATTTGGAAGGGAAGGAATTGGTAAAGGGAAAATGGCAAAGGGGGTAACAAAGAATATCATATTTAGCTAATACAATAGTGTACTTGAGGAGAACAAACATTACTTCACAGGGTATATCAAACAACCCTGAGCTTCACAGTTGTTAGACCAATAAAGAACGTAGTCAGAGGGGCATTGAGAAAATAGATGAGCCATGACCATTTAAGGCAAGAACTTGTTCATTATGATTATTTTTTCTTCTTGTTTGAAGGCAGCCGTGGAGGAGATTCTTCGGTCTTCCGGTGGGAGAGAGTTCCATATCTTCGGACCGAGCCAGAGAAAGTTCTGTGCCTCATTCTCTTTTTGCAAAAAGTCTGAGGTTTCAAGAGGAGAGAATTTGTACTTCTTTATGGTCTACCTCCTCCAGATAGTTCTAGCTTTTGAGCCAGGTAACAGGGGTTTTGAAATGGAGGGCTTTGTGTGTCAAACAGTCAATCTTTAGTTGTATTCTTGCTTCCTAGGGCAACCAAATTAGAGATCTTATGGCTGGGGATATGTGAGCATTTCTTTTTGTACCAGTAATCAATCTGGCAGTGGGTTTCAAGGAAGCCATAAGTAGGGCCAAGGTATATTTGGGGGGCCACAGAGTGTAGCGCTGCCATAATCTACCCTCGGCAGGACAAGCGCTTGTCCCACCTGCTTTTGTTTTACGGAGTTTTATATAGTGCGAACTTGTCCCGAAGGTATCGGGCATCAGAGCACTTTACATAGCACCAGTTGTGTTACATGAGGACACATTCATTTTTGTTAGGCACGGGGAGACTAAGTGATTTGCCCAGAATCACAGGATGTTCAGCATCATTGCCGACACTCGAACCCTGTTCCCCAGATTCGAGGTCAACCGCCCTAGCTGATATGCCAACTCCTCTACCCAATCTTGTGGAAGGAATGGTTTGAGATTTCTAAGAATCTTGATCTGGTGGCTAGCACCCTACATATTTTAGTGATATGATTCTTCATGTTCAAAAGCGTGTCCAGGGTGAATCCGAGAGATTTAGCTGAATCAATGATGTGAGGAGAGCAGTTGAAGGCAGTGAGCAGGAGCGGCCCGTGGAGGGAGTTCTGTGGGGCGGAAAGGTGGGGCGGGGGAGGGGCAGGGTGGGCAGGGTGGGGGGTAGTAAACACCGGAATATGGATGATTGGAGGAAAGTAAAGAATTAAATAAATAAAATGAATTTTGTAGCGCGTGCTGCATCGCATTTTGCGATGCAGGGTGCGCAACAAAATTCCCCATGGAACTCCCTCCACGGGCCGCTCCTGGCAGTGAGGTGTTTCATCTAGAGATCTATCTCGACAGTGTGATTAGGAGGAGAAATGAGAAGGAATACTGTTTGGTGGTGTTGAGCAGGAGGTGGTTCTCAGTTAGCCAGTTTTGGGTATTCATCAGGATAGAGTTGAGTGAGGTGAAGTCATCAGAGGAGGTGATTTTCAGGAAAAGTTGCGTGTCATGTGCACACATATGATAAAGAATGTTCATGGAGTTTAGTACATTCTCTAACGGTTTCAAGAAAATATTGAAGAGTATGCGAGATAGGGCAGACCCTTGTGGGACCCCCATGGAGACTGTAGAGCGCTGGGATAGGAATTGATTCACCTTGACTCTTTGGGATCTATTGTGAAAGACGGACGAAAACCATTGCAATTCCAGACCAGAAAGGCCCATCCTGTCTTCCAGAATGGCTAAGAGGTTGTCGTGATTAACAGTGTCGAACACAGAGGGAAGGTCAAGGAGGATTATGGGCAGGATTCGTTTTGGTCTACCATTTTTAAAATGTCATCCATAATGTGATTGAGTGCCTATTCTGTGCTGTGACCACTCTGAAAACCAGATTGATGTTGATCCAGGAGTTGAAAATTCTCTATGTGAGTGCAAACTTTCAATTACACGCATTTTTCTAGGCGCTTAGCCAGAGTGGGGATGTTGGAGATGGGGCGAAAGTTGTTGAGATCAGTTCTGTCTCCATTAGGTTTTTAAAGAATGGATGATACCTGAGCTGCTTTTAGACATTCGGCGATCGTGCTTTGTGATAATGAAGCGTTGACAATCTTTGTCCAAAGGGGGATGAAGGCATCCTTGATTTCTTTGAAGACAGTCGGTGGCAGCAGGTTGCTGAAGTGATTAGATGGGTTGATACTGAGAAGGGTTTTGTAGATGTCTTGTTCACTGAGGAGAGTGATAGTACACCAGGTGGCCCTGTTCTTAGGTAGTTGGAGTTGGAGTGATTGGCGTAGGAGTGGTTGATGTGCTGTCCTTCATTTCCACACATGTGTCAGTAGCTTCATCAGCCTCAATTGTTTCTGTCATGTCCTGAGTGTGATATGTGGCAATGTATATTTAAAGTTGGTGTAAAAAAATGGTTAAGGCCTATTTACTACATTGTTGTAACTGTGCATTATGTGTTTGTAACATGTTTCTGATGTACAGATGTGTGTGGTGTAGTCATCATCTCACAGTAAAGCATGCAACTGGGGTGTTCTACAGCTCTAATGATGCATTGCCACAGTAGGGAAAGTATCTTAATGGAGTCATTTATGCTGTGATGTTTTATTTGAGGAATTGCAAACATTATGTTATGTTAAGTAAGTAAAAGGGAGTGGACTTTCCCTGGCTGGTGTCTGCAGGTTTGGAGTTGTCAATGTCGGACACTTTCTAATTCCAGTGTCCCCTCAATGAATGTCTCCATGGGAGTGGGATGAGAGTGTTTTGAGGGTCCACCACCTGTGCCACGACCCTCAGCCATCTGCTGGTCACCTTATCCTCTGTGCAAGATCTCATGTCATACCATTTGTGTATCTCTGGCACTCTGTGTGACACCTACATTGTTCACCTTCTCCAAGATGCTATTCAATATCTTGTTTTTTTGGCTGTCTGGAACAATGAAAAAGGCCTTCCCAAATAGCTGATCCATATGTGCCATACTTTCGTCTGTCAGGAGCTCCATCTCCTTTTAAAAAAACTTGACTTTACTCTTCCTACACCCAGAATCATTGTCCCCATATTCCTTGGACATGGTGCAGTTCAGTCACAGGTATTTCCTTGCCAGTGGTGATACTGGTGCACTTCTCTCTTCCAGCACATTCCTAGGCTTCTGGGTTGTAGCCACACCCTGTATTTCATAAATTCCTGGTCTGACAACATCATTCTGCATACAGAATGCAACTTTTCCTACTTTGCGGTTTCCAATTAGGAAATCATAAATGTGCTACTTCAAAAACTGCAATTTCCTAATTCGATTGCAAATCTATAGGAATCGATATTAGTGGAATCAGCGGTTACATAAATCTCATTTTACGATTCCCCTAATAGAGATTTGTAGGGTTTTGCTATTTGGAAATTTCAAATTCTAACTTTTGTACATCTGGCCCTAGGTGTAAGGCTGTACTAACACTGAGTTGTAATGAATAGACAAATTAATCTCAAATGTAGACTACTAAAAAAATAAGGAATTGCCAGAAAGATATAATTTTTTGCCCTGATCACCCATTTTGTGACTGATACTGGTGGTAACTGACTCTGACTGTCCCCCGGGTTATACTAACCTGGCCCAGGGCCAGTGCTTTGATTAAAAACATATATGATAATTAGGTGTAATTACAATTGGCACTGACAACATTTCTGTAAGTCCCTAGCATATGGTAGGGCATATATGTTTAGAGGCCCAGCAGCTGTGGGGCACTTAATTGTATGCTGCTGTGTTGCCTGCAGAAACAAAAACATTTGATGGACAGAATGCAGAACAATGTCATACATTCACCCCAGTACAGAGATCTGGGCCTACATCCATCGTTTTTTTGCACTCCACACCACCCTGGGTTAGACACTGGCTATATGCAAATCAGCTCTGACCCTGTGCCTCATGGGAACAGTTGAGCCCGAACTGCCAAGCCATGTCTTCCTTGGACCAGAATCAAGCATCCTAGGACCGGTTTCTGGCTATCAGCCGTCTTCAGCCAGGATAGCTTGACTCCAGTGGTGTGGAGAGCACGGGACTCACGTCTGAGCATACCCGTCCCCTGCTGTCATTTTAAAAGTCAGCCCTGCTTTGCAAACTGCTTTTAAATTGGAATTAGGTGCAAATATGACTTTGGAGTTAAAAGGACTTCCAAAAAATTAAACAACCTTATTTTTTACAGTTATGTCATCCCTTATGTCTACCCTAGGTTTCCCTAGGGTAGGATGCCATGTACAAATACGCAGGGGCATTTTAAAAGATGTTGTATGTGCCCTGGTGAGGGAAAAACTGCCAATTTCGTTTCCCCCCATTGTAGCATTTTAGCTCTAAAGGCTAACATTGGAATACTGTAATACAGTGTATCTTTTGAAAGGAGTGAGCTAAAATAATATTTCAAGGACTTAAAATATTAGTAATTATAAATCCAACAACATGCCACTGTTGACTTCATCATATGTTAACAGAAAATGACTTATAGAACGTTCTTTCCTATGAGTCAAAATCCAGCCTTCCAGCAGCCTCTCCTGATTGGTCAGACCTTAACAGTCTCAGCAAAACTGTTTTGATGAGGTGATAAGTGGCCTGCACAAAGGCAGAGGTTATCTGATGGGGGCAGCTCTGCAGCTGCATAGAACAGTTCAGGACGGGGTGGGTAAATCAAACTGGGCTGCAAAGAGAGCAGGACAGTAAGGAATGCCAGCTAGGCCTACCCCCTCTTCCTGTACCGCGAATAAAGATGGTAGGCCTGCAAATTGAATTTGTTGGAGGACTGGAAATGGAGTGTTAAGGGAATTAAGCCACACAAGTTGGTTGGTTTAGGCAGCTCTTACTTCAAAGGAGAGAACGGATTTGTCTTTAATTTTAAAGTGCAATGCTTTGTGGGACAAGAAAAGGCCACACTTCGGAGGAAGCTTTCATTCTTTTGGGTGGCACTCTGCACCTACCCGATGGATTGGGGTTGGCCCCTTGCTTGTCACCCCAGAACACTGAGTAAATATGTGAGAACTGCATAGCAACTCAGATCTGCTGCCTGAAACTACAAAGAGAAGAAGGACTGCCTTGCTGGTACACTGGTGCACTCTGAAGCACTGCTCCTGCTGCACACTTGGAACTACTGCCCTGAGGACTAGCCTGCACAATCTGTACCAAGAGGTCCTCAGCCAGGAGTGCATCCAGTGGACATTTAAGGATTTGGCCAGCAGCATTGAGGGAACTGTAGCCACAACTTCCAAGGAGCAACTCAGAGACTCGGAAACATTGGATTTGTGATGTGGAGACTTTAAACCCTCAAGAGGAACTTCAGACAGAAATCTCCGTAGCTAAAGACTTCTAGGAGTTGACCAGAGGCTCCCACTGAGCCAAGCCAGCAAAGCCATTGTGAATCTGACCTGCTGGAGAGGCCCCCTCAATGTCAAGAAAAAATCTTCCCGAAAAGTTTCTAAGTGTGAAGGTAAAATTTTGACTAGGACCTCCCAATTAGATTGTCCGACCTTGGCTCCATCGTGGTCAACCTCAAACTTTGACTTTGTCCTGGTCAAGCACCGCCAGATGTCCCAAGTTGGCGCTATATGTTTTTAATCACTAGAAAATGTTTATTCTTTAAAAAATAATATATCTGGTTCACTATATTGGATTTTTGTCATTTTTCTCTCCTTTTAATCAGAAAAATAGTTTGTGTTTTTTTTAAATTGGCTGTGGATTAATGCTGTGTGTTGTGACCTACTTATTTAATATATTGATGTTTTTAAATGTTTCACCGCCTGTCTCGTAAGTCAAGCCTACCTGCCTGCTCATGGCTATCTACCAAGGGTTGAACAAGGGAATCATTTATTATGACCTTGTCTGGACCATATATTGTGTTGATGGCCTTATTGCTAGTGGTAGGTGCATACTTACCCTACTAATAATCCACAATTCAACAGGCATCATATATGAAAAATAGCCCAAATTATCCTGAGTGAAAGAATAAATTGTATTTTGTATTGGTAGTAACTTAATCATTACAAATTTAAAAAAACAAGCATTTGCAATGCAATAGGTCTGTCATTAGGAAAGTTTGAGCTATTGTTATTGTTAATTACACATTTTTTATTCATGTTTTCTTTTTGAAAGTAGCGAAATTAATAACGTTGTCATTTACAATGCCAATAGTTATAACTTTCGCAAATGTGACGCCTATAGCATTTGTAATGCAATATGTGTTGTATTTACGTGACGTACATGTATTGATATTACAAATAACAATGGCTTTTAATTTTTTTTATAATTAATACTTAAATAAAAGTTATTGTAATTTATAATGGCAATAGCTTACACTTTTGTAAATAACTTTTGTGAAGATTATGTTCAGTGTATTTTATTGTGAGGAAAATCCAAGAACAGAAGTGAAATATTAACATCTTTTTTGTTACATTTGTAATAACGCTTGAAACATTGAGAGAACATATTTGAACCAGTTGTTGTTGAATGGTTGCACAGATTGATGCTGTGGTGGCGCTGAGTGTTGTTGTGATGGCGAACGAGTGATGCTGTGGCGTTCAGTGATGATGTGGTAGCGCATAGTGATGTTGTGGTGCCCCTGAGTGATGCTGTGGTGGTGCTGAGTGATGCTGTATGCTATGCTATGTTTTGTTTTGCTTTCCTATGTTGTGTTTTGTTATGCTATCCTATGTTTTGCTATCCTATGCTTTGATTTGTTATGCTATGCTATGCTGTAGTTTTGTTATGCTATGCTATGTTTTGTTATGCTATGCTATGCTGTGTTTTATTATGCTATGCTTTGTTTTGCTATGTTATGTTTTGTTATGCTATGCTATTTTTTGTTGTGTTTGGTATGCTATGCTTTGCTATGCTATTATATGTTTTGTTTTGCTATGCTATGTTTTGTTAAGCTATGCTATGTTTTGTTGTGTTTTGCTATGTTTTGTTATGCTGTGTTGTTCTGTTTTGTTATGCTATGTTTTGTTATGTTATGCTATGTTTTGTTATTCTATGCTATGTTTTGTTTTGGTATCCTATGCTTTGTTTTGTTATAATATGCTATGTTAAGTTTTGCTATCCTATGCTTTGTTTTGTTATGCTATGCTATGTTTTGTTGTGTTTTGTTATGCTATGCTATGTTTTGTTATGTTATGCTATGTTTTGTTATGTTATGCTATGTTAAGTTTTGCTATCCTATACTTTGTTTTGTTATGCTATGCTATGTTTTGTTGTGTTTTGTTATGCTATGCTATGTTTTGTTGTGTTTTGTTATGCTACGTTTTGTTATGTTATGCTATGTTTTGTTATGTTATGCTATGTTTTGTTATGCTATGCTATGCTTTGTTGTGTTTTGCTATGCTATGTTTTGTTTTGCTATGTTTTGTTTTGCTATCCTATGCTTTCTTTTGTTATGCTATGCTATGTTTTGCTACCCTATGTTTTTTTGTTATGCCATGCTATGCTGTGTTTTGTTATGCTATGCTTTGTTTTGTTATGCTAAGCTGGTGAGGGTGTGTGAGGGTGTGTGAGGGTGAGTGAGGGTGAGTGAGAGTGAGTGAGAGTGAGTGAGAGTGAGGGTGTGTGAGAGTGAGGGTGTGTGAGGCTGAGGGTGTGTGAGGGTAAGTGAGGGTGTTTGAGGGTGAGGGCTTGTGAGGGTGTGTGAGGGTGAGTGAGGATGTGTGAGGGTGATAGGGTGAGAGGGTGTGAGGTTGTGTGAGTGTGAGGGTGTGTGGGGGCGAGGGGTTTGAGGGTGAGGGGTGTGAGGGTGAGGGGGTGTGAGGGTGAGGGGGTTGTGAGAGTGATGGGGTGTGAGGGTGATGGGGTGTGACGGTGATGGTGTGAGGGTGAATGAGGGTGTGTGAGGGTGGGTGAGGGGGTGTAAGAGTGAGGGGGTGTGAGGGTGAGGGGGTGTGAGGGTGAAGGGGTGTGAGGGTTAGGGGGTGTGAGGGTAAGTGAGGGTGAGGGGGTGTGAGGGTATGAGGGTGAGGGGGTGTGAGGGTGAGGGAGTTGGAGGGTGATTGAGGGTGAGGTGGTGTGAGGGTGAGGGGGTGTGAGAGTGAGGTGTGTGAGGGGGTGTGAGGGTGAGAGGATGTGTGAGGGTGAGAGGGTGGGTGAGGGTGAGAGGGTGGGTGAGAGGGTGAGTGAGGGTGAGGGGGGTGTGAGGGGTGTGTGAGGGTGAGAAGGTGGGTGAGGGTGGGTGAGAGGGTGTTTGAGGGTGAGGGTGTGTGTGTGTGTGAGGGTGTGTGTGAGGGTGTGTGAGGTTGAGGGGGTGTGAGGGTGAGGGGGTGAGAGGGTGTGAGTGAGGGTGGGTGAGGGTGTGGGAGGGTGAGGGTGGGTGAGGGTGAGTGAGGGTGAATGGGTTGTGAGGGTGAGGGGGGTGAGGGTGTGACAGTGAGTGAGGGTGTGTGAGGGTGTGTGAGGCTGAGGGAGGGTGAGGGTGTGAGGGTATGGGTTGTGAGGGTGAGTGAGGGTGTGTGAGGGTGAGAGGGTGTGAGGGTGTGTGAGGGTGAGAGGGTGTGAGGGTGTGTGAGGGTGAGGAGGTGTGAGGGTGAGGGTGTGTGAGGGTCCGAAGTAAATGGTGGCCGGGCAGACATCATAAGACAGAGAGAAACTCAAATGTTAAGACAACAGTGCTCGAAGGGGTTGTGGCCTTTAGTATATACGTACACGGCATTCCATGTTAGAAAAAACCTACAAGATACAGAAGCATGGTAAAAAAGAATCCCTGAAAAGGCCTCTGTGTGGACATGGGACACCCATTAAAAGCAATTGCGCACCAATTAATGACTTTTGGAAACAATGCTTCTCTCCCAGGACAACTTAAATTTGCGGAGGTGCCTAGGTAAAGAGAGGCTGGTGGAAGGCCTGTGCGTGTGTTGAGGGCTGTCCCAGGAAGGCGCACACGATATAAATCAGCGGGTATCTGTGCTATAAACGCACTAATGTAAGGGTATTTTAGGGCCACACCTCTGCACACCTGATCCTCACATTTACTACATTTTGATTCTAGGAAACGGATGCTTGAAGTCAAGAAAAGTGAGATCACCTTTTCGAGTTATTCTCCAGTAACCTAGAAATGAGGGTTGCGGTGGGAGGCAAATGAAACCTGTCTGCCGATTTAAATAACAGTTTCTGAGAGATGCAGCTTTCAGGAGCAAAACAAGTAGCGAACTAAAGACCTCCTTAAAAAATAACAGTTAAGGGTGCTGTGTGAGAATTAAAACATATGAGGATAAATATGAGAAAACGTGAGAGTCCGACCTACAGTGCAAGATAAAATGCACTAAAACACATTTTGACAAGTTAGCATGCGGACCATAAAATCACAGGCAGGCAGATCACTGCAAGGAAGCAAAGTAAAATAGAACAAGGACTGGGCGAGAAGGTAGGGGGAATGCCAGCAGGAAGCGAGGGGGTGACAAATGGTGAGTATCTCGCAGCCGCTTTGATGTTCTGAGTGGCCGCACGGCTTACTGAGAACATCAACGCGGCCGCGAAGCATGGTGGTTTGTGACGTGGCTGGTGTGTGTGTGGGGGCGGGGGGGAGCGGGAGGCATTCCTTTGAAGTGTCAAGCGCATTAGCAGGTCGAGACCTAAAAAGGCCTCGTTTACAATTTATACGGTTGGTCTGCAATGTAGGATGTCACAAAACAGCACAGCTGAATGATCGGCATAAACTACAACACAATGAGATGTAAAGACAGACACATTTAAAGCAGAAATCTCTCAAGGAAAAATATAGTGTTATTACATAAGGTCATGCAGAAAAAAATGCCATAACCTTAGAAGAACATACATTGACTTAACAAACGCTGCTGTCATCTGTTTGCACTACCGAGCACCAATGCGTATTCTCTCTTGTACAACCAACTCCATTACTCGTTGCCATGGCATGCATTGGTCCAGCAATGCTGTATAAAGTATAATGCAGCTTCCGTTCTAAAGCACAGGAATGAAAGGGGTCACGACTTGGACAGGTGAGGTACTGGGTTTTTCAGAACCGGTACCGAACCGGTAACCAAGTGGTGTCAGGATACACACCCAAAGACCTCGAGTACTTTCCTGATTTAGACCACAGAAACTCAGAGTCTTCTAGGTGAAGTCAAGGATCGATGTTATTGGCTGCAACCAAGTAACAGGTCCTAGAAGTACAACAACCCGAGATGTATATTCTCAGGAGACTGCTCAATCTTACAAAGCCAGGCTTCTCTTTTTATACAAAATATTGTGCTTCAGGAAAACATTCTCCACATTTCAGTATACTATTCACATGTTTCCACTACAAAGAAAAAGCAGAGTCATGATGACAAGCCCACATTTCAGTTTGTCCAGCCCACAACAAATTACCCGGCAAGGCCCAACAGTTTCATCAGATATCGGTGGACCCCCATTAAAAACGGGCACCTCCTCCTCGTAAAGCAAGTCAGAGAGAAAGGAACAGGGACAGGTGGGAGCAAGATTAGGCAGGGTGTGTGTGCGATGAAAAGGGTTTATGACATGTTGTGCCTTGATGCTATCTCGTTCGGCCACTGGGAGAGGAACTGACCAAACAGGTTCGGCCTGAGGCAAAGGTTACAGCTTGCCCAGGTCAGAGAAAAGTCAATCAAGGTGTACGTGTCCTTTGATATCGAATTTAGCTGTATTATAAGCCTATGTGAGGGCAACCCACAAAATGGCTGCCGTACACAAAATGGAAGCCAAGGGTTCAAGACGAAAATGACGATTTCGAGGTGAAATCCTCACACGAATATGACAAAAATGCTTGTACATAGTGTACTAGCCATTTTCGGTCTTTTGATATAAAAATCGTCATGCTACGACGAAGTTTTATTCACGAGTCCAGAATTTTCAGAACTACAAACCCTCCTTTTGCCCTTACATAGGCAATTTAACCTAATCTCATGCTAATCTGAGACCAGGTCTATATTCCTAAAGTCATTGAGATGTTGCTGTAGCATCATTCTAGTACTTAGCTCGTCTCTTGATACAGGTTTCCTTACACATGAGGTAGCACAGAGGCCACATATTGCAGGAGCACACTGCACGCACAGACAGAACAGGAAAAGAATGGCTAAGACCATCCCAATGACCATCAGAATTTTCCATCCCCAGCCGGATATCAGTTCCCAGAACCATCCCATTAATGACCAATCTCATTTATCCACATGAATAGATTCGGATATTTTATGCAGTTTAGAGATGGCCTGGTACACTGTTGGAGCGTTATCTGGAATGAAAACACAGCAACTCGATTGGATCAATCTACATACCCCACCTCGGTCTGCGAGTATGACATCTAATGCGACCCTGTTCTGAAGGGTCATAAGACGATCCGACTGGAGCTCAGCAGTCAAGTTACTAAGGGCACCAGCAGTTTCAATTACGGTGGACTCAACCACCCTTGTCAATTGCCTTATGTTCCTGCTGTTAACCATGGGTCCCCAGAACGGCAGAAAACCCTTTACGAAGTCCCCAAATTCTTGTCCTGCAGTGTCTTCTTCGCTGAAGACACCTCTAACTATCCTTGTCTTGTGGTAATCTGCCGCCGCTGTGTAGGTGGGAGGCAGCAGGAACGAAACAAAACATGTGCCCGAAAAGTCAGGGGGCAACCATGTATAGGCTCTATCATGGCAGATGAAATAGGTACCCTTAGCTGCTAAGAACGGAGGGGAAGTCTGAGATGCAAAAACATATGTCTCAGTGCAGATGCTTTTCCCTAGCTGAGCTCTGGAATTCTTGCCAGTACCTTGCAGACACAGGTGACCCTGATGGGGTACAATCCAAATCGGGGAAGATTCCTTAGCTTGCTGTTTCTCACTCAGAGTAGCTCCATATCCGGTTACGTTCCATCCTATGTATACTAGTGTCTCATCTCTAGGGATAGTCTCGTAGGAAATATCTTCCTTAATCATGTCTACTATACCCTTGACTAGAGCACTATTCTTAGGATTGTCTTCCACAGAACGTAGGGGGTAGACTTCATGTGCATAGATGAACATTGTTCTGTATGCCCACACAGAACCTTTGTGGCTGAAAGGCAGGACCAGATAAGGGATACCTTTATCCGTTGTGTGAGGCATAAGACCACACACCCAACAGTTAGTTGTGTTCATTACTAGTTGGTGTTGGTGCAAAAGCTGAACAAAGGAGTTATTAATAAACTGTAATCTCCTAGCGGATTCGTGTTCAGGAAGGGGTTGAAAAGAGTGTAGGGAAACAGTAGAAGGAGGAGGTATAGGCGATGTAGTGGGTGCAAATGTTACTCGAAAAGAGAATAAAACATAACTTATTAAAAATATCATCACACTGAATAACATGAAAATGCACAATATCAAAAAGCTTTTCTTTGTCATTATTTTACGTATCCTGGCTTTAAAGTTCATAGTTTTGGCAGGTCTCTCCATCTCGAAAAACTCCATCCTCTCTAAAGTGCTGCCCGCGATGGGAGGTTGTTTCTGCTAAGGAATGCTTCTGTCATTCTAGGGCAACTCCCTTGGACCAACCAGAACTGTCGACCTAACGTCGTCAGCTGCACCCCAAAGACTTTGGGCAATCGTGGCCCTAGCAGCGGAACCCGGATGGCGGTTCGAAAAACAAAAATAAGCAAGTTTCTCAGATGGGAGAGCTGCGCTTTCAAAAATAGTACTTGGAGGAAAAAAACTTTTATTAGTTCGTATTTCTCGGCCTCAGATTATACCGTTGTTTTCCTGATATTGTATTATCTTGGAAAAGGAGTTCAGGTTCTGTAGTGTCCAATCGAACTGATGGTGATACAGCTGGTTGCAAAATTTTATCACTCTCTTGTTCAGTAAGTGTTCCTTTTACTCGTGCATCACTGAAAGGCAGAAAACGTGGCACAGTTTCAGTCTCTGAGTCGGCGACACCCTTCTGGACCCACTGGTCGTACGGCAGAGGTAAAGGTACCCTCTTGCAGTGGACTCCGTGGATCCAGTGCTTCTTCCCTTCCACTCGAACAGCTGATCTCGTGGAAAGAAGGACGAGGTGCGGTCCGGTTCACCTGGGCTGGTCGTTCTTGGTTCGCTGGAAATTCTTCACGAGAACCCAGGTTCCAGGGTCGATGGGGTGACCTGGAGTCTCAGAGACCGGAGGCAGGGTGTCATGGACCTGTTGGTGTAAAACACGCAATTTAGCCGTCAATTCGTACAAATAATCAAGCAAAACAGGGTGTTCTATTTCACTGAACTTAGTGGGCCTTGGCACTCCCCATATGTTGGCCGGGCGGCCGAATACGATCTCATAGGGACTAAGTCCCACTCGCGAATGCACAGTCATTCTGGTGGATAGGAGTGCCAGGGGTAGAGCATCAGGCCATTTAAGCCCAGTGCTCGCTTGAATTTTGGCTAATTTAAGTTTTAAAGTGCCGTTGTAGCATTCTACTAATCCAGCTGATTGGGGGTGATTTGCAGCGTGGAACTTTTGCTGAATGCCTAGCCCTTCACATACTCTCTTCATCACACGACCCACAAATTCACTCCCATTGTCACTCCAGACCATTCTAGGCATTCCGAACCTGGGGAAGAACTCTTTCACAAGGGCTTTAGCTGTGGATAAGGCAGTGTTGTCTTTTAGGGGATAGGCTTCCACCCATCTTGAAAAGGCACAAACAACAACGAGTACGTATTTTAAATTGTTGCACCTCTCCATGTGGATGAAATCTAGCTGCAAAACCTCGAACGGATACGTAGGAGGTGCAAAATGACCAGCTGGAGTTGGGGTTCCCCTACCAGGATTGTGTTTCAGACACACCATGCAATTCTTGATGATATTCTCTGCACACTTGGGAATTCCTGAATTTTGCCATACTGGAGCCAACAACTTGCAAATCCCTTTCACGCTGATATGAGCCATTCCATGAGCCATTGTAACCACTGCATTATTTACAACAAGGGGTGATGCACTGGGCCAGGGACAGACTAATTTGCATACAGCCAGGTTCTGAAACTGGGATGGTGCAATGAGCTAAAAAACGGTGTTGGATCTAGCCCTGATCTTTTGACTGGGTGAGAGTACTCTGCTTAATTCAGAGACTCTGTCCATCACCACCCCTTGTTGTATATAATTTTGTCCACCCTAAGCGTGGAAGGGTATACTCAGATGTGAGTCCCTTGCTCATTGCACCATCAGGATTCAAGCAAGCCGGGCCGAAGACTCCTGAAATGGCAGAAACCGGTCCCCGGAAGCTTGTTTCCTTCCCAGTGTAAGAATTGGCTTTTGTAGTCTGGTCTGCCCTGTTCCCATGATGCACTGGGCCAGGGACAGACTAATTTGCATACAGCCAGGTTCTGAAACTGGGATGGTGCAATGAGCTAAAAAACGGTGTTGGATCTAGCCCTGATCTTTTGACTGGGTGAGAGTACTCTGCTTAATTCAGAGACTCTGTCCATCACCACCCCTTGTTGTATATAATTTTGTCCACCCTAAGCGTGGAAGGGTATACTCAGATGTGAGTCCCTTGCTCATTGCACCATCAGGATTCAAGCAAGCCGGGCCAAAGACTCCTGAAATGGCAGAAACCGGTCCCCGGAAGCTTGTTTCCTTCCCAGTGTAAGAATTGGCTTTTGTAGTCTGGTCTGCCCTGTTCCCATGATGCACTGGGCCAGGGACAGACTAATTTGCATACAGCCAGGTTCTGAAACTGGGATGGTATAATGAGCTAAAAAACGGTGTTGGATCTAGCCCTGATCTTTTGACTGGGTGAGAGTACTCTGCTTAATTCAGAGACTCTGTCCATCACCACCCCTTGTTGTATATAATTGTAACCACTGCAAGCACATATGCATCGGGTAACAACCATCTCTGATGCTCTGACAATTCAACCCAACAACCATTTGCATCCATTCTACCCGTACTTTCTCTCCACATGTTCAACTCTTTCTCTGTAGCCTCAGCTTGAATAGACTTCACACTCTCTATCGTGCCTTCACACATTCCAACATCACCAACCCATCTTGCAGGGCCTGCAACATACATTCGGCTCATCACATTCCTTGCAGTTTCTTTCGCGATTTCGTCAGCAAATGCATTTCCACGACCAACATCATCAGTCACCTTCTTGTGAGCACTACATTTCACAATTGCCACTTGCAGAGGCAAGGTCAGTGATTCAAGAAGCTCATTCACCAACTGACCATGCTGAATCTTAGCTCCATGCGAAGTCAGGAACCCACGTTCTTTCCACAATCGTCCAAAACTGTGAGCCACACCAAACGCATACTGACTATCGGTATAGATAGTCACTTTCATTCCTTTAGACAACACACATGCTCTTGTAAGTGCAATCAATTCTGCTGCTTGAGCTGAATTATGTGGAATACGTGCAGCTTCAACAATTGTATGCAAAGTCGTGACAGCATATGCTGCAGTCGTGTCACCATTCGGAAGCTTGAAGCATGAACCATCCACCCATAAGGTACCATCACACTTTGCAAGAGGAGTGTCCTGGAGGTCTATTCTCCCTTTCATTTCTTCCTCTGTTCTAAGAAAACAATCATGCTGTTCTGAATCATCTAACTCTGTTACAATTGGCAACAACGTAGCTGGGTTGAGTGTGTTGCATCTTTTTATGTGCACATGACTTGCTAACAAGGTTAATTCGTAACCTGACAATCGAGCACTAGTTAAGTGCTGTGTCTTGGTTCTGTTTAACATCGTGTCCACTGCATGTGGGACCATCACAACTAGCGTGTTATTCATTACTAAACCAGCAGACTGTCAAATAGAAACAGCTGCTGCCGCTGTTGCTCTTAAACAACTCGGCAATGCTTTAGCTACAGGATCCAAAGTCGACGAAAAATATGCACATGGACGCTGCTTGTCTCCAAACAACTGAGTCAACACTGATAATGCACAACCCTCTTTCTCATGGACATACAATGTAAAGGGCTTACTGTAGTTGGGGGTACCTAACACAGGAGCCGAACATAATGCTGTGCACAATTCAATAAAACTTTTCTGACACTCTTCAGACCAAGGAACGGGATTGGGTGTATCTTTACACGTTAATGCCACCAAAGGTTTGGCTAATAACGAAAAATTTGGTATCCATTGCCTGCAATATGATGTAATGCCCAAGAAAGCACGCACTTCTCTCTGTGTTCTTGGCACACTCAATTTCGCTATTGCCTGAATTCTTTCTGGGGTCAGTTTCCTTCCCTCTTTCGATAAGAGATGACCTAAGTAGGTCACTTCTTGTCGACAATATTGCAATTTTGAGAGAGACACTTTGTGATGCAAATCACACAAATGACGCAACAATGACAATGTGGCTTCTTTACAGATTTCCTCAGTATCTGCAGTAATAAGCAAATCATCAACATACTGAATGAGGGTAGAGCCATCAGGTAAAACAATCGTATCAAGCTGTGTTTTTAAAGCTTGACTATATATTGATGGACTTTCACAGTAGCCCTGGGGAGCGCGTTTAAAGCGGAAGCTGCGACCTCCTAAACTGAAGCCAAAAATATCTCTACTCTCCTCAGCAATCGGGATGCTGAAGAAAGCATTCTTCAAGTCAATCACCGAAAACCAGGTGGCAGAAGCTGGAATCATAGTCAATAGGGCAGTAATGTTCAGGAACAACTGGAAATTGTGGCACAACTATTTTATTCACCTCTTTAAGATCAATCACAAATCTGTAAACAGGTGGCTGGGAAAGGTTAGTTCGTTTCAAAACAGGCAGAACAGGACTATTGCAAACATTGCCTCTTGTCTATTCAATTACATCTTTTTCAATCAAATCGTAAATGATCGCTAGCAAAGCTTTTTCACGTTCACTAGAAATTTTGTATTGGGAATTCGTGGCATTTTAACATTGGCTTTCAATGTTACAACATATGGCGGTATTTCCAAAAGACCCACATCATTAGGACCAGTAGCCCAAAGAATATTAGGGAGAGATGACAATTCTGTTGGAAGTTTGTCCTTTGACAAATACATTGGAGAAACCACTTTCTTACCCAGTGTAAGTTGTACTCCAGAAGGAGAACAGTACAAAGTTGCATAAATCTTTTCAACAGATCCAATCCTAAGAGGTTTTCACCACAACCTGTCATTAAAATAAGGGGTGCTTCGAATTCATAAGGTCCAACAGAAAGGGACAAAGGGTCAGAAATCGGATTTCTAACTGGGGCGCCAGAAAAACCTACAGAAACATTCATTTCGCCAGGCAAAGCTGCGCCAGGGAGTTTGGAGTGCATAATAGAACTCTTTGTAGCACCAGTATCTAAAGGAAAAGGCTCTGACACACCTGATGTAATCACCTCAACGTAAGGCCCACTCTCATCTACTGGAACTGAAACAACTCCCTCTCTTTGTCTATGGCTGTCCTAGCAATCATTACCGTCCATATGCTCATCTTCTGCATAGTAATCATCAGCATAGTACTGAGCCGTCCTACCAGATGAGTTATTCTGCTGATCGAACCTATTCATTGAATTTTGAGGTGGAAGAGACTGTGTGTTCTGGGGGAAATTTCCACGTCCTCTACCTCTAGAGGCTTGTTGAACACCTCGACCTCTTACACCAGAAGCACCATTTGCACGCTGTAATAAAATAGGACAACTATACTTGAAATGACCCTCTTCCTTACAATATGAACACTGATTGGGGCCTACAGGGACACATGGTTGAGTATACTCGACTCTTTGCGAGTTCCTCTGATACTGTTGAGGCTGCTGATAAATATTCTGATAGTTACTCTGAGCACCACTATTTTGGCCACCACGTGGCGGATATGCTTGCTGTAACAAAACCTTCGTTTTTAACTCTTTAGTTTTCTTCTCTGCCCTATCTTTCTCATCTTTGTCTCGATTTTCGTAATATTGTGCAGTAGTCAGTATCTGTGCTGAAGAGGAAACTGCCCAAGAACTCTCTGAATCTTTTAACTTTTTACACAACTCGGGAAGCAGATTATGCACAAATTTATCGACGAACAATCGCTGGCCACCGTCTGTGCTCATATCTTGACCACTGTGGTCGACAAATGTTTCTTTAAACCTGGTGAAGAAATCTGAGACCGTTTCATCTTTTTTCTGCTTACACGCAGAAAACTTATCCCAATTTACACGCATTGCAGGCATTATCGTTTTCATATAATCAATGATCTTACCAGGGAGTTCTGCTACTAAAGGCTCAGGTTTAGCACCACCAACTTGTCGGTCATCTGCAGCAGCAATATTAGCCCACGAGTCACCTAACTCCTGATCATGATCTGCATGACGAATCTTTCCCCATAAAGGCTGTGGAACAACATTCCCAAACAATATGTCTATGTCAGCTAAATTCATAATGCAAGAACCTGCAGTCTGTGACAATTCCTTGTAATACCCTGCGGGATTTTTACGGGGATCAGGTAAGGTCTGCTTAAGGGCCAAAACTTCAGCTCGCCTCCAAGGAACATGTACCCATACACGCTGAAAATGTGCTGGTATAGCTGGTGGAACATTACCAGGACCAGCCGCTACTCCTTCCTTCCATACTGGAGGAACTTCTCTCATGGGATATTGTCTTCCCTTCTTTTTACCAGAAGAATCAGATTCAAACAACGACTTAGAAACACCATCAGTCCTAAGTGACAACAACGTCGCAACTGCTTTCTTAACATCTGAACCCACAATTGCGCCTTTTGAAAACTCAAACGGTACATGGCTCAACTCAGGAGGATTAGAGTCCAAATCATTTTCCTGTAAATCTTCACACAGGAAAACACACATTTTCTCAAAAACGTATCTCTGCTTTGATGTTTCCCACTGGGTGAAGACATCCATAACACATTCTAAATCATATTTTTCCGGGTCAGCGACACATTTATGTGCCAAATAATTCAACGTTTCTTTCTCCCTAGAATCAGGCAGTTGACTACGCAATTGCTTGCGCTCTGTGTCAGGAGTTACACTCGTTGCACCAAAGAGAGGATGCAAAAAACTAGCGACAGTACTAGCCACCCTCTGACGAACAGAAGGAGAAGTCGATGAAAAGACAAGAGGGAAACCAGGGTGAGACGAGGCAGATGCAGAGGCAGTGTCAGGAGAAGTACCAGGAGTGGTAGTCGATATAGTAGTCAAAGTTGTAGGAAGTATAGGAGGAGCAGATGTAAAAGTCGGTGGCCCTTGAGGAGGCTGCACCGGAGGAGCAGGAGCCAGCTGAAGAACAGCTGGTGGGTGCTGTAGGGGAGCAGGAGGCAATGCAACCACGGGTTGCGCAACTAAAGGTTGCGGAGGTGCCGTAGCATTTTGCGCATAAGGGGGTGGCGAAATTAACAAATGCGCCTTTAAGGGATGTTTTTCAAGCTCTTTTGCTGCATCTTGCTGAAGAGGTGGCAAAACTGGATAACATTTATCTATTACCATTTTACGTTGCCTGTGCAACTGCTCACTCATCTGTTCTTCTTCATTTTCTTTATACTGCATAGCAGCTTGCATTATCAAAATCCCCCTTTCTCTCTTATTTTTCTTTGCTAATTTAATTTCCTTCTGTTTGGCTTCCTTACGCCATAGGCGAAAAGAGTCAAACATCGCCAGCCGGGCTTTCTTCTTGAAAAGTTTAACTTCGAGATTGTCTAGGATTTCCGTGTCAAAGCTACCATATTGGGGCCATTTTAAAACACCATCTTTTCTGGTGTATTTGATCCATACTTCATTGTATGTGATGGGGCCTACTCCATGTTTCACATATAATTCATAAGTTGGAGTTCCAATCGGAGGAACCGGACATGAGTCCTCCAATCGGGAATCCCTATTACTACAACCAAGACAAAACAAATTTCCAAGTCTGCTAAGACCAGGCATCTTCGCTCACTAGTCTAGCTTCAAACTTCAAAGGATTATCGATTACGATATTCTCGTGAATACACGAGTCCTTTGGCTTTGGCACTTGCAAGTTCCAAACAAAGTGATCCCAAGGGGATACCCAAACTAAGACCAACTAAGGACTGGGAGACGCTCCACTTATACTTAACTGAGATATCGATGACGTCACCAGAAGACTCGTCTTATCGTTTCGCTCTACCAAACTTCAAGGGTCCAAATCAGGGCGATAGCCAGGGCAGCAGTCCTTTGTAGCCGTCGGGAAGCGGGGAACCTCGCAGCAAAGACTTTCGGACCACGTCAACATGCAGGGGTCGATGAAGTGGTTGGCCTTCCTCCAGAATTTTCACACGAAGCTCCTCACGAACCTCTGGCTTGGACCGGTACCGTTGGTATCGCCCTACGTTGGGCGCCAACTGAGGTACTGGGTTTTTCAGAACCGGTACCGAACCGGTAACCCAGTGGTGTCAGGGTACACACCCAAAGACCTCGAGTACTTTCCTGATTTAGACCACAGAAACTCAGAGTCTTCTAGGTGAAGTCAAGGATCGATTTTATTGGCTGCAACCAAGTAACAGGTCCTAGAAGTACAACAACACGGGATGTATATTCTCAGGAGACTGCTCAATCTTACAAAGCCAGGCTTCTCTTTTTATACAAAATATTGTGCTTCAGGCAAGCATTCTCCACATTTCAGTATACTATTCACATGTTTCCACTACAAAGAAAAAGCAGAGTCATGATGACAAGCCCACATTTCAGTTTGTCCAGCCCACAACAAATTACCCGGCAAGGCCCAACAGTTTCATCAGATATCGGTGGACCCCCAATAAAAACGGGCACCTCCTCCTCGTAAAGCAAGTCAGAGAGAAAGGAACAGGGACAGGTGGGAGCAAGATTAGGCAGGGTGTGTGTGCGATGAAAAGGGTTTATGACATGTTGTGCCTTGATGCTATCTCGTTCGGCCACTGGGAGAGGAACTGACCAAACAGGTTCGGCCTGAGGCAAAGGTTTCAGCTTGCCCAGGTCAGAGAAAAGTCAATCAAGGTGTACGTGTCCTTTGATATCGAATTTAGCTGTATTATAAGCCTATGTGAGGGCAACCCACAAAATGGCTGCCGTACACAAAATGGAAGCCAAGGGTTCAAGACGAAAATGACGATTTCGAGGTGAAATATGACGAAAATGCTTGTACATAGTGTACTAGCCATTTTCGGTCTTTTGATATAAAAATCGTCATGCTACGACAAAGTTTTATTCACGAGTACAGAATTTTCAGAACTACACGGGAGCTCTCATCGCTGCTGCACAACGTCAGGTACTGTCACATCAATCAAGCTGCGGCCGTGACATCTGTCAGAGAGGCGACAGTGGCTGTCGACGCAGGCAGAAGTCTGCTAGCCGGGCCTGACACACGCGGACGCGCTCAGCTTTAAACTGGCACCGGGCTGGGCAAACCCTGTCAAAAAGCACATGCCTGACGATTGTAAGCACGACGATCAACGGCTAAAAATATCAGGGAAATTAGTTTATGTAAACACTGAAGATGGACTAAAAGTATTCTTGTGTATGCACCAACCTTTACAAAGTATGACGACTTTCTGCAACTGTCAAAGCAGTGATTAAGGATATATTTTATTTGTGTAAATATGGAGTGATAAAACCGTGTGCACGACAATGTTCACTGGGAGCAGATTTTTTTGTAGCGCTCAAACTCCAGTCGATCACGCTCTAGTCTGCCAAGAACATGTAGACTATGGAGTGACAGCCTGTGAAAGCCGGTGAAATGGAAGCGCGGGAGCTAGAGGCCTCCTCTGACGTGTGAGCTTTTCACTCTGCCGTGTGTTAGCCGAGGGCCTGCTCAGCAGCGTGCGAGGGAAGAATGGTCTAACCCAGGCCATCTTAGCCCACCTCGACGGAGTAACAACATTGGTGCTAACTGGGCTGGGTTTGATAGTGATCGGCAGGACAAGCAATAGGACTACCAAAAGAGAAATGTGTAGGCTATGTCAGTGTGGGATGAGGAGGAGGAGGGAGAAACCCTGAGTGAGAATGGGCGAAAGTGATTGAAGTGTGCAAGGGACACTGACTGAGACTTAGAACGTACGGGGAATGCACAAACTATTTCTCTCCCAAAAGTTGATTTTGGTATAATTTGGTGGAAATAAGGACATCTAAATGGATGTACCCAAGTGCTACGGGACTCCATGGAATGGGATGTAAAATAATTGTACAACAGAGTCACTACATCAGGAACAAATGTCTGCCTCCAATACCTTCGGGTAAGCCCGCAAGACTGCAAAATAAACAAGCTTTTACTACAAAAAAATGGCCATCAGATGGCAGTATAAGACAGCCTGTGGAGAATGCTAGCATAGCTCAGGCCCAATTCAAACAAGTTAAAAAAATGCGAGTCACAGCCTGGCGGCCGTGAAGTGTGAAGATGCGTGGGCAGAGAGAAGGCAGGCACTGGAGAGGGAGGGGGTGGGCAACTCGAGCGACCATATGGAGAGGGAGGGGGGTGGGCTGCCTGCTGGGAGTCGCTTGTGTGAGGGAGGCTGGGCTGGCTGGGCTGCCTTTGATGATGGAATGCGAGCTCGTGCACGAGGAGCTTGCGGTCACGTGATTCTCGTGAACTGTTGAAAATCCGCTTTTGGAGAGCCTTTTGCGAGTCTTGGGTTTAAGTAGTGGTTTAGCTGCATTCGACTCGCATATTCATTCCTTGCGGAATGGAATAGGCGAGACCTAAAAAACAGATATGAGAAGGCGTGGGGCTTCCACTGCAATTATAATTTGAGATCAAAAAGATGATAAACAGAAAAAGGAGGTATATCGAGGCTACCTCCCTTTTTAACAAGACAAAACTATATAACACAATATTTGCTTTCTAGGATTCATTATTTAAGGCCATCTTCATTTTATGTAAGTAAATAGCTTGCCCTTTTAAAAATGTATTATGGATTTATTATTTTTACTTCAACTATTCCCCACTCCTGTATAGAATCAATCAGCTCGCTTTGCAGGATATCCTGCAGAGGATCCGTTTATTACCGCAAAGGATAGGGAACAATTGGGGGCTACTCACACTGTTGAAGGGTCAACATTATGTTATGTTATGTCAGATGTATTTATTCATATGGCAATCATTTTCTTCTCACACTGTTGAAGGGTCAACTTATGTTATGGCGGCCAACTTCGAAGAGATCTTCAGGTCCTTCGTTGTCAGTAAATTCAAGGAGATACAGGAGGAGACAATGAGCAGGTATCCCGAGAGAGGGGGTGTTAGAGAGCAGCATGGGTTTGTTAATGAGGTGAAAGTCATTTGGGGTACGTAAATGTTACTCGGAGCTGTGGGAGGAAGATGGAGCTGGGTGGGGAGCACAGATCCAGAGGAGAGGGGTTTGAGGGAGCTGTGGGGGTGGTTCATGGGTTGAGCTGATTACCAGCTATAGTTATCTTGGACGGAGAGTGTTACGGTGAGGTTCAGGGAATGGCGGCCACCCGTGTGTGTTCGCATCATCGGGAAATTCTGCATTATAACTTTGGGCCCACTTAACGTATGAGGTTGAGCGTGCCCGCCCCTCTTATTCTGATAGGACGAGTCCCCGAGGAGTGGTACTCCATTCGGGCTTTAAAAAAACACAACAGTGAGTGTATTTCCATGAAAACAAACCAAGCGCAAATAGAAACAAAACACAGTGCACATTCGCTGTTCATGGGGGTGCCTCGACCCGCGGCCCCGCGTCCTGCATGCTGCTTCTGCCTAAGATGCCCTATTACTGAGACCAGGGGATTCCTGGCCCCACCACCCTCCAGGAAGGAAGATTTCCTTTGGTGAGGCTCCAGTGGCAAGAAGCTTGGTGGCAAAGGTCTGGAGGGAGTGAGTGAACTGGCGGTGCCTGACCCCCAAATGGCGCCCGCAGTGGACGACATGCCTCGGGCTGACTTTGGGATCCTGTGCCAGGGAACTCCTCCACACTAGCAGCGGGGCACATCCTACCAGCTTCGGTGGGCAATTAATGGTAACACTCAGTAACTCACAACCCAAGCAAGTTCAAGGCATTCAAGACAGCAATCCCCGTATCTGCCCACATTGACCACATCAGAGGTGCGGTCCTCTACAGTGGTTCCTGCTGGTGCGGCGCTCCCTCTGGAGGTTCGCAGATGAGGAATAGCGGACCGGGAGAGGGAGTTGCTGCCTGCAGAGGCGATACCCGGTCCGCTGCTCGGTGGACGGCGCAGTGCCCCGCAGTGACTGGGGGTTGGGAGAGAGAAGCGAGGCCCACATTAGCTGAAATTGTAGACGAGCCATAGTGTCTTCACGGCGGAAACGACTCTCAGTGAAGATTACATGAGCCATCGGAATTGGGGTAAGTGACGCTGCCTTGCTTTCTGTCGCCCAGCCTCGTTTGCATTAACCTCATACCCCATCACTCAATAGTCAAAGACTTTCTCGCAGTAATGGACTGAGCGCGCTCCGTAGGACATCTCTCCTGATCCTCAAGATAACAGGTGTGATCTGCACCATCACTTTGCCCGCATTGCTTCGCTGAAACTGTTGACATTGTGAGACATTCATTGTTTGTGACTCGTTGGTATCATCATCTCAACACCATCAAAATGACAGATTTCTAAGCAATCCTCTCCATTATCAACCAAGGACTGCCATCCATTTTGTGCTTCCTCTTTCACTATCAGAAATAGAAGAGATATACACTCATGATAAAGTGGGCATGGAAACAGAAAGAGGAATGTTCTTTCAATCTTTGGTGGCCACCTTGGATTGGGCAATCTCTTTTTGGTGCTTCCTCCTCCACTATTAGAAATAGAAGAGGTATGCACACATGATTCAATGCTGCTACTTCCCTCTACCTTTCTACCTGTTTTAAGCCTCAGTATCTCCCTTTGGTCCTGATCTGACCTCACGCCTCTTGGTTTTATTCTCAATTGATTTCCGGAATATGTGCACCCCTCTTATTTTACTTCTTTGTGCTATCACTACCCTTGCGGCCCCTTTTTCTATCCACCACACCACGTCTTCACCTTATCACCTTCTCATGACTTACATTCGAATTAAGTCTGGAATCAACTGCTTCAAAGTCATTTATCCCCCTTACCTGTCCAAAGCAGCAGCAAAACGGTTCAAGCATAACACCATTGAACAATTTCCAGATTCCCTCTTTGTTGACTAATTCCATAATGGGTGCCTAGGGAAGATCAAAAATGACCTCATTTTCTTCACTCATGACATCCCTTCCTGGTCCTCCAGCTTCTTCAATTCCTTCAACGTCTCCTCCTCCTCTTCTTTCCCGCATGGGAAGCGGTTAAACATTTCTCCCTCCGCTTGCTTTAATGGCTCTCTCACCATTACTCTTTATAACAATGGCACTGTCATGATCCAAGCTTCAGACTCCTGTCTCTCTTTGACCACCTCTTCCACACTCTTGGTCCCACCCCTGCGACTACTATCTCCCTAGATTCTTCCTCTTCTTCTTCTAACTTGTCTACTTTCTCCCTTTCTCCCCCCTTGACCCCACACATTCCTTCAGACCTCTCTCCCGGGAGTCACAGGTCTGCCCTTTATCCCCCCTCTCTTGTTCCCTCCCCTCCCATTCTGCCCCCTTCCCAACTGGACCTCCCCATTACCTCATCTGCTTCACACCCCAATTCACCTCTATATCCTGCATCTATCCATTATTCCACTACCTTCTCCCACCCCCTAACTCCCCTATTCCTACCTATTTCCCCCTACTTAATCCATCTTTCTTACAACCTGAACTACTGATCAACTCGCCTTACCCTCCCCCTCCCTCACCTCTTCTCCTCACCCCTTTCCACTCTTCCCCTTTCCTCGTACCTTCAATTCTGTTCTTACACCTCCCATCTCTCTACAACCTTCACTCCCCCCCACTATGCCTCACATCCCTGCCTGCCCTACCTGTAATTCTATCCTCTTCCCTCCCTATGACCTTTCAACTCCCATCTCTCCACAACTTACACTCCCCCCTATGCTTCACAACCCTGTTTCCCCTCTTGGTAATTCCTCCCTCTTCCCTCCCTTTGACTTCACAGTCCTTCACTCCTCCCACAACTTCCATTTAGCTCAACCCCCCCACTCTGCCTGGTGCCTGTACCCCTACACTCACCTTTCATTACCCATGGGTCCTGGCCTGCACCCTCTTTCTTCTCCCCATTCCTGTGGCCTTCCTTTGACCTCCCTCCCTCCCCTCCCTGTATAGCCCCTTCTCCTCTCATCTCACCATATCCATGACCTTCCCATAACCCCCCTCCCCCTCCTCCTCTCGCCATCCATTTTTACGTCTCAATTTTCTCCTCCTATGTATGATCTCTATTCTTCACCTCTGCTAGCTCAACACCAATAAAAATATCACTGTTACTCCATCCACTTCTTTCTATCACCATCTTCTACCCCCAGACCCTTGCATCACATCTCTCACCCCAGTCCCCCACAGCCCAGTGCCCTCCCTCGCCTACTTCACTTCCTCCCCCACCTTGGACCCTCGCACCCCAACACTCCCCCCGGTCCCCCACATCCCCCTGTCCTCCTTCACCTAGGCCACTCCCTCCCTTCAACATTGAGCCACCCTTTACTCCATGCCCAGCTCACCTCTCTTTCGAAACTAAACTTGTTTCTCTCATCTCTTCCATTTCCCAGCTTGAAGCGTCCATTTCACTCTTAAGTGCTAATATATTCACCTCCCCGAATAACAGCCCGAGGAGTTCCTTGCTCCGGCGCCCCAATAAAGCCAACCACAGTCTGTCCTCCATAGACATCACCAACTTACTGGCTAGCTACAAGACTACCAACGTCAATTCCCCTCCACTCGCCTCTCCTCACAATTCTACTCAATTTGTCATTCAGACCATCTCTTCCGTCAGAACATACCAGCCTCCCCCTCAAGGGGCACCTTCATTCAAGAATCTAATCCATATCCCCCTTATCAGTCAAGACACTCACATCTCCAAAACAGTTGCGTCAGAGCTTCATTGTATGCTCCATAACTGCAGATCTGCAACCAAACACAAACTGGAAATATCTGACACTATCACCCACCACAATCTCGACATGCTCTTTCTCACTGAGACCTGGTTTAATGACTCCTCTCACACTTCATTTGATCTTTTGATACCCACTGACTATTCTATCCTCAGAAACGACAGAACAGACAAGATAGGGGGAGGTGTTGCGATTATCTTCAGAAACTCCCTTCAAATCAAAGCCTTTCCCACCATCCTCTTTCGCACTTTTGAATGTCTTTACCTACAACTCCAAGTTCATCATGGCTCACCCTTCAGGTTCCATGCCATCTACCACCCTCCCTGTATCTGCTCTTACTCCATGGACGAAGTGGAACTCATCGACCACATTAGTGACCAATATTCACAAAGCGACAAACAGATCTTCCTCGGTGATTTCTATCTCCACTGGGGCCCCGTGGAAGACTTGGCTGCCAACAAGCTTGCAGCCTTTCTTACAGCTAACGATCTTGTCCAACACTGCTCGGAAATTACACACGCCAAAGGCTCAATTCTGGACCCTATTTTTTCTAAATCAGACCATCTTACCACTGCTCCCCCCAACCGTGTAGACTGGTCAGACCATTTCCTCATTCCCTTACGTTTTCACCTCTCGCACATTATAACTCTCGGCCAACCTAAAAGAGCCTCTACTTGGTTCCGCAATACAAAAAAACATTGATCTTGGGACTCTATGTGATTCTGCTATGCGCTCACTTCCTAGTCTAGACCCCAATACGGATGTCAACAATCTCACTCCCCATTGCCTCTCAATCCTTGCAGTCGAAATCGACAAGGTTGCTCCACTCCAAAGCAAAAGGAAAAGACCCACCCCTTCAGCTCCTTGGTTCAATAAAGCTCTCTATGACAAAAGGAAAAATCTTAGAATCTTGGAGAAACATTGGAGACAATCTCCATCCACCACAAACCTCTCTCTTTTATGTTTAGCAAGATCCAAATACCACAACCATATCTTCCAGGAAAAAAACATCACATTTCAGATCCCTCCTCGATTCAGCTAAAAACAGACCCAAAAAACTTTTCGACCTCATCAAAAACCCAAATTGTTCTCCCCAAACCATCAAACCTGAGGATGCTGTGAAGAAAGCAATTTAGTTCCCTATATTCTTTGATCAAAAGGTAAATCACTGGTGGAACAGGTCACCCGCCCCACCCCCATTGAGGAGCGAAAATACTTAGTCACTTGGCAGAGCTTTGCCGCCATCTCGGAAGATGATCTCCTCAAATGCATCCTCGAACCCAAACCCTCCAATCATTCTTCTGACCCATACCCAGTGTCATCGCCATTGATTTCTATACCAACACTCTCTCCTATTGAACTAGGCTAGTTAATCTCTTCCTCAGTCAAGGATCCCTCCCAGTTTTCCTCAAATCAGGACAGGTTACCACCCTTCTAAAAAAAAACCTCTGCAGATGCAAACGACCTCAATAACTTACGACCCATCACCAACCTCCCTTTTCTTTCAAAGATCACAGAAAAATGCATTGCAAAACAACTTTCCCAACACATTATGGACAATAATCTCCTTGACATCTTCCAGTCTGGCTTTATTCAAAATTGCAGCACTGAAACAGCCCTGCTGCGAGTGATCGATGATATTGCTGCATATACTCGATTCGAGGGAATCGTGTCTTCTGATTCTTCTTGACCTCTCTGCAGCCTTTGACATGGTTAATCACAACACCCTCTGTAACACTCTTCAACAGAGAATGGGTGTGGAAGGCACAGTACTCAAATGGTTTGCCTCATTCCTCTCAGACAGATCCCAAATGATCAAGATTGCGAACAGTCTCTCGTCTCCACTGGTGGTTGGTCAAGGGGTCCCTCAAGGTTCTAACCTTGCTCCCACTCTGTTTAATCTCTTTCTGGAACCAATAGGGAACCTCCTAAGCAAATCTGGAACCCTCTACCATCTCTATGCGGATGACACCCAAATCTACCTCAAGGTGTTTTCCTCTCATGATCTCTCACTACTCAACTCTACTCTCAACTCTGTTCACAACTGCATGTTAGTTCACCAACTCATTCTCAGTCCCGCCAAAATGGAATATCTAGCTCTCTCTCCCCACCTCCTGTTCAATCCTGGATGGATCAGTTGAATGTACTCAACAATAAACCCGTCATTGTTGACTGCGCTCAATCCCTAGGTGTCATACTTGACAAAAGACTCAACTTAATCTCACACATCAACTCCATTGCCAAGAGCGTACGTTATCAGCTGTGCCTTTTATGGGGGATTCGTCGGTTCTTCCCTGAGAATGATCTAAAAACACTGGTCCAATTGCTAGTTCTCTCTAGACTAGATTATTGTAATTCTCTTCTGACTGGCCTTCCCAAATCTCACCTCTACCCCCCCCAAATTCGACCTCCATTCAGCAGCTCGCTTCATTTCAGGGTCCAAACGACGTAACCACATCACTCCTATCCTGTCTTCTCTCCGAGGCTAGAGCAATTTACAAAACGGCGTGCATCACCCACAAAGCTTTGCACTCTTCCTCCCCTCGATATCTGGCGAATCAACTGAAATTGTCTGGAGGCTCAGGACCTTCTCGGAATGCGGAAAAGTTCCTGCTTGAGCCCCCCTCCTTCAAAAGGGAAAAATTGATGGCTCAATCGTTCTCAGGTAATGCGGTGAGTATCTGGAACTCGCTTCCTCCTTTGCTCCGTGCCATAACCTCAATCCAGATCTTCAAAGCGGAACTCAAATCTCTTCTATTCCAAAGACACTTTCAGAAGGAATTCCTACCTTCTCAGACCCCGCCAGGAAGTTCTTTAGTCATTGTAAATTTGTCATATATATTTATATTTTTGTTTGTACATTCTGTGCTTGCTGTGTTTAATATTCTGTTCCTTTTGCCTGTGTTGTTTTGATTCTATGGCCTGCTATTTTTTGTGTTTCCATTTTTTTAACATTTCTCTCATGTAACGTAACTGGTTCTATTGTACAGTGCTCTGACACCTTCGGGTAAAGTCAGCGCTTTATAAAAATGCATTAAATAAATAAATAAAATAAAAAGATGCATTTATTTATATGGCAGTCACATATGGGATACTTATTTGTTGAGAGGGTTTTTGGACTGCAGGACCATAGAAATGTTCTACTGCCTATACATTTTTGGCTTCCTGTTTTTCAGTGAATGCATGTGAAACCCACTCTTTGCAGAAACTGTCTAGAGCTTTGGTTTATAAGTTATCCAAAATTAAGAGTTATAAACATGATAACTATTCCTAAACTCAGATCTTTTGTATATTTACAAATATAAAGTTGTCTTTTAAAACAAATTGCTATTGATTTTGGGGCATATTATCAAGAAGGGCGTTAAAATTATTGCCGCTTTAGCAGTGGTTTCCTGCCGCTAAAGCGGCGATAATGGGCTTGATAATATGCCTTTGAGAATTCTCAGAGAAGCCCATGTTCACACCAGAACATGGGCTTCTATGGGAATTCACAAGGGCATATTATCAAGCCCATTATCGCCGCTTTAGCGGCAGTTTCCTGCCGCTAAAGCGGCGATCATTTTTACGCTGTTTCTAGAAAATATGCCCCTTTGTTTTTAATTTTCAGATGGCATGTGATCAGAATGGAATGGTAAATCATTGTAAGCCATGGGTTGATTGTTGGCTCTGGGTATTGCATACTTATGAAAAAAAAATTGAAGCTATATGTCGTAATGACTAAAAGAGTTTGACAGACGTAATGGTACATGCATTTGGAAAAACCTCGAGCCTTCTAACAAATGCAAATGTTGCTTTCTCCATTCATAATTTTGTCTGCCTTTCATAAATGTATAGCTGGGTTCAGCAATGGGTTCTGGACTTATTTACCCTCAAAACTGCAAGCATGTAGACATGGAAAAACAAATATACACTCATCACAACTTGCAAAAGTTCAAAAACAGTGGTAGAAAAACGTTGCTGCTATTTTTTAGAAAAACAAAATAACACAGTTTGTCGCACAACATTATTTTCCAAAGTATCAACGAACAAACAACTTATTTCCATATGTTAGCTAGTTTCTTAGACACCTAATGGGTAAATCACTAATCACAGGTACCTTTACAGTCCTCAATATGAGGGGGGAAATACCACATGAATTGTCTGGATATCACTCTACTCCTCTCCACTCTCTGCCACTCTACATCATTCCATGCCATTCCACTCTATGACACTCTACTCCATGCCATTTGAAACCACTCCACTCCCCTTTATTACACTACACTCTATGCCACTCTACTCCACTCCAATCTGTGCCACTCCACTCTTTGACACTTTACTCCATTTCACTCACTTCCATTCTATGAAACTCTACTCACTCTGTCACTTGACTCTACAACACTCTGCTCTACACCACACTCCTCTATGCCACTCACCTCTGATACTCTACTCCACTCTATGTCATGTCACTCTATGCCACTCCACATCACTCCACTCCATGCTACTCTACTTAACAATATGCCACTGTACTCCACTCTACACCACTCCACCCCACTCAACACCACTCTATTCTGCGACACTGTACTCTGTAATCCTAAACATTTTATTCCAATATGTGTCCGTTTGTCACAGATACACAAAGAAAGGTCAGGGCAACGAAATCCTGCACCAGTCATTAAAGTGTTGTGACTGTAACCATGAATTCAAGCGTGGTGAAATGAGCCAGAGACGTGACCCTCATACGTCCCCAATAAATGGAGAAGAGCCCTTCCCCACTACAAATTTAAACAGAAATGGCTCTGCACCCAACTAAACAAAAAATGCTTTATAAAAGGATATTAGTGTCCATAGTCCATCGCTCATAAGGATAAAGTTGTATCTCCCAAATGAAACACGTAGTTAGGCATCTTTGCTGGAAAAATAAGTTATTTTTATTCTTTATTCTTTTATTCAGTGGTAGTACCTTAAAATCATGGCACACATTTGACAGCCATATTTGGGAGATACCACTTTATCCTTATGAGTGATGGACTATGGACACTAATATCCATGTATAAAGCATTTTTTAATTTCGTTGAGTGCAGAGCCATTTCTGTTTAAATATGTCCATTTGTATTTGCACCTGAAAGGGAGCAGTTTTATTAATCTATGCATTCGATAGACAAAATTGTTTTTTAACAACAAAAGGGTTTTTCCAAAATGGGTTGATTTTTTTCTTGATAGTTGTTTTGTTCAATTCCTGCTAATGCAGACAGCCAAACAGTGTAATCCATTAGTTCTCTTATTATCTTCAATAAACATTTCTCTAATAAAAAACTCATTTTTTCTAAGCTAACTGTATTGAAATAAATAAGTAATACAGTGTCATAACCAAATGCTGAGGGTTGTTAACGGCTATGAAACTAAGTAATAGGCTTGAGCAGCAGCTTAGGGCTCATAATGAGGGAGAGGGCCTTTAATAACCGGGCAGAATGGTTATAAGGCTTTAAAACATCCCACCCACTTAGGGTAGGATGTTCTTAAATTAGAAAGGGAGAAACTGAAAGATAAACATTGGAATGTTGGAGCAAAAGGCTTATATGGGCCATTAGTAAACCTGACCAACTTCATTGTCTTCAATAGAGCTCCCAACACTGCAGTGTTCTTTAAAATAAAAAATGCATAATAATCTGTCTTCTGCTATTACCATCTTGGGGTTCAAAATGACATTTTTAAACCACTTGGCTTTTTGACTCGCATGAAGCACTCTAAATAAAAAATTAAATAATGTGCAGAGGAATGTTTTATTATATAGTACTATTTTGCAAACATTGTATAAAAGAGTGATAGTTTTTACAAATACTTGGCTCCTGATATATTCCGGTACCTCAGGGCTGGCACTGAATTCATGCACACTACTTTACAGCACCAGCAAATCACATATGAGTCTATATGTATGTATGACAAAATTAATTGTGTGCTGCTCTGCTGTTTTTAGGTTTGAATGGGTTTACAGCACAGTTTTCCCTCAGAAGAACTAGTACAAAAACCAAGCCTAGTGTCTTCAACCCCACTATAGATGGAGCCATTTCAACCATGGTTGAGTGCTACCATAGAGTGATAAGTTAACCCATTTAAAGTATTCATTATCATAACACTGTTTGTACGGATTCTCCGGCCAAATCAGACTGTGGTCTGCCATAGAATACTTGAAACTCGAAACGTTCTCTAAAATACCTTGAAAATGTATTTAGACTCTGGTAGCTGTCATGTCGCTCCGCCTGACCCTGATCAGGACAGGGCAGGCGACCAGGAAACAGGAACAGGAAGAGGCAAACCGGATAAGGTATAGCCTGTAAGCCAGTGCGAGGCTGGCAGGGAATAAAGCAACACATGAATAGAAAAGCTCCCGACTCAGTGTGTTTATTATTAGGGAGATCGCGACAATGGCGACGAGGGTGGGATCTTCCTAAACCCCACCGACAACGCTATCGCCCAGCCAACTACTGTGGCCGACCACTGAGTCCTGCAGCCCAAAACAGCATTAGCGCGAAAGGCGCGAAAATCAAGACTGGCTCCGGAGTCGTCCCGAAGCTCACCGAGCCACGGAACAGTGAGCGGCCATCGAGGGCAGGAGAGCGCATGTCAGAGCGCCACCCCGCCCGCTTCCAGACGCAAGCAGCCAGGCAGAACCACGAAACTGCAGCGGCAAAACGCAAACAGCCGGGCAGAGCCATGAAACTGTGAGCGGCCGTCGAGAGCAGGAGAGCGCACGTCAGAGCGCCACCCCCACCCGCTTCCAGACGCGAGCAGCCGGGCAGAGCGCGCGAACTCCGCGAGGCGTGGGGAAAGTGAAGAGCACACACCCAGAGGTGGACGAACCGTGAGGAGTAGGGGTGAGTCGCAACCCGGCAGCCTCTCCCCGCGAGACCAAAGGCCTGACCAAAGGCAGCAGCAAAGCGCCAGCAATATTGGAAAGGGGACACGACGTCCCGCGCGGCGGCCATCTTTAAGTCAGGCGCCAGCCCACAGTGAATCCACGAATCCCCGATGGCGGCCATCTTAAGGTCAGGCGAAACTCATGAAAAGTGATTTCAACAGTGCAGAAAAGAGCGGGAAGCACGTAAAGGCGAAAGGAAACCGCCCTGGAGCCAGCATCAGTACAACAGTGCGCACTAACATTACCCAGCTACTCGAGTCATCCGTCGCAGATGTCGAATCCTGATAGCTCGTCTGGAGGGAACAGCGTAGCAGGCCCAGCTTCACAATCTAACACAGGAGGACCAGCCCCTCCGGTCAATACACCCACAATGGCCTACGGCCCCACTGGTGCCTCGTTCATGCGACAACCACAGCCACTACCACTGACGCCAGGCAATAGCATGGGTCCGACGTGGAAAAGCTGGAGTGAAGACTTCGAGGACTATATGGTAGGATCCATGGTGCAAGATCACAAGCAGAAACTAGTGGCACTGAGAAATCTGATAGGCCCAGAAATTGCGCAAATTATCAAAGAACTACCTAATGCAGCAACCGCCACTTACGAAGAAGTAAAAACGCAACGTGGATTACGAGCGACACACATTTCACCTAGCTACACAAGAAAAGGATGAATGCATGAGCGATTTTATCATGCGCATCAGAAGATTGGCACGTTACTGTGAATTCGATACCTTCAAGACGGAAGACGCATTGAGGCTCCGCATCATCGCCGGATGTCAATCTGAAAATCTCTGCCGTAGACTCCTAAAGAAACCGCATACGCTAGAGGAAATCGAAGAACTAACGAGAATCAACGATCAAGCGGAAGACTATGCCAAACGGATGGGAACTCACAAACCAGACCAGAAAGACCACGCTCTGCGAGTCCAGGTACACAGATCTTCCAGGACTGTCAAGCCCGTGGCGAAACCTCACAAGTCCCACAACGCCCGAAAGACATCATCCAGAAGAAGCTCGCGGCACACCAAGTCCGCAAAGTCATTGCTCGCCTGCTATAGATGTGGACAAGATTACCCACACTCAGGACCATGTCCGGCAATGGGCCAGCGGTGTCACCGCTGTGGAAAAGACAATCACTTCGAAATAGCATGTCAAGCCAAGCAATCGACTCACAGATCGTCGACCAAGGGCTACGACACGCGTCACCATGCACGTGCTGTAAAGGGGAGAGAAGGACGCTCGTCCAGCTCATCCAACTCCAGTGTCCAGTCAGCATATTCTCATCGATCAAGAGGTCGCTCCGAAAGCACTCACCGAACCAGATATCGAACAACGGAATCCTACAGGTCACGCAGAGCCACGTCCAGCGACTCATCATCATCACACACTTCATCACAGGGTAGTGATGAATACATCTGCATGGTTTCTTCGTCAATCCATCCGACATCTCAAGACAGCGATGAGTACATTTGCATGGTATCGGACCCAGACCGCCTGAAACGATACCCGAAACTTGACATCCTGATAGGAGACCATCCAGCGAAATTTGTTCTGGACTCTGGAGCTTCCCTAAACTATATCTGTGCAGTGGAATATCACACCATGAAACATAAACCCAAATTGGAACCCGCAGCTGTCCGCATCTTCACCTGGATGTCACGCAAACCCTTACCGTGCCTAGGCCGGTTCCACACCACTCTCAAGTTCAAAGAGCGGAAAATCGATGCCTACATACATGTAGTAGAAGGACCAGATGTGGCAGACTGCCTACTCAGCCTGCCCACAGCAGAAAGACTCAAACTGGTGGAACTCCTTTATATGACTGAAGACGCCCCCAACATCGTAGCGAAGTTCCCGAATCTCTTCAAAGGCTTTGGGAAATTAAACCACTTTAAGGTAAAACTGCACATCAATGAAAACGTGACGCCCATCGCTCAACACCACAGAAAGGTGCCGTTCCACCTACAACAAGCCGTTGATGACGAGCTCCAAGACCTCCTTCAAACAGGCATCATCGAACGAACGTCAGGACCCACCCCATGGGTGTCACCAGTCGTGGTAGTCCCCAAAAAGGGACAGGACAATAAAGTCAGACTGTGTGTCGACATGCGTGCGCCCAACACAGCCATTGAACGGGAACGTCACCCGGGGCCGCACATCAGTGACATGATCACAAAACTCAATGGTGCCACCGTGTTCTCCAAACTCGACCTTAACAAAGGTTACCACCAGTTGGAGCTTCATGACAAATCAAAATACATCACGACCTTTACCACACATCAAGGTCTATTCCGTTACAAACGCCTGAACTTTAGCATCTCCTCAGCCGCCGAGATCTTCCAGGAAGCCATCAGACGGGTCATACAAGGCATCCCCAATGCCTTCAACTACAGTGATGATCTGCTAGTTTTTGGTAAAGATCAAACAGAACATGACACCGCCCTGGACAGAGTCTGCCATGCATTGCTGACCGCAAACCTAACACTCAACGCCAGCAAATGCGAGTTTCACAAGGACACCTTGAAGTTCTACGGACACATCTTCTCTAAAGACGGAATGAGACCAGACCCAGAAAAGGTAGCTGCACTTGCTGACACCCCAACACCCCGAGATGTGAGTGACCTCCGTTCTTTCCTCGGGATGGCGAGCTACTGCGCACGTTACATTCGTGACTACGCCACCATCAGCTATCCCCTGCGAGAGCTCACTCGTCAGGGCCAGCCATTTGAATGGACTGAAGCGTGCCAACAGGCATTCACTGTGATCAAACAAGCAGTTGGATCCGCCATCAACCTGGCATATTTCGACACAAAGAAGAAAACGGAAATCACAGTTGACGCCATCCCAGTGGGACTGGGCGCCATTTTGGCTCAATATCGGGATAACTCTGACCAACGCCACATCATCGCATATGCAAGCCGTAGTCTCACGGACACTGAAAAGGCATACTCCCAACCGGAGAAGGAAAGCTTGGCCGTAGTGTGGGCGTGCGAACACTTCAACCTGTTTGTCTATGGCAAACATTTTACAATCATCACGGACCATCAGGCACTCATTACAATCTTTGAGAAACCCCAACGCGAAAATGCCGCCGCGTATTGAGCGGTGGGGTCTGCGCCTGCAAGATTACATATTCACCATCATCCACAAGCCTGGGAAGGCCGAAAATCCGGCTGATTTCATGTCGCGTCATCCACTGGCCGGTGCTCGAACTGCACTATCGGTGGCTGACGAATACCTCCATTTCATCGTCGACACAGCGTGTCCACCCACAGTCCCAATTGAAGCCATTCAGGAGGCGTCTGCGCTCGACCCACTTGTACAAGCGGTAATGACTCGTATCCGCACTAATTCGTGGAGAGACGTTAAACAGTCGAACCCTGTCTCCGATCAACTTCGTCAAGATCTCGCCAGTTTTCAACGCGTGCGTGACGAACTCTCCATCAGTGACAATGGTCTCCTCTTAAGGGGGGGGAGAATCGTGATTCCTCACAAACTGCGTCAAGGAGTCATCAATTTGGCACACGAAGGTCACAGAGGCATCAACGCAACCAAGAAAGCCCTGAGAGAACGTGTTTGGTTCCCCACACTTGACCACATGGTGGAAACAACTCTGGAAGATTGCATGACATGCCAAGTAGTCGGTCAGAAGGAATCACCGGCCCCACTACAGATGTCAGAATTACCGGAAGGAGTATGGCAACAAATTGCAGTTGACTTCTTTGGGCTGCTGCAGTCCGGACAATACATCATCGTTGCCATGGACGAGTACTCCCGGTTCCCTTTTGCACACCTAATAACATCCACCAGAGCAACAGCAGTAATCCCAGTGCTCGATGAAATCTTTGCAGCATGGGGCATTCCCCTCCGAGTAAAAACAGACAATGGGCCCCCATTCAATGGTCAGGAATTCACAAACTTCGCGACTCACCTTAACTTCAAGCATCAAAAAATCACTCCACTGTGGCCACAGGCGAACGGCATAGTGGAACGATTCATGGGAACACTCAAGAAGGCAATCCAGCAAGCTGAGTTAACTCATCGGGATGTCCAACAGACACTGAACGAAGTGTTAAGAGCATACCGAAACACGCCGCACAACACCATCAACCAGTGCCCAGCCACTGTGATGCTAGGAAGGACACCAAGAACCAGACTACCCATGGTGAACACTACACCTCAACGACGGAACATCACGGTTGACCACAACACTCTAGTTGAGATTGATCAGGAAAACAAGCATAAGATGAAGACATATGCTGATCGGCGTAGACATGCCAAAGAATCTAATATTCAAGAAGGGGACTGGGTGATAGTCCGGGGTGACCGGCGAGCTAAAGCAGACAGTCGATATATCAACACCCCCCTACAAGTTATCAAGAGGAAAGGAACCATGGTCACGGCCAAGGCTGACCACAAACAGATAACGAGAAACATATCACATTTCAAAAGGTGTTCTCGGCGAACCCGACATGAGACTTCATCGAGTCAGCTCTCAAGAGACTCCCCCAACCGGAGTGACAGCAGTGACCAGAATCACCGCAGTCCCGCACGAGTGGTGGATACCACAGATCACCATGGTCCAGCACCAGGGCGAGAGAAACGTCCCCAACGTCTGGTAAGGAAACCTCGACGCCTTGTCGAAGAAATATAGAGGAAATGAGACTTTGTAAAAAAGGGGGAGATGTCATGTCGCTCCGCCTGACCCTGATCAGGACAGGGCAGGCGACCAGGAAACAGGAACAGGAAGAGGCAAACCGGATAAGGTATAGCCTGTAAGCCAGTGCGAGGCTGGCAGGGAATAAAGCAACACATGAATAGAAAAGCTCCCGACTCAGTGTGTTTATTATTAGGGAGATCGCGACAGTAGCGCCTAATTAATGCCATCATGTGCACTATTCAACTTACTCTACCGTAATAAAAAAAACGAAGGCATTATTGAAAGTGACACAATTTTCTTAGCCCTTCTAACTGGGATGCCCATCTGGTGAGGTAAGGTCTGCTTTCAGGTGTGTATTTTCCTAAAGCATCCATGAGCTTTGCCACACGTATCGACCAAGTACTCTTGAGCGCACACTGGTGCACCTTTAACCCACTGACATTTCTTCTCATTCTCACTGAAGTCACTCAGGCACCCGCCACTGCCATCTCCCACCTAAAAAGGCCCACCTTGTTCCGGGATGGGCCTGTTTGCCCTCTCCCTGCACGTATCTTGCTACACAACAGTATCCAACAATTAGCCAACTGATTTGAAATAATTGAACTGTCCTCCCAGTGTTGATATATAAGAATTGATTGCAACTTCACAATAATGCCTAAAGGTATAGCTCAATCGACATAGTTTTGGGTCTATTAGTGGACGTTTAGCAGCTCAGTGTAAATGTTTGGCGAACACCATTTTGGGATGGGACCCGATGTTTCACTCACACATTGACCTTCACGTGCTCTCCCTGGTGATAGTGGGTGCACACGAGTTAGGAAATATCAAGCGTGCCATGAATGCTGGTGAACATCTTTCACCAGCACATAAACCAGCAGATACATGAATGCAAGAACCTGTGCGAGCTTCACAAAAATGCACTCACTCACACTAACCATCCGACTGCGGCTGACCAAGACGGATAATGTATGCAATTGTGTCGTGTTTTCCTGCTAGCTGATAGCATCATTTTCCAGAAAAAAGACCCGCAGCCCCCCATCCCCACCCCCCGTCGTCGCCCTCCCCTCCGCCCCATCGGCCTCCTGTGAGGAGAACGTTGCTCACTCGTGTCATCTCCAGGGAGCGTTTACAAATTGTAATCACCACCACTCTTCCTTTGATTGTAATGTGTCTGATATTTATTGCAGAAATCCAACTGTTTACGATTTTGTACGTGTATGAATTTTTAATGTCATTAGTGGGATATGTAAATCGAGAAATCTCGGCGAATGCTTAAGATAAAATAAAATATTTTATTTTATCATCGGCTGTGATGTTCCTCGCCCGCAAAGCATATTGTAGGCTCACGTCGGTGAGTAACTTGATGCGCCTCTTCACGGCTGTCGATTGACAGGTACTTAAATTAAACAGTCCAAACCTTTCAGTCTGCGGTTCCTTTTTAATCCCAGTCCCAACCTGCCCTCTCTTCCTCCAGATGGCCTCCGAGCTCTCTCTCCCTCTGTCTGCGCTCCCAGGCAGGAGTGACGACAGACGTTTCTTACCGGCATCAACGGTCGCTCCGCTGAAGGTGATGATGTTAAATCTTAAACCTCTCAGACCTGAATTTCAACGGCCGTGTTTGTATAGTTAGATGTTTTTGTGTCCTTTCTTCCCCACTAGCCTTTGAAAATATAGAGAACGTGTGTCAGCACCGAAACCTACCGGATGGTAAAAATAGCCTCCCAGACAACATTGACTAGACTCAACATGCATTATGAATTTTATTTGGTGATCTAACTCGGATCGGTAGCTAAAACATTATTTTTTTTGCAGCTTCATAGTAGAGGTGGGCGAGTCACTGAAAGCACTAACCGTTCTCTTGGGCCCTCATGCCCAGAACCAGCCGAGCTTTAATGTGACCTCTACCTGCCACCTATGCTCTAACATAACGCGCAAATTAGTAGAAAAATCTTTAACCTTTTATATACAACAAGCGAGGGAAATGAACACCCATCTAGTGGCTGAATGGTACAATGTGACAATGTGAAATAAGGAAACCTAGGGGCATATTATCAAGCATGGTGTTAAAATGATCGCCGTTTCAGCGGCAGAAAACGGCCGCTAAAGCGGCGATAATGGGCTTGATAATATGCCCTGGAGAATTCCAATAGAAGCCCATGTTCACACAAGAACATGGGTTTCTATTGGAATTCACAAGGCCATAGAATCAAGCCCATTATCGCCGCTAAAACGGCAATAATTTTTAACGCCCTGCTTGATAATATGCCCAATAGACATTTTCCCGGCTCTCTCAGCTGGCCAAACAGTGTGATCGAAGGCAAATATTGTATTTCACCATATGTCCTTATTTTCCTTATTGCACTTGAGAGCACTTTGTAATAGGTGAGTTCAGGGTGTGTGCTATAAAAGCATAGCATTTCACTTGTGTCTGATTTAAATAGACTATAATATTGTTCCATGTGAGACTCCAGGCCCCTTACTCAGCCCCGGCCGGCACAGGTAAGCCAGGCAGGGCTCGGCTGAGGGGGGGGGAGCCGATAGACGACGCAATAGGTATTTTTTATTTAATTATACCGATTCCGTCGTCTGTCGACTTCCTCCCACTTCCACCCCGCCGCGCACCACTGCCTCACCACGCTTACCTCTGCCGTGTGCCGCTGCCCTTACTAACTCCATGGTGTATGCTGGGGGGCTATTTTTAAGTTCATGTTTGAAACTGTCATATTTAACAAATACCTCTGAATGCAATGATATAATGTAAAGTTGTAATTCAGGGTAAACAAGTATAATTTATTCCAGGTTGAAACACCAATATATACAGCATGCAGGATAACGTCTTGTCTTGGTCCTTTCACTCCAGTAACTGCTCTCACTCTTCCAAGATCAAGGATATAGAACTCTAGGAGCAGCGTGCAGAAGAGAGAACTGTACAAAAGTAAACACATTAGGATGCAGTTCAACATTATAAATACAATGGTGACAACAGTAAATGATAAAATGACAACAGTAAACATGATACATCATCCCCACTTAAAGAACAGAAAACAAAACACCTGTGTCCAGCCATGTCACACACAAAATCAGACATCCACTTGGGTCTGACATGTACCCTTCCATTACGACCATCCTTTCCCTTCCAAATATCATCGAAATTACCATTAGAACAATTATCAACAGCAGAATAACTCTTACTAACTGGAGCACTCTCTGCTTCAATTAACTCTGCTTCTTCTTCTTCAGGTGCCCAAGCTGCAACAACACCATTACCACTGTCCGCCTCCCTCTTCCCAGTACCTTCATTCTCATTACTAACACCAGGATCTTGCCTCTCTCTAACAGAATCAGGTAATAACTCTTCACTCACCATCCTGAAATACGTTTTGTAAAAACTACTGTCCCCGTTAAGAACAGCAATTCTTCTGAGGTTCCGTACCTTTCCATAGCTCAAAAGAACAGCATTGTGAAAAACTTTAGATACTTGCAAAGGTTCAGTGAATTGACTTTACCCTTTTTTTTTTACCTTCCATGGTTTTTTAACGTTTACACACATACCCTCACAGATCTCCACATTCACTGAGTACCTTTCGTACCTTTCGTGATCAAATGTCCTTTATACTTCTGATGCTTATTAATACTCCTCCTTTTCACCTCTTCCATAGGCACCTTTGAATCAGATGCCTGCAAAAACCACTCAGGATTGCACTTAGTTCTCACCTCACTTTCTCTCATCACATCAAAAGGAGACACATCCAACGCTTCATCAATGGTGGTCCTACATGTCCACATAGTCTTCTGCACTTGTATCTCCCAATCCTGACCATTCTTTACAGCCATTTGTATAGCTCCCTAAAACCTCTCAACATGCCATTGTCACTGGGATTATAAAGAGAAGAAGGTCTATGCTTCAGTCCCAATTTCTCGAAATCATTCTTGGCTAAATTTGACATAAATTGTACACCATTATCACTGATAATTTGGACTGTTAACCCTTCACCCACAAAAGACTTGTCAATAAATGTAAGCATTTCAACTGAGTCAATTTTCTCTACCAATTTGATCACGGCCATCAGGTGAACACATCAATCATGGCAATGATATATTTTGGTGGTGTTCCTACAGAACCCATAATTTCAACGGCTACAGTGTGCAAAGGTCTCTCAGGAATGATAGGTTCACACTTCTTATGCTTCAACGTCCTTAAAGATTTGTCAGAATTGGCACACACCATATCATTCTTCACCAATCTTTCTACACACAAGTCCATACCTGGCCACCAGTACCATTTCTTAACTCTCTGCTTGGTCTTTATGATGTCACAATTGCCTTTGTGGCACAATTTCACAATATTGTCACTAAATGTGGATAGAGAGATGGCTCTATCACCCCTATATACAATTCCATGGATTACTGACAATTTGCTCTTGATCGCCCAAAAGTGTCTCAATTCCTTTGAAGCAATGGATTTCCTAGGCCAACCTTGTTCCACCCATTTAATGAGTTGTTGCAAAACACCATCTTTAGACTATTCCCTTCTCTATTTCTCTTCTTTCACTCTGGGGGCACCTTGATAATGTATTAAAGCAATCTTTAATTCATCCCATTTATTCTTATCACACTCTTGAATATCCGTTTGCATATGAGAAATAAAAACAGCTAAGACATTGCAAATACAGGCTTGTAACCACATTGACATTCCTGTTATCCTAGCAGATGCATTGAATAAACCTTCAGTATTTAACAATTTGACAAGGGTTTGTGGTCACTCAATACTATGCACAATGTCCCCCAAACAAAAGATTGGTGGTTTTTCAGGGCCCCCACATAGGTGAGGGATCTTTTGCAATAACTGAGAATTTCTCTTGTACTGGGTATAATGAATGAGATGGGTACTCAATAATGTTTTCTTTGCCTTCCTCATCAATCAGTGACAGAAAACCACCCAAGTCCTTGTTACTGGCATCCAAGTTGACCACATTCTCAAATGCAATGTCAAAGCATTTTAACACTGGGGCTTCAGCTAAAGCCTTTTTTACAACCACAAACTCCACCTTAAAATCTTCAGACCAATCAAATTTCACCTTGTTCTTCAACAATTGTGTTATACTGTACATCTTGTTAGAAAATCCTATCACAAATGTTGCATAGAATTCGACCAGGCCTAGGAATTACATGACTACGTCAGGCCGCACCCACCCGACAAACACCACCCGCATCAACGGCCTCCCCTCCTGGACCAACATTACCGACGACAAGACACGCACGGTCATGAACTCCATCCACTCAGGATCACCATCAGACCCCTGCCCACACCACGTATTTAACAAAGCAGATGCAGTCATTGCACCCCAACTACAGAAAGTCATCAACATCTCCTTCGAGACATCTACATTCCCGGAAAGCTGGAAGCACGCCGAGATCAACGCCCTTCTCAAGAAGCCTAAGGCGGACCCCAAGGACCTCAAGAACTTCCAATCCATCTCTCTGCTCCCGTTCCCGGCAAAGGTCATTGAGAATATCGTCAGCATACAACTGACCCGCCACCTCGAGGGCAACAACATCTTAGACCCGTCCCAGTCCGGATTCAGAAGAAACACCAGCACCGAGACAGCCCTCATCGCCGCCACAGATGACATCAGGCGCCAACTAGACAACGGCGAAACATCATCCCTCATCCTCCTGGACCTGTCAGCCGCCTTCGACATGGTCTGCCACCACACACTAAAGACACGCCTCCAAGAAGCCGGAATCCAAAAGAAGGCCCTCAACTGGACCACATCCTTCCTCACCGGCAGAACTCAGAGCGTCCGCCTCCCACCTTTCCATTCTGAAGCCACCGACATCCTCTGCGGCATACCCCAGGGCTCTTCCCTCAGCCCGACACATGGCCCCCCTCGCGCAAGTGGCCCGCCAGCACGACCTCAACATCATCTCCTACGCCGACAACACCCAGCTCGTCCTCTCCCTCACCAAGGACCCGCATACCCCCAAAACCAACCTCCACAAGGGTATGAAGGCCGTCGCCGAATGGATGAGGAGCAGCCGACTGAAGCTGAACTCATACAAGACGGAGACCCTCATCCTCGGACCAACCCCATCAGCCTGGGGCGACTCCTGGTGGCCAACCACGCCGGTAGCAGCACCAACGCCCACTGACCACGCACACAACCTAGGAATCATCCTCGACTCCTCCCTCTCCATGACGAAGCAGGTCATCCCCGTCTCCTCCTCCTGCTACAACACCCTCCGCATGCTCCACAGGATCTTCAAGTGGATCCCTACCGAAACAAGAAGAACAGGGACTTAGGCCCTCGTCAGCAGCAGACTGGACTACGGCAACGCACTCTATGCATGAATCTCAGCCAAACACCTACAACGACTGCAACGCATCCAAAACTCCTCCGCCCGGCTGATCCTCAACATCCCTTGCCGCAGCCACATCACCCCCCACCTGAGAGACCTACACTGGCTGCCCGTCGACAAAAGGATCACCTTCAGACTCTTCACCTACGCACACAAAGCACTCCACAACATCGGACCAGTCTACCTTAACAGCAGACTCAGCTTCCACACCCCCGCCCGCCAACCCTGCTCTGCCAGCCTCCCCCTCGCCGCTGTTCCTCGCATCCAACGAGTGACCTCAGGCGGCAGATCCTTCTCCTTCCTCGCCGCCAAGACCTGGAACACCCTGCCTACCCTCCTGCGGCAGACCCAAGAACTACTCACCTTCAGAAGACTCCTCAAGACCTGGTTCTTCGAGAAGTAGCAGCACCTCAGCACCTTGAGACCCTCACGGGTAAGTTAGCGCACTTTACAAGTAGATTGATTGATTGATTGATTGTTAGTTGGATGAGGAGCATTCTGGATCACTTCCACTAAGTTGGTTTTGTTTGCCCTGCTTCGCCGTACAGAACTTGACCAAGATAAGTCACAGACTGCACAGCAAACTTACACTTAGAGTGCTCAACAGTTAACCCTTTTTCTTCTAGGACTCCCAAATCCTCCTCCAAAACCTTGTCGTGCTCAAACCTAACCTTGCTGAAAATCAAAAATTCTTCTTAGAAACACCTTATAATTAAATGCTTATGAGATATTTGATGCATGAGTCTTTGGAAAGTGGCCATTGCAGATTGCTGATGCCAGACCGAAAGACAACCTTTTATACTGGAACCACCCAGTAGACGTGATAAAAGCTGTGTACGGTTTGCTCTCCTCCCTTTAACCAAATCTGGTGATGTGCTGCTATGCTGCTTGCAGGCCTAAAGTAGAAAACCACTTGGCATCCATTACCAAAGCAAAAGCTAACATCTCAGAAATCCTAGAACGCCGAATTTTATCCACAGCAATGTTATTGTATAAGTGGCGCAAATCAATGCAAAGCCTTGTTTTGCCATTGCTATGTCTTGCTGCGACTACAGGAGGACATCATTCAGAGGATTCAATGGTTTCTATAATGCCTGCACTGACCAATCTTTCTAACTCTTTTTCTACCTCATCCCACAGAAGAATAGGAATATTTCTTGCTCTATGTATTTTAGGACAAGCATCCATTTTTAAAACAATGCTGTGCTCAAAATCCCTTAACACACCAAACTTCCCACTAAAAACGTGAGGGAATGTTCACAGCATTTCAGTCAATCCTAATAGTCTCTTTTTCATCAACAATCCTGACAGGCTCAGACCTATTAGTATCTAATGTCATGTGCAGGTCACTCTGGTCCCTTCATCCTTACACTGAAGGATCCTTCTTTGCAATATACAGCTTCCCTACCGATTCCCTATTCTTGAACTGGAAAAACAAGGACCTGTAGCTCACCAATGTCTATTTTTTTATCTGAAAAACACTCCAGACTTATATCAGGTTCCAGTAGTTTCTTTCCCTAACTTATTTAGAAACTTTAAGTTTCACACTTCTTCATTTACAATTGTATAGGGAGATCCAGAATCAGAATACTTGTGCACTTTAACCTCTCCAATGGTTTCTTGCCCCCACTCATTTTTCATTATTATCCAGAACACATAAATCCTTAATTGGATCATGGTGTACAGCACCCTCTACATCACAGTGCATAATCTTCTTAACATTGCTCTCATCCTCACTGGAGCTTGCTTCAGTCACACATTTCACCCAAGAACGTTTTTTTTATATACACTCTATCAAAATGCCCAGTGACTCCACATTCCGAGCACCTCTGTTTGGTCGCTGGGCAAAATTTCCCAGAAGCCAAATGTGAACTACTATCACAACTGTAACATTTAAAACCATCTTTCCTAGTAGTAGAATCATGCAACTTAACTCTCTCTTTCTTGGTTTTGCTAACTTTCTTGTTTTTAACTTTACTTATCAACTCTTCACTGGACTCATTTGCATCTGCTTTCAAAGCCTTAGCACTGCAGCTGAATAACTCTGCTTTCCTTACTATTGCTAGGATATCTTTAAGGTCAGCATCACCAGTGATCCACAGTCTCTCTTGAATTTCTGGATCCTGAGTATGCATGACTACCTAATCGCAGACGAGTTGCTTCAGTAAATGGCCAAATTTACAATCCCCTACTAATTTTTGTAGTGTGGCCACATATTTATCATTTGTTTCCCCTAACCCCTGCTTGGTTTGAAAAAACTTGAATCTAACAATTCCAATAGACACTTTCGGGCAACATGGTTATCAAAATCTCTAAAATCATCTACAAAAACACTAGAATATCAACCCCCAGTAATTTTTGTCATTTGCTCAAACTCTTTTAATCTTATGGACCTACTGAGTGCAAGAAAATCTTCTTTTTCCTTTCCAATTTCGTCTTCCCCTATGTTAGACCAGGCCCTATTTGCCGGTTTATCCCCAATATTTTTGAATTTTTGCCTCCCATTTTTCTGACCCTGTTTTTGTTGGCTATAGAATTCTGGCCACTTTACCACTGCTGATGAGTGCTAAAGTGCACACGCTCTCAGTGTAAATTGTTATTATGATCCATGATGGCATATTTAGATTACTGGTAAGTCCCTAGTAAAGTGCACTGAGTGTGCCAGGGCCTGTAAATCAAATGCTACCAGTGGGCTTGCAGCACTGATTGTGCCACCCACATGACTAGCCCTGTAACTGTATCTCAGACCTGCCATTATAGTGTCTGCATGCACAGTTGCAAACTGCATGTTGATTTGGCAAGTACAGCCTCTTGCCAGGCCCTAAGCTTCTGTTTTTTCACATGTAAGGTGCCCTAAGGTAGGCCCAACGTACCCCCATGGGCAGGGTGCAGGATATGTGAAAAGTAGGACATATACTGGTGTGTTATACATGTGCTGATAGCGAAATACTGTTTTTTTTCGTTTTTCACTATTAAAAGGCAGACTGTCTGTCCCATAGGTTAACAGGGAAGCTGCCTTGTTACATCTTATAAGTGTAACTTGCCATTGGGACAACATAGTGTTAGAACTGGCTATTTCTGGTAGGCTAAGGCTGACGCCAAAGCCAGGCAGAAACCACCATTCTAGTCAGGGCAAGGAAGTCACACGCCAAGATAACCCCTGCTCACCCCCTTGGTAGCTTGGCACGAGCAGTAAGGCTAAACTCGGAGGCAATGTGTAAAGCATTTACGCCAGCGCACAACAGCAACCACATACTAGGCACACCACAAAAGGAACTCCACACAAGGTTATATTAAAATAACTTTTGTATTGTCAAAACACATCAGATAGAAATCACACATGTACATTGTGCCTACTGGCACGGGCAATATTCATAAGGGATTATTTACAAGACAGGGCCACATAGGCCACTGTCGGAATCAACACTTTTAGAAATAGAAATACTGTCAGAAATTAGAATAAAAGGATATAAAATAACAGTTATAAATCACATCCAGTAACTACTGGGAACAGGTAAGTACCAACTACGCAACCCTAAACACCTTAGGAGAATGTCACGCAGGGGACCAGGATCTCACTAGGACCACCTGTACTGGAAAGAACAACCACCTAAGAATAAAATACATTTAGGGGTATCAGCAAGAACACATTACACATGATGCCTAAAACATTCAGAGGTGTAGGGAAAAAGGAAAAACACATGATGCATAAAACATACATTCAGCGGTGTAATAACAAGGCACATGATGCATCAAAAACACATTCAGAGGTGCAGGGAAAGAAGAACACATGATGCATCAACCAACACATTCAGAGGTGTAAAATTAAGGAAGACACATGATGCATTAAAAACATTCAGAGGTGCCAGCAAAGAAAACACAACTCCATAGCGCAAAGACACATGATGCCTAAAACATTCAGAGGTGCAAGGAAAAACCACACAATTGCGCAAAACCTACATAAGCCACCACCTGTGGCAGTCCCTAGGTCAACTGGCCGTGTTGGGGCTAGGACGCCCTGTGTCTCAATGTCAGGGGCCTAAACGGTGCAGGTGCCCACTACTTGCTGGGCACCTGTGAACACTCACAAGGGCCTAAACGCTGCAGCTGGCACTAAGTGCTGCGCAGCTGTGACTGGCCGGGCACCTCTGTGCCATCGCTGTCCCTCTCAGGAACTCACTCTCCATCTTGCGCCTAAACGGTGCAGCTGGCCACTAATTGCTGGGCAGCTGGAGATCATCAAAAACTGCGACAGGGCCCTCACTGACCCTTGCGCGCAAACTGCGCCCACTGCTGGAGCCACACAGGCTCTGACACCAAACACTGCGCACGTTGAAGCCACTCAGGCTCTAAAAACACTGGTGTCCTCCAAGAGCCTCACAGGGCTCTAAACATCATGGGGCAGGGAGCCTCTCAGGGCCCTAAAAACAATGGCACCCTGAGCCTCGCTGGGCTCGTGAAACAATAATATGGGCAGGGAGCCTCGGGGCTCTACTCAACAAATGTGGCCCGTCATTGGAGTCCCTCCCCCTGGAGACTCAGAGCGCACGATGCCCCCGAGCCTCATGGGCTCTCAAAATGATGGTGACGCCCTGAGCCCCTCGGGGCTCTCAAACACTTCGTGGCAAGAGGGGAGGAGCTGCCCGCTGCCACGGGGCCGCTCGAACACTGCCTCGTTCAGGCACTGCCGCCCGCCGACCTCCCCGCCTACCCCCAGCCCTTCGACACTCACCTGTCTGGTCCGGGGGGCTCCGCTACACTCGCGGCTCCTCTCCTCTTGCTGCAGGGCTCCCTCAGCTCACGGGAGCCCTCTCGGCCGGCCGCCATGATTCCTCTCCTCCGGGGCTTCCTCAAGCGCTGGGCCAATCCCAGCGCGGCCTTTGAGACAAGCCCCTTGTGACGTGGCAGCTCCTCTCTCGCTGCCCAATCACCACGCGGTTCGCAGGACGAGCCTCCCGCAGCCGACCAATGGCTGCACGGCTCTAGAGACAAGCTTCTCTCCGGCGGCCATGAAACACAGCTCGGGCTGCGGCGGTGAACAAAGGGGCATAACGAGGGGTGGGCACCCTCGCTATTAAAATAAAATAGAGAAGCGAGGTGGGCACTCGCAAAATAATCACATAAACGGGCAAAGTCGCAGGGTAGGCACCTGCCAAACCTCACGCAAAATGCGTGACGGCGACACGCTCGCCCTTCAGCAAAAACGCTCTCAAGCGCTATGAGACCAAATAAAGCGCTTCCATCGCGCTGGGGGAACTGGTAGCACCCACAGGCCCCTAGAAATGACCCCTATAGCAAGAAGGGTCCACAGAAGTTCTTCAGGGGATGCAGCAAAGTCCTGGGGGGGGGATAGGAAGAAGGTCCAAAGGATCCCAGGGCAAAGCAAAGTCCCCAATCAGCCCAGGCAAGGCAGAGGGGTCCCCCAGAAGTCCTCCAGGCATCCATCAGGTATCCAGGGGCTGGGCAGGGCCCAGGGATTCCCCTGGGCCCAAGCAGCAGCACGCCCCAGGCAAGATTCACGTCCAAAAACAAGAACATTTTGGAAGGGGACACAGCCCCTTCTTATACAGAGAAAAATCTTTGAAGTCTTTGTGCAAGTGGGCCCTGAACCCCGTCTAAACCAGTTCTTGGGTGTTGCTGGAGCCCGTGGGCTTCCTGGCTTCCTTCTTTCTTTCAGTATCAGGGACAAAGGTGACAGTTGCCCAGCGGGGAGGTGGAGCCAGCATTGTGGCAGGCAGGCACAGCCTCATTCACTCCCAGGTGCTATCTCCTCCCACTTCCCTGGCAGCAGATGCTGCCTTTCATCCACGGGCTGACTCAGACAACCTCCTGGGGCTCCCCAGCCCCTGTCATCCTCAAACCAGACAGTCAATCCACAAGCAGGCCCAGGCACTCCTGGGCCAGGCTCACCAGCCAATCACACGCCAGCCACAAATTACACAAATATGCCAACTTCTAAAAGTGACACTTCCAGACTAGACACAATCATGGCGCATACACCATTACGCAGCATTCAATCTCACGAGTTCGCACATATCAAACTCGACCCTGCACTCCCCACACATCAGGAACTACCATGGGCATACATATTCCCCATTCATTCCTATGGGAGGGCAGGTCACTCACCACACATACACAGAGAGCACACACACTTTACACTGTACCACAGTGAAAAAGTGCGCAGAGGCCTAAAATCACCAACACCAGGTCACAGAAACAGGCTAGGAAAAAGCAAAAAGTTTAGGGGTGAACCTGCCAAAAGGGCCAGGTCCAACACATAGTGAAATGGAGTTAAGGATCTCTGAACACAGAATTTAATAACAGACCTTTTAGTGAAGGTGTTTTTTAAATTGTGTGTTTGATAATGCCACTTTTAGAAAGTGGACATGGTCTTGCTTTACCATTCTGTGTGCCTCTGCCTGTTATGCATTCACCATCTGGTTTTGGAATGACAGGAACTGGGGATGTGCATTCGCTCTTGACAGTTACAAGGGTGGTTGAGGTGTGTCCTGAATTGACTGGGTGACTCATCGATAGACTGAATATACCTGGTCTGCATTAAGAGTAGTGGGAAGAGTTTTGTTAGCACCTGAATAGGCTGTGTCTCCTTTGCACAATGCTGTCTCCACCCCCCTGTGGTCACGCTGGACCAGGTAGGACAGAACTGGTTTGCAGTGAGCTCAGAGACTTTGAAGCATAGAGAACAATGACAAAATTGGGTATAAATACTGGACTTAAAACCTCAGGAATTTAGATAACTTCTGGAATCAAGTAGAACCCCTGCCAAGCAGAAGAGCTGAAGAGCTGTAAGGAGGCACACTGCCCTTTTGATTTGTGTTGCTTTGCTGCGTTGGCCTGCAGTTGCTGCTTCTGCAACGGCGAGGACAAAGACTGGAACTTTGTCTTGAACCTACCTGTGAAGAATCTCCAAGGGCTTGTGTGTGCTTGCCTCCTGTTCTGAAGTCTCAGGGACACAAATACCTCAACTTTGTTAAGATGCTAACACATGGCGCTTACAATTCAAAAATGCATTTCAATCACTTTTGACAGACCATCAACCCTAAGAAGATATGAAATCCTTTCATGGGTTCTCATTCCTGGCCCTTATTGAGAACTAATAGAGAGATTAGAGGCTGGGTAAGTGCATGTGAGGTACGGACCAGACAAACTGTGATTGTAACTTGACCAGAAGTTTATATACAGATCCTTAGACCAGGCAAATTAACTTTCAATGTTATCTTGGAAATTAAACATTGACTTGTAGTGTATTCATATATACCCAAAATGCACCTTAAGCCATACTAAATGTTGCAAGCTCTTAGTCCCATGAGCCCGCATCACGAGGGTGAGTTTGCAACAGTAGATGTACTCACAAGCAGATCTATTCCTGCTCCTCGGTGCAACTCACCACATTTTTGCTATTAAATTTTTCCATGTGGAGATTTACACCTAGGAGTAGACTTATGACTCTCCCTTCCCCCATCAAAGCAGGGGTCGGAAATACCTACAACTACATTTATGACCATAAAGTTTCTACAAGTAACTTTACAAACTTATTTTGCCTGTTTGAGGGAGATGTCTGCCACCGGGGTGGAGACAGCTGAGTGGACGGTAATAGGGACCCAACTCACACACACCTACAACAATTCCCTTAAAACCAGGGCCACTGGAATAATTTGGCAGGGGAGGGCCAAATTATGTGGCAGGGTTGACTAAATTATGCAGCAAGAAAAGGTAAATTGTGCAGTATAACGTGACACATTTTGTTATAGTATTTCTTCATTATTTTGACCCTTTTACACTTGTTAATACTGTCTGAGAATTGGTTGCACCTCATTAGTACCAATTAAAAATCCAAATGTAGCAATAAGCAACACAAATGTGACCAGTCAACTTTTGCAAAGGGCCTACCACTGCACAGCAACATATGTCACTGTGTTGTTAGTAACGTATGATCCTTTGGAGCTAGAAACAACATTTTTTTGTTAACATCTTCAGATGATATATCATATATATATGTGACAAATGCAGCGAATCTGAAAAAATTGCAAAAAAATCGGTGACCACACAATTGCAGAGGTTCAGTGGCCCTGCATAAAACACATACAAAGAGCTCACCATCTAGGCTCACCATGTTGGCTGTAGTGTGATTTAGTCCAGTGGCGAGTGCCTTCTCGCCACTGGACTAAGTCACACTACAGCCAACATGACCCTTACCCATCCTCCAGGATACATACCACAACCCTCAACGGAAAGAGACACTTCTCAGAGGAGGAGCCTTCCCTTGTAGTTAACTTTATGTTCAACCACTATAGGCAACGACAAGGCCTGCCTCCATAAACATTCAGTGAAGCAGAATAGGTGGCTTTTTTGGCAGGCACTCACAAACTCCGTAAATGCTTCTGGGAAGCAGGCACACAATAGAGGAACATTTAAACAAAATGAGAGGATGAGAAGAGGTGAGTGAAGGAGAAGTTCTCCAGGATCCAAGTGACAAAGACTATTCTGGAGAAGCCAAACTCAGAATTGAAAACGGAACACCATAGTTGGGGGTTCTCTTTAATATTAAGAATCGATTTCTACCTAAATTAACCTTTATTGCAACATTAATCTATGCTCTAATCTATACTTTGCAGTGTGCATGCAGTTATTTGATGACTGTTAATAATTCACTGTTCTATATTAGAATTGTAATTTTTAAACTACAAGTAACAAAAGGATGTCGTACAGAAAAGCAGTAACCCACTGAACTATATACATAATATGCTCTGTGTGATCTGCATGGTACACATTCTTTGCAGCAGGCATATTAATCATCGGTGCTATTTTATAATCCATCAAAACCACAACTAGACAAAACTCCAATCTCCCTCCAGGAAGAACAATAACCACTGGAGATATCTTGACATTTTTATTGTTGCCTGGAGATTGCTGGAGGCAAGGAATGCGACATCATGTGCTTTTAAAACCAAAATAAACTTGCAAACACTGTTCCCCCTGCAGTCAGCACCCGGTGAGGTGGCACCAGTCGCACCGCCCTAGAGAAGGCCCTGTTCTCATACACGATGTTAAAAAAACGCACCTTTCAAGTATGACACTATTATTATTAATACCCTTAACTCTTCGTTCCTACAGTCACCACTAATTTGGTTGTTACAGCAGTGGCAGGAGTACCTCCTAATGTGGCAGGGTAACAGAAGGGGCCTGTCTCCAAACACTACCTACAACACAAACAGGTATGTCAAAAGGCTATCAGAGCTACTAGCACTTTATAGGTGGATGCTACACCTTAGTTTGTTGGATCCTAATTTGTTTTTGGGGGGGGGTTATTTTGCTGATCAAATGTACTCAACTATAACTTATATTGTCATGTTTTTACTGAAAAAAGTTAATCAATTTCTGTGAGCCTTTGTTGATTCACCAAGTGCTACCACTTCTGCTTCTGCTCCTAGTGCTGCACCAAAACTGTGAATGGCTATACACAGTAAACACATAGTATAGACTGGTAGATTTATAGCCTGCTCTTTTGTATTTGGGTCCATCATATCTCTCTTTTCAAAAGTGATAAGACATGTGCATGTCTATTGACACGTCACTAAAGAGAGTCAGAGTTCCTGAGATGAAAGTGAAAAAGAGAGAGACATGTCGTTCCTATGGAGAGGTCAGTAAGACCTTTTCTTGATGCCCTCACACACCCCGAAGGATGTCATGCTTCATCATGAGGCAGTGCTCCTCATGAGGCTTATGCTGCAATGCCCTATGGGTCCCCCAAAGGGTCACTTTGTTGTAGATCTTTTTAGTGATCTAGCCATTATGTGTGTCGGGTCTGAGTGCAAATGTATGTGAGATGTAAATGTTAAAAGGTGACTAGAGGGAAGAAGCGTGAAGAATCTCCTCCTGATACCACACAACAGCGTGAAACATGTCGACCCCCCATTTCCATCTTAAACAGACTCTGCACTCGTCTAGCTACTGAGGGCCATAACTACCCTTGAGCAGCACACAACCTTTTGGTCTTTTAATGATGATAGAGGGATCATTTTCATTACATTAATCTACCTTCCCTCCAGTCACCTTTTAACATTTACACCTCACATACCTTTGCACTCAGACCCGCACACACCTAACGGCTAGATCACTTAAAAGATCTCCGACAAAGTAACCCTTCAGGGGACTTGTAGGGTATTGCAGCATTAGCCCGACTATGAGCACTGACCCCTGAGGAAGAATGACATCCTTCAGGGTGTGTGAGGGCATCAAGTAAAGGTCTTACCGACCCCTCCATAGGAATCATATTTCTTCTCTCTCTTTGTTACTGCCATCTCAGGAACTGTGACTCTCTTTAGTGACGACTCTAGTATTCAGGAGCACAAGCCACTGGACCTATACCCAGCTCCTTGCCCCCTCCCCCTTTTATAGTCATGTCTATTGACACACATCAGTATATTCACCAATGTTCTCATTTTATTTTATTCATGACTGTAAAATACTTTTGATACATTTCTTATAGCCTTAAAGCCCGCCGTAGAGGGCTATACCAGCTATTAAAGGCCCTCTCCAGCGTTAAAGGCCCCGAGCCGAAGGCGAGGGCCTTTAACAAGGGAGAGGGACTTTAATAGCGGTATAGCCCATCTACGAAGGGCTATAAGGCTATTAGAACATTCTGTCACTAGAGGACAGAATGTTCTAACAAAAAAACAAAGCCTTTTGGGAGAGTGAGGGGATTGGAATCCCCTCAGGTTCCCTGAAGCCTTTGTTCACAGCCAGAGCTGTGAACAAAGAAGCATTGGAATGTTGGAGCTCCAGTCTTATACCAGCCATTATAAGCCCAGAGCACTCCATTGTTTTCAATGGAGCTCCCAACATTCCAATGTTCTAATAATTGTTTGACGTAGCATTGCAATTCTTTCTTTTAGACCAGTTAAATCACAGGTGATTTGCAGGGCTCTACAAATGTTTGAATGATTGCTTATGGACCTGGTGCATTTGTTTTTACTGTAAATCCAACTTGTCACCCTGCATAAGAATATATGTCCTATTACTATGTTCATGCTTCTCTTGTCAGCAACTGTGAAATAACAGTCCCTGGTTCCATATTGCAAGCAACACCACAGATGACATGAGGGGATTTCTACTAGCAGCAATCTGTTCCACTACCATCCATCAATCTGGTAAGGCTGTGACTATTTGACATATACCACTAAATGACATCATTTGTACTTTATTACCATCTTTTATATGTTTCTGCACATGTCTGTTTTTTTATATTTTATTTGTTAGTTATGGATTATGGGGTCAATTACATGTATATCTCTCTGTAGTGACATTGTGTCAGGTACCACTATTATTCTTTGATTTAGAAATCTTCAACTCAAACTTCTTGTCAATGTTCTCTCCAGCTGCTAGACCAGGGGATAACTAAATACCAATGCCCTTCAGGATACTGGTTCAGCAACTGATATCAAGGCGTTCATCCATAAAGGAAGCATCCATAGCTGTAGCTGGTGAGTTGCCATTTCTCATATATTGTAATTCCTTGTATTCATCAACTCTTAGCTTCATATGTTTGCTGGTCTCATGTCACTAAGCTAAAGTGTGCCTTTTTTGAGAAATCTGGGTAAAACATGTCTGGTGAAGTTTTGAGCATGAATTTTATTTGATCTATTTCTACTTCTATCATCTTTCTCTGGTAGGTACTGGAGACACAGAGACTGACAATAATACTACACCAACCTCAAGTGAAGCATGGTGGATAATCCCTGGCAACATTGAATCCTTCTCAAACATGATATCTCAGCAGCTGACCCTTCAGAAGAAGAGGAGAAGCAGGAGGTGGTGAAGGAGGAAGAAGATGAAGAGCACATTTTTGACTGCAACAGAAATCATTAGCCCAGACCACTTCATAACTGACCATCATCTTCCTTTTAAGTTCGATCTTGAGGATTGCTAGTCTCTAGCCATCAACTAAGCAGCCATGGATGCCTATCCTAGCTACACAGGACTAGGGGCCAACACAGGACTAGGGGCCATATGTATCATGCTAATTTTTAGTCGCAAATGCTGCAAATCGCAAAAAACAGCATTGGCGACTAAAAATTCGCTATTCCCAATGTATGAAGCAAAATAAGAAATCGCTAAAATAACGATTCCTTACGTTGCGAGAGCCTGAATTCTGCGATTTCCCTAGCGATTCCTTATTTTGCGATTACCTCAGTTAGCGAAATTCGCAAATGGGGTAATCGCAAAATAAGGAATCGCTATGGAATTTATGAAAAAATCGCAATTAGCGATTTCACGAAATTCGCCTTTTAGAGAATTGCAATTAACACCAAGTAGGAGCAGGTGGTAACCAGGTGCAAACTATATAAGGAGTCCCACAATGCAACAGACTTTTTTCCACAATGGCTGGGCTTTACGTGATAGCCAGGAGGCTGCGACTCAGAGCTGCAGCACAGAGGAGGAGACGCCAGGAGAGGATATTCCGTGCGCGCATTACCATCTTCCAGCGCACTAAGGAGGACATTCATACACACTACAGGCTGGATGAAGAGAGCATCCTTGATTTAATTGATGAACTCAAACCCTTCCTTGAACATCCCACACGCAGGACACACTCCATCCCCACCCACATCCAGGTCCTGTGCTCACTCCACCTCTTGGCATCTGGTAGATTCCAGGGGGTTATTGCCTCTGTAGGAGGGGTGTCACAGAGTGCACTTTTGCGCTTTTTCCACGCGTTCCTTGATGTCATGGTACAGAGGCTGAATCACCACATTCACTTCCCAAGCACCCCACAGGCACTAGACCGGACCAAACAGGACATTTATCAAATAGCCCAATTCCCCATCATCGGATGCATAGATGGGACACACGTTGCAATATCCCCCCCTCCCAGAATGAGTACGTGTTCAGGAATCGCAAATCCTACCATTTCCTGAACATACAGGTGGTGTGTGATGCCAAACACATCATCACGGACATTGTTGCCAAATACCCTGGCAGCACGCGCAACTCTTTCATCTTCCGCCACAGTGGGATACACCGTAGACTCACAAGTTGGGAGTTTGGCGAGGGCTATCTACTAGGAAAATGCATTTGAACAGAGGCCACACTTGTTAAGGATAGCATGTGCAGGACAGTGTTTAACCATATACCTCCCACCCCACAGGTGACAGTGCGTTTGCGGTCCGTGACTTCATACTGACGCCCTACCTGAATCCAGCCAATGCAGCGGAGCGGCGGTACAACAGCGCCCACATAGCAACAAGAGACACCATTGAGAGGACATATGGGATACTCAAAAGCAGATTCAGATGCCTACACAAGAGTGGAGGGACACTACAATACAGCCCACAGACCTGTTGCAAGATAGTGGTAGCATGTGCCATGCTGCACAACATCGCCACCAGGAAAGGCAGACCGGTGGAGGTCAGTGAATCTGACACATCAGATGTGGAGGGACCAGCTCCAGGACGCATGCCAGCTGATGTAGTTGGTGCAGCTGCTGGGCACCAGAGGCGGGATGAGATCACGCGCAACTATTTTTAGGTAAGAGAAAATGACAAAATGCTATATATCAATTGTCAGACTGTGTTTTTTACTCCTTAACATCAGGATTATTAACGTCACACAGGCTGAGTGACACACAATGTCCATCAAAATGTCCAGCACATGTTCATGCACAGTGCAAGTCTCCCATCAGGGGCAAGTGTCCTTGTGCAGTGGGTAGCTGCACCCATCCTGTGGTCCCATGTACATCTCCTCACAAGCAGCGCTGTCGGGAGGAAGCCCCTGTTTGGGGATGCACCGTGCCTCCCTCACTTGGGCAACTAGGCCTACTGTTACGGCCACTACGGCGCCTATCCATGGTGGGTGGGGGTGTGGCGCTGCTCCTTCCTGATAGGGCGTCCTCATCAGTGGGAGTCAGGTTTCCTGGCCCAGTAGTGCGGTCTGTGCGCAGCTCATCCACAGCCGTAGTGATTTGGAGCAGGGCCTTTGCCACATTCTGGCTGTTGTGCGCCACCTCGCGCTGCATGCAGATGCTGCGCCTAGCTAAAACATTGGTGGCAGAGGACAGGCGGTTCACCGCCCGTGTGTACAAGTCCAGGCGCTACATCTCCCTATGCCTGGCTGCACGGTCAGCCCTGAGTTTGGCACAGAGTGCCTCCATGGAACATGTCATGCTCCTGAAGCCTACCCTGACTTCCCTTTGGAGTGACTTTATATTTTTTGCTTGCAGGCGCTGTACCTGCAACATGTTCATCTCAAGACCGGCAAACACGGACCCATCCCCTGGATCTGCAGCACAGGACCTGCGTCTGGTTGGGAATTCTGGTATTGGATCTGCACGGGGCGCTGTTGTGGTTCTGGCTGCATGGTATCAGTTTGGCCATCGCTATCAGTGTCCTGGCCCTCGTCCTCCAAAGGGGGTAGTGGTCGGGCAACATTCCTCCTGCGGCGCTTGGGGGGGGGTTCACTGGGCTAGCCTCGTCCTCAGTTTCATCCTCCTGCGCAGCCGCTGGTCTGGTAGGGGAATTGCCCTGTCTCTCACTGCCTGTTGCCTGAGTTGCAATTGATGCTGTGGACGTAAAAGCACACATTTATTTTCTGTTCTGACTTGTACTTGACAATTATTAAATATCACTTGTTGGGATTACATGTGTCTTGTTTTTTCCATTCATGATGTGCACATGCATTTGGGGATTGACTGGGTGTAAATGCACCACTGTAATGTGCATGTGACTACATCTCCCATAATGCATTGCAGTGTGTGCTTGTGTACCTGCACTGACCTTCTAGTTTTGTCCTGCCCCTGGGTCACTGCTGGGTGTGTGGTGGTTGTTTGGGGGGGTCCTGGGTGTGATGGCATGCCTCTTACCTTGTCCTGGTCCCGGGGGTCGGAGCTGTCCAAGTTGGCCACGGCCATGATGCTTTCGGGAAGTAGGGTTTCCTCCACCAGTTCCTCCAAAGGTGTTGAGTCAGTGGCAGTGGAGGTCCCTCCACCAGTCTTCCTGGCATGTGCCAACCTGGCAGCCACCTTCTCCTTGGAGCGCTGGCGCATGTCGTACCAGCGCTTCCTTAAGTCTTCCACACTCCTGTGTGTTACCCCAACAGCATTCAACTTTTGTTGTATGTCTGCCCATATGCGCCTCTTCCGTGTCTCAGGCACCCTCAGAGATTTTTTGCCAAACAACAGCTCATGGCTTGTGACCATTTCTTGGATGAGAACTTCCAGCTCTGCTTCTGAACATTTTTGTTTCCTCTTCCTCTGGTTGTCAGCCTGCTGCTGCTGGGGAGTGTCCTGGCTGGGCATGTCTCCTGTGTCCTGCATTCTTTCCTCCATGACAGAGTTCCCTCTTCACCACTCCTTCTCTCTGACTGTACTTCAGAAACACAGGTGCAGCATGGGTAGTCACACTTCCTGGTTGTGATGTCATCAAGCTGCACCTGAGTTTCCGATTCTCAGATTTGGAAATTCTCAAATTTGCAATTTTTTTCATTAAGGAATCGCTATTTCTGAAATCACAATGAACATAGCGATTTTTTGGGAATCGCTATTTTTTGCGATTTATTACATACATACTGTTTTGCGATTCTGAATTTGCGATTCGCCCAAAATCGCTAATTTAGAATCGCAAAACTGGAGCATGATACATATGGCCCTTACTACCATACAGTCCTCAAACTACAGGTACCTCTGTTACTAATGCTTCAAAATGCATGTGCATCTCTCATCTCCCCTCAATCATATAAGGGAGAGGACACCAGGTACCTCAGTTCACTCTGCTACCAACGCTTTGAAATGCAGGTGCATCTCTCCTTTTCTCTCAAGCATCTGAGGGAGAGGATGCCACTAGTGAGATGGAGCTCTCCTCACTTCAATATTTTCCCAGATGAAAACCCTCTCTGTGATGGAAAACATGCTGGACATGTTAGATGGCCATGCATGCTTGGGGTGAGGTGGGGCTGTTGGTGTGGCCACATGCTGTCCTCTAGGAGGATCCCTCTTTCCATGAGCAATCAACGACAAAGGGGGATATTTGTGACATGGGGGTGGCTGTTCATTACATTGTGACAACCTTAGAGGACTCCCTCTGATAGCTGACAAGGAGAATCATGCCTTGAATCATGTTGTGAATGTTTCCAAATGGTGTCAATTATACACTGTGAACCTCTTAATTTTTTGAGGTGAAAAAGAGTAAGATATAATGCCTTGACCATGATGATAGAGACAATGACACACAAGAACCAATTTCAATCTGAAGGGCCAAAGCATGCACAGGATTTAACTTAGGCACCACAATCAATAAGTCCCACATAACCCTCAACCATGATGGGAATGTCCCTGCAACACTTAAAATTCAACCACCTCCACATCAAACACCATCACCACAAACCCCACAACCCAAATCAGAACCACAGACAGTACTGCTTAGCCAGAGGTCTGGACAGCCCCCACCCCATGGGGATAGTAAAACCAGTCAACAATTTACTTCACTACTCTCTTTTTCTTTTTTATAAATGATTTTTATTGTTTTTGACAAAATAATAACCTTAGCATCTGCATAACAACATAATCCAACATTGACATTATAATGACAATAATTTGAATGGTGTAGGAGGGATGCCAGGAGAATCCCGTTCAGTAAGAAAGAAAGTTCTCTCTGTTAGTTGGGCTGCCTCACATTTCCGTGACATAGTATATGTACTAACAATTGCATGAGTCATAGGAACAAAAGGAAAACCCATCAATATTACACAGATCAATTCCATCATTGACTTATACATGAAGAACAAGGTGAAATAACATGAAAAAGAAGAACTAAAGGTCGATCTCTATATGTAGGCAAAGGCCAAAGTGTCCTTTTCGGTGGAGCATATCAATGGGCATCACATATGTAGCTATTTGGGTGCGGTGGTCCGCCTCGTGGAGAATGCGCCGAAGGGTGAGGGGGGCAGGAGAAGGGGAGAACAGAAGAGATGGGGAAGAGAAAGGAGAAAGCAGCAGGGGCCCAGTGTGCCCGACGGTAAGGAAGGCGTATGAATACATATGCGGGTCCCGTAAAGCTGAGAGAGCAAAGGCCCCATGCTAATGACCTGAGCTAAGAGGGAGGGTGTGCCACGGCCAACTTGGCCTTGATTAGTATCAGGTAGTCTTGCCTTTGAGTGGGATTCGGTCGTAGTGGCGCTGACGCTCGTGGTGCATTCACTAGCTGATTCGTATGTTCCTACACTAGTGTCCTGCAAAGGTCAAACAACAAAGAATATATGTTGGGACCCATTAGTGCCTTCCATGCCATGGCAATTTTTTTTTTATTTTCGCGGGTTAAGCGCCCGGTTCGCGCACCGGATAGCGAACCGGGAAGCGTGACCAGCATAGCTACGGGAGTCCACCATCTTGTGTTTCGATAGAATTTATACACAAGATGGAGGGCAAAGAATGTTGGGAATGGGTAAAAGGGGGCATGGTAGACACCCTCTGACCCCCTGGGTTTACTGAGGGTGGTTGAAAGGGCCCATATAAAGCAAAAAAAAAAATATAGATATATTTTCGCGGGTTAAGCGTCCGGTACGCGAACCGGGCAGCGCTCCGGGAAGCGCAACAAAGAGAAAAAAAAGAAAGACAGGGTATAAAAATTTTAGCAATTTTGTTATAAATGGAAGGTAGTTCTGAAAAGAACTGTTTTTTTATTCTTTTTCTTTTTTTAAATTTTTTTAATTAATTTTCTGAACAATTTTTTGATTTTTTAGGATTTTTGAAAACTATTTTGTGTTTTTTTTGTGTTTTTTAGGGGAAATAACAAAAAAGCAGGGTTTGAACATGTCTCAACAGGAGCAAAAAAAAATAAAAAGGATTCATTGTTTTCTCTTCTTGTTGCATTCATGATTTTCTCCAGCTCGGTTAATCAAAGTAATACTCTTCTCTCCATAACAAATAGTTCCTCCACAATATATACAAACTATTTTGTAGTTTTCAAAAGGAGTTTGAATATTGTGGATCATTTCTCGGCCTTCTGGTCCGGCGAATGAGCTTTGTCCACTGGAGGTGCTGAGGATGACATTTGGGGGGTTGGCAGCAAGATCCCTTACTTGTGCCTGGGAAAGATTATTAGGATGCCACCGCTCCATGTGGCGAATCATTGTATGATTCCCAAAGCTGTATTTCTTGTTGGGGTTGCCACGAGAAAGTAAATTTTTACATATCAAACAAGACACCTGGGGTGCATTGACCTTCTTTTGTCCAGGTGGAAATTTAAAAAATTGCCATATGTAGTGCTCTTTAATATGGCTCTGCCTTGGTGTTTCTGGCAGGAACTGCTTTACTTGTTCTTCCTCCTCCTCCTCCTCTTCGTCCTCATTATCTTCCTCTGCACCAAAGTCCAGTGTTGGAGGTGGTCCTTTTGGTGGTGGTGGTGGTGGTGGTTGCTGAGAAGCAGCAGCTGCAGCTATTACAGAAGCCATTGTCAAAAACAGGTCTTGCTCTCTGGAAGTAGAAAGTAAGAATGAGGTAAAAAGGTGGGGGATTTCATCATTTTGAAAAAAAAAATTCTGAACCAATGAAAAGTGTTATTTTCAGGTCACATGACCTGTTACGCTTACGTTACGCGCTCCGCGCCGCGCCCCGGAGCGCTTCCGGGGCGCTGCGTGTCGCGCTCTGTAGCGCTCCGGAGCGCTTCCAGGTGCGCTAACGCAGCGCGTCATAAGACGCATCACGCGGCTACGCGATAGGTCACACTTACGCGACGCGTCACGTTGTTGTTTTCGATCGCGTCAGTTGCGCTAACGGAACGTTTCCCGGGGCGCTAACCGGGGCACGATGCAAAGTTACGCTAACGGGGCGCTCCCCGGGGAGCGCACCGGAAGCGTACCGAAGCAAAAAAAATAAAAAAAATAAAATACTTTCATACATCCCAAAAAAAAATATTAAATACATAGAAAAAATAGTATTCACACAGTTTAGTCACTATCCAATATATTTAGTGACACACTACAAATTAGTCAAGTAAACAGTCAATCACACTGCTACTAAATCCTCCATCCAGACACTTATACATCCACTTATTCTTCAATGCGGATTGCTATATATATATATATTCAATGAAAAAACCATAGGTTTTAGACCATATATAGTTAGGAATTAGCATTTAGAAAACCTTTAAAGTTGATACCCCCGCGCCGCACGGCCACCAGCTGCTGCGTGTGCCCCTTAGCCTTGTCCCTGCCGCGCTGCCTGCCTCGCCGCCGGCTGACTCTGCTGTCGTTTGTTTTTAAATTGTTTTGTCCGACATTTGTGCTTGTCATACTGTTTTGTATTATACTGCTTTTCTTGCCCGTGTTAGCGTTTCTTTTCCTTTAGTGCCTGTTTATTTTTTCACCCTTTTCAGCTTGTGTCCTTCCTGTTTGGCCGCCTACCTCGCCGCCCTCAGTATTCCCTCCCCGCTCCCCGCTTCCCGCCACCACCGCAGACCCCGCCCCTTTTTTCCTTCTGTTCCCTCCCCGCTCCCGCCTCCCAGCTGCTCCGCCCACCCGCGCACTTCGCCTTTAAATGGCGACCGCGCGAACGCGCAGCGGTCACGCGCAGCGGGCGCGCCGATTGTGCGCCGAAGGCGCGCCAAAGGTAAGCCCGTCTGCGCCCGTCCGCGACCGGATCGCGTCCAGCGCCAGGACCCCTGGCCCACGAAGACCCCGACCGACCCGCCTGACGTACTCCGCCGCCACCCTCATCGCCCTCAACTCCGGCCGACTCCCAGATTGCCATCAAGCCACACCACGACGCACCCACGGACCTTTCAGCTGCCACGCCTGCAAGTTCACCTGCATCCGGACCTGCCTCACAACAGCACCCGCCAAGCCGAACACCAGCAGCACCCACCTCAAGTGCATCCTGCTCAACACCCGCTCCGTCCACAGACACGCCGTGGAACTCTGGAACCTCCTAGACGCCACAGCCCCTGACGTTGCCTTCCTCACGGAAACCTGGATGAATGCCACATCAGCTCCCGACATCGCCATCGCTATCCCGGAGGGCTACAAGATCGTCCGGAGGGACCGCAACGCCAACCAGATGGGAGGAGGCATCGCCATCATCCACAAGAACACCATCCGTCTCACGACCAGCACCGACAACACCCTGACCACCGCCGAACACCTGCATTTCCAGATCCACACCAACCCGAACACCACCCTCAGAGGCACCCTGATCTACCGACCCCCTAGACCACGCACACAATTCAGCGAGGACATCGCCGACTTCATCAGCCCGCATGCCCTCCCCTCCGCTGACTACATCCTCCTGGGGGACCTCAACTTCCACCTGGAGAACAACAACGACTGCAACACCACCACCCTGCTGGACAACCTCGCCAACCTGGGACTCAAGCAACTGGTGTCCACCCCCACCCACCTCGCCGGACACACACTCGACGCAGTCTTCTCTTCCAGCACAGACATCGACTTCAGCCACGCCACAGAGCTTCAATGGACGGACCACAGCTGCGTCCACTTCACCTTCAAGAGAACGACGACCCACCACCACCAGCAACAGGCTGCCCGCAGAAGCTGGAACAAGGTCACAGCAGACCAGCTCGCCACCTCCCTGAGCCAGCACCCCCCTGCCAGCTCAGCGAACCCCAGCCAGGCCGCCGACAACCTCACGAAGTGGATCAGCATCTGCGCGGACGAGCTCGCCCCGCTGAGGACCCCGCCCAGCAGACCCGGAAGCAAGAAAGCCCCGTGGTTCACCGACGAACTCAAGAGCTCCAAGAAGAACTGCCGAGCCCTCGAGAAAGTCTGGAGAAGGGAACCTACACCGGACAACAGGACCTCCTTCAAACTCGCCACCCGGAAGCACCACCAGCTGATCCGCGCCGCCAAGAAAACAGCATTCAAGGAACGGCTGGACAACAACGCACACAACTGCAAGGAACTCTTCAACATCGTGAAAGAGCTTTCCAACCCCAGCGCAGGAAACAACGACATCACCCCATCGCAAGACCTCTGCAACTCTCTCGCTTCATACTTCCACAACAAGATCGCGGACATACACAACAGCTTCAACAACCAACCTACGCACACCATGACCGAACAGCCACCCCCCACCACCGCCCTCCACGCCTGGACCCCGGTCAGCACCGAAGACACCATCCGCACGATGAACTCCATCCACTCCGGATCACCGACTGACCCCTGCCCTCACCACGTCTTCAACAAGGCCGACGCTGTCATCGCACCCCACCTGCGAGACATCATCAACACATCATTCGACACCGCCACCTTCCCTGAGAGCTGGAAACACGCCGAACTCAGCGCCCTACTCAAGAAACCCACAGCGGACCCCACCGAACTCAAGAACTACCGCCCCATCTCGCTCCTCCCGTTTCCTGCCAAAGTCATCGAGAAGACCGTCAACAAGCAGATGGCCGCCTTCCTCGAGACGAACGGATCCCTCGACCCCTCACAGTCCGGCTTCCGAGCCAATCACAGCACCGAGACCGCCCTCATCGCCGCCACCGATGACATCCGAGCCCTGATGGACAATGGGGAAACAGCGGCCCTCATCCTCCTAGACCTCTCCGCGGCTTTCGACACGGTCTGCCACCGCACCCTAGTACAGCGCCTCAGCAACATCGGAATCCAGGACAAGGCGCTGGAATGGATCATCTCCTTCCTCGACGGGAGAACACAGAGAGTCCGCCTACCACCGTACAAGTCAGAGGCCTCCGAAGTCATCTGCGGCGTCCCTCAAGGATCATCTCTGAGCCCCACCCTCTTCAACGTCTACATGAGCCCCCTCGCGGCCATCGTACGCAAACACAACCTCAGCATAATCTCCTACGCCGACGACACCCAGCTGATCCTCTCCCTGACCAACGACCCCGCCTCCGCCAAAGCCAACCTGCACGAAGGGATGAAAGAGGTAGCCGAGTGGATGACGACCAGCCGCCTGAAACTGAACTCTGACAAGACGGAGGTCCTCATCCTGGGCTCTTCCCCCTCCGCCTGGGACGACTCCTGGTGGCCTCCCGCCCTGGGCACCGCACCCAAACCGACAGACCATGCACGCAACCTGGGCTTCATCCTGGACTCCTCCCTCTCCATGACCAGGCAAGTCAACAACGTCTCCTCAGCGTGCTTCAACATCCTACGCATACTACGGAAGATCTTCCGGTGGATCCCCACCGAGACCAGGAAGACCGTCACCCAGGCCCTCGTCACCAGCCGACTGGACTACGGCAACGCCCTCTACGCCGGTACCACCGCCAAGCTCCAGAAGAGACTCCAGCGGATCCAGAACGCCTCAGCCAGACTCATCCTCGACATCCCACGAACCAGCCACATCACCGGACATCTGAGAGACCTTCACTGGCTCCCCGTCAACAAAAGAATCACCTTCCGCCTCCTCACCCACGCACACAAAGCCCTACACGACCAAGGCCCGAGCTACCTCAACAGCCGGATCAACTTCTACGCTCCCAAACGCCACCTCCGATCAGCCAACCACGCCCTCGCCGCCGTCCCCCGCATCCGAAGAGCGACTACAGGAGGAAGGTCCTTCTCCTACCTGGCCGCCAAGACCTGGAACTCCCTCCCGACCGACCTGCGCCTGACCCAAGACCACCTCTCCTTCAGGAAGAAGCTGAAGACCTGGCTGTTCGAGCAGTAGCGGCACCCCCCCCCCCCTACCCCCCAGCGCCTTGAGACCCTACGGGTATGTAGCGCGCTCTATAAGTGTCACTGATTGATTGATTGATTGATATTTTACTCACACAAAACCATTGAAATATGCATAGAAAATATAGTCTTCATTATAAAGAAGAATATATTTTACAGCTATAGATATTTGCTCTCGCCGCCATCTTGGCAAGGACCCCTTCACTACTCTCTTAACATCGCACTCACTCAAAAAAAACGATTAATTTCATTGGTATGCACCATTAGCCAAACCAGAATTGTAAAACTGCACCCTGTTTGCACCTTTGATAGTAAAATTACATGATATCTAACCAAAATGTACATACATTTTATAGTGTTGTTACCATGTAAAGTTTTAATGTTTTAAATATGTGTAATATATTTATATGCTTCGAAATCATGCCAGACAATCACATATTAATACATCCACAATCACTTACTCAAAAATATCAACAATTATTCCGCGAAATGTATTTTGGATTTTATGCATTGTTAATTAAAAATATATTTTGTGAAATCTTAGATAAAAATAATGTAGTGAGTCCTTGTAACAGGGCAATATTAAAAAATAATAGCGTTGATTCGATTTACAATAGAGTATAAAAATAGAAGTAATATAAAAAAAATCCAATCTATGAAATTCAAACACATTGAAAAACATCCTATATGGAAAGCCAAATGTTCAAATTTAGGTCAAATTTCCAAATTCTAAATAAATTAATTACCGAAAACCAGATGGAGTATCCAAACACAGTCCTGGTTCGCCCACAAAATCAAGACCACTCGCTTTACTTTATAGCATAAAAGGCCACTTTATTCAGGATATATGAATTCCCATCAGATAACCGTTTATTAATATTATAATATGCAATTTGGCAATTGAACACGAAACCATTTATATAAATATGAATTCAGACCGAAACCATTAAATATATTTTTCTTGTATTCCAAACTGAAATAAACTTCCCCAACATTTTCTTTACATCCTTCCCCTCAATTGTTCTCTATAAGTCCCCCTAACCCCCAACTAATGACTGGAGAAGCCCGCTCTAGACTTTTCCTCCCCGAGATTTTTGCCTCAAACTATATGTTAGGGGAAATCATATATATTTTTATATATATATATATATATATATATATATATATATATATATATATTCACTGAAAAAACCATAGGTTATAGACCATATATAGTTAGGAATTTGCATTTACAAAACCTTGAAAATTCACTGAAAAAACCATAGGTTAGAGACCATATATAGTTAGCTGGACATTTTATTGACATAAAACCAATGAAATTCCATATATAGTTAGTTGCACTAACTATATATCGCGCACCCGCAATCCACTGCTGATGATGTCACATATTACATCATTCATGACATGGTCAGTGACATCACTGATGACATCTCAAATGACATCACTGATGACATCACTGATGACATCTCAAATGACATCACTGATGACATCATCTAATGTCTGTGTGTTTTTGTAAAGTTTAAATATGTTTTACATATTGAAGAATGAGTGGATGTATGGAAGACTGAGTGTGTGTGTGGCTGGCTGGGAGGTGTGTGACTCTGTGCATATCAATGTGTACTTGTATCAGTGATTGTATAAGAGAGTAAGTATGTGTTAGTATATGTGTGAAAAGTATGGTGTTCTGTGTTTAACTGTATAGATGAGGAAATCGAAGTGTGATTGATTCTTCACAGGACTGACTAGGTGTATGAGTGCATATGATAGTGTTGTAATAATGAGTGACTGTATGTATGAGTGATTGTATGGGTGAATGAGTGAATGTGTGTGTAGACGTAGGAATCAGTGAGTGCGTATGTAGTAACTGGTATTGGTGTGTCATGATGTCATCAGTGATGTCATTTGAGATGTCATCAGTGATGTCATTTGAGATGTCATCAGTGATGTCATCAGTGATGTCACTGAAGTATGGTGTTCTGTGTTTAACTGTATAGATGAGGAAATGGAAGTGTGATTGATTCTTTACAGGACTGACTAGGTGTGTGAGTAACTCCATGGATGAGTGGCAGTGTGTGAGTGTCTGCATAGGTGTATGAGTGCATATGATAGTGTTGTAATAATGAGTGACTGTATGTATGAGTGATTGTATGGGTGAATGAGTGAATGTGTGTGCAGACGTAGGAATCAGTGAGTGCGTATGTAGTAACTGGTATTGGTGTGTCATGATGTCATCAGTGATGTCATTTGAGATGTCATTTGAGATGTCATCAGTGATGTCATCAGTGATGTCACTGACCATGTCATGAATGATGTAATATGTGACATCATCAGCAGTGGATTGCGGGTGCGCGATATATAGTTAGTGCAACTAACTATATATGGAATTTCATTGGTTTTATGTCAATAAAATGTCCAGCTAACTATATATGGTCTCTAACCTATGGTTTTTTCAGTGAATTTTCAAGGTTTTGTAAATGCAAATTCCTAACTATATATGGTCTATAACCTATGGTTTTTTCAGTGAATTTCATTGGTTTTTTAAAAGCTAATATCTATAGCTGTAAAATATATTCTTTATTACGTGACGTATCACGTAGCCACGTGAGACGCCTCATGACGCGTCGCATAACCGTGACGTATCGGCTCTGCAGCGCAAACAAAACCCGTAACGTAAGCGTGCCGGAGCACACATACAGATATATATATTTTTTTTAACCTTAATTAGACAAAATCCACACGTGCACATATCTTGAGGCCTTGCAAAGGCACATCAAACAAACAGTCCCTACAATTTTGCCAAGTTTGCTGGAAATCTATTCCCTTAATTTTTTTTTTACTGTTTCTCTTGGTTTTCCCCTTGTTACGCTTACCGGGACGCTACCCGGTACGCGAACCGGACGCTCCAAAAACACAAGATGGCGGACTCCCGTTACGCTGCCGGTTAGCTGCCCGGTTCGCGTACCGGGAAGCGCCTCTACCGCGAAAAATCGCGGGGGACTTTAATATCCCCCTCATCAATCCTAGGGGGTCAGGAGGGGTTTACCTTGCCCCCTTTCCTTCATTTCCCCTTCTTTTTTCACCACATCTTGTCTCTCGAACCTACCGAGAGACAAGATGGCGGCCGCTCCGGACTGTTTACAATGTTGACAGCTACGCTGCCCGGTTAGCTGCCCGGTGAGCTGCCCGGTGAGCTGCCCGGTGAGCTGCCCGGTTCGCGTACCGGGACGCGCCTCTACGGCGTAAAATCGCAAAAAATTTTTTTTTTTTAATTTTTTGCCCCGTGGGGCACTTTAATATCCCCCTCATCAATCCTAGGGGGTCAGGAGTGGTCTACCTTGCCCCTTTTCCTTCATTTCCCCCTTCGTTTTTCACCACATCTTGTCTCTCGATCGTACCGAGAGACAAGATGGCGGCCGCTCCGGACTGTTTAGAATGTTGACAGACACCGGAGAGCCAATCAGCTTCGCTTCGCGAAGTTCCGTTACGCGTCAGGTACGCGAACCGGGGCGCTAACCGGAGCGCTGTCACAGATATATATATTTTTTTAAACGTTAATTTCTCAAAATCCACTGGAGCACATATATTGAGACATAGCAAAGGCACGTCGGGCAAACCATATCTACAATTTTGCCAAGTTTCATGTAAATCTATTCAGCCGTTCGAGCTAAAAGTGAGTCCAACCGCCCTATGGAAAAATGAATGGGAAAAACGCGTTTTGGGACCCCCCTTTTTTCTCGGCCCCCCCTTGACGAAACCCCCCCAAATTTTCAGGGGCTGCTCAGAAACAAAATGTGCCATTTTCCTGAAAATTTCAGCCAATTCAGTCAACAAACGCCAAAGTTATTAGACATAGAATTTTCAGAAATCCCATAGAGAAAAAATCCTAACTATATATACCCACTGGCTATCGCCAGTAGGTAATATACATATATAAACATATATAATCTGCATATCTATATAAATATAAATGCATGCATACATATACATATATGCATACATATGCATGTTATTTACATGAAAGTTTTAAAAACACTAATAAAAGCAAAGCTAAAAAGCCACCTCATTACAAACAGAATGGCTTTAACTTAAACGAGGGCGAGATCTATTGCATTTTCAATGCTTGTTTACTTTGGTTCTATCAAGAAGGCATTCAGATGTGTCACACATTTGCCATAAATTCTGAATGTTAGCACTCTAGTTGCTCATTAGATCACTGTAGTAAAGCTAGTGCTCACCAGGGAAGTCTGCTGCTAATCATGGTTTGCAGCCATTTTCCCGCATTTTTTATCCCGCAGACTTTCAGTCCGCATACCATTATCCCGCAAGGTCATTGACCTCGCATACCATTATCCCGCATTTTTTCAAAACGCATGTGCATTTATCGCGCATGCCTTTACAAAGAATTACGTTTTAAAGGCATGTATGGTAAATGCATTTGCGTTGTGAAAACCACGATGACGAGAGAGGTAAGTGGGTTTGTGTTAATTTTTTCGTGGGTTAGTGATTGTGTAGTGTAGTGTAGTGTTGTGTAGTGTAGTGTTGTGTTAGTGTAGTGTAGAGTTGTGGTGGTTGTTTAGTGTAGGGTCATGCTGGGGGTAGTGTTTTAGGGTTTAGGGTTGTGTTGTAGTGTTTGCGTAGTGTAGGGTCATGCTGGGGGTAGTGTTTTAGGGTTTAGGGTAGTGTTGTAGTGTTTGCGTAGTGTAGGGTCATGCTGGGCGTAGTGTTTTAGGGTTTAGGATAGTGTTGTAGTGTTTTCGTAGTGTAGGGTCATGCTGGGGGTAGTGTTTTAGGGTTTTGGGTAGTGTTGTATTGTTTGCGTAGTGTAGGGTCATGCTGGGGTGTAGTATTTTAGGGTTTAGGGTAGTGTTGTAGTGTTTGCGTAGTGTAGGGTCATGCTGGGGGTAGTGTTTTAGGGTTTTGGGTAGTGTTGTAGTGTTTGCGTAGTGTAGGGTCATGCTGGGGGGTAGTGTTTTAGGGTTTTGGGTAGTGTTGTAGTGTTTGCGTAGTGTAGGGTCATGCTGGGGTGTAGTGTTTTAGGGTTTTGGGTAGTGTTGTAGTGTTTGCGTAGTGTAGGGTCATGCTGGGGTGTAGTGTTTTAGGGTTTTGGGTAGTGTTGTAGTGTTTGCGTAGTGTAGGGTCATGCTGGGGGTAGTGTTTTAGGGTTTTGGGTAGTGTTGTAGTGTTTGCGTAGTGTAGGGTCATGCTGGGGGTAGTGTTTTAGGGTTTTGGGTAGTGTTGTAGTGTTTGCGTAGTGTAGGGTAATGCTGGGGGTAGTGTTTTAGGGTTTATGGTAGTGTTGTAGTGTTTGCGTAGTGTAGGGTCATGCTGGGGGTAGTGTTTTAGGGTTTAGGGTAGTGTTGTAGTGTTTGCGTAGTGTAGGGTCATGCTGGGGGTAGTGTTTTAGGGTTTAGGGTAGTGTTGTAGTGTTTGCGCAGTGTAGGGTCATGCTGGGGTGTAGTGTTTTAGGGTTTTGAGTAGTGTTGTAGTGTTTGCGTAGTGTAGGGTCATGCTGGGGGTAGTGTTTTAGGGTTTAGGGTAGTGTTGCGGCCTAATAGTACATGCGGGATTTTTTTTGCGGACTGATGGTATGCGGGATTTCGTCATATATTCGCTAATCATACTTTCTATGGCAAAATGAACCCCCTCATTTTGTTCCTTTTTAAATTAAATGTTTTAAGAGTTACCACTTTATTCCAATCAAGATGGCTTCAGGTATGCCATACCTTTGTAATAAGTAGGACTGTTAGCACTCTAGTTGTTCTTTAGAACACTCTGGGACATTCTGTCATTGGGCTATAGTTGGGCTACATCTGGCTGATATTTGGGCTACATTTGTTTTTTTTGTCTCTGGTGGCCATCTTTGGGCTACATTGGGCTACATTGGGCTACATTGGGCTACATTGGGCTACATTTGGGCTCCAACATATATATAGCCCAATGTAGCCCAATATATATTTTTCAAAGTTAATTTTCGTAAAAACCACTGGAGCCTATATCTTGAGACATAGCAAAGGCACATCGGGCTACCAGTCCCTACAATTTTGCCAAGTTTGGTGTAAATCCATTCAGCCGTTCAGGCTAAAAGTGAGGCCAACCGCCCTATGGAAAATTGCATGGGAAAAACACGTTTTGGGACCCCCCTTTTTTCTCGGCCCCCCCTTGACGAAACCCCCCCAAATTTTCAGGGGCTGCTCAGAAACAAAATGTTCCATTTTCCTGAAAATTGCAGCCAATTCTGTCCTCAAACGCCAAAGTTATTCGACATAGAATTTTCAAAAATCCCATAGGAAAAAAATCCTAACTATATATACCTACTGGCTATCGCCAGTAGTTAATATACATACATATATATATATATATATATATATATGTATATATATATATATATATATATATATATTACCTACTGGCGGTCGCCAGTAGGTATATATAGTTAGGATTTTTTCTCTATGGGATTTTTGAAAATTCTATGTCGAATAACTTTGGCGTTTGAGGACGGAATTGGCTGAAATTTTCAGGAAAATGGAACATTTTGTTTCTGAGCAGCCCCTGAAAATTTGGGGGGGTTTCGTCAAGGGGGGGCCGAGAAAAAAGGGGGGCCCAAAACGCGTTTTTCCCATGCAATTTTCCATAGGGCGGTTGGCCTCACTTTTAGCTCGAACGGCTGAATGGATTTCCACGAAACTTGGCAACATTGTAGGGACTGGTAGCCCGATGTGCCTTTGCTAGGTCTCAATATATGTGCTCCAGTGGATTTTGAGAAATTAACGTTCAAAAAAATATATATATCTGTAAGCGCGCTCCGGGCAGCGCCCCGGTTCGCGTACCTGACGCGTAACGGAACTTCGCGAGGAGAAGCGGATTGGCTCTCCGGTGCCTGTCAACATTCCAAACAGTCCGGAGCGGCCGCCATCTTGTCTCTCGGTAAGATCGAGAGACAAGAGGTGGCAATAACGAAAGGGGAAATGAATAAAAGGGGGCAGGGTAGACACCCCCTGACCCCCTAGATTTGAAGTGGGTGGCTGAAAAGGCCCATATAAAGCAAAAAAATTATAATTTTTTTTTATTTTCGTGGGTTAAGCGCCCGGTTCGCGCACCGGATTGCGAACCGGGAAGCGTGACCGGCATAGCTACGGGAGTCCACCATCTTGTGTTTCGATAGAATTTATACACAAGATGGAGGGCAAAGAATGTTGGGAATGGGTAAAAGGGGGCATGGTAGACACCCTCTGACCCCCTGGGTTTACTGAGGGTGGTTGAAAGGGCCCATATAAAGCAAAAAAAAAAAGAAAATTTTATTTTCGCGGTTTAAGTGTCCGGTACGCGAACCGGGCAGCGCTCCGGGAAGCGCAACAAAGAGAAAAAAAAGAAAGACAGGGTATAAAAATTTTAGCAATTTTGTTATAAATGGAAGGTAGTTCTGAAAAGAACTGTTTTTTTATTCTTTTTCTTTTTTTAAATTGTTTTAATTAATTTTCAGAACAATTTTTTGATTTTTTAGGATTTTTGAAAACTATTTTGTGTTTTTTTAGTGTTTTTTTAGGGGAAATAACAAAAAAGCAGGGTTTGAACATGTCTCAACAGGAGCAAAAAAAAATAAAAAGGATTCATTGTTTTCTCTTCTTGTTGCATTCATGATTTTCTCCAGCTCGGTTAATCAAAGTAATACTCTTCTCTCCATAACAAATAGTTCCTCCACAATATATACAAACTATTTTGTAGTTTTCAAAAGGAGTTTGAATATTGTGGATCATTTCTCGGCCTTCTGGTCCGGCGAATGAGCTTTGTCCACTGGAGGTGCTGAGGATGACATTTGGGGGGTTGGCAGCAAGATCCCTTACTTGTGCCTGGGAAAGATTATTAGGATGCCACCGCTCCATGTGGCGAATCATTGTATGATTCCCAAAGCTGTATTTCTTGCTGGGGTTGCCACGAGAAAGTACATTTTTACATATCAAACAAGACACCTGGGGTGCATTGACCTTCTTTTGTACAGGTGGAAATTAAAAAAATTGCCATATGTAGTGCTCTTTAATATGGCTCTGCCTTGGTGTTTCTGGCAGGAACTGCATTACTTGTTCTTCCTCCTCCTCCTCCTCTTCGTCCTCATTATCTTCCTCTGCACCAAAGTCCAGTGTTGGAGGTGGTCCTTTTGGTGGTGGTGGTGGTGGTGGTTGCTGAGAAGCAGCAGCTGCAGCTATTACAGAAGCCATTGTCAAAAACAGGTCTTGCTCTCTGGAAGTAGAAAGTAAGAATGAGGTAAAAAGGTGGGGAATTTCATCATTTTGAAAAAAAAAATGTCTGAACCAATGAAAAGTGTTATTTTCAGGTCACATGACCTGTTACGCTTACGTTACGCGCTCCGCGCCGCGCCCCGGAGCGCTTCCGGGGCGCTGCGTGTCGCGCTCTGTAGCGCTCCAGAGCGCTTCCGGGTGCGCTAACGCAGCGCGTCATAAGACGCATCACGCGGCTACGCGATAGGTCACACTTACGCGACGCGTCACGATGTTGTTTTCGATCGCGTCAGTTGCGCTAACGGAAGGTTTCCCGGGGCGCGAACCGGGGCGCGATGCAAAGTTACGCTAACGGGGCGCTCCCCGGGGAGTGCACCGGAAGCGTACCGAAGCAAAAAAAATAAAAAAAATAAAATACTTTCATACATCCAAAAAAAATATTAAATACATAGAAAAAATAGTATTCACACAGTTTAGTCACTATCCAATATATTTAGTGACACACTACAAATTAGTCAAGTAAACAGTCAATCACATTGCTACTAAATCCTCCATCCAGACACTTATACATCCACTTATTCTTCAATGCGGATTGCTATATATATATATATTCAATGAAAAAACCATAGGTTTTAAACCATATATAGTTAGGAATTAGCATTTAGAAAACCTTTAAAGTTGATATTTTACTCACACAAAACCATTGAAATATGCATAGAAAATATAGTCTTCATTATAAAGAAGAATATATTTTACAGCTATAGATATTTGCTATTAAAAAACCATTGAAATGTCATCAGTGATATCATCAGTGATGTCACTGACCATGTCATGAATGATGTAATATGTGACATCATCAGCAGTGGATTGCGGGTGCGCGAAATATATAGTTAGTGCAACTAACTATATATGGGAATTTCAATGGTTTTGTATGATTAAATTATCCAGCTAACTATATATGGTTTCAAACCTATGGTTTTTTTCAGTGAATTTTCAAGGTTTTGTAAATGCAAATTCCTAACTATATATGGTCTCAAACCTATGTTTTTTTCAGTGAATATATATATATATACATATATATTACCTACTGGCGGTCGCCAGTAGGTAGTTATAGTTAGGACCTAGTTTCCATAGGAAATCCTCAACATTCTATTTGGATTGACTTTGGCCCTGGTGGATGAATCTTTGCGAATTTCTCAAAGAAGATGGCTCGGTCCGCTGCGCTCCTTCCCTGACAGTTTGGGGGGGATTGGTGAAGTGGGGGCTGAGATAAAGGGGGGCCCAAAACGTGTTTTCTCCATGTTATTTTCCATAGGACGTTTAGACACGGCTACAGGTCGAACGGCTGAATGGATTTATAAGAAATTTGGCAAAACTGTAGAGTCCGGCTCGCAGATTACGCTTTTTTTGGAATGGTGTAAATCCGTTCAGTAGTTGCTGAGAAAATTAAAGTTAAAGTCAATTATATATCTATACGCGCGCACGGGTGCGCGCACTCAAGTGGCTGCGCGCGAGCGGAATTTTTTTTTTGCTGCGTGACGTCTGTTAACGTTCGATTCGAAGGATGTCGGGAAGTGTTGACCGCCATTTTGTCACTGCGAGTACATATATTGTTCATTTCAAAGCGTTGGAACATGGAAAGGGGAGAAGGTAGAGATTGTTTTGCTGCGTAGGTTTTCTCAGGGTGTGCAGTAAGGCCCTTAAAGGCGAAAATATATATATATATTTTTTTGAAACCGGGTGCGCGCACTCGGGCGCGCACACCTATTTACAAGAGTGTGAAAATGGAGATAAATCAGAAGTTTGAGTACTTTGATATAAGGTGGCTCTGAAAAGAGCCCTTGTGTTAATTGAGTTTTTTCTGCATTTATAAGTAAGTAGCGATGCAGAGCCGGATGTTGCAGAGGAAGATTCTGTTTCTGCCTTCCTTCTTACTTAGTTATGGTTTTTTCACTCCCACTCCAGGCTTTTAGTCTGTGGATGGAAAACCATGAACCTAGACTCACCTATGAAAATCATACTATTGATGCTTGACTGAGGCCAAGGAGATCAGAGTGCATGTCTGTGTAAGGTGATGTACCTCTGGGGAGATGATGTTACGTTTAAACGTAGCCCCTGAGTGCTTAGTTCGGTTCTGTTCTCTGTCACTGTTGTTGATTTAGAGCCCCAAATACAAAGGCTTGTTGTTGCTTGTGAATCCCCAAGTGTATATTTGCCCATACTGATCCATAACGCCCCGGCGTATCCATGTCGTAGGCCGCAAGAGTGGGTGAAACTCAGCTGGCCGAGCAAGAGTTGGGGAGGGGGCAGGAGCCAAGAGGAAACAAGGAGGGGTTTTCATCATTTGGGACAAAAAATAGTTCTAAACCAATGAAAAGTTTTATTAACAAGTCACATGACCTGTTATGCTTACGTTACGCACTCCGCGCCGCGCCCCGGATTGCTTCCGGGAAGCTGCGCTTCACGCCTCGCGCACCGGAGCACTTCCGGGTGCGCTAACGCGGCGTGTCATATGACGCATTATGCAACAACGCGATACGTCGTTGGGGCTCCACCGGAACTGATCGAATTGGTAGTCTACAGTGTTTCTGGAAGTTTCAGACTGAAGCTGGCGTCAGCATGAGAGCACCCCGTGGCTACGTCGTGGCCATTCCGCGAGGAATCATGGCAGTCGCTCCCCACCAGAAGTCTGCGGGAGTCGGGGGCCCCGGTGACTCTTGTAGAATCTTCAAGGCTGATGGGACGCTTTTGGGAATGGGGCCCATGCCGTAGCAGTCAAGCGTCCGAGTTCCAGGGTTGTCCAGAGCCATCCTTGCAGGCCAGGCCCAAGTCTGTGGAGCCGACCGCCATTTCCTGAGCTCCGTGGCAGCCGCCTGTCGCTGTACCGCAAGAGTGGGTGCAATTCAGCCGGATGGCGGGTGAGACGCTGTAATAGCAAGAGCAGGCGTAATTCAGCTGGCCGAGCGAGGCAATGTGCCGCAGGAGCGGGCGCAACTCAGCTTGTTGAGTGAAGCGCTGGGGTGTAGCTGAGAAACCTCCACCTGGGGAGGTGGGGGAGGCTCGTTCGCGCCGCCTCTCCCTTCCAGTGCACCCCACGCCGTCTCCTGGCACAGGTATATGTGATGGTTGGACCAGGGCACCGCAGGACGTGTCTTCAGGTCAAACGGATTGTGGGACAAGGTCCAGAATGGAAGAGTCACCAAAAGGCTAAAAGTTCCGCCGGACCCCGGGAGCCGGCCGCCTAGGTCGAGTGAAGCAGTCACCAAAAGGCTAAAAGTTCCGCCGGACCCCGGGAGCCGGCTGCCTATGTCGAGTGAAGCGCTGGGGTGCAGCTGAGAAACCTCCACCTGGGGAGGTGGGGGAGGCTCGTTCGCGCCGCCTCTCCCTTCCAGTCCACCCCACGCCGTCTCCTGGCGCAGGTATATGTGATGGTTGGACCAGGGCACCGCAGGACGTGTCTTTAGGTCAAACCCTCAACTATGGCACCCAACATTCAGGACTTATGCCATTTGTGCAAGGCAGTGACATCGAAGCATCTCAGGGACCAAGCATATCCAGAGTCCTTCCTACAGCCTCTGCGTTCCTTCTTACCTAGTTATGGTTTTTTCACTCCCACTCCAGGCTTTTAGTCTGTGGATGGAAAACTATGAACCTACACTCACCTATGAAAATCTTACTATTGATGCTTGACTGAGGACAAGGAGATCATTGAAGCGCTGGGGTGTAGCTGAGAAACCTCCACCTGGGGAGGTGGGGGAGGCTCGTTCGCGCCGCCTCTCCCTTCCAGTGCACCCCACGCCGTCTCCTGGCGCAGGTATATGTGATGGTTGGACCAGGGCACCGCAGGACGTGTCTTTAGGGGTGTAGCTGAGAAACCTCCACCTGGGGAGGTGGGGGAGGCTCGTTCGCGCCGTCTCTCCCTTCCAGTGCACCCCACGCCGTCTCCTGGCGCAGGTATATGTGATGGTTGGACCAGGGCACCGCAGGACGTGTCTTTAGGTCAAACACTCAACTATGGCACCCAACATCCAGGACTTATGCCATTTGTGCAAGGCAGTGACATCGAAGCATCTCAGGGACCAAGCATATCCAGAGTCCTCCCCGGGGGTATTTGCACAACGGTCCTCCACCCCTAGGCCGCCAGCTATGCTACCTCGACAGGAACAGCGTCATGCATTTGGATCGATGTTGCAGCAGGCTGCCATGTAAATAGTTATTTAATGAAACGTTTTACCCTGTTACTTTGTTGGTGTGTTGTATATATTTATAATATTTGCATAGGGTTTGTCGTTATTTTGGGCGGGGTGGGCGGCGGAGTCGAGCTGTCTTGCAGCCATCATGGCGTCGAGCTCGGTTCCTCTCACTAGTTTCATATTTCTCATGAGGGTTTGTTGCTAATGTTTCTATTTTAGCGAGGTCAAAAAGAGATCCCATCAGTGGCCTACTAATTTTGCTCGATTCCTTTTGTTTTTTCTAACGATTTTTATGTTATAGTTTGCTAGCACGATACAGCGGCTAGTCCGCATTTTATATATATGTCCTTTTTATTAGGGGTGTCCTCCGGTGGAGTCGGACGATCTACCTCTAATAAACGGTCCGGGTTGAACCAACTACCAACAAACGGGGCAGAGATAGGCATGACGGGTTACAAAGGGGACAAAAGTCTGCACTACCTATCCTTCACTATCTGCAAAAACTAAACAGAGTATTGCGACTCTGTGCTTATTTGTGAATAGGGAATCACTCAAAGAGAACTAATTTCGAACAATCATAGGTTATTGGCAGTGGGCAGAGAGGGCATGACACACAAAATGGCTGTTACTTACATGCATGATGGGGCCTAAAAGGGACTAGATGGCGTGGCCACTGTTTAGCGACTTTCACTTTACTTTCAACAGTGGCTGTGGTGAACATAAATGAACGCCGCTTATGTATACTTAATTTTAGTCATTTTCCACAAAAAAGCTTTTGATATTTTCTATTAAAAAACCATTGAAATTCACTGAAAAAACCATAGGTTATAGACCATATGTAGTTAGGAATTAGCATTTACAAAACCTTGAAAATTCACTGAAAAAACCATAGGTTATAGACCATATATAGGTAAATATCTCAAGTCCATCTCTGCACTCGATGGAGATACAGGTCGTCGATCAGAAGATGTGCTGGCCACCTCTAATGGTAATAGCGTGGCCAGGGCTTTTGTCGATGCCTCTGCAAATTGCACAGGGTGCACTTGTTTGACATGCCGCACCATGGTATGTATGGAAAAGGAATATTTTTTTGTTGGATTTCCTCTTGAGAGAAACGAGTCACATATCGTGCAGGTTACTTTTGGTGCATTTACTTTCTTTTGATCTTCAGGATAATAAAAATTGCCAGATGAAAGATTCTTTTTTTCTTCTTAAAGGTAGTCGATCATTTTGTTCAGATTCAGAAGATGAATGAGATACGGTAGCCATTTCACCAAAGTCTTCCGAAAAATGTAGGACGTTGTTCTCTCTTGAGAGTACAAAAGATAGTGAGGGAAGTGGGTGGAGTGCTGCGTGTAAATTCCAGAATAGAAACTAGTAAGAACCAATTGGAAGTGTTGTTTTCATGTTGCAGCAGGCTGCCATGTAAATAGTTATTTAATAAAACGTTTTACCCTGTTACTTTGCTGGTGTGTTGTATTTATTTATAATATTTGCATAGGGTTTGTCGTTATTTTGGGCGGGGTGGGCGGCGGAGCCGAGCTGTCTTGCAGCCATCATGGCGTCGAGCTCGGTTTCTCTCACTAGTTTCATATTTATCATGAGGGGTTGTTCCTAATGTTTCTATTTTAGCGAGGTCAAAAAGAGATCCTATCAGTGGCCTACTGATTTTGCTCGATTCCTTTTGTTTTTTCTAACGATTTTTAAGTTAAAGTTTGCTAGCACGATATAGCGGCTAGTCCGCATTTTATATATATGTCTTTTTTATTAGGGGTGTCCTCCGGTGGAGTCTGACGATCTACCTCTAATAAATGGTAAGTATTCCTCTGAAGGAATGCGTCTTGAAAGTGGCTGACTGTAATGCATGATATTTCACTCAGTGACTTTCAGGCCCATGCTGTTTCAAAACTGTGCATGTGGTTGAAGCAGCATTGTGAATATAGTGCATTGGTGAGCCTTGCTGGAGCTGCATCACACTTGCGATGCAACTCTAGCAATGTATTACTTTTTCAGCACAGATGTGTTACGCATGTATGGTGTTTTTGTACCATGGTGCGCCACATTTCAAATGTGGCACACCATGGGTAACGGAGCACTAGCATACTGTGGTGCACATTAACTGGTGCATATCTGGGTATGAAGTAGTTAACATAAATCTGCCCCATAGGTTACAAATCCGCGTTTAGTAGAGTGTTCGGCCTTTGTAGTGTTATGTTTTTTCTGTTATTCTATGTAGGTATGTAATATTGCAAGATTTTTGTCACGAAAAAGAAGCCATGAGTATTGGGTTTGTGAAAGATTGCAAGATTTTTAAAATTAAAAAGCAACAACCATGGCATTGTTTAATATAGTATTGTAAATACTTATCTTTAACAATGATGAGAGAGTAAAAAAAGGTTAACCTGATGTTTTAAAGTTATTCACAGGCTTCTTTAGAGGAAGTATTCTATATGATTGTAGCGTGGGTGTTTCACTTTTTTATAGGTAATAGAATGCATTCTGTATGCTGTAGCAGGAGGAGTACTACATGCTTGAATATTCTTCAGTGCTTATTTTCATTTCGTAAGTGGTATTGAGACCGACACAGAACTTCAATGGATCGGAGGGGCTGTTCCTGTGCATCTGGAGGACTGCCAAGCCGTTGCAGCAGTGGGAGTGAGGCCTCTCACGACACAGAACTTCAATGGATCGGAGGGGCTGTTCCTGTGCATCTGGAGGACTGCCAAGCCGTTGCAGCAGTGGGAGTGAGGCCTCTCACAGGGGCGTAGCGCAGCTCCTTTTGATGTTCACAATTACAGATAACAGGGTAGAGATGTCCGTGGAATTTATGGATGGTTAGTCACACTAGAGTGTGCGCGGCGCCCCTAGCACCTCATTACGGCACACAGGGGAGCGCGTTGCACAGTTTGAGAATCAGAGACTTAGGAGATAAGCCTTCATAATAGGAAGGCTTCTAAGTGATAAAATTGCCGGTGCTCGGCGTTAAAAATATCACTGCTATCGGTGGAATTTTCCACGGTGTTAGTGCTTCAACAGCAATGGGAACACATATCTGATAGAAAATCCTGTAACAATCTCAGTATTTCACATTATCGCGTGAAAAGAAAGTCTTCCGAAAGATGTTGAACGTTGTTCTCTTTTGAGTACAAAAGATAGTGAGGGAAGTGGGTGGAGTGCTCCGTGTAAATTGCAGAATAGAAACTACTAAGAACCAATTGGAAGTGTTGTTTTGAAGTCACATGACTTCACATGCGCGTCTCAGGACGTGTACGCGGTGACAGTATCTGGTCACGTACGTCATTTGGAAGTAGCGGTCTGATTCAGCGACGTTTCAAAACGTGAAAAGGAGTAAATCCAAACATATCCGGATTTAATATATCTTCTGAGCTCGATTCAAGCATACAATTGTTAAAGTATAAAACCTTTTATATTTTTTTTTAAAATACCAGGGTGTGTACATTCGGTCACGCACGAAAGTTTAAAAAGATATTCGGCTCCATTTAATGTAAATTTTCATAATAATAAAAAAGAAGCCTAGGTTTAGTGTCTTTGACGTAGTATAAGTTCTTTAATGGGTCTATGAAGAAATTTAATAAGTTGCAAGTCCAAAGTTTTCACGAAATATATAGGCGGGTGCGCGCACACGGTCGCGCACGAACGAAAGCCAAAAAAGCGGAGATAAACCCCGTTTATATTATGCTCCTGGAGCTCTTTTTGGTACAATGAGTTAGTTCTGAAAAGAACTTATTTTTTTATTTTTTTTTTAAAACAAGTGGTATGTTGTTTTTGATTTTTTAAACTTGCAACAACATTTTCATGTGTGACACAGGATCAAAATGAAATGAAGAAATTTATCTTTTCTCGGGGCATTTATGACTCTCAATTTTTAGTTTAGTAAGAATGAGGCTCTGCTCTCCGTACAGAAGAATTTCTCCACACTCGTTGCATTTCATGTGCACCTTTGCAAGATATGGTCTCAAGTCCATCACAGCACTCGATGGAGATACAGGTCGTCCACCAGAAGATGTGCTGGCCACCTCTGATGGTAATAGCGTGGCCAGGGCTCTTGTCGATGCCTTTGCAAATTCCACAGGGTGCACTTGTTTGACATGCCGCACCATGGTATGTATGGAAAAGGAATATTTTTTTGTTGGATTTCCTCTTGAGAGAACCGATTTGCATATCGTGCAGGTAACTTTTGGCGCATTCACTTCCTTTTCTTCTTCAGGATAAGTGAAAAATTGCCAAATAAAAGATTCCTTTTTTCTTTTTAAAGGTAGTCGCTCATTTCCTTCAGAATCGGAAGATGAATGCGGAACGGCAGCCATTTCAGCAAAGTCTTCCGAAAGATTTTGAACGTTGTTCTCTTTTGAGAGTACAAAAGATAGTGAGGGAAGTGGGTGGAGTGCTCCGTGTAAATTGCAGAATAGAAACTACTAAGAACCAATTGGAAGTGTTGTTTTCAAGTCACATGACTTCACATGCGCGTCTCAGGACGTGTACGCGGTGACAGTATCTGGTCACGTACGTCATTTGGAAGTAGCGGTCTAATTCAGCGACGTTTCAAAACGTGAAAATGAGTAAATCCAAACATATCCGGATTTAATATATCTTCTGAGCTCGATTCAAGCATACAATTGTTAAAGTATAAAACCTTTTATATTTTTTTTAAAAATACCAAGGTGTGTACATTCGGTCACGCACGAAAGTTTAAAAAGACATTCGGCTCCATTTAATGTAAATTTTCATAATATTAAAAAAGAAGCCTAGGTTTAGTCTCTTTGACGTACTATAAGTTCTTTGATGGGTCTATGAAGAAATTCAATAAGTTCAAATTGCAAAGTTTTCACGAAATATATAGGCGGGTGCGCGCAGTCGGTCGCGCACGAAAGCCTGGAAATGCGCTATCCATTTTATTGAGAAGTGTTGCCGAGAGTGCGCACACCGGGTCGCGCACGAATGTTTAGAAAGGTTATTTTTATGTACAGACAAATTTTAATGCGTTCAAAAAAAGGCAAGGTACAGACTTTCTAATTCTGTATCGCTTTACAAGGAGTCTCTATGCAACTTGAACAGTGAAGAAAACGGCTTGTTTCCGAAAAAAATATTGCCAGAACTTTATTGACAAAAGTATAGGTTGCATACAGGAGATATTTCTGAATTAGCATTTTAAAAACCAATGAAATTCACTGAAAAAACCATAGGTTTTACACACGTTATAGTTAGGAAGTAGCATTTACAAAAGCTATGAAATTCACTGAAAAAACCATAGGTTTGACACCAGTTATAGTTAGCTGGAAATTTTACTGATATAAAACCAATGAAATTCCACGTTATAGTTAGTTGGACTCACTATAACTTGCGCGCGTAATGCACTGCTGATGACGTCACATATTACATCACTCATGACATCACTGATGACACCATCCTTGTGACACAGTGACAGACCTCCTTTCACTGTAATCTAACCCTTGAAACACATATTCAAAAATAGAAACAAAAATTTTCAAAAAAATGGAGATACCCATACCAGTTACAACAACCAATTCAATAATTCCACCATCTATATACACATGCACTAATTCACCAACAGTTCTATATAGTCACTCATACATATATTCACTAATCATATGTAGTGATACACCTACACATCCTGTTACACACCGACAGTCATCCAAAAGTTATTCACACACATACTCACACATGCAAATAAACTATTGAACATCCATTTATTTGCATAAACAGCTATACACACACTACCACTTTACTTCTAAGGAAACTTATACATACTTACTCTCTTAAAAAATCACTTATAGAAACACATACTAATTTAAACAGGAACTCTTACAATCCCTCACTCTCACATATACTCACTTATATACATCAATATTCACATATACTAGATTAAAACATATGTAGTTACTGATAAAGACACTAATAAGACAGTCATTCACTCACTAACACAGACATATACACACTCATCCACCCGTACAGTCCTGCACATATGCTGTCTTCAAAACACATACAAACAGAGACTCAGTCATTCTAGCATCTATGTACTAAGTAATACCCCCACCAAAGCATGCAAACACTCATTCTGATACTAAGAAAAACATCTAATATCCTATATACATACACATTTACCTACTCATCAACCCATGCAGCCACTTATACACAAAGTGAAACACTAATACATATATTTCAATATTTAAGCATTACTCACTAATATATGTATTCACTAAGATATTCAATAATATATACATATATAACACATATTTATTTTTCAGAAAGACACACATTCACTGTATGGTGTCATCAGTGATGTCATGAGTGATGTAATATGTGACGTCATCAGCAGTGCATTACACGCGCAAGTTATAGTGAGTCCAACTAACTATAACGTGGAATTTCATTGGTTTTATATCAGTAAAATTTCCAGCTAACTATAACTGGTGTCAAACCTATGGTTTTTTCAGTGAATATATATATATATGTATATATATATATATATATATATATATATATATATATATATATATATATATAAATATATATACATATATTTTATTTATTATTATTATTAAATGTTTTTTTTTTGGGTGGGTGGGATTTCGCTTGAGGAGCAACCTCGCCGTCCTTATCCTACCTGCGCCTCAGCCTACGCCTAATCTCCTCACAGCCTAACACGAGCTAAAACTTCCCTAACGCTCCCTTCCTATCTCGCGCATGTGACGGTTCCATGTGCGCAAAAACCCCAGGGGATGACAGCTCGCGCCACTCCCCCTGCGGGGCCATCGCCCACAAAATCAAGACCACTCGCTTTACATTATAGCATAAAAGGCCACTTTATTCAGGATATATGAATTCCCATCAGATAACCGTTTATGAATATTATAATATGCAATTTGGCAAATATATTTTTCTTGTATTCCAAACTGAAATAAACTTCCCCAACATTTTCTTTACATCCTTCCCCTCAATTGTTCTCTATAAGTCCCCCTAATCCCCAACTAATGACTGGAGAAGCCCGCTCTAGACTTTTCCTCCCCGAGATTTTTGCCACCCAGGAAAACCAAAGAGTTTTCCTGGCCCCACCCTCTACCTAATCTGAAACGCGTCACAATTTAGAATTACACCACAAATTGACTTGTAGTTCCTGAGCCAGCATATCTCTGAATTCCACTAAATAATAAGCCATGCCTAAGTGTGACAAATGTACTCCGTCATCTCTAAAGAGGTGGCCTTCTGCGCTTGTGATATTCTCATGCAGAATATATTTGATCTGCATCACTTTACAAAATACCCTCATTGCTTTATTCAACTTTCTTCTTGCTTTCTCTACAGCGGCATGACATCTGGCATTTCTCCAAGATTGTCTATAAATGAATTCAGTCCAGATGAGGCGAGTGGTCGGCCAATTGTCTTCAAAGCCGCTAAATCTAATTGCATCTTTTTGATGAACGTTAGGCCCGATAAGTCCACCAAATCGTTTTCTCCTAGATGGATAATGAGATAGTCCGGGCAACCTCGTACATGAAACATCTGTGTTAGCGTTGGGAACAAATCATCCCATTTCATACCTCCTTTTCCTTTCCACACCAATTCATGCTGGGCGCTGGGAATACCAAGAGATCTTCCGTAAATCTGTTTTTCCCCAAAAAGAGCCACCCATTTTACAAAGGAATGACCTACCAGCCACGTTTGCCTTTTAAATTTTGATGTAACTCCCCGAACATTACCTAAAAGAAAACAGAAATTAATCTACTGCAAATGTTTTTTGATTGTCAATGCATATTTATTTTCGTACATATCATTTGTAACAACTAGATTTCCATCTGCCAATACGTTGTAATACTTCCAAACCCAGCCCCAACTTAGCTGCCTCCGTAGCCGCCCCTATTCTGAATGAATGTGTGGCAAACATTTTTGGGTTCTCTCCTAAGAACGTTAAGGCTCTTCACAATACTGCTAAAAATTGTGCACTCGTTATTTTGTTTCCAGTCTCGTGAATGAAAATGTGGCCTTGCTTAAAAGAGCTTGAAGAAGAAAATTGTTCCCATTCCTGTACCGGGCAGCAATGCGCTATCCCGCTGTCATTCAGAAAAACCCATGTACCCCTACCCAACTGATCAGTTTTGGACCTCCTAACCCATATACCTATTTTACGTGCAAAAACTGAAATCTCTTTGCTGCATAACCCCCGATCTCTCCCCAAACCCAGAACTTCAGACACCCTGCACGCGCCAAAAAATATCCAAATCATAGCCAATCTAAAACGCCCCAATTCCCAAACATCATAACAAAATAATGCCAGCTGCTCTAGCAACTGTTGTAGCAGCTCAAAAGTAATGGGGGCCCGTAGCTGTTGAAAATTAACGGTCCTCCTCTTGAGTCCCTTCAACATTTTTCTAACTAAAATAGTATCTACCGGATCAAAACCCCACAACAGTTGTCCATAAAAGGACAAACCCGACAGTTTCCCTGCAATAGTCGTGTGAGATAGACCTTTATCTATTAACATGAGTACGAAGTCACAAATATCTACACTCTCCGTTTCTGCTGACCCTGACCCACTTAAAACCTGTTTATAGTGTAAAAATTCTTCCCATGCTTCTACATAACTTCGTCAACTTCGTCTAGTCGAAGGGGCAATGGACTGCTCGACTAGCTGTACGATCCTCATTCCCCGAGGGCCCAAAGGTTGTGTGGCACCCTCGTTTTGTGGACATCCGCCCCTGGTGCCAATTCTCGGAACTTCTGCCAATGAGAGCGGGAAAGGGCGTCAGCAATGGAATTGTTAACTCCAGGGACATGCTTAGCTTTGAAAATCATATTGAACTGCAAACACAATAGCATGAACAACCTCAGCAACTGTAAAACTCTCACATCTTTGGCTTTCTGATTATTCACTAAATTTACCACTGCTGTATTATCTACGTGAAACAAAACAGATCTATTTTGGAATTCATGACCCCATGCCAACAGAGCAACAATCAAAGGAAACAGCTTCAAGAATGCAATACTGCGGCCTTTATTCTTCCAATGCTCCGGCCAGCTTTCGGCGCACCACCTCCCTTCCCAGAATATTCCGAAACCACTTGATCCAGCAGCGTCAGAATAAATTTGAACTTGCCAAACAAAATCCTCTTCCAAAAATTGCAACGGTATTACGTTGAAACTTTCCAAGAAACACAACCACACTCTCAAATCCTCCTTAATTCCCTTAGTCATTCGAATTCTATGGTGTGGGAGAGAAGCACGTGCTAATGCCATGCCTAAACGCCTACAAAATGTACTCCCTGCTCTCACCACCCTACACGCAAAGTTCAAATAGCCTAACAAGCGCTGTACTTGTCGCAACTCAATCTTCCGTGCATCTAGGACCAATAGCAAAAAGGATCTGATCTCTTGAATCTTACCCCCTGGTAAGCGCGCTGTCATCTACAGTGTATCAATTTCAATGCCTAGAAAAGTCAATATCGCACCAGGCCCCTCTGTCTTGTCAGGAGCCAAAGGGACTCCCAAAGAATCTGTCAGTGCCTGAAATTGAGTGAGTGCTTCCTTGCAATGTTCCGACTGACCCTTCCCAACAAAAAGGAAATCATCTAAATAATGACAGCTGACACCTTTAGTACACACTTGAGAAAATACCCACTGAATGAACGTACTAAACAGCTCAAAAAGCACACATGAAGCCGCACAGCCCATTGGTAAGACTCCGTCCACGTAGTATTGGCCCTGAAAAAACATACCCAGCAGTTCAAAATCAGAAGGGTGTATTGGTAGTAAACGGAAAGCAGATTGGATGTCGCATTTAGCCATCTCTGCCCCTTCTCCCATCCGTGTCACTAACTTAATTGCGTCATCGACTGTGGTGTAAGACACTGAAGTATCAATTGCCGAGATGAATTCGTTAATGGAGCCACCTTCTGGCCAGGACAGATGTTGTATCATCCTATACTCTCCTTTTGTCTTTTTTGGAATGACACCTAGCGGGGACACCATTAAATTTGGTAAAGGACAGTGCTGAAAAGGGCCCGCTATCCTGCCTGCCTTGATTTCTGCGTCTAATTTACAACGATCCACCTCCGGCAAATCTTTAGCAGAACATAAATTGTCAGCCCACCTACTATGACTTGGGCCCTGATATCCAAGCTTAAAGCCTGCATGGAAACCCCAAAACAATCTAGCTGCTGCGTCAGTATCTGGATACCTGTCTAACCAAGGCGTCAAACTTGGCAATCTAACTGATTTAGGCGCCTTTTGGAAAAGCATGGAAAGGGGCGCCTCTTCCCCTATATGCCCAGTTGTTCTGTTCATTAAATCTTTGTTGTTCACTGAATCTTTGGCCGCCAAAACCTCCTGCTGGCGAACCACATTGCGTGAGCGGATGACGTTCCCCACCCTGGGAACAGTCATGTTTAAATCGGCACAGTTGTCTATTACACATTCCCCTATTATAGTTCCAACAGGCCCCCGTCCCAGAGCTGAAACCCCTTCCCCATGCACCCGCTCCAGATTGAGCGGGACGCCACAGAAAGGGCCGGTAAGGCACTGGCAACCCGCTTGCCGTGTGTGTCGTAGCCGATGGGTGAGAAGTGGACATCCATTGGAGCCAAAGTTCCGAATCCACGTCCCCCAACGGCTTCTCAGCGCATATACTAATACGAGCTCTAAATTCCTCGTCATAGTTCAATCATGAGTATCCCCCAAAATGCAGCTGTGCTTTCCTGACGATATCCATGTATTTATAGAGGGCAACTGACCTCTCAGGATATTTTTCACAATAAATACTTGCATATATCAGGAAAGCCGAGGTCCAGTTCTCAATGGTACGAGGAACCCTGGGACGTCGCGCTAACTCCCATTCCTCTTCTTTTGAACCCTCTTTAGCTTGCACGTCCCGGTATAGTAACTTGAAGATGTCGACAACCTCATGGTTCCATATCCTCTGTTTGGTTTTGTCTGATATGTGCGTCCCCAAGGGCATCGCAAGACCCATGTAAGGAAGCCTTTGTTTAACATTAATGGACACTATCTTATCAGAAACTTGGTCTTGTGTCCGCCCTTCTTCTAAACTATCTGACCTATTTTGTGACTCTCCTGTACCCATTACGCTAAGTGGTGTCAGCACTCCTGATGATACAGACCTGTCCAACAACCCACTCTTCCCACCTTCCCTCTCCCCAACAGGTTTTACAGTAGGTAAACTTCTTACATTCCCTCTTTTTTCTTGCATTTCATCCCACGCTGCCCACCAATGAGGCTTACCGTAAGGTAACTGTTGCGCTCTTTGCTGTAACTCCGTTCGAGACATCCGCTCTTGATAATCTCTCGGTGTTAGCTTCGTATTAGAAGAGCCCGCACTTGACCTCTGAAACAATAAAGAAGATTTTTTTGTTGCCCCCCCTTCTTTCCCCCTTTTGTTTCATATACCGTACCTGAAACTTTTTGTTGTGGAACCTTTTTGCTATTCAAATGATCCCTGCCCCTTAGCGACAGCCCATCCTGATCCCTTGCAACCTGTCTAGACTCGTACATCATCGCACTAGTACTGGGACATACCCCATCCCCAACCCCGCCATCAAAGGTTGTCCAAGCCGGGCCAGAACTCCGCTCCAGAGGTCTGCCCGACAGCATACAATCCGCTCTAGATTCGCTACTATTGACATTACCAAGCCCCTCAATGTATGGTGATACATTAGAGGTAGCCGCTGGAACAGATGGCACAGTAAAGAAACCACCCATCTGCGCATCAGAAAGGTCGCGAGAACCTCGCGTAGAGGTGAAACTTTCCTTGTAAGTGTTTCTCTCGTGTTGTCGCCAGCAGAGTTTGGGTGCTCAACCCAAACCCACTGACTGTCGCAGCTCCTGTTCTGTGTGTCTCTCATGTTTGGCGCTGCAAACGGTGACAGGCGAGCGCGTGGGAATAAATATTCTGTATCCCATCTCCTTAACTCCGAGCCTGAACGAAATGTGTCTCTTCCTTCCCCAATTCCGTCGTCATCACCTCCTTCTTCCTCGCTGTCTGACTCTACGTCAAACTCCAAGTCACTTGTACCCTGAGTCTCTTCACCTAAATAAACCTGTGTATGCACACGGGTTCCCCCCTTTTTTGCTGAAGGTTGGCATTCTACTCCTTGCTCTGTGTTTTCCTCAAACCCGCTCCTGCTCAGTGGCAAGTTACTGTGTGTCTTGGAAAGGGGGATCTCCTCAAGAAGCTGCGCCTCAAACTCTTCCCCTTCCTCGCTGTCGCTGGAATAAGCCACCAATGAACCTTCTCGCCCCCTTACAATACAATTCTGACTCATGGCGCTTTGCCTGTTGTCCTGACAAGAATTGCCATATCCCTTCTGAAAGCTCATTAGTGGGGGTAATGTAGGCATCCCTGGGCCCCCCCAGCCTGCTTTGGGTGACTACCAGCTTCTTCACAGCCTTTTCCTTCCCTTTTCTCTTGATGGCTGCCTGCTTAGCGCCAATAGGAACCCCCTTTTCCAATACTGGAACCTGCGCACTCTCCTCAACAAAGTCATGCCTGTTCTCCGCCTGACTCACCGCTTTCTGAGGTGTGAGGAAAGTGGCCCTGCGCACACCCACGAATTTTCCTACTGCGCCAAGTCTTGCTGTCCCCTCATCACCTGTGCTCAAAGAGCACGCTCTCCTGCCTCCTTTTTTGACATACGCCGTCTGACAAGCTTCTATCGCAGACTTCACCCCTTCCGCTTTGGAGGACGTTTGGGGGGGAGCATCTCCTGACGAGCAGCCTGCGTCAGCATGTCCTCTCTCCCCTACTGTTGAATGACTCTCAAAGCTGCCACCAGCTGCTCACTCATACTCATGCTGGCGAAACGCTCGCTATATTTAGAGTAACCTCTGCCCCCTATAAACTCGTAAAACAACCTATGGGGCCAATTTCGCTTGAGGAGCAACCTCGCCGTCCTTATTCTACCTGCGCCTCAACCTACGCCTAATCTCCTCACAGCCTAACGCGCGCTAAAACTTCCCTAACGCTCCCTTCCTATCTCGCGCATGGACTGTTCCATATGTGCGAAAACCCCAGGGGGAGACAGCTCGTGCCGCTCCCCCTGCGGGGCCATTGGGAGCAAAAGTTCCTGACCATCCTCTTGTTTTCCTTAGATCTCTAGAAGATAATTATTCTGCTCTATTGCTGATATGATGTACCATGGCAGGGCGATGGCAGAAACTGACATCCCCTGAGAAATGCGATGCATGGTTGGGGGTGTAGATGGTTGGTCAACTCCATCCGAAAAGAATCAAGACAAAATAAAGAAATGCTCTATGCATATGAACACTACTTCAAATAAATAAAATATTTTTGAAGAACATGACAGTTTACAATATTAACTAAGAGAAACATTGACATTTTGATTAATTTACCTGTTCTTTGCTATGGTAATGTCTAAGGTAAAGCTTTCATTTGTCACAGTTGTTGTTATGTCCATTATTTAAGCCATGATGCTAAAGCCTTTTAAGCAGGTCTTTAACTCTTGTTGGGTAACAGTTCCCAAGCATGCTGAAATACCATGGCATACGATATATGGAGTAAATGTTTCCCTGCGTCAGCTTTAATCACTTTTGTTGGCAAAAAAGTAATGTAAAATGATTCAATGTTCATACTGTGGTAATTTCTGGAATAAGTACCTGATATATTAGGGTCAACATGACTTTTACTTATGCCAAAAGTAATTGATTTTGAAAAATAGCATTCAAACAAAAGATAATGATTCAAATCCATTCATTTAATTTTTAATTAACATGTATTTTTATGTAAAAAATGTTTATTTGGTCATTTATAATAAAAATTGGTAAAACCTTAAGAAATATTGCATTTTTCCACATTGTTATTTGCAACCTGAGTTTTCTGTGCAAGTGTGTTGCAGTACCACTGGTTAATCATGTGTCGTGCTTGATTTTGTTCATGGCTTGACTGCAGTACATTTGTGCATGTTTTGTCACAATTATAGCTGTAGTATAATTAGAAGTGTATTTTGTGATTAGCATTTGTCTTACTCTTTTGTGGAGGCGCATTTTGTATACAGATGTTCCTCCCTCAAACCCTCCTTTCAATTTCCATAAAACCCAACAATTTAGTACTAATTATTCCTCATTTTCCAACCACTACCCTTTGGCTATCCCACATTTACCACTAAATATACACCAGGCTGAGATCTGCCAACAGAGAAGAAAAGAGAGATGGAGGCAGAGATATCTATAACAAGCATTGAAAATGCAATAGGTCTCGCAATAGAAGAGTTTGACATTTTTCGTTTTGCATATAGATGAGTGGCGTTGCGTGGATGAGTGGCGTTGCGTGGATGAGTGGCGTTGCGTGGGTGAGTGGCGTTGCGTGGGTGAGTGGCGTTGCGTGGGTGAGTGGCGTTGCGTGGGTGAGCGGCGTTGCGTGGATGAGCGGCGTTGCGTGGCTGAGCGGCGTTGCGTGGCTGAGCGGCGTTGCGTGGCTGAGTGGCGTTGCGTGGCTGAGTGGCGTTGCATGGGTGAGTGGCGTTGCGTGGGTGAGTGGCGTTGCGTGGGTGAGTGGCGTTGCATGGGTGAGTGGCGTTGCGTGGGTGAGTGGCGTTGCGTGTGTGTGTGGCGTTGCGTGTGTGTGTGGCGTTGCGTGTGTGTGTGGCGTTGCGTGTGTGTGTGGCGTTGCGTGTGTGTGTGGCGTTGCGTGTGTGTGTGGCGTTGCGTGGGTGAGTGGCGTTGCGTGGGTGAGTGGCGTTGCGTGGGTGAGTGGCGTTGCGTGGGTGAGTGGCGTTGCGTGGGTGAGTGGTGTTGCGTGGGTGAGTGGCGTTGCGTGGGTGAGTGGCGTTGCGTGTGTGAGTGGCGTTGCGTGTGTGAGTGGCGTTGCGTGTGTGAGTGGCGTTGCATGTGTGAGTGGCGTTGCGTGTGTGAGTGGCGTTGCGTGTGTGTGTGGCGTTGCGTGTGTGTGTGGCGTTGCGTGTGTGTGTGGCGTTGCGTGTGTGTGTGGCGTTGCGTGTGTGTGTGGCGTTGCGTGGCTGAGTGGCGTTGCGTGGGTGAGTGGCGTTGCGTGGGTGAGTGGCGTTGCGTGGGTGAGTGGCGTTGCGTGGGTGAGTGGCGTTGCGTGGGTGAGTGGCGTTGCGTGGGTGAGTGGCGTTGCGTGGGTGAGTGGCGTTGCGTGGGTGAGTGGCGTTGCATGTGTGAGTGGCGTTGCATGTGTGAGTGGCGTTGCATGTGTGAGTGGCGTTGCATGTGTGAGTGGCGTTGCATGTGTGTGTGGCGTTGCGTGTGTGTGTGGCGTTGCGTGTGTGTGTGGCGTTGCGTGTGTGAGTGCCGTTGCGTGTGTGAGTGGCGTTGCGTGTGTGAGTGGCGTTGCGTGGCTGAGTGGCGTTGCGTGGGTGAGTGGCGTTGCGTGGGTGAGTGGCGTTGCATGGGTGAGTGGCGTTGCGTGGGTGAGTGAATGGTTAGCTGTTGCTTATGCGACGTATAGCACTTAATACTAAAGTAGGCAGACCTTCTTAGCCTTTGTGAGAATAATAGCAAAATAAAAATAAAAACCAGATCAAGTCAAGGACGCAAACGGCACCATGCTATTGTTTATTTACTCAGATGATTTGCATAAAAATGTAACTTGTGAGCACGTTTCTCTAACTCTCCAATAATCCCATTACAACACTTTGTACAAATGAGATTGGGACTCATCCTTCCGAAGTCGAGAAAAATGTGCAACGCTGTGTTGAAGTTAATTTTTTTAATTAACAAAATGCAAATAATGTGGAGAGATTTCAAGTGATTCAGGAATGGGCGCCCTTGTAAAGAGAAAGTACGGCCGGCCTGGGCAGTGATAGGGGAGGAGGGAGGAGAAATGCGAGTCACGGCAGCAGCAGCCTTTGATGTGCCTGCCGGCCGGCCGTGAATAATTAGGGGGTGAGAAATGCGCTCGGAGGGCTGCCTTTGATGTGGTAATGCGAGGCAGGCAGGCAGGCGGCTGGTGGCATTGTGCACGCGCTTTTTAGGGCTTGCGCAAGCGCAATGACCTAAAAAGCACATGCACTTGAAGGAATCGCCAGTGGAATCGCCAGTGGATAAACACTGGATAAGCCCCTATAGAGCTTCGCCAGCTATGAAGCGCATCAGCAGGCGAGCCCTAAAAAGGTTTGAATTGCATTTTGTAGTAAGTTAAAAGTGCGACTGGAGAAATACTTTACATATTCGAAAATCCAGTTTGTGATTAGGGTCTTATATATTTTCAGTGCAGTTCAGGTTCAATCATTGCCCCTTTTCAAATGTCTCACATAGTTCTGAGACATAGCTACAGCCCAGGGATACACTTCATCTACAATGAAAGCTCCTCTCCTTCCACATCATATCAGTGGTTAGTTCACACCATCCAGCTAAAGCTGCTTGTTCCTCTACGTCATAACCATTGCGTAGTTTATTACAGTTTATTACATTTTAAGTTAGCCCAGGATCCACTGGGTTGCATCAACAAGAGTAAACATAGGTTTAGGCAGCTTCTTCATATTACCGCAGAACAACATCAAAAGAGAATAGAGATAAGACTCTACAGAGAAGAAAGACAGTGAAGAGAATGGAAAATATCTGAAATTTTGCATGAAACCTTTGAAATGAAGTAAACAAATGAACGTGTTCCAAGGTGCCAGCCTCCTGACACCTGGGTTGTACTCTTTCGTGAAACAAGATGAGATGTACCCGGCTGTGTCCCCTGACGAATGAGTGCAACTGATGCACAGTTGAATTAAGCGATTATGGGACAGTGTCACTCTCTCATACCAGGTCTTATACCAATCAGTGTTAGAATAAATATTAAGCTTTTGCAACACAATCTCCACATTGATTTTAATTGAACACAATCGATGTGCCCTCTAATTACTTTTATTTTACTGCGCCATCACTGAGTCCGTGTGCATGCTTTTCTGAGTTGTGTGCACAACTCAGATGTAATAAAACTCACTACCTCAGGGGAATCTAGGTGCAGCATCTCGATTTCATTTTGCACTGCAACATACTTAAAGGTATATTTGAATTATTATTACACCAATATACTGGCTAAAATCTGTAGATGTGATGGAATAGCTAATGGGTTGATGGGGCACATGAAATAATTCAATATTTTGCCAATGCACCCAAATATAATAATGCTTGGATTCAGAAAATTCCTTTATGTGCCTGTTGGTTATTTATTTGTAGAGTCACAGGGTACTCACTTATTCTTCTTCACATTCTAACTTACTCGTCCTGACAAAATCAGTCATATTTTCACTTATTTAGTTGCCCCCTCTTTAGTGCTTAAGAAATAAGCACAAAAAAAGTAGCATATATGCAGGCACTGTCAAATACGTATAGAAATGCAGCACTAGATCATTGAAAACTCTACAGTAAAGTCATAACCTGTCTTCCAGAATAGCTAAACATAGTTTTAACATTGCGAAATTATATAGACTAGTTATAGTCACCTTCGGCGCTCATGACAAGCTCAGCTCGTCATGAGGTACAGTGGAGCTGTGCTCATGACGAGCTGAGCTGAGCTGAGCTCGTCATAACTGCCATGGAACGCCCACGTGGGGATAATTCCCCTGCTGTGTGGGCATTCCATTAAACAGGCGTCATGAGCACAGCACCACCGTGCTGCATGACGAGCCGAGCTCGTCACAAGCGCCGCGCGCGGCTCCCCTCTCCCTGCGTCACAGTGGAATTAGCCCCGCGGCGAAGGGGTTAAAGGGTAAAAGATTGAGTAGAAGGGGTGTAATGCGTGCCATTAGATATAGTCTGGCAACACAAATGTGCATGTAAGCATACTTATATAGACTTAGTTTTCATGCCACCCTCCCATTTATTTGACGGTAACAGTATTGGCTCCCCCAGATCTGACGAGTGTAGGCTATTTGGTGAACATACTGGTAGCTTGTAAACTAAAACTTTACATTTGTCTTTGTATGCTGGGGTAATGAGTTCTTCTGAATAATGGCAGAGCCTCAATAAAAGTCAGTCGAAGGGCTGTTGGGTCAGAGATGAAAATAGCATGAGGTTGCAAAACCAAATAACAGGCACCCATGATGGAAGGCCTGGGATTGTGAAAACACGAACACAAGCTTGCTTTTCTATTGCTGCTTTGACTATCCTTTATTTTCTATCCAGGTCTACTTTGTCCACTTAGCACCTTAAGGGCTCCCCTCCTACTCAGCAGGAGGAGACTTTGGAGGCTGTGAGGCCACCCAGGTGCACACTTTGGTGGAGAAGTGTGGTTCACTGGTTAGAGGAGGCAGACCTGGAAGCAGAGGTCAGCCCGGGACCAGGGTTCAATTCCCAGCTCGGCGGGGTCTTGAGTCCTAAAATGTCCATGGACTCGACAATTCTCGCTCCGGTGCCTACTCGATTCACGGGTTCACACTCTGCGACTCTGGGCAATAGCTTGCTTAATCTCCACAACGGCCCCTCGCGGCGGGATGCCTGGCTTTCACCTTGCGGATACCCTGCCGGGGTTATCTCACAGGGGAATACCAGGACGGGTTCCCTAAGCAAGCGCTTAGAAACCGCTTGGTGATTTGCGCTATATAAATTCCTGTACATTTACATTTACATTTACTTTAGAGGAAACAGTGGGCACAATAGATTTGCTCACATGTAAAATTCCATTTTTACACTTTTTTTGCTAATCACCAAAACTGAATGTAAATTTACTAGGAGGTGCCAACTTCATTGTCTTCACTCACTCAAAACAAGGGGTGGAGCGTGCAAGAACAGGATTTATAAATGTAAAGTTACTACTAGTTCACCTGTAGGTGGAGGTCTCTGTTACCAGTATGGAGATCTCCCTTTGGTAAAAAATAGGGAAAAATAACAAAGTTTAAGAATTATGAAATAATATTTTAAAAACTTGCTCCATCTTAATACACTGGTTGTGCTTGCATATTACATTGCTTACACCATCTGAAACATAGCTTTTATAACAACACATGACATTTCAATTGAGATGATTTTTCAGAGCACAGTGTATGGTTGAGCTGTGAGTTATAATTAATGTAGTATGGCGAGTGAGGTGAAAATTGTAATTGTAATTCTGAAGCTTATAAAGCGCATGGTTACACTTACCAGTGTGTCCCCGCGCTGAATAAACCGCTGAGGAACCCGTCCTGGCCTGTTCCTGTGAGGCGTCCAACTCCTGGGCACCCCCCTGGTGAAGCCAGGCATCCTTCGTGGTTAGGGCCAGTGTGGAGACTAAGCAAGCTATTGCCCAGAGTTGCAGCGTGGGACCCCATGATTAGAGTAGGCCCCGTGCCGAGAATTATCGGGTCCGTGGACATTTGAGCTCTAGACCCTGCCGCGACAGGAATTGAACCCTGGTCCCGCGCCAGACCTCTGCATCAGGGTCTGCCGCTCTAATCAGTGAGCCACACTCCTCCACAAAACACTGTGTACGAAGCCGAATGAATTATAGTAACTTCAAGGTGGTGTGTTAAGTTAAAATGTAAGTTATAAGTAACATCGTGCATGTAGGTGGGCAACTTATAGTAATGCGATAGTGGTGTGTAAACTGTAAAATACAGTTATAACTATAACTTTCGAATTTCAAATGTTTGTGTAGTTTAAGTATGGTTTGTATGCAAAGAATACATAAAGTTTCCCTAACTGTAATTTATCTGTAACCTTTATTTGTTTCATTGGATTTCAATGAGATTTATGTTTTCATTGAAATGTGTTACAAATCGTAGTATGGAGTGTTATTTATTAAGATATCGTTCATTGGAGTGTCGTACAGTAAAATGAAGGAGAGTGTTGGACAGTGAAGTGTCGTAGAATGGAATATTGTATGGTGGATTTCGTGAAATGAGGTAGAATGTAGTGGGTAGAGTGGGTAACAGTGTAGTAGAGTGTTGTAGATTGGAGTTTTATGTAGTACAGTATTGTGTTGTACGGTGGAGCTGCATACATTGTATCATTGAACAGTAGTGTAGTGAGAGGTAAAGTCTCACACAGTGGAGTAGAGTGGATAGAGTTCAAAGGAGTAACGTAACATAGTGTAGAGCAGTGTTACTCAAGGTACAGCCCTGGGGCCACATTCAGCCCTCCTGACCTTTACATGCGGCCCCCTGGGTAACAGCAGCACTGGGCTGCTTTTGACTACACTCAGAACAAACATTTTAAAAAATGTTAAATAAACAGCAAGCATTTATTTAAATGTTAAATACAGTTAAAGAAAGGAAGTAACTAGGGTGTACTGAACCCTTTAACTTTAGGAACACCTGTATATTTAAAGACAGCAAAGTGCAAAATTATGAGTGTATTTCATTAACCAGCAGAATTGTTTCACCTTAGTAAATCAGATTTGAGCAGTGTATTCAGAAGCATTTTTTTTTAAAATAAATAATAGTTTTCAAACATGAATTTGGAAATGTTCATGCTCTCCCCTACGGCCCCCCACCCTGATAACAAGGCCATTAGTTATCAAATTCAAACACAGGAGAATATTTTGTACAGCACACATCCAAAGTCATGTATTTTGAGGTCCTCTTATGTGTAATAATGAAGAACAAGCATTGGTATAGCCAATAGGTCTCGCCTCTAGGACCTTATAAGTGTTTTGCCAGAGGTGTTTGGAAGCTTGTTAAGAGATGCAATTTAACATAAAGGGATCCCATACCTCGTTGATACATGCAATACCTGCAGTTCAATCAAACGAGAAGAGGGTGCGGGGAAACCTCTTATAAGATGTCAAACAATGGAGAAGGCACGCTTTACTGCAACTTGTGCGTGCTTTCACCGTATAAATATTTAGCACACGATCTGAGGCAGTTGAATGCTAGAAGCGTGCAGCTAAAGCCTCGCATGAAGCAGCGTTTTGTGAAAAGATATAATCCCATATGTGGGCCACTTTCTCAGGACGCCAGGCAAATTTTTTATCACAATCCATTGCAACCCTCTATGTATGAAAAACTCTTCCGTGTAAAAGACACATGAAGGGCATGAATGGGTAAGGAGGGGAAAAATGGAGCAAGCGTCAATTAACAGAGCGCCCGTGAACCATGAAGCGTGGCATCCGTGCATTGGGGAGAAATTATTTGATACATATTTACCCTACGAAATGGGCTAAAAGTAATCAAAAATTTAAGCAAAAATGTTAATAATTTCAATATAAATAAAAAATACCTGATACACATGCAAAATTCTTCAATGCGTACTTTTTAGTTTAATCAGGAATCACGTTGTGACCCACACCTTGGGGAGGTTCAGGGATTCTTCCTCTCTCTCTTTCCCCTCCACCATGGCCGGGCTGCGAGCATGAAAGTGGTGAAGGCGGGTGTTGGCCAGCTGCAAAAAGCACTGGCTGAAACTGGATTTGAAGTAGCACTGTGTGTGGTGCAATGGGCAGCCAGATTAACGGAGTGTGAGGGCAAAATAAATGCAAACACAATGAAGCGGACAATGCATCCAGTAAAAACAAAAAGCATGCACGGCATAGATGGGGTGGGAGGGGAAAGGACTAAGAGTCAAAGTACATTTCTTTAATTAAGAGCGCGCCCGCTTGATGGGCGTCCCTGCTGTGGGTGAGAGAGGGGAGTGAGGAGAGGGAATGGAGAGGAGCGTATTTAGATTAACGGAGGATGAGGGCAAAAAACAATGCAAACACAATGAAGCGGACAATGCATCTGGGTAAAAAAGCCGCACACAAGTGATAGATGGAGGAGGGAGGGGAAAGGACGAAGCGTCCAAGTAGATTTCTTTAATTAAGAGCACGCCCGCTTTGGGCGTCCCTGCTGTAGGTGAGAGAGGGAGGTAAGGAGAGGGAATGGAGATGAGCGAGATTGTAAAAAGCCAAGCCCGTGAGTGGTGAGCGCGTGCTACAAGGAAATTAAGGAATGCAGCTGGCACAATGCGTGCCCCCTGCTTGCTCCCAATACCCAAACGCCATGGGAGAAAACCTTTATCGAAAAGTTGGGACATGCACCCACGTTTGGCCATTTGCGTGCTTTCATTTCTGAAAGACAAATGCAAAGGCCAATCAGATGTGTGGGAGGAGTTTGACCCACACAAAGAAGTTTGTACTGATTACATGAAGCCTCCCTTAGATCAGCGCATTCGTGCTGCGCTAGGCTCGACCTAAAAAGGAGGGAAATTGAAATAAAACTATTGCCCAGGATCACACAGTTTTGTCAAGTTGGTTCATCCCACGTCTTTTGGTTTCACATTGTGCAATTCAGCTCAACCACTAGTTGTACATGCTTCACTTCCCCTACACCCAATTTATCCCCACATTTCCCCCACAACCATCAGTATTGCTCTCGGTCATATCAAAGACCAAACTTTTTAGCCACCGGGAAAATGTTTGCGAGTACTCATGGTGTGCATTGAAGTATACTACAGTGTATTCGCATATCGCAGAGTAGAGTGGCATGGAGTGGATTATAGTGTAGTTGTGTAGCATACATTAGAATAAACTCTTATAAATTGAAGTGGTTTCTCATAAAGTCAAGTGGACCGCAGTATTGTACAGTATTGAAAAGTGTTGTTTAGAGGAATAGATTGTTGTACACTGGAGAGTATAGGCATATTTTGGACTGTAGATTTAGACAGTGGAGAGTAGGTGGATAGAGTGAAGTAGAGTCACGTAGAGTGCTATAAAGTGCAGGATAGTTTTATGGAGTGCAGTTCTATTGAGGGGTGCATAGTGACTTACATTGGAGCTGCATAGAGTGCAGTGGCATACATTGAAGTGGGGTAAAGTGGAGTGCCGTATAGTGGAGTAGCATATAGTGGAATAGCATACTGTGGAGTGTAGAAGAGCAGATTGGTAGAAAGTCGAATAGGGTACACTGAAGTGTCGTAGAGTAAAGTGCCATGCGCTGGAATAGGATACAGTGGCATGGCGTGCAGTGGATTAGCACACAGTGGAGTAGTGTACAGTGGAGTGGCGTATAGTGGTGCGGCATGGACTGAAGTGGCATACAATGCAGTGTGGTAAACTCGAATACCATACAGTGGAGTTGCGTGCAAAGGAGAGGTATCCAATGGAAGAGCATATAGGTGAGTGTCGAAGAGTGGTTTGGTGTACATTTGAGTGGCGTATAGTGGAATGCCATTCAGTGGAATAGCATAGAGTGCCATAGCATACAGTGGAGTGCGTACAGTAGAGTAGCATATAGTTGAGCATTGTATAGTGAAGTTGGGTAGAGTGGAGTGGCATAGACTAAACCGATGTCCAGTGTAGTGTGTACATTGGAGAGGCATAGAGTGGATTCACAAATACTGCAATGGCGTACAGCAGAGTAAGGTACAGTGGAATAGCATACATTGGACTGTCGCAGAGGGGAGTGTCATCCAAGGGAATAGAGTAGAATTTAATGGCGTACAGTATAGTGGCGTACAGAAGAGTAGTGTGCATTGGAGTGCCAAACAGTGAAATAGCGTAGAGTGGAGTGGCATATAGTGGATTAGCATGCAGTGGAGTAGCCTAGACTGGAATAGCGTATAGTGGAGTCTCATACAGTGGAGTTGGGTACAGTGGAGTGGTGTACATTGCAGTGGTGTGCAGTGGAATAGCGTAACGGTGAGTGGTGTATAGTTTAGTGACATAGTGTAGTGGGGCACAGATGTAGTGGAAATGTTGTTTGACTGTAGATTATGAAGTGTAGGGTAACGCAAGGTAGAAACTTGAGCTGGATTGCGTTTCTGTACATGTACCAAGCAAAGCATGGGAATGTATGGTGGCTTTGAGTAGTCTTGTAAATATTATGTAAGTATTGCATTGTCCTTGCGACACTATGCGTTTATGAAATGGAAACACAATATAATCCTAATTTTGTACACTACTGATTTATTGTGCCATGGTACACTGTGGTAAGTTAGTGGGATACCATGGTATAGAGTGATAACAGGCCTTTGTATAATTTGCTAATTTATACATTTAAAAGCAACACAACAAAATGATGGAAAGAGTGCTGAAACTTTTCAAACACTCACCCCCAGTCACGGATCTGGGTTTAATCCATTGTTCTTTTGCTCACCATGCCACCCCAGTTCGGACCCAGCCATATGCAAATCAGTCTTGATCCTGCTCCCCATCTGAACAGTTCAACCCAAACTGCCAAGCCAGGTCCTCCCTGGACTGGAAAGAAGCATCCTAGGACCGGTTTCAGGGTATCACCCCACATCAGACAGGCTAGCTTAAATCCAGTGGCACAGTGAGCAAGGGACCAACGTCTGGGCATTCCTTGGACACTTAGGGAAACATAGCAATGCAACAATCTGATGGACGGAGTGCTGAAACTTTTCAAACACTCACCCCAGTCACAGATCTGGGTTTAATCCATCACTCTTTTGCTCACCATGCCACCCCAGTTTGGATTTAGCCATATGCAAATCAGTATTGACCCAGCTGCCCATGGGAACAGTCCAGCCCAAACTTCCAAGACCGATCCTCCCTGGACCGGAAACAAGCACTATGTTGTGACAAATGCTATAATTTGAGAAGTTATGATGGTTGTTATGAATCATATGATTTCACATGCTATAAAATCATACATCCTGGTCACCATATGGAGACCTTATGGAAAGAGAATGCCCAGAAGAGGTTGAGTGGTCTGGGTTAATCAGGTCTCAGCAAGCAATAAGATGTGCAAGCTGTCATTGCAAATAGAATCATCTATGTCAGAGGTGTAAGAGACAGATAATCTGCTGTTATGGATGGAATATTTCAGGTGTGTTAGGATATCTATTAGAAAGATTTGTTTTAGCGTGATTGTAAGAAATGTTGTATTTTACTTTGGAAACGTTTTGCTGTCTATCATTCTTATTATATATTCAATTTTTAGTAACAAAATTAAGGTAGAAAATAAAGATGCAGAGGAGAGGGTGGAAAGAGACTGGAAGTTAAGTATCAGAATGGCTAGATGTGAAAACATTTCCTCACTGTTTCCTTTTGAGCACATTTAAAAGAATCTGCAGCAAAGGTATTAGCATAAAATGTTAGCAAAAGCTAGCACATTAAAAAGCACGATGTTCAAAGTTGTGCTTCCGAGCGTTGAACATTCTGCATATTAAAAAAGGAGATTATCAGCACATGTCACAAAAAAGCCCCATTAAGGAGGCAACCTTCAGATGAAAGTGCAGACTGAAGGAACGATTCAGTAAAATTTCAAAATATCTGAGAGGCAGAGTACTGAGGATGTAATTCCCAAGAAATATCATGCATGATAACAGAACCTGTGGATTGCTTATGCAGATCAAATCTTGGAACTAACAGGCAGCTTCTGGCACCCTATAATATTAATAAGCCCTCTAGCCAAGGTCTCAGTTGTCAGATGAAGTTGTCTGGGCTACAGCAGTTACAGTGCGTTTCATCTGGGCCATATCAGACGCTTGCATGCCAGTCCACAGTCACAGTTTAATATTATCATATAATATATTCATTGGAAAACCAAACAGAGGAGCACTCGTTTTTAGCATTCAGTGTGCAATGGTGTTTTAGTGGAAAACTACCTTTTCTATTTTCCTCAATATTCGGATTAAGCTCTGATTACGAGTTGGCTATTATGACATGAAATATTTATCGTACACAATAAAAAAATAACACTGAGGCATTTGTCATTCATCCGGTGCCATAATTATAGCCTCTAGAAACTATTTGGGGAAAAGCTTATGTATGTTGGTGCTTTTCGCACTAAAAGCTGCATGCTCAAGTGTATGCCAGATATTTTCCCCGATAAATATCAGCAGGTATCACCTGCAGAAATTCATCCGATAAATGCGTTTTTAACACAACTTTGTAATTCTTTTGTGTGCATTAACAGGAGTTATCATATATATTGGAATTCATAATAACGGCTTACATTTTATTTTGAGCATGGCAATGAAATTGTCCATAGTTTGCTGGTACTATGAACCTGTGCACAACACACATTTTTCATGTGCTTTTTCGCCACTGATACTGTTGCTATATGCGCAGAGATGGTTAAATGTATTCATCACTGAACGAGATCGACCGTTTTCAATAAAATTATACGCCTTCAATATTTGCCACTGAGGCATAGAAAGGAAAATCCACCGATGTCCTATAAATGCCTTTCTTCTATGTCATCTTCCGTCCTTGCTTGTGCATATCTCATGAGGATCTTCTATTGACAAAGACAATATTTGCAGAGCTTTATTTATTTGTGCCTCTAATTGTGGTTTAGCTCTCATAAGCAGTTTATGCGTGCCCTACTTAGCTCTTCCAGGTGCTGTCAGTACAAAAACTGCCCAAAATACACACGAGGGAGGCACGCTGAATAATAATACCAATAAATGTAAAGTGCAGTGTTCATAAGCCAATGGCTACAAGTCACCCAAGTAAAGAAACTGCGAACAAGACCTTGCACGTCGTGTTTTTATATAAAACGTACCTCATTTAATTAGTCCATAACTCACATGAAAATAGGTATTCAATGTAACTCAAACTATGTGAACACTGACACGTTAGTATATTTATGTGTCACGTTAGAACAAGTAACAGAACAGCCAATACGTCTGGATTTAATGTGACATCAGATGCAAACAAAGTCATAAATTAGGTTTCCAAGCTATAGCACAATAAAACCAGACCTATTGTCTTTCCCAGTGTCAGGTCATAATGATAACTGTAGCGGAGGTGGAGGAGTTGCATTGGTGATGGTAGTTTTGTTGGTGGTAATAGTATTGATGGTGCTGTTATTGGGGGCACTGTACTAAGGATGGAGCAGCTGAAGTATTGTGGTAATGGTGCTAATGGTGAAGTGTAAATGGTGATGTGTCAGCGGTGGTGGTATTGAAGCTTGTGATATGGTTGATGGTATAGATGAGAGTGGTAATGGCTGTGGTGGGATTGGGGGATTGGTGTTTGTATTGATTGTGTTGTCGAGTGGCTGTGTTGGTGATAGCAATGGTTTGTTAGTGGTATTGGTGGTATGAATAGTTGTGATTGTGTCTTATTGATGGGGGTTGTGGTATTGGTGGTAGTACTGGTGGTGATGATTTCGGGGACCTGGTTTTCCTGATATTTTTGCCTGTTCTATTGGTGTGGAGATTGGTATTTTCGGGGTGGTATTGGTGGTGGTACCTTTTGTGGCATTGGTATTCGAGGTCTTGGTGCCATTTGTGTTGCTGCAATTTGAGTATTTAGTTTGTTACTGATTCAAGTCTCCTTCACAAATAATAAAATGCAGGGCACATTTGAAAATCTTTTTAGTTAGATAACATCATTAGTAAGACTGCCATATCAGTGAATGTTTTTTATTTCTGACATTTTTATTATGAACATATGACTTCCAAATTTACATGTTTTTGTTTTTGTTTTATTTTGTTAATTTGCATGCATTAAAAAAATCATCACACTGGCGAAAGCCAGACCTATTGACTTGCCCAATGCTTGGTATTTCTATGATTTCGTTTTGATGTACACCTTTTTCATGTTATTATTAAAATGTATGTCTCTTCTCACTGGAAACCTATAAAAATCCATACCCTTTTGCTCCAACCTCTCCCTACATACTATGTCCGCCCAAGCCCAGAACAGTACCTCTGAATGAGTTTCATTCTGAACAGGACAACAGGGTTGAAGATTTATTTTGCTGTAGGTCCCCAAGTGCAAGGTTCTCACAGCTGATATTTGCAGTCTGCAACCATAAAATTCCACTAGACGGAACTGTGAATGTTCAAAACATTTGCACTTTGTGAAGTTTAACAGACTATGTATTCTGCATACTTCAAACCCCATCCTCCCTCAGGCGACATCTGCAGCAAAAATACATTTTACATGAATATTTTACAGCAACAATGATGTTATTAAAATGTCATCCTGCTATAAGTAGGCTTTGCAAGGTCTTACACCTGCAAAAACACGCCTCTAACTAAATGTTTTTTTAATGTTGTTGCATCATCATAACTCCTCCCACAAACATCAATGTCATTGGAATACATTTTTCGAACCCTTACTAAAAACAAGAGATCCTTGTCATCCTACATATAAGACATCACTCAGTATGCCATGATAAAATAGGCATGTTTTAAACACTGATTGTGCAGTCAACTAACTTTGTTCACAGCTCATCTTTAATGTCAATCCTTCCAACCAACGTCTGTCCCTCATCACTTCTGAAGTTCACTAGATTTGGTCCAGCAAATAACACACACACGGAGCAGAAGGCTTGATTCACTGATTACATATATACACGAATTCCCTTTCTCCAGTAAGCCTGAACCAACATTATCGTGGGAAATCGAGAGTTAAACAAAAACCGGGATTTATTTATTTATGTGCTTTTATAGCGCCTGAATAAACCCCCGAAGGGGTATCTCCGCGCTTGTTATAGAAATGGAGATTTGTCCCATGCCTGGTCATTTACAGAGGTAGTAAATCATAAGCTGGTTAGTTAATAGTAAAAAGGTGGGTCTTGAGGGTTTTGCGAAAGGATAAATGGTTGGTGATAAGTTTGAGTTTAAGGGGAAGGGAGTTCCAGAGAACGGGTCCTGTGTGTGCCAAAGCACGACCTCCCTGACGAGATTTTTTTATTTTAGGGACCTGTAGTAAGTGGAGATTGCACGATCGAAGTGATCGGCCTGGAACATAAGGTCGGAAAGCTTTAGTCAAATATTTGGGGCCCTTTCCTGTCAGGCATCTATGAATGGTACACAGAATTTTGAACTTCGTGCGTTGCCGCACTGGCAACCAGTGAAGTTTGGCTAGTAGAGGACGGGAGGGAGTTCTAGATGGAACATTGAGGACTAACCTCGCCGCCGTATTTTGGACCACTTGTAATTTGTTTAATTGGCCTTCATTAGCTGACAAAAGAAGGCCATTACAGTAGTCCAATCTACTGATCACTAGTGCCTGGACTAGGGTTTTCCTGTGACTATCAGGTATATAGGGAAAAACCCTTTTCAATAGTCCAATGGCCCTAAAGCATGTGCCAGCAACTTGGTTGACATGATGTTTAAAAGTCAAGGCTTGATCGAATAACACCCCCAAGTTTTTGACAGTCTGCTTAGGGACAGGAACTGGTCCTAGTTCTGTGGGCCACCACTCCCCAGACCATAATGTTGCTGCCTCCCCGAACAGTAAAACCTCCGTTTTGCCCACATTACATTGTAGGCAGTTCTCGGCCATCCATCTCGACACAGCCCTCATGCCTTCTGCAAAAGATTTTTGAAGGGCCGGTGTAAAAGTTTTAAAGGGGAACAGCAGCTGGGTGTCATCAGCGTAGGATATCGGGGTAAACCCATATGGTCTTACTAAGTCGGCCAGGGGGGCCACATACACATTAAATAATGTGGGGCTAAGGCATGAGCCCTGTGGCACACCCCTGGTGAGCTCCCTAGAGGTGGACTTATGGGAGCCCAGCCTGACTTCTTGAGAGCGACAGGAGAGGAAGCTTTCCACCCAAGACAGGGCTGCACCTCCCAACCCTACATCCCTCAGACGGTCGAGAAGCACTTTATGCGACACCGTATCGAAAGCAGCAGACAAATCCAACAGCACCAGAATCGTAGACCCCCCACTATCCAGTGTCAACCTGATGTTATTGGTCACTTCTAGTAGGGCCGATTCGGTGCTGTGGTTTGGCCTGAACCCAGATTGAGAAGGGTCCAGGCCTTCTGCTGCTTCAAGGTGATTCGATAGGTGGATGTTCACGTGCTTCTCTGTCATTTTACCGATGTAGGGTAGAAGGGAGATGGGCCGGAGGTTGGAAAGATCTGTCCAGGGGGAAGCCGCCTTCTTCCTTATAGGGTTTACCGCCGCTATCTTCCATTCCCTCGGGACTTGTCCTTTCGCCAGTGAGGTATTCATAACTGACTGCATGGAGGGTCCCAGGATGGAAATCAAGGGAGCCACCATTTTAGCAGGAAGGTGATCGTTTGGGGAGCCAGTTTTCATGTGGTTAATGAGGAGTGGAAGATCTACATCACTAACTGGTGGAATAGTAAGAAAAGTATTTTTAGTGAGTGCAGAGGATACACCTGGGGGGGAGGACCAGGTTTCTGTGCCTTGGGAAGCAATGATTTTATTGTAAATCAAATTAATTTTGTCCTCAAAGAACATGGAAATCTCATCGCACAGTGTCTGTGAGGCATCGTCAGGGCTCTCACTAGCTGACGGCTTTACAAAACTTAGTAGGATTTTGAATAATTCCCTCGGACAGTTTCCCGCCGCATCTAGTTGTAGCGATAGATTATTTTTCCTTGCAAGTTTTATATGTCTATAATAATTTGACTGAGCTTCTAAAAACATTTTCTTTTCCTGCTCATTTTTAGATTTCATCCACGCTTTTTCTAGCCTTCTGCATTTCTGTTTTTCTTTCCTAAGGTCAGGGGTATACCACTTTTCTTGCTTAGTGGGGGTTACTGTTTGTGAAGTTTTAGCGGGGCGAGGGCATCAATAGCTAATTTAAGAGAATTATTGTACTTTTCCAGTGCCACTTCGGCTGAGTCTACTTCAGAGAACTGAGGTTGTTGCCAATGTTCACGCAGATTTTCAACTGATATTTTATGCCATTGGCGACGGTAAATAGGCGGGGGTGGTGTTCTAGGTTGTCGCTTGGTAGGTCCAGCCAGATAAAACTCAATCAAAAAGTGGTCTGTCCAGTGGACTTCTGTGGCCGGGAGGCACCTGACTTTAGTGCAGTTGGAAAATATAGCGTCAAGGGTGTGACCCGCTATATGGGTCGCCCCACTATTTTTCATCTCTAGTCCAAGATTGGACAAATCTGCTGTTAATTGTATTGATTCAGGGTCTTCAGGGTTGTCCATATGTACATTGAAATCACCAAGGAGAAAGAAATCCTCCTTAGCTCTGACATGGGGGGCCAATAATTCCAGAAGCGACAGAGCAAAATCTGGATTATGCCCAGGTGGGCGATATATTAGTGCGCCCTTCCATGAGATATTGCTTGCTAGGTTAATTTTAAATACCATAATTTCCAGGAGGGGAGTGGAGCTTTGTTCTAACATTGCTATCTTAAAGGTGTCTTTAAATATGATAGCTAATCCACCTCCTGTTTTAATTGCCCTATCCACATGTATGATTTTATAACCTGCTGGGACCCCTAATGTTATTGCAGCTGTAGTATGAGGTTTCATCCACGTTTCGGTAAAGAAACATATGTCAGGTTGCTGGGAGAAAATCAAATCCCAGATCTGAAGTTGGTGTTTAGGAAGAGACCGTACATTAAGGAGAAGACACTTAAGTTCTAGGGGAGATGCTAGTGTGGTTACATTGGCGTGGGAGCTGTTTGTTGGCACAAATGATTGAAAACGACAATGCCGACATGAAAAGCAACCCTCGAGTAGCTGACAGGATAATCGTGTCGCACAAATACTCGTGGGTTGTAACTGGCGCAGGGAACTAGCAGAGTAGGAAATACAGCGAGTACCAGAAGTAGTAGGGTCCATAACACATGGGCCCTGACCCCTACGCCCCGTCCTGTCGCGGACGGGCGCAGACGGGCTGACTCTGGCGTGACTCCGGCGCTGAGGAGGTGCGTCCGCAAACGCGACCGCTAGCGCGGATGACAACCGTTTCCTTAAGTACAGGACACTGGAGCGCTCTCACCACTCTCGCCCCCTCACTCAAGATGGCCGCCGTAGATGATGTGCTCACTGCCCCTCGATCTACAGCCCTAAAATCGGCTGGGATCGTCAGAACACGGCGAAAAAAGTGCCTAGTGAGTGCCAAGTATGCTGAGTGCAAAGCAGTATGGAAATTCTACAAATTAAAATTCGGCATTTTTAAAATCAACAAGTTGCACGCAGTCGCTCTAAATGGCTCCTAGCGTGATCTGAAGTCAAGCAGAGTGTTTAGCAAGTATTAGGAAAGCGCTGGGATCTCGCGCCTGCCTCCTAGGGGCTCCTTAAGTACAGGACACTGGAGCACTCTCACCACTCTCGCCCCCTCACTCAAGATGGCCGCCGTAGATGATGTGCTCACTGCCCCTCGATCTACAGCCCTAAAATCGGCTGGGATCGTCAGAACACGGCGAAAAAAGTGCCTAGTGAGTGCCAAGTATGCTGAGTGCAAAGCAGTATGGAAATTCTACAAATTAAAATTCGGCGTTTTTAAAATCAACAAGTTGCACGCAGTCGCTCTAAATGGCTCCTAGCGTGATCTGAAGTCAAGCAGAGTGTTTAGCAAGTATTAGGAAAGCGCTGGGATAATAGCATACACTATCATGTGCTGGTATTGGCAGACATTGTCCCACTGGTTAAATGAACCTAATGGGTTTGTTTATAGGATATGATTCCAAGACAGACTGAGGCGGCATGACAGCTTCCTGCAGCCAAGAAGAGGAAGGACAGGGTGGGTGTTAGATCACACATTTTCCCACGTGAGCACAGAAAAACAGTCTCTGAGCTCCCCAGTTCCTCTCTTTAAGATGTAAACAATTTTGTTTTAGTCTTCATACCTCAGAGGGATCAAATGGTGAAAAAACCATGTCACATTGAGTCACCATTTCCTTGTATTTAGTAACCCATTTCAACTCTCATGCAAAAGATTTTCTAAGAGTACCACTCAACAACCCATCATAGCCAGGTCATGATCGCAATTCTTTCCAGAGGGATTTTGAGATCTTCTTTGAAGACACTCAACAGGATGCCAGCATGGCCCAAGCACTTAATGCCCTACTTTAATATATGGGCAAGATTCTCTTCAGGACCATTCACAACCTGGTCTCCTAAAGGGGTTTCAACCTGTGTGCTTCAGTTTATTTGCAGAGGATATATGAATTAGAAAATAATGTTTATTTACGTTTTCACCAAAAGCTAAAGAAAACATAACTTTTGAAAGTTGCACTAATAAGTTTTCCACGTAAATGTTTATTTCTCTCTATGTTTTTTCCTTTTCATAAAATAGTCAAAATGGTTTTCATTTCATGGTGTTATTTTCTTGTACTATATCTAACTATGCTTTAGGAGGAAGCCATGTCTAATGCAGGCCTTTCAATCCTGAAGGCAGGGTGCTCGGTTCTAAGTGTGAGGGTGCCCCTGCATGAGCAGGACACCCCTACAACCTTCGGAGACTATTCACCCGGGTTGTAAGTGCATCAGCCATGACAATACATAGAGTGGCCATGCGTCATTGCGAGATGACCATCTCTAAACTGGCTGTAACAAACCCTGTCATGTTTTGTATCAAACATGTTGGAATCATACCCCCACATCATAAATGGTGCTGGAGGTATGATTTAATACATGCACTTCAAAGCTTCTCCGGGATGCCCTCAGTGTTCCCTGTATCAGTCTTCTAGACCCGGACAACATAACATGGCTGCTGCTGACCAGAGACACGGTTCTGCCATCCTGCTACTGAGCCAAGCTCGAGCAGGGGAAGGCAGAACAATAGTTATCCTGTCACAGGGAGGTATGACCACCTTCCAGACAGGGTTTAGTGTATTGTGGTTGGGTGGGAGTGCATGCCAGCGGCACCAGTCTGCTGGAAGGTGCCTGTTGGACTTGGCCCTGCTTGCAGTGTCATCCTGAAACTTTTTGCCTTTCCCCTTGCCCTTTCGCTGAGATGGAAATGGTGGGTTCAGTATGTTGGACACTTTGGCGCTGGTTAGCAATGCAAAGTGTGTGTGCTTTCTGCCTTACATAGGTATATTAGGAACCCCCCCCCCCTTTAGGGGACATCTCCCCCATGGTAGGAAATGTATATGCCATGTGTGGTCTGAGAGGAAAATAATAAATGCGGTGTAATGGTGTACGCACCTTTATTTTCACCATTGCAGAAATGTCACTTTTAAAATGGACGCCATTTCTGTCTGCTTGTGCCGTCTGCCTGAGGTGGGTTGGCGGTCTAGTGTTTGAAGTGACAAGGTGCTCTACACTTCTCCCAGTGACAGCGAGGCTGGAACTGCCAAGGACCTTCTAGAAGCTTCCAGTTCTTTCTGGTAGGTGGGAAGAGGGGTGTATATGTAGAGCAGTAGAGATGCCATGTGCTCAGACTGAGGGTGGACTGGAATGAGAGGGGACACTCTGCCAGGATGTACCGCCGCATGGGACTGTGTGCTGGCCCCTGAGCCCATCTGTACCCCTCTGCTGTCCACAGGGCGAGTGAGAGCCTTTGCTGGAGTGAAGACTGGTGTGTCAGGAGGAGTGCCACTTTATGGGAGATGACCTCTTCTAGGAGCTGCAGTCCTGTACTGATGAGTGCCCACTGTCTGCTGATCTTGCCCAGCCTGGCCTTCCTGCTCTGCTGCCCTAGCGCCCCGTGAGTGCTATACTTTGACTGCCTGCACTCCAAGGAGGTGAGGAGTGTGGGTGCTACTCCCACGGGTGGGACTCTGGAACTGTGAGTCACCTAGCGCCTGGTGAGCGCCATATTTGAAGTGACTGTGCTGCTCTGGCTGCACTCTAGCGCCTGGTGGGCACTGTTTTCCTGATTACCAGAAGAGGTACACTATCTTCTGCCCCTGAAGCTTCTAGTGGGACCTAGTGCCTTCGCAAGCGCTATATTCAAGGTGCCAGGGGAAGAGGAGCGGACGCCTGCAGCGCTGTGTTGTCAAATCGCTATATTTCAATTCCCCTGTGGGGGTGCTGCCAGAGTGCCATATTTGTATTGACTGTGCTCTGCTTGCTGCCAAGGCACTACAACTGTGCCCAGGAGAAGAGGAGCGGAAGTCTGTAGCGCCGGGATTCTAAAGCACTACGAGGGGATCCCGGCATGTGGGATTCCTCCCTGCCTGCTTAGTTGACAGTGGGAAGCTGCAACGTATTGGGGGGCATTGTACTCCTAAGGAGAAGAGACAGAGGAGTGAGAGACACTCCTTTGCGCACTTTGCTTTTGCTGTTTTTGCGGCCAGCCCTGACTTTGTGGGACATAGGGCATTTGAGCCCCAGAGAGTGGCCAGTTGGCCTGGGGCCGGTTTCAGAGTGTTATGCTCCCGATTGGGGCAAACTGTGTTTATGCTGGCGAGGCCTATTGCCCCATATGATTTCTTGCATAACATTGTTGCATAATGCATTTGTACCTAGGATGATACCTAATGCTTTTCCCTCCGGTTTGCAGTGCTGAATTTGGGCCATTGGTAATTTGAGAGCCCCCGAGTAGGGGCTCCCCAGACGCAGTAGGGCCAGAAGCGAATCAGCAACTTTGGGGAAGCTATTCCAGGTGTATTTACATAAAGTGTACTGTTAATGCTGCTTATGCCTAATGCATGTGGTTATATCGCTAATGGTTTCTTTCCCCTCTAATGCTTACAGGATGTTTGGGGATTACTAGGGATGCACCATTATGCTAATGTTCTGTCCTAATGTGCGCAATGATGAAATGCCTCATGTGTATGCCCCATTCTAATATGATTAGGCCCCATGTACCGCATTAGGTGCCTTATGCATCTGCTAATGCCTAAGTTGATGTTGCCTAGTTTACCCTAATGAGAATGCTCCATGCCTACTATGTTTATGCCCACAGGTTGATGCCTAATGCTTTTCCCACCTAATATGTTATTCATACTGTTTGTATGCCTAATGCATTAATGCTGGCAATGCTTTTACCCTAATGCTACCTTGTGGGGGTCCTACGTAAAGTGCCTAATCTAAGGTGATTTAATGCTCCCATGGTTTAGGCCCCAGCTGAGTATGGTGTGCGTAATGATATGCAGAATATGCTCAACCGTTATGTCCAATGTATTTGTGTTTTCAGGTCCACTGTGACGGTAAGCATAAGGTGTTGATTCAGGCTTTATGCCTGACCACTGTGTGTTTTATGCCTAGTGCTAATGGTTTCTTTTTCCCTAAGGCTGCAATGCTGGTGTTCTGCATACTATGACTAACCTGAGGTTCCCATTCCAGGCTACGGCAATGGTGATTTATGCCTGAAGTTATGCATAATGTGTTTTCATGACTAATGCCTTTATGCTACTGTTTTTGTCTAATGCCTATGTGGCTGGTTTCATGTTTATGCCTACCTTGACAAATACCTAAAGTTATTTATGCCAAGTGCATGTCTACTCACCAGTAGGTACGGCCTGTGAGACGTTATTGCTTATGGACTTTCAGTTATCCTTGGACTTGTGATAGTTCTGGCAGCGGCCCGATTGGCGCTGCTCTGTATATAGTACCCCTGTGAATTATTCCCAGGTGCAGGCTGGCACAGTTTATCTGCACCCGTGATTCCCTTCTGATGTGTTTTATTTTACAATACACATACTGTTTTTCACCTAACCTGGTGTGGAGTCTCTTTTTGTAGTGTGCCTTGTGTGTCACCTGTGTGTGCTGCACGGATGCTTTACACATTTCCTCTGGAGTTTGGCCCACCCGCTCTGCACCACGCTACTCCATTTCTAACAGGTCCCTCTTTGCATAGTCCAGTTCAAGCCACCTCAGGGAGCTGTTGGCTCCCACACTGGTGCAAAACTGGACAACAGACATGGGAGTATCCTCCCCACTGTCCGTCCCCTCCCCTGGGAGGGAACCCAGAATTGTCCCAACCCTTTTCTTAAGATACTTAGGGCTTACCTAAGGGTGGGTCCCTAGATTAGTCCTGGGACATGAGTCATTTCAAGAGACCACTTCTTTTTTGTCCATGTGGGCACTCTTGACTTTGCTTGACATCGCTCTGGGCAACAAGACTGCAACTGGGAAGACTCCTGCTGCTCCTGATCTTGTTTCCCTGCTTGTCTGCTGCAATGTATGTGCCTGTGCACCATACAGGAACCTTCCAAGGCCTGTGGACAAGACACCTAAAGGAATCTCCCTTGATGTGAAGGAGTCACTTCCCTGCATCCGCAGGCATGCCAACTACGCGGACCAGTCTGCTGATCCTGGGCTCCCACGGACTCTGAAAGGTTCAGCAACACATACCTCGAGGACTACCCTGCTCTCTCACCAAGTTTGAGGCCAGTATCCCTCGTCGGAGCCACAGGAACCTGATGGAGCAGGATTTTCACAAAATAAACCTGCTCATATTAAACCTCCTACGTGTGAATTTATTAACAAAAAGTTGTGAAATTAACCGAGAAAAATATTAACAGGGGGCTTTTGGAGAAAGATAGTAAAATGTGCAGAAGAAAATTACAAATGATTTCTGTAGGCCGCAAATGATTTTCTGCACACAAGAAATAATGCTAAGAGTTTGAGTTTTTATGTATGAGAGAGAAGAAATTTATTTTACTTTTAGCATGTTAGAAATTGCACCAGAAACGTGAAGAGTGCAAAGCGAATAAAAGAACATGTTTATAAATGAGTTTAATGTTTAATGCATAGAATATATGTTTAGGAATATTTGCGTTTATGTTAGATTAACAGTAATGAAGCATTTATGTGAACCAATAATTAAAACCTGTTCTATTTTTCCTGGAGAAATGGCAAGCTTTAAAAAGAAGGCCTCAAACCACTGTTAGGGTTCATTTTCTTTCCGTTTCTTAATGTAGGCTGCAAAAAGAAACGTATTTGTCCTTCATAATGATTGTTGTGTTATTTTTCTTGTTGACTACTATGTGAAAGATAAACAGCGGAACTTCCACACTGTCCGGGGAAATGTTTAGTTTGTGGATAACAATGCTAACAAAATGTTGCAAAGATGTGTACAAATGTGTGAGGGCTTCGGAAGTAGGATATCGCAGTTTCCTCTGCTGAAGGACGATGATGACAGCCTGGCTCTAACAAAGAGCTTTTGAAAGTTAGGTGCAATGGATGTGGTGTGTCCAGAGGGAGAGGCAAGATGGCGACAGGCTAGGCTGGCTGTCGTAGCAGCAGGGAAACACCATGGCCATATGCACCTCATATGATCATAGATGGTTTAGCTAAAGGATGATTTTGGCATTGTTGAATTCCTTATCAGAAACCGTACGGAAAAAGATACTTTGTAGAGCTTATGTTCTAGCAACAATTTTGGAAGAAAACAAAATACAGAAGGAACTGGCTCTCACCTGTTGGAGGATATGTTGATTATTGCGGCTGCCTTCTGGACCAGACGCATTCGTGTGAGCAGGCTGAGTTAAGTTGGGAGGGAATGCCCCCGAAAGCGCCCCCATCAACACGGGCCAAGACTAGCAAAAAAGTTACTGCAGCTGGGTCGTCTCTGGGGGATGCGGCACCAGCTGCTCTGGCAGTGGAGTCGGGCACAGGAGCTGCGGGAATTGGAGCGGCTCGACCATACCGATACCGGGACCTGAATGTGACCAGGAAGTAGCCCGCAGGCGAAACTGAAAAGCAGAGGATGAGATCCGGGTCAACCATAGCGGAGCTGTATGAAGGTATGAAGAGGTCGGAGATGCATATCGAGAAGATGACCTCCAACAGAAAAGTGATTGCGGTAAATTCACTTGAGGGTCAGAAGGGGCTGAGCGAGATGGGCACTTCCACGGATACCCAGCAGCATGGCGAGGTAACAAATAATATAACAGTATTGCAGATACATCAGGAAAGTGTGGGGGATGCTCTAAATTATCCTGCAGAGCCCATTATACAGGAGACGCCAGAAGTATCAAATCAGGTCTGATTGAACCCTCTGAACCTTGGGGGATCAAATGGATCAAATGGAAGCAAGTATGACTAAGGGGCCAAGTATTGGTGTTATGATTCACAATGAAGGGGAAGAATGCAGCAGGGAGGAGGCAATGGACAAATGACAGCAAGATAAAAATGTGTTCCCACAGGCAAAGAATAAAGAGACATCTATAGAGAATACCTTGCATACACAGGCTTGCCAGCTAGAGGCCCCCCCCCCCCAAAAAAAAACACAACAGCTTGGCACAGGAGAAAATACGGTGGGTCTTATACAAGTTGAAGAAGATGTAAACACAGGAGCAAAATCTGTGGGCCCATCCCTCGCACAGGCCAAACATTTTGCACAGAGGATTTATGGGGAGAAGGAGACTGATATTGAATCAACAGACTATTTTTATTCACTGTCTGATGACACAGAATCAGTGGATGGCTCCCCCTCCATGACTAGTACTAGTGAACCAGAAAATGAGAACCTGCAAGACGCTGGTGGAGGGGATTCCACTATGCTATGATGCTACGGATGGCTAAAAGGATGACTAAGCCCTCAAAACAAATTAATTTACATGGTCAAGAAATACATTGGGATGATTCACAGGTAAATCAACTAGTGGGGTCTAGAACTAAACAGAATGTGGAAGATGCTCCTACTACAACATTGGACGCAATATTACAATCAGTTATGGCACATGGAGAAGAGGCCCGACAAGATAGCAGGCGTTCTCAAACGGCCATACGGAAGGTACAGGACTCAAAATAGTGAAAGTGTGCACCGAAATTTCAGATAGTATAACGGAACTGGAAACACGTACAGGGAATATGGAGGCAGATATGGTAACAATACAGACTCAGTCCGCATCACATGAGGCCAGGTTTACAGATGTTCAATGGGACCTTAAAGAGCAGGAAAACCGTCAACGGAGAAACAATTTCTGATTTTTAGGTATTCCGGAGGATAAAGGAGATACAGACATCCGCCTCTATATGATTGACCTTTTAGCTAAAGTCTTTCCTGAGGTCGAGGACTGGAATTGGGCACATGAAATCCAAAGAGCACATCGGGTGCCTATGACTGTTAAACAATTGTCAGCTGCAACCAGAGATGGTAGACCTCGAGCGGTACTTGTGTATTTTCGTAATTATCTTCTCCGACAGATTATTTTCGAGAAGGCTAGACCAGATCGTAAGCGTAAACTGGAAGATGTTGAGTTTTTTACACGCCCTGACTTCTGTCATGTAACTGTTGGGCGGCCCTGGAGACTAAGACAGATGATAAACCCGTTTCAAGCAATAGGAGCACAGGCATATCTCAAGAACCCAGCAAAGCTAGAAAATTGTAATTGGAGATAATAACCGTTATTTTACATCAGAGGTCAAGGCAAAACAATTTTTGGAGGGAATAAAGGGGAAGAAGTAGGATGGATGGGAGCAAGAGATATGGTTTAGTGTGACACGTAACCCACGATTATGATTTAATAATGTTGGACAATGTATCAACCTAATGATATGATATGATAATATTAGACAAAATAACAAGAGGTTTACAGGAGGGAGGTGAATCATGGACCATGGTGTAATGCTGCCTCATCGCCAACTAGACGATTGGTCTAGTTGCTTCCAGGAGGAGGAAATGGAGAGTGGGTGGAGGGAGGGTAGGGTGGCGTGGTGAGGGGCAGGGAGGTTGGGGGAGGGGGCAGAAAAAGCCAGACAAGGTACATAGAGAAAATGAGGAGGAAACTAAGAATTTGAAAAAGAAACAAGTATAGAGCAGGCAAGGTGGGATCTTCGAGGTGAAGGATATGGGTAAGCCAAAGATTTGCACAGCCAATGTGGCAGGGCTTTATGATAGGGCTAAAAGAGACAAGATTTATGAACTTTTGTGATATATTAGCCCAGAAGTTATTTGTTTGCAAGAAGCACATATTCCTTGGGGTAACTGGGTGGTACTTCAGATAAATGGTTATGATCTGGCAGTCTGCTCCTCACAGACATCCATGATTATGATTTTTGTTAACAATAAAGTAGGAATAGGTAAACGTACCTTGGCAGATAAGAAGGGCTGACGGGCAATTGTCTCATTGAGCACAGGGCTGACAATTGGGACTATCTATGCCTCAATTCAGGATGATCCAGAAATTTAGGAAGAGCTGGAGATAGAGTTAGCTACATGGCCAACCCCATTAATTCTGTGTGGTGACTTAAATATGTATCTTGGATTCTCACGGGTGACAGATTTGGGGTATGTTGGAAGGAAGCCTAAGGTGAATCGTGCAATAAATATGCTTAAGGCTAGCCATGGCTTAGAGGATGTGTGGGCGACCAAAAATTATTAAGATCCAGGTTTTACGTATTTCTCATGTCCACATCAAAAAAGTGTACGTCTGGACTATTTTTTGGATTCAACTCAGATCCTTGGGGAAGCAGACATTACAAAAATGCCCCAAATTTTCTCTGATCACAATCCTCTCATGTTGGGAATAACTCACCAGGATAGGGAAGGGAAGCCTCGTCCATGGACTTTCGATAGGAAATTACTAGTGGATGAAGAATTTTTAAAGTTGATTAAAGATTGGACCAGAGAGTTTTTTTTATTAATAGCTATTGTACCTCCCGTGCGATGGTATGGGATACATATAAAGCTGGCCTCAGGGGACAAGTAATAAGCTTTATTGGCCAGCGGCTTAAACATAGGAAGGATCAAATTAATGCGCTTATGACTATATTGCCACAACTAGAGACAGAACATACTAATCTATTAGGGAAATCCGGAATAGCTCATGCAGAAATTAATAGTCTCTATCAAGTACAAGTGGCCCAGGCATATCAAACATATCAAAGACAGATGTATGAATATGGTGAGATGGCAGGTAGAATTCTGGCTCTTAGGATTAGGCAGCGGGCCTCGCATACCTATATTGCCGAAGTTAAGAACTCTGATGGACAATTGTAAAATACTCTGATTAACATTACGGAGGTGTTTGAACAATTCTACAACAAACTGTATCAGTTGGATCCTGGCGACTCAGGACAAGCTAGAAGAATGGGGAATTGTTTAGGATCTGGTAGATTGGATGCTGAGACATATCTTGAATTAGAAAGGGAAATCTCATTGGAAGAAACAAAGATAGCTCTGAATTCCTTTTCTTCGGGGAAAGCATCTGGCCTCGATAAAATTCTAGTTGATATATATAAAGTATTGCAATCAATTCTGGTTCCAATAGTACAAGACTTTTTTTTAGATGTACAATATTATGGGATGCCCCCAGATCAAGGCAGGTGACCGACATTGTAATATTTCCAAAAAAAGAAAAACCACCTGAGCTGCCAGGATCATACCGGCCGATATCATTAATAAATTCCGACACCAAAATCTATTCAAAGGTTTTGGCCAATCGGTTGCAGGGGATCACAGCTAAACTAGTTTCACCATAACAGCATGGTTTTTTACCTGGTAGAAGTACTACTGACCATATTCGACATGTGATTTCATTGATAGATATCGCGGAAGTTAGAGGAGACTGTTTAGCTGTGATCCTCCTGGACGCCGAAAAGGCTTTTGATTGGGTGACGTGGCAATATCTTTGGGAAATTTTAGCCGAGAGAGGGTTTGGCCCGCGGCTGATCACTGCTATTCAGGCGATGTTTTATAAGTCCACTGCAAGGCTCCAAGTGATGGTGAATGCTTCTGATCCAATTATAATATCACGGGGCACCAGGCAGGGTTGCCCCTGTTCCCCAATCCTTTTTGTTTTATATATTGATCTTTTTGTTAATCAGTTGATTTTAAATGCCGTAATTGAACAGTATCAAACTAACAGTTACGAAACTAAAGTGCTCGCTTATGCAGACGATATCACCGTAGTTACATCTAGACCAGGGGTGGCAATTACGGAGATTGAAAATATGGCAGAGGAATTTGGGAAAAGGTCAGGCTACCGACTCAATAAGGGTACGACTCAGATAATATGCTTGAGACAGTGTGTAATACAAGATCAGAGACTCTGCAATGTATCTAGGGGTAAGGATAGGATTTAAACTAGATATGCTATGAGCAAATAATCTCGATCCTATACTTAAGGATATTAATGATGAGCTTCTGCAAATAGATAAATTACATTTAACTATAGTTGGCAGTATAAATGTGTTAAAAATGAAAATCTTTCCTAGAATGTTGTACTTGCTACGCTCCACTCCCCTCGAATTGCAACCTAGCATAATCCAGAAAATGAATGCTATTTTTTCGACCTTTATTTCGAACTATCATAAAGTAAGAAGGGCTATAAGAACATTAACTCTCCCACTGGAGAAAGGTGGCTGGGCTGCACCGAACATAATTTCTATTATTGGGCAGTTTTTCTGCAGCAGATGGGTATTTTCTTGGTAGACGAGAGGATGGGTGGAGAGGATGACCCGCCCTCTATATATCAGCTTGCTATAGGAAAAGAAACAGAAGGGTTGTTTCTTAGGCAATGGGAGGCGAGTTATTATAAGAACATTCGTTTTAAATGTATCAAAGCAGCCAGGTCAGTCTGGATAAAAGTTTGTAAGATTTTGAAAGTTCCCAAACTTAACAGATATACGCCGCTATGGGGGGTCATCATTGTTTCCAGTAGAAATAATGGATGGTATGGCTAAGGACTGGGAGCGGGCAGGAATAATACAGGCTTTGTGTTTATATACTGACGAAGCACAGATAATCCCCTTCTCGGATTTAGTAGCAAAGTTTGGAATCAACAAAGTGACTCTGTGTAAATATATCCAAATGAAGGGGTGTTTAAAAACCTTGGAAAGGGGATCATTTAGTGTAGGAGCAATACCCATACTGGATAAAATACACCAGGGGGCTCTCGGATTGGGGAGTTTTATAACATACTGTTGGAAACTATAACAGATGATTTAGGTAAAACAAAGACTTGATTGGCAGAGAAACTCAGGGATCCAGAGGTAGATCTAGACATGTCATTGGAATTAGGGAGAAATACCCTTTTGGCGACTAATCTAAAGAGACAAAATTATAAAACTATCTTTGATTTATATTATACCCCAGCCAAGCTGTATAAATGGGGGAAACAAGAATTGTATAAATGTCCTAGATGTTGCCTGGGCCCTGCTGATATTATTCATATGTTTTTTTCATGTAACCTTCTTAGCTCGTTAAAAAAGGAAATTGAGAATTTTTGGCAAGAAACAACCAATCGTATTATTACTATCACTCCTACCATGATGCTATTTGGGTATGATAGCCAAGCTGAATTATCTACAACTCATCAAGATTTTGTGTTTATTACAACTACAGTAGTCAGACTTTTCAGTATGGAAAGATGTTGAACCCCCGTCATTTACTGCTTGGCTATATCGAGTGTTATACATCCATGTTCAAGAAATGGCATTATACAACAACAAGGGCTGGCGTGCAAGAGAGAAGGGAAGTAGCATATGGGGACCTATGATTAACAGGTCTAAAAATAAAGGATCTATTGCGCCACTAAATAGGACAGGAATCGAGTAGCGCCGGATGATTGATAAAAGTCTGTATATAATAATATATACGATGTACTAGGCTTTATGTTATTGATTTGTGTTTTATGTAACAACCCTGCCATGATAATAATAAGATGGATGAATGTATGTTAGAGATAAGAGACTTAAATTAAAGGACTTCAAGAAAAGAATGTTAATAATGAACTTAAATTATATGTGATTAAAATGTACCTTGTGGCAAAGAAAAAAAAGGAAGTGGTGTGACAGAAAATCCTATGCTCCTGAACCAATGTGAACTGTGGAAATTCTTGGACTTTGCTAAACAGAATAGGGATGGACTTAACAATTTAGGGTGTAACTACTAGTATTAGAAATTATTAAAGGGGGAGCATATCTAAGCGAGCGCATCTTTTCGTGTGCGTGCACATACTTTAAGAAATCATCTTCTTTGAGTGTCGTGGTGAGTGAAGCTATTTCCTTTAAATTTCTTCTTTGGCTGCTCTCGACTGATTCCTGACTCTTTCATTTTGCTCCTCATACCTTTGTGAGGTTGCCCAGCTCTCCCTTCAGGCTAAAGGGTTAGCTTTTCAGACTATTTGCACGCTATGCTATAGTATTACTCTAGGTTCATATGAAATTCTGTTTTGCATTGATCTATTTACAATGCTCATTTGTCTCTTCTCCTATCCACTCACTCCTGCTCGTTAAATGAGATGTTATTGTGCATTGCCTATTATCTCTTGTGTGATGAACTGTGATTCGATGCTGTATTGTTTGATTGACTATTCATATGCTTAAGAAATAGATAAAAGTAAATTGATAAGTAATCAGAGTCTGTGATTTATGGTGAGTGTTATTAATGTGATTCGTATACGGTAAGGTTTAAGCTTGTTGCGGAATATTCCTCTTATTGTTGGTCCTCATAGGGGGGAATATTGCATCTTGTCAATTGGTCAGTCCCTGTCAACTCTCCAAAGATTAATCGGAGGACCCAGTAATTATGGGTATAGGACAAATGTAGTTTATGCGGGGGGAAAGATCGGTGATTATTGAGATTGGTTATAAATGGTAAAGAAACTCACCCCCTGGCTTCCACTGCATCAAACCAAACCCCTGTGTACCGTGTTGATTTGCTGTTGCAAAGGCTTGTTGGCTTACTTCCACCAAGATCATCGGGCTCCAAGTAGCCTCAACCTCAAACATCTCCTGTGACCAAGACCTCCATCCTCACTGCATAACTTGCATTGCGGACTTGCATCTTTGGTGAGCTGCTCGAGGTCCTCTTGCGACTCCAGTGCCTCTAGTCTGTGGGTCCTCTTGAGGGTCTTCTTTGATTTCAGTGGAATCCTATGATTGCTCGGGCCTCCTCTGACTCCCCTGCTTGTGGTGAGTCACCTTGCTGGTCCCGACCCTGCACCTTCTTTGCTGTCCACATTGTTTGCAGTTGCCTAGGCTTGCTGGTGCTCCAACGGACATCGACCCCCTCAACTCTTGATATCCGACATGGGACAGCTTGTAAATCACTCCTGGTCTTCCACAGTGTCACCTGGTCCGCACAGCAACAGCTCCAAGGTCATCATCAGCTCTCCTGCAGCACCCAACATTGGTGGGCATTCGTCTTCAATGCCTTCTGGCAACTCCTGAGTGTCATAGACTCTTTCCCCTCTGCTTGCATGTACTTCTCATATTGATTCCACATTTGGGTTCAACCGATACTTTCACCTTCTCCAGCTCCGGCATCTTCCTGAAGTCCTCCATTGAGTTTGACTGCGGTTTACGATGCTACTTTACACGTATGCACCCAACTTCCCTGGTGTAGGTATCCTGGTTCCTATGGTATCTAAGGGTGGGGTGGCTCTCCAACCTTCTGTCTTCCATGGGGTTTCTTCTGGGTCCACCGGGAAAGGTCCTTCTTCTTTAAAATCGCAACTGCGACTTACCCATTGACTTGTATTGAGCCCATGGTCTTGTTCCCACTCTGCACACAGCCTCCGTGGGTTCCTGGTTACTTACTTCAGGTGGTTCCTTGGTTCCCTGGCACTTCTAAGTCTTCTTGATATAGGGCCAGATGCATCAAGCTAAAAACCGGTCGCAAAGGGGCAGATTCTCAGAATCTGCCCCTTTGCGACCGGTATTTTTGCATTTGGGATGCATCATCCCAAATGCAAAAATCGCAAATAGAGAATTCGCAAAATTGCGATTGTTTGCATTTAAGGAATCTCAAATTGAGATTCCTTAAATGCAATGCATGAAAGTTTCAAAAATAGCGAATTCGCTAATAGGGCACGCAAATTACCACGAAGTACAACTTCATGGTAATTTGCAAAAACTTTGAAAAATGCACTTTTGTGCATATTTCTAAGTTTCATGCAACATATGTGCACAGATCAAAATCAGGGGTGCAACAGGGTGTCCTTTGGACACCCCTGCACCCTTGAACTCGCAATCTCAATTTGAGAATCGCTAATAGCGATTCGCAAATTGAGATTGTCTTCCCATTCATTCCTATGGGCCTCTGGGCCCATAGGAATGAATGGGGAGGTATTCATTAATTGCGACTCGCAATTTGAGAGTCGCAATTAAGGATTTCTAAGGAATCGCTATTTTTGTAGTGATTGCTTGATGCATTCCATTTTGCTATTCCTTATTAGCGATTCCTTATTTTTCGCTAATAAGGAATCGCAAAATGGATGCTTGATGCATCTGGCCCATAGTCTTGTCTTGAGTCGTGGTTTGCATACCAATATTTTAATATATAGTTTGGTCTCCCCCTGGTGACCACTGTGTATCAGTGCTACTTACCTGTTTATATTGAAAAGTATTGTGTGCATTGCATATATCTCCAGCTAGGAGATATCTGTATGTGTTAGTGAGTGTTCTATAATAAATACATCTTTTTTATAAATACACTGTACGCATCTTTTTCTCTTAATCTATATCAATAAACAAACTGATTTACACTTCTTCTGGACTGTCGTGTAGTTCCTATAGTACCCATGCAGGACCTGTGTGTTTGGATAACATACACTGTAGGATTGGTGGCAGACTAACTCTGAGCACCCCCACCGAGTATATTAGCCTGTTTGCATATATGCTAGCTCACAGTGCCACTAGTGTATCCTGTTATTGTGGAGAGATTCGTTTCTGGCAGCCTCAGAACATGACAACCCTGATCCCTCAAGATCATGGAAACAATGTACTACTTTTCACTCAGTCACTCGTGCACATTTAGTTTATTTCAGAAATACACAGAATCAACAGTCTGGGCATTTCAATAAAAGGTTTATTGAACAGTTGTTATTATCATGTAGAATATATGAGTTGTAACAACTATTAGGCAGTAGCAGAGATATATGATTAGCAATACTATGAATATAAAAGGATAGTACAGTACTACCATCTTGCAATAAGCATGAATAAATACATGAATATAAAATGCATGATCAAGTGCGCGTACTCAAACGATGCCTATCTAGATTGCCTAAGTGTATCTAGCATTAGAGTAGGTGTGAAAGCCAAGAATCCCTCTAGGATTTAGTCGAACCCCCTCACCTGAAGTATGAGAAATGTCGGAGCCCTTCTTGGTCTCGAGTTGGACACCCCACAAGGGATGTTCAGACTACTGTCAGATGGAGCGTCTGCATGCAGGAGCCTCAGGGTCTCTGGTCAGTGTGTCGGCCTGGAAGTCTCAGTTCCCTCTAACTACTGTTAGCAAGAGGTGCTGTATTTATACAGAAAAGTATATAGATTAGAGTACCTTTGTCCCTTGTTCTTGTGTTTGCCATTGTTGGGTATGAGGATGACGTATGTGTTGAACCTTGTGCATAGATATTAGGAAGCTGTTGTATATCCTCTGCCGGGTTTCCAAGTAGCCTTATGAATATTTATTCGTACTGTGTCACTCTAAAGATAAAGTCATAGAGCACTAGTGTTCAGGGAAACCCTCCTTCTGCATCCATGCCTTTAACTAGGTAAAAGATTCAGTTCATAAAAGTCGTTCAATCCTTAAAAGGCTTGTTACTGTTTAATGTAGGTGAAAGGGTATGATGTTACCTGGGCCTAAATTAGGTTACCTATATAAAACATACCAGGACTAAGCCTGAAGGCTGCTCTCCACAGCTACCACCTAGAGAGCTTTCTAAAGTTGTCTAAAACCACTAAAATCATCATACTGGTTGTCTGGATTGGTGCAGGGTGCCCACTTTCATAAGTGTACACCATATTCCAAGCCAGCTTCTCACAGCAGTAATAGCTCATGCTCCCCTCTGCTTGTTAAAGAGATCTTGGACAAAGTCTTCAAATTGACAAAACTGCATTCATGAAAAACAAAAATATTATCTCACTTCCTCCTTTCAACTTTTCATCTGCACCTGCCAGTTTGCCATTAGCTCCATACTGGTCGATGTTTACCTTCCCCCTTCCTGATCTCATGAATTGGTTTATCCTCACCTATTGCAGCTATTTTGACAGCACTGAGATCATATTAATGCTGGAATGACCATTGGAAGTCAAGGCATCCGGACTCAGTAGAGCAATAGATGCTAACGAATCAATTCAAATTTACCTCCTCTAACTTGAAACACTCACCTCTGCATCTTGACAAAAGTATAACTCTGTATTCTGCTGTCTCCTGGAAATGTTACAAGCACCAACCACATTAACTAGGATGAAAAACCTTAGTATTTTATTTCAGTTATGTCAGAGAGTATAAGACAATTGAATGTGTAGTGCATGCCCTATAAAATAATAAAATAAATCCCTTAAGCTCGAATTCACTGCATACACACTTTCACTGGCATTACAATATGACTGAAATTTAGAACATATCATTTCAGTCATGTTGGCAGTCATTTGCAAATAACATGGTGCACATCTTTCTGTATAAAACTTCTTCGAGACCTATTCAAAAGAAGTGGTTGTGCCTGATTTAAAATATGCCAGCCCTTCTGACAAGTGTTGATTCTGCCTGATGTAAGTTATAATAGATCAATGGAGTGTCAGGAGATTCCTTGAAGACCATTGGATAGAAAGAGGACCCATAATATAGCGTTAAAGCCCACCGTTCTGGCCATTATAGCCTGCCTCCAGTGTTAAAGGCTTGAACACAAGGTGAGGGCCATTAACAAGGAAGCGGGCTTTTAATGGCTGGTATAGCCTGCTACTGTGGACCATGAAGCTATTAGAATATACTGTCCAATGAGGGCAAAATGTCCTAATAAAAAAAACAAAGATCTCTCAGATCCTATGGGGTTTGAAACCCACCCAACAGTTCCAAAGTCTTTGTTTCACAGCTGTTGCTGTGTATGTTCAACATGTTGAACATTCACAGCTAAAACTGTGAAAGAAGGCTAAAGTAAGCCCCTTGTTCTCCCTGGGCATGGCTAAACTGCTTTTCATTGTTCGGCCAAATTAGGGAATCCCAAGTCTCCTCCCTCCTTTCGAGGCTGTAGTGACATTGTGAGTTACGGAAGGAGGGAGGGTTGAAGGCTCATGTGCCTTTTTGCACCTGCTTTGCCTTTTGCTTTCTCCTGTTCAATCCATGAATATTGGGGAGTCAGGGAAAAGAGGGAGGCTGTGTATTAGGGCATTGAAAGTTTGAGAAGAACAGGGCTGTACCAGTTTATATTGGCTACTGCTGCTCCATGTTCTTCAATGGAGCTCTCAACAGTCTAATGTTTTAATGGCTTTCATATTGTTTGTGCTTCAATATTTTCTGTTTCTCCATGTCTAATTAAGAGCATACTAACCTCAGTGGGAGGAATGTTCTGCTAGCATTGGAGCCCTTCTGCCTCTGGCTATATCTGTTGTTAAAAGGCCTCTACCCTGTTACAGGTCATCTGTCTCATTCAAAGGCTGCACCCACGCCCTTGATGAGTACATGTCACATTTCAATAATAACAGCCACCTGAAAAGAGAAGGCAGCTTCTCACACTTCCTATCACTGTGCAGTATTCCTGCAATATAAACTTATTTTGACTTGTACTTATGTTGGTTGTCTATTTACGTACTCATATACTATTGCGTGACCTCCTCTGATGTGTCTGTAAAACGTACCTTTAGTTCCGAATTTTTGGCCTCAATTTTGATCTTCTGTCCTGAATTTTTGTCCTGAATTTTGACCCTTTGTGCTGAATTTTCACACTCTCAATCCTGAATTTTCACCCATGCCAGTTGGTCCCCCTATTAAAGAGTGATAAATACTGGACTCAGGACTGTCAGTGACACTGGGTCCTGGTATTACCGCTGGGTCACTAGTTAATTACTTATTGACCCGTATGCAATAAGTAGTAACATGAGAATATCAATGCTACTACACGCATTTACATATGTAAAATTGCGATGTCAGTGCATTTACTGATGACACAGTCCTCAAGGTACATTTTGCAGGATTTGTCCCTGGTTAACCATGGTAATCATGCAATATTACTGCACCCAGAAACAGGGTGAAACAATATCATACATCTTGTAAATCCAGCTGTGGGCTGGGATTTACTAGCCCCATTGAGAATAAGAGGCCACTTGCTCGTAATGAAGGCCTCACGAGGGAGCACTGACTCAGGCCTATTCTGGGATCTGCTCAATATGAGAGTACAGTCTGAAATCCAAAACTGAAATTGTTGAGAAGCTTCCTCCTATAAGGAAGACCCCCCCCCAGGGTAGTCTTAGGCCACCTTCACACAAGTGTATTTGAAACTGAATCCATTTAGCCCTGTAATTTTGTCAAAACCACTAGTTATTTGCACCTAACCCAAACACCATCTTAAAATAAATTTAAATATTGCTAGTACCTGTGCTGTATTTTTAAGGGACATTTTTTGTATGTGTGTGAGGTTGCCTGTTTTCTGAGCAAGACCAGGAGAAAGTGTCTCCTCTTAGTTTCCAGCACACAATGCTTTGTGGCACAGGGGACAGGTTTGTCCAATCCTGGTGTCTAAACCTGCCAGTCTGGGATTCTTGCTCTGTTTACAGAAAGAAGAAATCCCTACACTACAATTCCCAAAATGATTATCAGCTCAAAGTTAAAAATATAACTAGATCATGAGGTCTCTGGAGCCTTGAAGCTAATTGTTAACCACCTTGCATCCCTGCAGGCAAACTAGGGCTTTCCAGCAGGCAAGGCGTACAACCTCAACTAGTGCTTTACGAAGTACCTACTTACTTTCCTTTCTGTGGCAGCTGATAATATTTAACCTCCTATTATATTCAAACTGACATGAGCATTTGCCCACCAATATATTTTGCTGCAATTGGGAGAAACTTCGGAGATCAGAAGTTAGATCTGGTGTGGATTATTTGATCAGTGACAGAAGATCCCATCACCAATTCTGCAGCCGGTAAAAGAGCATTTTAAAGGAAGAAGCAAACAGATTACAAATGACAAAATATTAAAATTATAGTCAGATGTCTGGGCCCTCCAAGTCCGTCCTTCAAATTGACAGGAGCACCGCCAACCTTTTTGCCCTTCATTTATTAGATTTGAAACATATTGCTGCATTTCACTAAGTATGACGATATTTAACAGAAAATATGACAGTTTTAACAAGATAAGTGAACGTATTGTGGACAAGTGACTCATGTTTAACGTTCTCATAGCTTTTTTTTCTTTGAGAAAAAAACAACAAACGGTGTGGGGTTTTGGAAGCAAGAGGCTGCAGAATTTCTGAGCTAAGTAAAACCCAATACATAAAATATCTCCACTTGAACGTGTTATTTCAAGTGTTCCAGCAAAAACAAAATGGTGAAGTAAACACACCGAAAAGGCATATGCATGTTTGGAGATAAAGAGCCTGAGCAACAGACTAATTATTTTAGAAAAAAATGCAATTAGCAGCAGTGTGCAGCGCGCGCAGCTTTTGGTGGCCTGTCTGTTTACTCATAAGCTCGACGACGGGAGTGTGGAAGCAGATGGCGAGGGGGCAGCGCGGGTGTCGGCGTTCACACCTTGGCATGAGAAGGAAAGGGAGCCTTCTGCGAGGCGCCTGCTGGAGCCAACGGAACGGAACCTGATCCGGACAGCGTTCTGGAGACGGTGAAGGCATCCAGCTGTTCCGCCCCGGCCCTCCTTTCCACGGAGACGATTCTTATCTTCTGTCTGGCAAACTTGCAGAATTGCTGATAGGTGGTGATTTGCGTTCTGCTCAAGGAACAATGTCACGCGATTTTCCCCGGCTTTGAAAGTGAAGACAGTCATTAAAGTGTCTTTCGCTACTATCGTGTGTTCTGAAGTTGTCAACTTTTAATTGCCATTGCCTCTAGGTAATTGCATTAGTTGTGGCTTTTGCTTGCAATCACTCAAACCAGATTTGGCTGTTTCACAGGAAAATGTGGGCCGTCCCATAGTTCCCTCTAAATGCTTCTCAAACACCTCTCTCTCCACTTGCAATCCCTTTCCCCAGTCGAATTCACAGATTCCCTCAAACATTCCTCTGCAGGTGATTTAGGAGGAGACGGGCAGGAGAGGGAAGAGAAGGAGTCTTCTCGGCGAGCTCTGGTGATTTCTAATCGAAGCTGTGGGCCTGAGAGCTACACGATCCCATCTGGCGTATCATATCACAGTGCCTTGAGAACATAATCCAATGGATACTGTGCGGCATAAACATAGGATGCCGAGACAGAGTGCCACTAAGTGTGACGCTTTTCAGCGCTGGAGTTAAAGTCAAATCAGGTATTTTGCTTCTGAGAAACCATTTTTTGGTGTGCAGATGTATATAGCGCGAACTCGACCCGAAGGTATTGACGCTTTACATGAGCACCATTTACGTTACACAAGGACAAATTAATTTCTGGTAGGCCCGGCCTGGAGAGATTAAGGGCCATATGTATCAATCAAATTCGCATTTGCAAAGGCCGAAATTCGCAGAATTTCTGACTTTGCAAATGCAAATTTGCTACATGGTATGTATTAAGCAAAATCTGGTGCAAAATAAGGAATCGCAAAATTTGTGATTCCTTAATTGCAATGTATGAAGCAAAATTTTTTTGCAAAATGTCCTTAAGGAATCACAAATTACCACCAACTTCTAGTTGGTGGTAAGTTGCGAATTCCTTGAAAAATGCACATTTGTGTATTTTTCAAAGTGCCATGTGACGCACATGTATGTGCGCCACATGTGCACCCATGCATATTTCAGGGGTGCAACAGGGTGTCCTTTGGACACCCCTGCACCCTTGAAATTATTCTCAATTTGCGATTAGCAAATTGAGAATCGCAAATTGAGAATAATTTCCCATTCATTCCAATGGGCCTCCTGGCCCATAGAAATGAATAGGAAAGTATTCCTTAATTGTGATTCGCAATTTGCTAATCGCAATTAAGGAATTTTAAGAAATCGCAAAAAAATGTGATTTTGTACATAAATACCCATTTACGATTCTCAAATAGCGATTTCTTAATAATCACTATTTGAGAATCGTAAATGGGTATCTTGATACATATGGCCCAAAGTAATTTGCCCAGAATCACAGGGAGCTGAGCCGACACCGCGGCTTGAACCTGGTTCGGCAGCTCCTAAGTCAGTTCTGGCCGTAAGGCCACACCTCTCCCCAAGCATCTAAGGATCAAAAGAGGCACTGGAGGAGGCACGAGCTCTCTATGAAAATAAGGCTTCAGACAAGGTTTCACTCCGCCAGGGCACCTAAGAAGAGTAAGATGCTGGTGCTACTCCAAGTGGCCCAGGGCTTATAGGCACTGCAGGTCATGGGCTGTGAGCTTGAGTCGCATGGGTAGGCCAATGGCTGCTTGGGCAGCTTGTAGAGATTGTGTAGTGAGACACATGGCCGGACCCCATAGGCTCCTGGGACTTCCCCTGAATGCTGTTTAAAGAAAGCTGCAGGCTGCTACACCAGTCTCCAGGTCAACCCAACACTGGGGTGAAACTCCCTGGCCCATACCTTAGAGAGGTCCAGCACTCTATCACTCATCTGACCTCTTCTTCAACACACACATGTGTCCCAGTCATGCCATCCTTTGCCCCTATTCCGGAATTCTCTGAGAGATCCCTCTAACCTCTTCCATGAAGGATACTTCCACCCCCTTAAGGGAGGGGTCGACCCAGGTGGTGCTATTTTGTTAGATTGTGCCTCACTCACCCGCCACAAAAACTGCCTTCCTAACTAATCCCACGCTTTGCTGGCGAGTTCTACTCACAATGCTACCATCCTCTACACCCCAGGGGGACACATGTCTTCTCAGGGTGACCTCCCTGGCCCTTCCTATGGAGGATACTAACAGCCCCATAGATACCGCTCAATATTTTGCAACACCATGGAGGGTGAGGATAAGGATATCTTCTCTTGTTTTCCACCAATCTATTTGGGTGGGTGACTTCTTATTTGTAATCCATTAAAATTATATTATTTTACCCTTTTCTGCATATCTCAGGCCCTAACTTAACATCACACTGTGATTTCTCACAGATATTGATGAGCTATTTATATTTGAAGTACTAAATAAACATCAATTAAAGAGTGAAATCTAATTATAACGGAGTATCATTGTTTCAATATGGTCTCCGTTGTAACTGTTGTCAGATATTTTTTATTAGAGATTTGCTACTGCAGCCAGAGCCTGAAGCAATTCCAGGCGGGTGAATGCTGTGAGACCCCAGAGCAGCTGTAGAGGAATGGTTGGCAATGTTACAACCCCATGGCCAGTGAAGAAAAAAGGTTGGGGCATAAACAGGTGTGTGCCCCACTCCAGGCTAAGTGAAGAAGCTGACCCACTAGCGGGTGTGGCATACATAAGGGTGATAAAGTAGGAAGGCTAGCAAGTGAGCAAGAGGGGCTTCACCCACCAAAGGCAAGGAGATGTGGGATTCCAAGGTAAGAGGCTGACACAGGGAGGTGGACATCATGAAACCGCGCGCCTTTCCTCCCACAGAAAACCACCCTCTGACCCTAATGTTATCCCCTTTCAGCCAACCTGGCCTGCAGAAGGACAGGCACCATTGACCTCTCAGCAGAAATAGGTGTGGTGGCCAAGCGGCTCAAGGTTAGAGGCTTATGGGGCTCATGAGATAGTCACAGGAAGGATCCTGGGGAAGACTTAGGAAAACATTCCAGGGTGTTTCTCCTCTTGCCCAAGGGCACTTGCCTACCCTGGGCTGGATGGTCTTTTGAATGCTGCTGGCAGTGAGTTGCATGGCTACTATGGAGTGAAAAGGGGCCAATTTTTATCATGAGATTGAGGCTGACTCAGGAATACACACTCCTGTGATTTCTCCCACTTCCCGAGAACATGTACCTACCGGTCTGGGTGTTAAGGCAGGTGGAGAAGGGCCTAGCGGGCGGGCTGCTTGACAGTGTGTCAGGCATCACAAGTAGGAAGATGTGTGGGTGATAGGGATGCCAATGGCACCATTATTCAAATGGAAATGACCTGGTGCCCACACCAAGAGAAAGCACTACTCAAATTGGCACAGTATTCGGGTGGGATTATGAAGCTCGTGGGAAATAATAGGTCATCCATCCAACCCGTTGGTCCACCTCTCCAGATCTACAGGGCACAGGCAAGGGGGGCTGCCCTGGACGGTAGTGAGCTCTGGGGCCATGCAGTTTCTCCAGACCTGGTAAAAGAGGAGAACAAGTTCATCAGGCGGGTGGTTGCACTTCCCCCCAGCACGCCTCTCGTCCCATTAAGGTTAGATTTGGGGGTGAGACCCCTTGATGAAGATCTGGCATTGCGTCCCTTGGTCTATTGGCGTAGGTTGTGGGCGGTTCCAGAACTGATTAGTTATAGGCAGGGGCTCCAGTAGGTGCTTGCTATGCCTAATGGAGGGAAAATAAAATGGCTTAAATTAATCAAAACTGAGTTGGAGGGTCTAGGCCTACTGACCCTCTGGTCCGACCCTTTACTTACCTGCCCAATAATCTCCAAAAAGAGGCTGTCAAAGGTCTACTACGACAGCAAAATAGCGGCACTCTGTTGTCGACAAAACCTTGGGACATTCACGGAGTCATTTTTACGTATCAAGGACATTTACAGCTTTGAACCAGTCTTGGACAAATTATACCCTGCCTTACTCAGGAAACTCTACTTGCAATGGAGGCATGGGACTCTTCCACTTCGAGCCCTTACCTGCAAATGGAGCGAACCCGCCATAAGCTTATGCCTGGCTTGCGGAGTGGCCAATGAATCTGAGCTGCACATAATTTTTTTTTGCCCGGCCTACAGCGCGACCCGTAAGAGATGGATTGCTCCTGTATGCAGGAATTTGGGGTTTGCGGAGTGCCTGTCCGCTTTCAGGGTGCTTAAAACTGACCTGTTGGATCACATTGTTTTTGCCGTGGCTAAATACCTAGGTTCAATGTGGTCTCTGAGAAGACAGTGCCTTACGGCCGGTTTTTGAACTTTATCGTGGTAAAACTGTGATACTTTGTACTAATGAAATACTTATATGGACTCCGCTGGATGTTGGAATGTTTTAACGTTTTAATGTTTTAACAACTTTTTATCAAATGTTTCTTCAATATCTTTTATGGTGATAAATTGCCGAAATAAAGATTTATGAAATGAAATGACAATTGTGTCAATGGCCCTTGAAATAACCACATTCTCTGCCACTGCATCTGAAAGGCAGTAGACATTGAGTTCACAAATATGTGGTAATATGCATAGATGAACGTGCACGCTTTAAATTGCTGACCCCTGCTTTCAGGTAAGTCTGTGGTCTAGCAGCCTTTCCTACCTACCCATTATAGACAAGCATTGTGTTAGACCTGGCACCATTGGCGTGGGTCTCCCTTCCATTTTTGCTGTTGCCTCATGTATTTTTACTGGTGTTAGATGCTTTGGGCACTGTGCTGCTGTCCAGTGCCACAGTGCAAGTGCTCCCTATTGTACAATGATGTATTAATCAGTGGTTCCATGTTTGGCTATTTGGTTTACTTATCAGACCCTAATACAGTTCACTGTGTGTGCCCAGGCTGTGTAAATCCAAATGCTGCTGGTGGGCTTGCAGCCCTGGTTGTGCCACCCACAAAAGCAGCCTTGTAAAATGTGTCTAAGGTCTGCCATTGCAGAACCTGTGTGTAGTCTGGTACTGTCACACTGACTGGGCAAGTGCACCCACGTGCCAGTCCCTAAAACTTCCCTTTTCTTGATATCAGTCACCCCTATAGTAGGCCCAAGGGCAGGGTGCATTGCAAGTATGAGGTAGGACATGCCCTGGTGTGTGTGGCATGTCCTATTAGTGACTTACAGCCATTTTAGTTTTTCACTATTGCAAGGCTACCTGTTCTCCATAGACCAGAATGGGCTGTTAGAATTATTACATTTTAAAATCCTAACTGACTCAGAAAACATGGTAGAAATTTGTGTTTAGTATGGCTGAACTCACATCTTTTAGTGAAGTTGGTTTTAACATTCTGTGTTTGCAATTACCACTTTTAGAAAATAGGCATTTGCTTGACTAACCTTTCAAACCTGCCTCTGCTGGATTGTGTATTCCTTGTCTGGTTTTGTGAGTGACAGGGCTGGGGGATTCCAAAAGACAGTATGAGTCAGCCCAGTGGTGAATAGAGAGATCTGCATCTAGATGGGAGGGAGGAGTTGCACCTGAACCTTGAATAGGGCAGTGCCTGTCTTCCACAATGCTGGCTCCACCTCCTGCGGAGCGGCTGATGTCTCTGCCCTGTACACTGAAAGAAGAGAAGGAGTCCTGTAAACAAAGTGCTCTAGGACTGTACTTGCCTTCCACAATGCTGGCTCCACCTCACGTGGGCCATCTGATGTTTCTGCCCTGCACTGTGAAAGGGAAGGAGAAGTCTGGTAAACAGAGTGCTTCAGAACTAGTTTGGACTGGGCAAAGGCCCCTCTCCCCTCAGAGTACAAATGATTTTGGGGTATACATATTGGGACCCTAATCCCATGAAATTAGATCAGTTTTGGACTACAAGAAGAAACCTTTACTGAGGAGAGAAACCTGAAGAAACTGAGGAGAGACTATTCCCAAGCTGAAGTGCGGCTTGGGGGATTGGCCTACAGTGGTTGCCTTACTGCCAAAGGAAGGAGAAAGGGACTTTGTGTACTTTGCTTTCAACTTGTGAAGGATCTCCAAGAGCTTGGAAAAGAGCTTGCCTCCTGCTGAAGTCTCAGGGGCAACAGACTTCAACCCCCAGCTCCCCAGAGTTCTTTTGGAAGTGCCTGCTGCTGTTTTGGGCCTTCTGAAGAACTGCGTGTCGCAAGGAGCTCGAAGCGCGACTCATCAAGAAGAAGCGTGTCGCCATCGCTGTGCCTGCCGCCGCCACTCCGAAGGAGGGTCTCGCCACAGGAACTGTCGCACTGCACCGCATTAGAGAAAAGCGCCTCGCATCCCCAAGAAGCGTGCTGCCGTTGGAGCTGCTGCCGTCGCATCGTGGATGTCGCCGCTGTAGTTTTCGCATCGTACGGAAGCTTCATGCATCGTGGGAAAAGAGTGTTGCAAGTGGAGCTGCTGCCATCGCATCGCGGAACAAGGGTGTCGCCGCTGCAGTCCACGCATCGAATCGAGAACTTCTCGCATCCCCGGAGAAGCATGCCACATCTGGAAGATCTTTACGTCTTTATTTCTTTGTACTTGAACTTTGCCACATTTCCCTCACTGCAACATTGCTTGTCGTGGAAGCGCAACGCAAACTAAGGTACAGTGACGCAAAGTGTTGCATCTTAAGAACTGAACTAAACTAAGCTAAATCTACCATCTTAAAGTACCAGTATTGTGTATTTTTGTCGCTTATGGTCTTGTGGTAACTCTATATAAAGTATACTTATTTTTGATATAAAACCTTGTTGTTAGTGATTTTGCCAATTTCCACAGGAATGAAGAAGAATCCCACTACCTCCAGGACACAGGAGCAAGAATGTGAGAGGAAACACACTCCTGTCTACTGTCCCCTAAAAGTATGAGGGAAAAACCCAAGGATTGTCCACCACTCTCCTCACACGAGGGGGTCAGGAAGAAGTACGTCAAGTGGAGGTCCAGGCTAAGAAAAAGAATAAATGGGGGTGGGGTCGCACACTACTCACACACCGGCGGTGTCGCCCCTAAGGACTCTGGTCAATGTAGTAAAGTGTTCGCGATGCATCATCTTTCGATCTTCTGCTATCTTTGCTGTCTTCGCCATCCCTGGACACGTGTTTCGGGGTATTACCCCTCATCAGCAGGGATAGGCCGTGTACTGGGGTTGCCGATGGCTGCCAATATCTGCCAGGTATAGTACCACTCAGGCGCGTAGGTGCGGGATCCCAGGCTCGTCAGCCCGCTGCTCAAGGAAGCTTTAAAGTTACAAATGGGGGTGGGGTCGCACACTACTCACACACCGGCGGTGTCGCCCCTAAGGACTCTGGTCAATGTAGTAAAGTGTTCGCGATGCATCATCTTTCGATCTTCTGCTATGTTCGCTGTCTTCGCCATCCCTGGACACGAGTTTCGGGGTATTACCCCTCATCAGCAGGGATAGGCCGTGTACTGGGGTTGCCGATGGCTGCCAATATCTGCCAGGTATAGTACCACTCAGGCACGTAGGTGCGGGATCCCAGGCTCGTCAGCCCGCTGCTCAAGGGAGCTTTAAAGTTACAAATGGGGGTGGGGTCGCACACTACTCACACACCGGCGGTGTCGCCCCTAAGGACTCTGGTCAATGTAGTAAAGTGTTCGCGATGCATCATCTTTCGATCTTCTGCTATCTTCGCTGTCTTCACCATCCCTGGACACGTGTTTCGGGGTATTACCCCTCATCAGCAGGGATAGGCCGTGTACTGGGGTTGCCGAAGGCTGCAAATATCTGCCAGGTATAGTACCACTCAGGCGCGTAGGTGCGGGATCCCAGGCTCGTCAGCCCGCTGCTCAAGGGAGCTTTAAAGTTACAAATGGGGGTGGGGTCGCACACTACTCACACACCAGCGGTGTCGCCCCTAAGGACTCTGGTCAATGTAGTAAAGTGTTTGCGATGCATCATCTTTCGATCTTCTGCTATCTTCGCTGTCTTCGCCATCCCTGAACACGTGTTTCGGGGTATTACCCCTTTCAACAGGGATAGGCCGTGTACTGGGGTTGCCGATGGCTGCCAATATCTGCTAGGTATAGTACCACTCAGGCGCGTAGGTGCGGGATCCCAGGCTCGTCAGCCCGCTGCTCAAGGGAGCTTTAAAGTTACAAATGGGGGTGGGGTCGCACACTACTCACACACCGGCGGTGTCGCCCCTAAGGACTCTGGTCAATGTAGTAAAGTGTTTGCGATGCATCATCTTTCGATCTTCTGCTATCTTTGCTGTCTTCGCCATCCCTGGACACGTGTTTCGGGGTATTACCCCTCATCAGCAGGGACAGACCGTGTACTGGGGTTGCCGATGACTACAAATAACTGCCAGTTATAGTACCACTCAGGCGCGTAGGTGCGGGATCCCAGGCTCGTCAGCCCGCTGCTCAAGGGAGCTTTAAAGTTACAAATGGGGGTGGGGTCGCACACTACTCACACACCGGCGGTGTCGCCCCTAAGGACTCTGGTCAATGTAGTAAAGTGTTCACGATGCGTCATCTTTCGATCTTCTGCTATCTTTGCTGTCTTCGCCATCCCTGGACACGTGTTTCGGGGTATTACCCCTCATCAGCAGGGATAGGCCGTGTATTGGGGTTGCCGATAGCTGCAAATATCTGCCAGGTATAGTACCACTCAGGCACGTAGGTGCGGGATCCCAGGCTCGTCAGCCCGCTGCTCAAGGGAGCTTTAAAGTTACAAATGGGGGTGGGGTCGCACACTACTCACACACCAGCGGTGTCGCCCCTAAGGACTCTGGTCAATGTAGTAAAGTGTTCGCGATGCATCATCTTTCGATCTTCTGCTATCTTCGCTGTCTTCGCCATCCCTGAACACGTGTTTCGGGGTATTACCCCTCATCAGCAGGGATAGGCCGTGTACTGGGGTTGCCGATGCCTGCCAATATCTGCTAGTTATAGTACCACTCAGGCGCGTAGGTGCGGGATCCCAGGCTCGTCAGCCCGCTGCTCAAGGGAGCTTTAAAGTTACAAATGGGGGTGGGGTCGCACACTACTCACACACCGGCGGTGTCGCCCCTAAGGACTCTGGTCAATGTAGTAAAGTGTTTGCGATGCATCATCTTTCGATCTTCTGCTATATTCGCTGTCTTCGCCATCCCTGGACACGTGTTTCGGGGTATTACATCTCATCAGCAGGGATAGACCGTGTACTGGGGTTGCCGATGGCTGCCAATATCTGCCAGGTATAGTACCACTCAGGCGCGTAGGTGCGGGATCCCAGGCTCGTCAGCCCGCTGCTCAAGGGAGCTTTAAAGTTACAAATGGGGGTGGGGTCGCACACTACTCACACACCGGCGGTGTCGCCCCTAAGGACTCTGGTCAATGTAGTAAAGTGTTCGCGATGCATCATCTTTCGATCTTCTGCTATCTTCGCTGTCTTCTCCATCCCTGGACACGTGTTTCGGGGTATTACCCCTCATCAGCAGGGATAGGCCGTGTACTGGGGTTGCCGATGGCTGCCAATATCTGCCAGGGATAGTACCACTCAGGCGCGTAGGTGCGGGATCCCAGGCTCGTCAGCCTGCTGCTCAAGGGAGCTTTAAAGTTACAAATGGGGGTGGGGTTGCACACTACTCACACACGGGCGGTGTCGCTCCTAAGGACTCTGGTCAATGTAGTAAAGTGTTCGCGATGCATCATCTTTCGATCTTCTGCTATCTTCGCTGTCTTCGCCATCCCTGGACACGTGTTTCGGGGTATTACCCCTCATCAGCAGGGATAGGCCGTGTACTGGGGTTGCCGATGGCTGCCAATATCTGCCAGGTATAGTACCACTCAGGCGCTTAGGTGCGGGATCCCAGGCTCGTCAGCCCGCTGCTCAAGGGAGCTTTAAAGTTACAAATGGGGGTGGGGTCGCACACTACTCACACACCGGCGGTGTCGCCCCTAAGGACTCTGGTCAATGTAGTAAAGTGTTCGCGATGCATCATCTTTCGATCTTCTGCTATCTTCGCTGTCTTCGCCAAGAAAAAGAATAGGAAGCACTACATATATCATATACTCTTGGCATACAAGTAATACTCAAAACATTGACATGCGTGATTGTTACCAGGAAATCTTACCCGAAGTGAAGGTCGTAATGCAGCAAAGATGAGTTCCGTAGCTCAAGGGGATATCCTGTGGGCTAATAAATCAGCTTTGTGGAAAAGGGTTGTGCACCGCCGAAAAATTATTATGCTTTTACCGTGCAGACATGGGAATCACTCCCCTCCAGGAGTGTAAAGTATATAACTGGCAAGTAGCAGGCCTATGAGCCCATAGGTGTGTCTCCCATGGCACCAGTATCGTTGTTGGCTGTACTCTTACAGCTAAGTTCGTGAATGAAACAGTCTTTCAACAAATGTTTCTTGTGTTCAAAAGTAATTGTATTTCAATTGCTTGTCCAATGTACATAACATATAGCAACTCTTAATAATTCCAATGCATTTCGGTGATATTATCCACCTTCATCAGGGAACATCTGTTAAGTAAACAAAAATATGTACAATGTAACAATTTCTTAATCGATACATATTAACGCATATGCTTTACTCAAAGTTTATGTGTGTCTTAAGCTCATGTTTATGCGCCTTCGGCGATCCCAAAGGCGCATAAACATGAGCTTAAGACACACATAAACTTTGAGTAAAGCATATGCGTTAATATGTATCGATTAAGAAATTGTTACATTGTACATATTTTTGTTTACTTAACAGATGTTCCCTGATGAAGGTGGATAATATCACCGAAATGCATTGGAATTATTAAGAGTTGCTATATGTTATGTACATTGGACAAGCAATTGAAATACAATTACTTTTGAACACAAGAAACATTTGTTGAAAGACTGTTTCATTCACGAACTTAGCTGTAAGAGTACAGCCAACAACGATACTGGTGCCATGGGAGACACACCTATGGGCTCATAGGCATGCTACTTGCCGGCTAATAAATCAGGCCAGGAAGGACAGAACTCACCAAGGACTCACACAATCAAACATACCAAAGAAACAGGAAGGAATGAGGTGTACCGACCGGCTGAGCAGGGGCAAGAACAGCGGAGCAGTCACACACTCAGGAGGTGAGACACCCGGCCCCTAAGGAGAACCAGGGCGGAGCGCTCACTCTCGGAAGGGGTACACAAAAGGAAAGAAAAAGGGTCGCTTCAGTTTGCCACTGAGATAGGGAATAAAGGCACGGGCTCGCAAGACGCCCGCAAAATGCGTGGAATAAGGTAGGGGGAGCGACCAGTTCCAGCCTGGGAGCTTCGTAAGAAAAAATGCCGTCACGCGGCAAGTACCTCGCCAAAAGGAACACGGTGAGGGCTGGGAAGCGAGGCTACCAGCAACAGAATGCAGGCAGAGAACACGGAACACCAAGAGGGAGCTGCGAGACGCTGCTGCTAGCGCATTCTGGAATCAGGAAGTAGGACGGGGGCGTGGTACTGGAACAGCAAGCCAAGCAACGGCTACGTTCCGACGCGCCTCTTTACGCGTGCTAGGGAGCGCCTGAAAATTACTATCATCACTAGAGGTTAGGGATAGGGACAAAATAACGGGATGGGGATTCCGGCACAAAACACACATGTCAAGATTTTTCTTCAGCCTTACCTATTCCTAACACTTGTGTGGTGTCCATCTGTAGTGTTGCCACTGGGTTACTGTATGTGGTCACAAATGCTTTACACACTGCCTCTGAGATAAGCCTGTCTGCTTGTGCCAAGCTAACAAGGGGGTAAGCAGGGGTTATTTAGGAGTGTAATCCCCTTATCCTGACTAGAGGCAAGGGTCCCTATTTGTCACAAGTACATTCTTGTGCCAACTAGAGACCCCCAAATCTAACATTGGTGGCAGCAGTGGGATTCTGGACTTGCATTTGTGACTCATGTACAGTGATTGGTGAACACTACTTAGTGAGTGCAGACCATAACGCAACCACATACTTTTCGGTAGATTCCTTTTTTAATTTTCTATTTTTGAAAGATGCCTGGTTCAGTTGTAGTTGACGAAAAGTGTCCTTCTTGTCGGCATTTATTTTGTGTCAGGACTCCATTATTTTTGCATTACCATTTTGTGTCAAACACCTCTGCACAACCCTCCTGGTCGTTTCTGCTGATGTCTAATGAAACTCTAACTGTCACTACCACCCTGCCCTTCCTGCTCCTTGTGGTTGAGGCAATTTTGAAAAAGGGAACAAAGAATTGGCCTCACCACCCTTTGAACTGAACTCCTGCACCCACCCACCTTGTTTTGCAAGACTTGGTCACACCACCGTCCCACAACTTGTTTCTTTGACATATCCTGTTGTTCAAGATCTGTCTGTTCTCTCATGCATTGCATTGTATTGTAATTGCATTTATATAGCACTTACTACCCCTGACGAGGCGTCGAAGCGCTTTTTTGGTGAGTAGCACGCTACTCCGGGACCCATAGAGGATTAGTGTTGAATTAGTATAGTGAAACATGCAAGTACATTTTAAGTGGTGGATAGGTTAGTCAGTTATTTGGATTTGGAATGATAGCAGAAGGATAGAGGAGGAAAAAGGTTTGTATTTATATAGCGCTTGTTAACGCACGCTATTCAGGAAGCCTATAAAGGATTAGTGGTGAATTAATATAGTGAAGTATGAAGTAATTTCAGTGGTGGATATTAGTCAGGTATTTGAAATGTGAGAAGGATAGTGGAGGAATAAAAGGGGAAGAAAGATTTGCATTCATATAGCACTTGTTACCCCTGATGGGTGTTTAAGCGCTTTTCTGGCGAGTAGCACGCAACTCCGGAACCCATAAAGGATTAGTTTTGAAAATTAGTATAGTAAAATATGAAGTAATTTGAGTAGTGGATATGTTATTCAGTTATTTGGGTAGAGAAGTGTAGGAGGTGGGATAGAAGAGGGAAAGAGGTTTGTATTTATATAGCGCTTGCTACCCTTGATGGGGTTCTGAAGCGCAAGTAGCACGCTACTATGGAACACATCGGGATTAGTGTTGAATTAGTATGGTGAAACATGAAAGTAATTTTACTGGTGGATATGTTAGACCTGTCCTTAATCTTTTGTACCATCTGTTGCACCACCGTCCTGCCTGAACAAAGAATGGCCTAACTGCATTCTGACACTGGGGCGCCAGGCCCCCATCCAAACTGTTTTCTTAAGGTGGGAAATGTGTATATAAGGCCTGTAAGCTGTGGAGTGAAGCAGCAGCCTCCTCTGTCTTGTCTTCAACGAGCTTGGGACTCTGTTCCATAGCCCGGGCTATTCGAATAAATCTTGGTTTCTCCTGCAGACGAAGACTCCTGTGTCTCCTTTTTTCTATATAAGGAGGGTATGGAAGACTTGGGTGGTTCCCCCACCACCGAGACCCAGTAAGTGGGTATAAACGGTTCTTCAAATGGCACCCGAACAGGAACCCCAGGAGCACGAAGTTTAGGCGCGGTGGATGTGAGGAGGTGCATGGAGAGACTCCAATGGAGGTACCCTAGCCGAGGGATTCCTGCAGTCCGGTAGCCGAACAACTCACCCGCTGTTCCTCCTCGCCCGATCCGGGCCACATGACTGCGTCCTCGCTGGGGTCCCCTAACAAAGTGATTTCTGGAACAGGACACAGCCTTTTACGTCTGCAGAAGACAACTACCCCTGTCAGGTAAGGGTGGGCTGATCACCCACCGAGTCTGTATGATTCTGCTGTTATTGACTTTTGCAAAAGCCAAGCCAGCGAGGTGAGTTTTTAAACCCTCTGTTGTCTGTTATCTGTTTACAAACATGCTGGCCAGTAGTAAGTTTAAGAAATTATTTTGTTGTATGTGTGCGCAGGACTCCCAGCTGGAGGAGGCCTGTCCGTTTCCTCCAGAGGGGACCCCTGGTCACACCATGTATACTAAACATTGTCCTTCTGCTATAATGTTTTCCCCTTTTTGGACCAAATACACTAAACGTAGTAACTCAGAATTACAATGGCCGCCTTATGGGTCTTTTGACCCGCAAGTTCTGGCAAATCTAGAGGAACGGCTAACCGATGCCCAAAATAATGGCCAAGGGCCTGTTGAAGCCCACTGGTGTAGGCTATGGGTTCATATCCCTTGGAAAAGGTCAGAGGTAATGCAGTTGAAAGGGCAGGTACCAGTTCCTCGAAAAAATACGGCTGCCTTTTACAAAGAATTAGGCCAGATAATATCTGCTGGTACACTTATTCTTGAAGACATCGACTTGCTCTTTGGTATGGTCGTTCCTACTGAAATTTGGGATAAAATTCGACATACTGACCATGAAGTGCAGCTGGGAGGTAAATGGGCTAATCTGGAAGCTATGGAAGACGCAAGGGCAGGAGGGACTAAGCCAGAAGCTGCCATCCTGACTTTGCCCGGTAAAATAATAATGCTCATGAAAATATTTTTGCCAGAAACAGTCATTAACTGGGATAAGATAAATGCCTGTAGGCAGCGAAAAGATGAAAGTGTGTCCGACTTCTTTACCCGTTTTGAAACAGAATACAAGGGACATAGTGGCTTGGCCCCCCGGATCCTAGGCTCTAGCCCAGTATTTGTCGATAAGTTTGTCAGCAACTTGCTTCCTGAGATTTCCGCCAGGCTCAAGAAAGTTGAGAGTACATGGTCTGCCCAGACTATGACTGGTATCTTGGCTAGGGCACAGTATCACGAGAATAGAGAGAATGAAGATAGAGAGAAGGAAAGTAAGAAGGCTAGGGATCTTACGACTAAGGTACTTCTGCAGCAGGCTTACCCTCCCCGAGGTCCCGATGCCCACAGGAATTTGAGACCACAGCCCCAACCCCCTCCGAGGGCTCACCAGTCTATCCCCTCAGGCCCTCAATGCACGGGAGCCCTCCAAACAGATCAGTGTGCTTATTGTACGGTCATTGGATAGATGAGTGTCCCGTATTAGCTGAAAACATTCGAACAGGGAAGACTCGGCCTCATGCTCCTAGGGAGGAGAGGCCAACTAGGGACCATGGCCCGCTCCGTCCGCAGGACAAAGAGAATAGATCCAGGGATGACGCCCCTGTCCGGCCACGCCCGGCCAATAGGTTTAATGGATATGAAGCAACACGCACTTATTACAATGATGATTATGATGAAGTTGATGACACAGGGTTCTATCAAGCATAGGACAGCCAGGAAAGGGGTATTACTAGTGTGCAAATTCCAGTGGATCAAAGGGGCCCGTATGTTCAAATGTCAGTTGTGGGGAACGATCAGAATTTTCTTCTGGATACTGGGGCCACCAGGTCTTCTATTGCACGTCTGTCAGTCCCGGAGGCACCCCTTTCTGGCAACATGAATGTCTCCGTGGGTTTTGCAGGAACACCCGTGACCAGCCCTGTCTCTGAACCCTTTTCTCTCAAATTGGTCCGCACATGTTGACGCTCCCTTGGTCCTCACTACAGGATGCAATGAAAACTTCTTAGGCCTGGATTTACTGAAAGCTCCATATGCGACCATATCATGTAGTCCCCAAGGTGTATCCCTAACAATTTCCCCTACCACAGCCTCCTATATGTATCTGTCCGGTCCCCTCCCCGCAGAGTTCCAGTCTTTACCTTCCTCCCTCTGGGCATCATTAGACACTGATGTTGGCTGTCTCAAAATACCCCCTCATGTGGTACGTATTCAGCCCGGCGCCATGCTTCCCCACCTTCGACAGTATCGACTGCCCACGGAAGGAGAAGCGGCCCTTTTAACAATAATATCTGAATTGATGGACAAGGGCGTAGAGGAGGAGACACGTGGTAATATCTGAAACTGTCCCATTATTCCGGTTCTTAAAAAGACCAATGGATATGCTCTCTCCCCTAAAATATACAGATCCGTGATTGACCTGAGAGCCCATAACAAAATAACGATCACCCAATACCCTGTTGTCCCCGACATTACAGCCCTCTTGACGATGGTCCCTTCTGATGCCACACACTTTTCTGTCATAGACCCGAAGAATGCCTTTTTCAGTATTCCTATACATCCTAACAGCAGAAATTTTTTTGGTTTCTCCCTTGGTGGGCAGAGCATTAGATTTTGCCGCACCCCTCAAGGCTTCACCGAGAGCCCCAGTATCTATAGTCAAGCTCTCAAAAGTCAACTAGATTCCTTGGAACTCCCAGATAATTCCACACTGATGCAGTATGTTGATGACCTCCTCATTACTGCAAATTCCGCCCCAACATGTAAAGAGGCTACTTTCTGTTTGTTACACCACCTTGCCCTCCATAACCACAAGGTCTCTTTAAAAAGGCTTCAGTTTTGTCAAGAGAAGGTTACCTATTTATGTCATCTCCCCTCGAAGGAGGGAAGGCAGCTCACCGCTGATCGTGTAGCCATTATCAATGCTATGGCGGCACCACGGATATTCGGAGGTCACCATGGATCATGTGCCTATTTTTCAGCTACCTTTGATACTGTTTTGAGGGCTCTCCCAGGATGCCTACGGGCGACAGCTGCGGCACACTCATGGCCCGTCAGAGTGCGGGGATCATCATGAACTCCCCCTTGACTCTGATGGTTCCCCATTCTGTGGATACTCTCCTTAATAATACCAAGACACAATACCTCACTAGCGCACAACTCACAGGATATGAATTGACGCTCTTTTCCAGCCACATTAACATCAAGAGATGCACTGTACTGAATCCCGCCACTTTACTCCCACTGGATACTCAGGATGCCTGTTTAGAACCACATGACTGTATATTGAGGACAGAGGAGGAGACGAAGGGAAGGGTTGACTTACAGGATACCCCGATCGCAGACCCAGAAGGTACACTGCATGTGGACGGATCATGTCTCGGAGTGCCAGATGGTAACACATCAGCCGCCTATGCCCTCACGACATTGGAGCAAGTTGTAGAAACACCTCAGATTCCGCAGTGCTCTGCTCAGGTTGTAGAATTAGTAGCACTCACTAGAGCCTGTGAGTTAAGCAAAGGAATAACGGATAATATCTACACTGACAGTCAGTATGCCTTTGGGGTGGCTCACAACTTTGGGAGACCGTGGAAAGAAAGGAATTTCCTTACTTCACATGGGACGAAAATTCAACATGACCCCCTAATTCACCGATTATTAGACTCCCTGACATTTCCCAGAAAGCTAGCTATTAGAAAATGTAAAGCGCATAAGAAAGTGACTGATGATGTTGGAAAAGGCAATGCCCTGGCTGACCGGACAGCTAGATAGACAGCTCTTAAGAAAAAGGAAGGAATGTATGTGGGAGGTCCCGCCAGGTGGGTGGCAGAGGGGGGCATGGTTGAAGATACAGTACAGAGTGTGATCGATATTCAGTCCCATACTACCCCTGAGGGGCTGAGGATGTGGACAGAGCATTTAGCGGTAAAGGAAATAGATGGTTGTTGGGCCTGTATCACTATGAAGAGACAATGGATGTTGCCCGACAGTCATGTGCTACCGGTAGTAACGATGGCCCATGGCCCTGCTCACATTAGTGCGAAAGGGATATGTAAGTTGCTGGAACCCACCTGGTATAACTCAAAGATACCAGCATATGCTGAGAGGATGGTCAAAACATGCATGATTTACCCTGTCAAAGATTACACCGCTATCACTACCGCCAAAATACTATTGAAAGAATTCTTCCCACGATTTGGTTTGCCCCGTTTGGTCTGGAGTGACAACGGGACACACTTTATGGCTCAAATAATGGAGTATGTCTGTTCAGCACTGGGTATGAAACAAAAATTTCATGCAGCTAACCACCCCCAGTCAGCAGGTCTGGTGGAGGTGTACAATGGCATCCTAAAGACTAAAATGGCCAAGATTGTAGTCGAGACAGGTGTCACTTGGGTTGATGCTCTGCCCCTGGCTCTGCTGTCTGTCAGAACAACGGCCCATACCAGGATAGGACTATCCCCACATGAAATTGTGTTCCGGAGGCCTGCCAATGTGTGGGGTGTTCCACGCCCCCAGAAACTGTCTGATGTTGAATACCCTGTGTTGACTGATTATCTGTACAGTTTGACTAACACCTTTCGTACTCTTTACCAGCAGGTGCATGAGGCCATACTTGATAAAAGTGAGGGCCCAGGACATGTTATCCAACCTGGCAACTGGTTTCTGATTCGCAACTTTCAACGTACTAAGAACCTCGAGCCCCGCTGGACACAGCCCCGTCGGGTGTTACCGGCCACCCGCACTGCCGTGAAAATTGAAGGTAGGAAGAACTGGATCCACGCCACACACTGTAGGTGAGTGCCTCTGCCTCTCCCCTATGATCAGCGGGTAAGATAAGGACGAGGAGACTCAGAGACAGAATTAGTCCCGACGTTTGTTCCATTTAGCGATGCAAGATTACATTTTACATCTACGGAAGCAGAGAGTGACAGTGCACTAAAGGGAAAGGTGGAACACTTCCCTCACTCTGCTCAGCATAAGGAACAATTATTCCCCGACCATATTGTTCCTACTTTTACCCGATATAATTTGCGTTCCAGAAGGAAGGCTTGCCCTTGCCTTCGCCCAGGTACCTATAGGCTGTAGGGCTGTGATCTCCCGGCTAAGACCGGTGATGGTGTGTCAGACTAAGGTACGCTCCTAGCCCTAGGGCTCTTGGCACCTGAATCCCGTAATGCAACCACCAATCACAGATAGCCGCTAGTGGTCCCTGGCTTAGTACAATGGCAGCTCTCCAATATACCCAAGTCCAGAAACGATATGTCAGTCTCCTACATAGCAAGTGCTTCGTGGCCCCCGTGGTGACACTGTTTGTCTCAATCATCTTGCCTATCATCGGTTGGATATTACTGATCTACTATCCTGTTACCCCACCAACTCCTACCTCGACTCCTCCAGAGCATCAGTTTTTCACGTTACCCGCCCACGAATTACCCCACTGTGCAGAATTTTTTAATAACTCCTTTGTCCAGATGTTACATCATGATCAGCTGATCATAAATACTTCCAATTGTTGGGTATGTGGACTGATGCCGTTTGCTATGACATAACCTGTCCCATTCTTTCCTTATCCGTTTTCCATTTCTGAGTCTTCTTTTGCATGGTGGATGTTGATGCAGGATGCCTCTACTATCAATGGTACTGCCAATTCTGTCCTTGGAACATTTCGAGATGACTTCTGGCGAAACAGGTCTGGCAATACCAACACCCCTTTTTGCCCGACCGGCTCATCAACATTGCTATTACCAACGGATGAACTCGGTGAGATGGTGGTATTTAACTCAACTTCTCAACAAACATTTACCAAATTTTGCACCAGAAGGCTACTACCTGATGTATGAAACACTCTGAATGTTATAAATGTGCGGGCCGTGTCTGCATCCATGGCTTGGGAACTAAGAAAGTTGGTACTAGTATCTGTGACATCATTAAAACTTTAAACTCTACATCTCCTCCAAAGTTGGTGGCGTCCTCCAACACTTATTTTATCTGTGGCACAGCAGCCTATACTTGGCTCCCCCGTAACTGGTCTGGTACCTGCTATCCGGCCTTCCTCCTTCCACCAACATATTCTACCCATGGAGATTACCACCTGTTGATGAAGGGCACTCTGCGCCGCTCACGCAGGGGTGTCATATCGGCTTAGGATACAGAAGGCCAGGAAGCCGGGGACTTCTTTAAGGGTTTCTTCCCATTCTGGGGCCCCATGGCAAACAGTTGGGCTATACGAGGACTGACCAGTGTCCTGGAGGCCACTCCAACATCACTGCAGAGCCACAGGCAAACCGTCTTGTAATACTTCAAAATCGTATAGTCCTTGACATCATCCTGGCTGATCGTGGTGGTGTGTGTAAATTGATTGGCTCCAGCTGCTGTCAGTATATTCCAGATCACGCACCCACAGTATATGATGCCACTCAACGTCTGCATCATCTTTCCCCTGAAATTCATCAGGATGAAGGCAACTGGTCCCTCACAGGCTGGATCTGGGGCCTCCTTTCCAAATGGGGATGGAGGGTCCTCATCTTCCTTGCCTTGGGAGTAGCTGTCCTAGTCTCCTGCTGTTTGTGCATTCAGTGCCTGCCAATGCTCTGTGCAACGTGTGTTCAGGCTCTCAAGCCTCAACCTTCTAACATTCAAAACACCAATATGAAGATGATGCTCCAACAAGAAACAGATGATCTCATGAATATTGACGTTTCCTAGAGTATTTGCCACTCAATGGCAAAAGGAGGGTCTGAGGAAAAGTGTCCTTCTTGTCGGCATTTATTTTGTGTCAGGACTCCATTATTTTTGCATTGCCATTTCGTGTCAAACACCTCTGCACAACCCTCCTGGTTGTTTCTGCTGATGTCTGATGAAACTCTAACTGTCACGACCACCCTGCCCTTCCTGCTCCTTGTGGTTGAGCCAATTTCGAAAAAGGGAACAAAGAATTGGCCTAACCACCCTCGGACTGAACTCCTGCACACTCCCACCCTGTTTTGCAAGACTTGGTCACACCACCATCCCAGAACTTGTTTCTTTCACATATCCTGTTGTTCAAGATCTGTCTGTTCTCTCACATACATATCCTGTTTTGCAAGACCTGTCCGTAATCTTTTGTACCATCTGTTGCAGCACCGTCCTGCCTGAACAAAGAATGGCATAACTGCATCCGAACTGGTTTGTGTAGGTGGAAATGTGCATATAAGGCCTGTAAGCTGTGGAGTGGAGCAGCAGCCTCCCCTGTCTTGTCTCTGACGAGCTTGGGACTCTGTTCTATATCCCGGGCTATTCGAATAAAACTTGGTTCCTCCTGCAGACGAAGTCTCCTGTGTCTGCTTTTTTCTATATAAGGAGGGTATGGAAGACTTGGGCGGCTCCCCCGCCACCTGAGACCCAGTAAGTGGGTAAAAACGGTTCTTCATAGTAGAGAGAGCAGAATCCATAGCCTCTATTGATTGTGAATGGGAAGAAGAGAGGCTAGAAAGCTACAAAGTAAAACACCTGAAGTACTTTTGCAAGAAATTCAATGTCTCTACTTCTGGATTCAAAGTAAAGGAAGAGTTCTACAAGGTGCTGAGGGCCTGGGTAGAAGCAAGGAAAACTCCTGAGATTGAGGAAGAGGATGACCTGGCAGTTGTACAATAGGAAGGGCCAGTGGGTTCAGGAGGAAGGAGAGTACCTTCTCCCGCATGTAGCAATGCTTCTAACAAACGTCTCTCTCCAGAGGAGTTGGAGAACAGAGAGAGATCAAGAAGGCATGAAATGGAGATGACCCAGTTCAAGGTGAGTAGGCAACTGGAAATAGAAGATAGGAGGTTGGATATAGAGGAAAAGAAAATACAGTTTAAGCATGAATAAGTTTTGAGGGAGTTGGAGTTTAAAACAAAAAATTTGGAGGTTACTCCCTCTGGTGGCAGGGTACCTTCAGTGTCTGCGGAAAGTAGAGTGTATATTCGCAAAGATGTGGTGAAAGAGTTTTACAAAAATGATGATATTGGTCAGTGGTTCAGAGCCTATGAGGTAGCCACGTCTTCCCACCGGGTACCTGAGAGAGATTGGGGAGCAGGGTTGTGGGGAAGGTTCCTTAGTGAGGGGCGGGACACACTGTTAGACTTGCCTTCTGAAGTACACAATTCATACAGCCACATGAAAGATGCATTGATGTCTAGATATGGTTTGACCCCTGAACTCTATACACAGAGGTTCAGAAAATGCAAGAAGTTAGAAAACAGTACCTGGGTTGAATATGTCACTTTCTTTTGCAGAGCATTGGATGGTTGGGTGAAGGGCAGCAAGGTTAATGATTTTCAAGGTCTCTTTGATTTGATTGCATGGGAGCACTTGTCTGATAATTGTTTTTCAGAGCTGTGCCAGCATCTGATAGATAGCAAGCTGACTAACCCTAGGAAGCTTTCTGAGGAGACAGACCGCTGGGTGAGTACCTGGGTCCACTAGGGTCACATGGGAGACTCAGCCAAAGGTGGGCATGGTCCCCAGCAGAAGAGTGGGGGGACAAGGGTAAACAAAAGGAGTACCGCAAAGGGCCCCCAAATAGTCCCCAAGGGGAAAGGTTTCCAGCCTCCCCTGAGAGAAAGCAAGGGGCTGACAGGTAGTCCTGTTCACAGGAGCCCCTGAAATGTTACAAGTGTGGTGACCTGGGTCATAAGGTAAATGATACCAGGTTCCGCCTATTTGGTAAACCTGCACCCACTGGTGCTCCGCCCCGGCAGATGGCTAGTGTAGCCTTGGGGGAGGAGATTGATGTCCAAGGTGGGTGGGGTCCCGCACAGATGACCCTTGTCTCTTTAGGAGACTGTGAGATGGTCTCAGAAGCTCAGCTGCACAAGAACACTAAGAAATATGGGCAGTGGGTGACCATCAATGGCCAAAGGGCGGAGGCTCCTAGAGATACTTGAGCCAGTGTGACAGCTGTCAGGTGTCACCTGGTGTCTCAAGAGCAGATTGTCCCTCATGCATTTTGCTGAGTTGTTGCCGCTGACAACACAGAGAGCCTTTGTCAAATGGCTCAGGTTTCCTTTGAGTGGGAGGGGGTGTCTGGTACTCTTCAGATAGATGTGAGGCTCGCCATGCCTGTTGACTGTTTGTTAGGGAACGATTTGGAGAGCTCCCATTGGGAAAAGGTGGAGAAGACTACTCATTTGAAGATGGTTGGACTGCCTTACTGGGTGTGCGTGACCACCCGGTCAATGTCAGCCAGTAGGGATTCTCAAGAGGACTGAGCCTAAGAGGGAGGCCCAGGAACCTGCCTTAGAGAAAAGTGGCGAGGGGGGGCAGGAAACCGGTCCCGAAGTTCCCACGGCCCAAGGAGGAGGTAGACCCGGAGGGGGATGCCCTGGAGCATACCGGGGAACAAGTAGCTGAAGTGGGGGACCTGCCTGAGCTGACTCATTGGCAGCAAGAAAGAGGCCCCTCCAGGGAAAAAAATTTCAGGGAGCAGAGAGAATGCCCTTCTCTTGAGGGCTTGCGGCAACAGGCTGCAAGCCAGGCAGCAGCTGATCAGTCAGGTCCACACTTGATTTATTGGGAGAATGGTCTCCTGTATAGTGAGCCTAAGGTTGCTGACCCTGGGTCAGCCTGTGTGCTGGTGGTACCCCAGAAGTTCACAGCCTTCCTATTGGGGCTGGCTCATGATGTGCCATTAGCAGGACATTTGGGGCAGAACAAGACCTTTGAGAGGCTTGTTACCCACTTTTATTGTCCCCAAATGCACAAGAGTTCAGATACTCAATGCAGGACCTGTCAGACTTGCCAGGCAAGTGGAAAGAGTGGGAGGAAGCACAAGGCTCCTCTCCAGCCATTCTCTGTGGTCAGTACCCCCTTTGAGCAGGTGGGGATTAACATTGTGGGGCCACTGGACACCAAGACAGCCATGGCCAACATGTTCATGCTGGTCTTGGTGGATCATGCCACCTGGTACCCGGAAGCCATACCTCTGAGGACACTGACGGCCCCCATGGTGGGACAAGCACTGATGGGAATTTTCTCCAGAGTGGGATTCCCTCGTGAGGTAGTGTCTGACCGGGGAACCAACTTAATTTCCAAGTATATGAAGTTCCTGTGGCAGAAGTGCAGTGTAACTTACAAGTTCACCACTCCTTACCACCCCCAAGGAAATGAGTTGGTTGAAAGGTTCAACCGGACCCTGAAGGGCACGATAATGGGTCTTGAGGAACCTATGAGGTGTAAGTGGAATGTCCACTTACCATGCCTACTCTTTGCATACCGGGAGGTGCCAAAGAAATCTCTAGGGTTCAGTCCCTTTGAGCTTCTCTATGGACACCCGGTCAGAGGACCTCTGAGTCTAGTCAAAGAAGGCTGGGAGCAATCTCCCAGGAAACCTCCCCAGGATGTATATAGATACATGCTGGCCTTCAGGAACCAGACTAGGCGTTTCAGTCAACTCGCTGAGGCGAATCTGGAAGCCAGCCAGGAGGAGATGAAGCAATGATATGACCAGAATGCCACTCTGGTAAAGCGCCGACGCATTCATCTGTACCATCTCGTGAAACACATCTTTGTCAATCATCAAGTATTTGAAAGTAGATGACACCATGTGGTTATGGAACATAGGAGATGTACAAAGAGTAATGACAAATTGAAGTCATACAACATGTTCTGTCTTGTGTAAATTATGCTGGTCATAATTGTGTGATTGTGTTTCATGTGATTTTATCTATTCTCTTTGATTGTAGTAATCAAAAATTGCACATATTTTTAATGATTTTATATTCAAGAAGTCTGTTTAATAAATTTCTAATTTTCTAAATTTATGTATGTTGTTATATTATATTGTCATTGTGGGGCGCATTAATACACATCTCGGTCTAGGGAAATCTTGCTCTTCACTGGTTTAATTACCCTACTTCCCTTGACGTTAACAAGGGGTACCTCTCTCATTTTCAATCTACATTGCACAACCAGTTGGTTGGATAGGCTTTCTAGTCTCAGTCTTTTTTATCATTTACATTCAGGCTTTTTTCCACCTGCTTAGACTAAGGGGAATATAGCCATCCAACAATGGACAAATTGAAAACCTTCGGATTTTCCGAAGATCAATATAATAAACTTATGAATCATAAAACGAGTAAGAGTGGTTCCAAGGCTCTCAACAACACGAGTCATGAACAGCTTGTTAAAATCCTTAATCTAAAGAAGAAACAGATAAGGACCGAACTCCACGCGTAGTTTCTTATTGATTATTTGAAAGCGGGGGTTATTCCAATTGGCCTGCAAGTAAGAAATGAGCCGGGTCTCTTCATAGAACACCCTAAATTCATAGAAACATGGACCTTGATTGCCAATCGGTGTAGCCGAGATTGGCTGATACTAATAATTGAGACAGGACAAGAACTCGTAGAGATTGAAAAACAAGAAATAGGAGAGTTAGAAAATCAGTTAAAACAAAACCCAGCCCTAGAAGATGGCAAAAAAAGTTGGAAGAATTGGAAACAGAAACTGACAGTTATAGGGAATACTTGCCGAACAAGAAGTTAAAATTTTTTAGAAAGGATGTAGAAAAATATTCAGTGGAAGGAGTTTATCCCTACCTGAACAAGGAATATTATAATAACAAGAGAGACCAGAAATGGGACAAACCCCAAGCCCAAAGACCTATATATTCCAGGGGTAACAATAAAATAATTACTTTCTCGGAAACATCTGGGTCATGCAGTGAGGAGGAACAGGAGGTGGGCCAAAGTAACAGAAATGGACCCCAATTTGAACGTGACACTTTTTTAGTGAAACGCCATTTTCGTGGTCAGAGAGGGTTCCGGGGCTACAGTCGACAGGACCAAGCCCGGAACCATCAACCTCAACAGGGAGGACAGGAATACTTGGCCACTCGGACCAAACAATATTGAAGATAAATGAGTTTCCTATCATCAACCTCTCCAATAGAGAGTTAAGTAGGGAGTAACAAGAAGTTCTTAAAAAAGGTTTTAATTTTGCCCCCACAAATCCACATAATGCTTTTGAATTAGAAAGTGACCTAAAAGTTTTTTTTAGAAAAATACGCTTAAACTAATTTTTTGTAGACAAGAGCTATACACCTCCCCCTAACATTACGGGGCTCAAACACAAATCCACCTCTATCCCCACCTTGAACCAACTAGATAAAAATGTTGAAATTTTTGAAAGATTGGTAGAGCTGGAAATTAAAAAATTAAGCAGAGACAGAAACACTTTTAAATTTATAAGCTGCAAGTAGCAGTGATACCTAGTTGGGTATTACTGTCCCCCTGGGCACCGATTTGTGCTGTACACCCAGCTCAAAAGTTCAATTCAAAGATAAAGTTCAAAATGACTTAAAATGATGCTTCTTCATAATTGTGTTTATTTATCCATAATTTCATTAATTCCTCATGAAATCCAATGCATTTCGGCAGTTATTACTGCCTTCATCAGGGAAATAAGTTCTACAATAATCAGAAAATGAAAAAATCAACATCAGTAATATCATCAATCTCATTACATATACTATTGTTCAACATGTTAACTCATTCGTATTTGGATTTTTATGAAACTCTAAGTTGATTTCATGTGCGCTAAGTTTTGTGTGTCTCTCATTAAAACGTTGGAACTGTCTAAAGGTAACATCGAAATAGCTTTCACTGAGCGTGTGCTTTACGAGGATAGTGCTATAGATTACTATGGCGGGTGTTCGCCGTCTACGTGTTTACTCTTCAGTCACCGCTATGGTGTCATTACAACCTCGCTTTACGCGCTGGCCTGTCAGTTTAAACGTCTGGTGTAATGTTCGCTCAAACACCATGTCTACACACAATGCAGGCCTCTAGTTTCTGAGCGGTTTACACGCTTACTGTGTTTTAACCCCCCGTTTTTTTAAATTCAAATTGCTCACCTCGGCGTGTGTTACGCTCTGCTCTGTGGCTCAAAACAACCCGCTACCTCTCCTCTCTTCCGGTAAGCGTTATGAGAGGTTCGCACCTGCGCACATTGATATCGCCTCCGCGATTTTTTGCTTACAATGTAACTTTACTGTTCACTAAGTGAATGCGAGGGTTACCGGTTCGATCCCCCCTGGTGCACGCTTCCAGCTATGATGGGTACTGCCTAAAAGCTGGTATCTAATTCACTAAGGCTAAATTTTTAATTTTAAGTACGTGGTATGAACTGAAATATGTGTATTTATAAGTTACAAAGAAATTCAGTCCGTTCATTAAGTCCGCTTGGTTACAGGCTGCCAAGGTTATAAATCCAATAATTCTCCTGTTTTAATAAACTGGTTTTGTTGGAAGATCCTTCTTTTTTGGGCAATATTTCCAAAACGCACACTCTTAGTTGACTAACGTTATGCTGCTTCTGAGTGAAATGTTCTGCAATGCTTGTCTTCGTGGATTTCAACCTTATAGTGCTTTTGTGTTCATTTATGCGTATTTTCAGTTTTTTTTCGGTGTGTCCTACATAGACATCTCCACATGGGCACTTTATCATATAGATTAGGTTGGTAGAGTCGCATGTTGCATTCACTTTTAATGATATGGGGTACCCCTTTTGTGGATGTGTTATGGTGGATCCTTTTATAATGTTGTTACATGTGCTGCAGTTGTGACAGGGTACTGTGCCCCGAAAGGTGATTTTGCATGTTTCTTCGCTTCTTGGTTTGAGAAAATCTGCAAGATTTTTTGCACGAGTATGTGCAAAAATAGGTTCTTGTGCAAAGATGCCACGAAAATCCGGTTCCAACTTTAACATAGGCCAATGTTTTTTGATGATGTGCTTGAATTGTATGCTGACTGTGGAGAATTTACTTACGCACGTAATGCGGTTACTGGGTTTTTTATCGCTCCTTTTGAGGAGGTCTTGCCTTGGTTTTGATTGAGCCCGGGTTAGTGCTTTTTGAGTGACCTCCTGTGGATATCCTCTATCACTGAATCTCTTTGTCATATTGTCTAGTTGTTCTGCACATTGTGTGGCCTCGGAAACCACTCTCTTGACCCTGAGCATTTGAGAATATGGCAGATGTTTCTTAGGGGCTGGAGGATGGTGACTGTTGTATAGTAGTAAGTTATTTCTATCCGTGCTTTTACGGTACAGGTTGGTAGAAAATTTGTTGGTGTGTTTGGTAATCTCTACATCTAAGTATTGTATACATGTTTCATTGATGTTCCATGTGAATCCTATTCGGTCTAACCTAGTGTCCAAAATTTTTATTTGTTCTTCCAAAGAGTCTTTGGTGCCCCTCCATATGACAAAAATATCGTCTATGAATCTTACATACGTCACTATGTGTTGGTTCCAAGTGGGGTTTTGGTAGACATATTCTTCCTCGAATGCTGCCATGAACAGGTTGGCATATGCCGGTGCGGCACAATTTCCCATTGACGTGCCGTTCTTTTGGATATACCATTTATTTTCATGTTCAAAGTAACTGTGTAGCAGAGTGAACTGCATACGTTCTAGTATGAAAACTTGTAATTCTTGTGGATACTCGCTATCCAAAAGTGCTCTTTCTATGGCCTCCAGTCCTTGATGGTGAGGTATCGAGGTATAAAGGGCTTTCACGTCGATGGTTGCCATGATCATATTTTCTTCAGGGCTGATGGTAGATATTTTTAGGAGGAAATCTGTGGTGTCTTTCAGATATGATCGGGTTTTTAACACCAAAGACTGAAGGTATCTGTCCAGATATTTGCCCACTGGCTTGTGGATGCTTTGTTTGGTGGACACGATCGGTCTGCAGGGTGGTTTCTGTAAGTTTTTATGTACTTTGGGTACAAGGTATATCGATGGTGATTTACAATTATCTTGAATTAGGTATTTTTTGGTTTTGTCCGTTATGATCCCTCGATCATGTGCCTTGTCTACTATTGTTAGCAAAGTTTTTTTGATCTCCTCTGTAGGGTTGAATTCCATCTCCATGTATAAGTCTGTGTCCTTAAGGTGTTCTGTCATGGTTTCTTGATAATATGTTTTGTTGAGTATTACAAGGGCTCCTCCCTTATCTGCCTTTTGGCAAATGATATTCTCGTTGGTCGCTATTGATCTTAAGATGCCAAACTCCTTATTTGTCATGTTCATTTGGTGTGTCTTTTTCTTGGTGTTCAGTTGTTGTAGTTCCTTACTACAAAGTTGTTCATAAAGGTCAATCGTTTTGTGGCTTATTGGTGGCATATACGTACTTCGGGTTCTAAGACCCATGAGTTCATCCGGTTCATCTGTCGTCTTTTTTTCCACAACGTTCTCAAAAAAGTGTCTCAAACGCAGTTTCCTTGTTAGTTTAAATAGGCTAACATCGAGTTCTAATGTGTTAGTGTGGGCGGTGGGAACAAACGATAATCCCTTGTGTAACGTTTCTATTTGTGTGGAATTGAGTGTGAAGTCGGAAATGTTCAACACTAAGTTTTTGGTGTCTGTTGTTGCTTCTTCTTGTCTTTTTTGGTTGTTGTTGATCGAGTTTGAGGTTGATTTGATCCCTTTTCTTTTTCTGCGTCCCCTCCGGGGTCTTCTGTTTCTATCCGGCCTTCCTCTGAAAAAGCTACCGTCATTTGTGTTGCTGCTTTTTCGCTTTGTTGTTGCTCCTTTTGTGGTCTGTTTTTGGTTTGGGTTGTTCTTTCACTGTCCGTGGAGGACGTGTCTGTGTGGGACGTGTATCCTTTGGTTTGTCTTTTCCGGGCGTATACTTCCGCCCATGTGTACACTTCATGTAATTTATAGTCCAGTGTGTCACGTTTATATTTGCGCAATTTGCGCTCATTAACTTCTTGAGAGTGTTTAATTAATTGGTTATTTATATCCTCTAAAATGGTTGCGAATTCTTCTGGTGAGATTAATTTTCCTAGTTCTGCTTTAGTTTGGTCTATATCCTGTTTAAGTTCTTCCAATATGTGAGCCAACTCCTCTATGATTAATAGAATAAGATCCAAACTACATTTGTTCAAGATGGCAAACCATTTTTCGGTGAAATTTTTTGAGTTTTTGCATAAGCTGGGCTTGAGAGCTATCCTGAGGCCTCTTGGTATACGCTGCGCTTTGTGATACTTTATCATGGTGGATGCGTGCATTCTTTGGTTGATCTCCTTTCTCGTTAAATATAATAGGTGTTTTACTTGTTGTTCTTTGTTTTTTGTATACACTTGTTCTGTTCCTGAAGGTTGAATTAGGGAGTATATTTTCTCGCTGGCTTCCATTGTATAAGCAAAAGTTTCCGCTCTACTGTCTGTAGAGACAGTAATTTCATCGTACTGCATTTTGTTTTTTGTTTTTGTTCTTTCTTTAGCGTGCTACTTATCCTGTGAGGCGGGAAAATGCTGTCAGCTGTGAGTGCAGGATCGTGCACTGCTGTTAATCCTGTGTGTTTTTTCTTTACTTTCGTGCCTCCAGGGTTCACCCCCCGTCTGGGGCGATAAGTCTATAAGCTGCAAGTAGCAGTGATACCTAGTTGGGTATTACTGTCCCCCTGGGCACCGATTTGTGCTGTACACCCAGCTCAAAAGTTCAATTCAAAGATAAAGTTCAAAATGACTTAAAATGATGCTTCTTCATAATTGTGTTTATTTATCCATAATTTCATTAATTCCTCATTAAATCCAATGCATTTCAGCAGTTATTACTGCCTTCATCAGGGAAATAAGTTCTACAATAATCAGAAAATGAAAAAATCAACATCAGTAATATCATCAATCTCATTACATATACTATTGTTCAACATGTTAACTCATTCGTATTTGGATTTTTATGAAACTCTAAGTTGATTTAATGTGCGCTTAGTTTTGTGTGTCTCTCATTAAAACGTTGGAACTGTCTAAAGGTAACATCGAAATAGCTTTCACTGAGCGTGTGCTTTACGAGGATAGTGCTATAGATTACTATGGCGGGTGTTCACCGTCTACGTGTTTACTCTTCAGTCACCGCTATGGTGTCATTACAACCTCGCTTTACGCGCTGGCCTGTCAGTTTAAACGTCTGGTGTAATGTTCGCTCAAACACCATGTCTACACACAATGCAGGCCTCTAGTTTCTGAGCGGTTTACGCGCTTACTGTGTTTTAACCCCCCGTTTTTTAAAATTCAAATGAGTTTCCTATCATCAACCTCTCCAATAGAGAGTTAAGTAGGGAGTAACAAGAAGTTCTTAAAAAAGGTTTTAATTTTGCCCCCACAAATCCACATAATGCTTTTGAATTAGAAAGTGACCTAAAAGTTTTTTTTAGAAAAATACGCTTAAACTAATTTTTTGTAGACAAGAGCTATACACCTCCCCTTAACATTACGGGGCTCAAACACAAATCCACCTCTATCCCCACCTTGAACCAACTAGATAAAAATGTTGAAATTTTTGAAAGATTGGTAGAGCTGGAAATTAAAAAATTAAGCAGAGACAGAAACACTTTTAAATTTAACAATAACCTTAACAAGGAACAGAGAAAGGCTATGATGGATTTACAAAATAATTGTATTGTATTGTATTGTATCGGGATTTATATAGCGCTCGGTTGCCCCAGCAAAGGGGCGTCCCGGCGCTGCGAGTGAAACTAAAAACAGAAGGGGAATACCAGAAAAGAAGAGGAGCAGTTACTGAAAGAGGTGAGTTTTGATGGCTTTTCTAAAAGCCTAAAGATCCTGCATGCCACGAATAGTTTCCGGAAGGCTGTTCCAGAGCTTGGCAGCGAGCGAGCTGAAGGAACGACCGCCCATTCTGGCTAGATTGGTACGGGGAATGACCACCAGATGTTGTCCTGCTGACCGCAGTGGCCTTCCAGGGATATACTTCGTCAGGAGGGGGCACAACATTGGTGGGGAGGCGGATTTAAGGATTTTGAAGGCGAGACAAAGTGCCTTAAACTGAATCCTTTTTCCCACCGGGAGCCAGTGCAGTTTTTTCCGAACTCCCGCCACTGAGGAGTGGCGGGGAAGACCTACCAATGCTCTGGCAGCAGCATTCTGTACTCTCTGAAGTCTGACCACTTCCGCCTGATTAGCGCCCAGTAAAAGGGAGCTGGCATAATCCAGTCTAGAAAGAATAATAGCTTGGACAATAACCTGGCGGGTGTGACAGTTGAAGAACTTCAGCGTAGGTCTTAGATTTCGCAGAATGCCAAAGCAGATAGCTGCAACTTTTTTTGTGTGATGAGTAAATTTCAGTGCAGAGTCGACCCAGACTCCTAGATTTTTCACACAATCCTTAGGCTTAGGCGGTTGGCCTAAAGTATCAGGCCACCAGTTACCGCCCCAGGCTGCGGTGTTTTTCCCCAAGAGCAGAATTTCCGTTTTTCCAGCATTGAGCTGGAGGAAATTCGCCGTCATCCAGTTGGTGATGTCAGTCAGGGTCTGCTTGAAGTGATGGGCCTCCAGACCGTTGTTACCATTGAGAGCCACCACCAACTGGGTGTCGTCTGCATAAGATACTAACGTCAGACCACTCTGTTTGGCCACTTCGGCTAGTGGTCGGACGTAAACATTGAACAGGGTGGGGCTCAGAGAAGACCCCTGAGGCACCCCCTGTCCGATGTTGTGCTCTTTTGAGATGTAAGGGGGGGTGGACACTTTAAAGGATCTGTTAGCAAGGAAGTCTTTAAACCATCCCAGGGCCTTACCTATAATTCCAGCTTCCTCCAATCTCATTAAGAGGACCTCGTGTGACACCGTATCGAAGGCAGCACTAAGATCCAACAGGATCAGTGCTGCCGTTCCGCCGGTGTCAAGAATGGTACGGAGGTCCTCTGTGACACTAAGCAAGGCTGTCTCGGTGCTGTGGCCCGCTCTAAACCTGTGTTGAGAGTCGTCCAGAATGTTATTGGTTAGGAGGAAGTTGGTGAGGATGGTGTTAACATGTGCTTCCATGATTTTAGCTGGCCAAGGGAGAAGGGAGATGGGCCGAAAATTTTCAGGAAGGGTAGGATCCAGAGTGGGCTTTTTCAAAATGGGAGATACCCATGCCTGCTTCCATTTAGAAGGAATTTTGGCCGTCGAAAGAGACCGATTAATAATATTTCGTAATGGTTCCGTGATAAGCTCATTGGCTGCACGGAAGGTCTCAGGTTTTAAGGGATCGGCCGGGGAGCCAGATTTTATTTTTTTACAGATTTTATTGAAGCTCACACGTTCTAGTGCGGGAAGGGAAGACAGACAAGGTCTGCTAGGGTCTAGCATAACGGAAGGCTGAGGGGAGTGGGGGAAGGTCTCGTAAATTTTCTTTATTTTATCAGTAAAAAAATTGGCCATGTTATTACATAGATCTAAAGAGGTGACAACAGAAGTGGTGGCTTTCTTTGCAGTAAGATCTTTTACAATTTTGAAAACAGTTTTAGAGATATTAGTACTGTTATTGATTTCAGTGGCGTAATAAGCCGCCCTCGCTCTACAGACCTGGCGATGGTAGGTTTTCTGCAACTGAGCGTAGGCATGCTTGAGGTTGGCATCATAATTTTTCCTCCATCCTCTTTCCGCCTTTTTACACTCCTTTTTCAGCGTGGCTAAGTCTGAATTATACCAGGGGCTGGCCCCATGGGCGCGGACTTTAACCCACTTAACTGGGACCAAGGAATCCAGAGCTTGGATTATCCATTGGCAAAACTGATCGTACCCTAGGTCACTGTCGTCACTCAAAGGAGGAGGATTAGTCCTTAAGAGGTCATAAAGCTCCTCCAGGCGGAGTTTTCTCCACGGACGCTTCTGGACTTGAGGGGTGCGTGCCAATGCAGGAGTGGATTTGCAAGGGACTGTCATGATCACCAAATGGTGGTCGGTCCACACCATAGGGATAGGTGCATCGACGATCCCATTCTCAATATTGGAGAAAATGGGATCAAGAAGGTGCCCCGCTCTATGGGTGGGGCCACTCACAAGTTGATTAAGCTGGAGGGCGGAAAGATCCGCCAAGAGGGTGGAAATTTTAGGTTCCGTGTCCCGGTCGAAGTGTAGGTTAAGGTCGCCTATGATCGTAAAATTGGAGGATTTAGTGATGTTAGTGTCCAGGTGATGTAGGAGCGAGTTGGTAAAAGGAGTGTCCGCGCCAGGGGGTCTATAAATCAAGAGGCCTGTAGCGCAGAATTGAGGGTTGGCTTTAACAGAAAACCTAGCACTTTCGCTGCCCCTAATGTCAGCTTTAGTTAATTGACAGGCGAGATGCGATTTAGCTATAAGTGCGAGTCCACCCCCTCTAGAATTCCTGTTAACAGTATATGTAGTGAACCCGGTAGGGGTGGCAAGGTTGATGACCGAGTCCATGTCGTCATGGAGCCACGTCTCGGTTATAAACAAGGCGTCAAGGGAATAATCCGCTAGAAGGTCATGTATGTCAAGATGATGCTTCTGCATCGATCTGACATTCAGGTGACCCATCCTAAGCGTAGTATGTGTGGATTGAGGGGGTTTTAAGTTTAGTTTAGTGAATGTACACAACTTGGAAGGGTGGGGCAGTGGGTGCAATATATGAGCAGGGTTTCGCCTGGTACAGGTGCAAGTCTGATGTTGTAGGTTCCATAACTCTTGCTTAGAGTAGCGCATCTAGCCCTGCAGATTTACAGCCCCAATATAGCAGGGGGTCTGGCGCCTGGCGCGGCCTTAGCGCGGACGGGCGCAGACGGGCTGACTCTGGCCAGACTCCGGCGCTAGGGACGGCGCTCCCGCAAACGCGACCGCTAGCGCGGGAGACTGCTGTTTCCTTTTATGGGGACACTAGAGCGCTCCCACCGCTCTTGCCCTCACAAAGATGGCCGCCGTGAAAATACCTTCCAAGCCCTTCAAAAGCCCCAAAACGGCCGATAGAGCCGTGCAAATGCGGCGAAAATGAGTGCAGGTAGGCTAAGAGAATGCTGTCTGCAACACAGTATGGAATGAGGATTTAACTATAAAACCCGCCGATAAGGGCGGGGGGTAGTTATATTTAATACCAGCAAATATGAGGAGAAAATGAGAGCTTTATTAAACATTAAAGAACACTACCAACGTAGCCATTTCATGGAATTAGGGAAGTTAAAAAATGAGGTAAATGATCTACTCTGGAGAGGGAAACAGGAAGGATCCATTAGTGAAAATGAGTATAAATATATGTTTAAATCCCATCCTGTAACTCCAGCTATTTATGGACTACTGAAAATACACAAAAACGTGGAGAATCCCCCAATGAGACCCATCATTAGTAGTATCGGCTCTATATTAGAACCTTTGAGCCGATACGTGGACTTCTTTTTAAAACCATTAGTGAGGCAACAGAAATCATACCTCAAAGACACGGCGCATGCCATCTCTGTGTTCGAGGGTAGGGACTTCAATAGGGTGACCCAGATTCTGGTCACCCTAGATATTGAAGCCCTTTATACCAACATTGCCCAGGACAGCACCCTCAAAGTAACTGATGCCATTATTAAAGAAGAAGACCTGGGTGGTGGCAACAAGAACTTTATTATGGCCTGCATTAAACTAATCCTTACGAGAAATCTCTTCCTGTTCAAGGATGAACTTTACTTACAGATCAAGGGGACCAGCATGGGGGCCACATGTGCCCCCAGTCTGGCCTGCCTTTACGTGGGAGACTTTGAACAGCACCACATTTATGATGAGGCAGCTCCCTTTTTAGGTCTCGCCTTTTCCATTCCGCAGGAATAGGAAATGGAGAGAATTCAAGTGCTCAAAATACTAGTGAAACTACTGCTTTTTCCGTGCGGCTTTCTTCGAGTTCACGTGGGCACAGGCACGCGCTTTTGTGCCATAAACTTTTTTTTTCCGAGCTTTGTTTTTTTTTCATTGGCTCTTCACTTTGTCCACACCTCATTGAAGCCCCTCCCTCCACCCACCTTCTCTCTGTCCTGCGCGTGCCTCTTGCTTATCTCACCGTAGCTTGACAACATTCAGACGTGCACTCTTTCTAAGCATACCACCCTGTCTTTCACTTGCAGAAACATGTACACCAAAAGAAACAGCCCACAGACTCTCTCTGTTCCATTCACGCACGGCAACACGCACACGCGCGTGCCTCTTGCTTATCTTATCCCATTCACGCTCGGCAACACGCACAACAAACACAAAGAGCCCACAGACTCTCTCTCTATCCCATTCACGCACGTCAACACGCACACGTTGACAACATTCAGACGTGCATCTTCCAAGCATACCCCCCCTGCCTTAGCTTCTCTCTCATTTTTCATTCATCTGCATGTTTTCAACTTTCACTCGCGGAAATACGCACAACAAACACAATCTGCCCACAGACTCTCTCTCCCACCCCACCACATCCCAGTCTCTCTCCTATTCACGCACGGCACGTAGCTTGACAACATTCAGACGTGCACTTTTTCTAAGCATACCACCCTGTCTTCCACTTGCAGAAACACGTACACCAAAACAAACAGCCCACAGACTCTCTCTGTTCCATTCACGCACGGCAACACGCACACGCCCGTGGCTCTTGCTTATCTTATCCCATTCACTCTCGGCAACACGCACAACAAACACAAACAGCCCACAGACTCTCTCTCTATCCCATTCACGCACATCAACACGCACACGTTGACAACATTCAGACGTGCATCTTCCAAGCATACCACCCCTGCCTTGGCTTCTTTCTCATTTTTCATTCATCTGCACGTTTTTAACTTTCACTCGCGGATATACGCACAACAAACACAATCTGCCCACAGACTCTCTCTCCCACCCCCCCACATCCCAGTCTCTCTCCTATTCACGCACGGCACGTAGCTTGACAACATTCAGACGTGAACTTTTTCTAAGCATACCACCCTGTCTTCCACTTGCAGAAACACGTACACCAAAACAAACAGCCCACAGACTCTCTCTGTTCCATTCACGCACGGCAACACGCACACGCCCGTGCCTCTTCCTTATCTTATCCCATTCACGCTCGGCAACACGCACAACAAACACAAACAGCCCACAGACTCTCTCTCTATCCCATTCACGCACGTCAACACGGACACGTTGACAACATTCAGACGTGCATCTTCCAAGCATACCCCCCTGCCTTAGCTTCTCTCTCATTATTCATTTATCTGCACGTTTTTTACTTTCACTCGCGGAAATACGCACAACAAACACAAACTGGCCACAGACTCTCTCTTCAAACGTGCATCTTCCAAGCATACCCCCCCCTGCCTTAGCTTCTCTCTCATTATTCATTTATCTGCAAGTTTTTAACTTTCACTCGCGGAAATACGCACAACAAACACAATCTGCCCACAGACTCTCTCTCCCAGCCCCCACATCCGAGTCTCTCTCCTATTCACGCACGGCACGTAGCTTTACAACATTCAGACGTGCACTCTTTCTAAGCATACCACCCTGTCTTTCACTTGCAGAAACACGTACACCAAAACAAACAGCCCACGGACTCTCTCTGTTCCATTCACGCACCGCAACACGCACACGCCCGTGCCTCTTGCTTATCTTATCCCATTCACGCCTGGCAACATGCACAAAAACACAAACAGCCCCCAGACTCTCTCTCTATCCCATTCACGCACGTCAACACGCACACGTTGACAAAATTCAGACGTGCATCTTCCAAGCATACCCCCCTGCCTTAGCTTCTCTCTCATTTTTCATTCATCTGCACGTTTTTAACTTTCACTCGCGGAAATACGCACAACAAACACAATCTGCCCACAGACTCTCTCTCCCACCCCCCCACATCCCAGTCTCTCTCCTATTCACGCACGGCACATAGCTTGACAACATTCAGACGTGCACTCTTTCTAAGCATACCACCCTGTCTTTCACTTGCACAAACACGTACACCAAAACAAACAGCCCACAGACTCTCTCTGTTCCATTCACGCACGGCAACACGCACACGCGCGTGCCTCTTGCTTATCTTATCCCATTCACGCCCGGCAACACGCACAACAAACACAAACAGCCCACAGACTCTCTCTCTCTATCTCATTCACGCACGTCAACACGCACACGTTGACAACATTCAGACGTGCATCTTCCAAGCATACCCCCTGCCTTAGCTTCTCTCTCATTATTCATTTATCTGCACGTTTTTCACGTTCACTCGCGGAAATACGCACGACAAACACAATCTGCCCACAGACTCTCTCTCCCACCCCCCCACATCCCCGTCTCTCTCCTATTCACGCACGGCACGTAGCTTGACAACATTCACACGTGCACTCTTTGTAAGCATACCACCCTGTCTTTCACTTGCTGAAACACATACACCAAAACAAACAGGCCACAGACTCTCTCTGTTCCATTCACGCATGTAAACACGCACACCATATCTCCTTTCTCATTCATCTGCACGTTTCCCCCCCCACACGCTCTCCCATTTACGCACGGAAACACGCACACCATAGCTTCTTTCTCATTCAGCTGCACGTTCTCCCACCCCAGCTTCTACTTTTATGCCCGCTTTTCTCTGAAAACATTTTAAAACACAACCAACAGTCCCCAAACTTTTTCACATTCATGCACGCCATGTGCTTCTTCCTTCTACCCTCTCTAAGGTGGGGAGGGGGCGAGAGAAAAACGTCTGGGGCCTAACCACCCCAGGAGACTGTATTGCTTTCATCACAGTCGTAAAGATTCTAATCTCTTGTCGGCCATCCGTTGTGAAATGCAAATCTAAACTAAAGGGACCGAAAGTCGCCTTCTCACCGAAAAGCATAAAAAAACAAGGGAAGCAACTTTAGAAACACTGTGTAAAGCACGATGTTCCTTTACACCTTCTATTACATGCAGGTAAAATGGTATTTTGTTAATTTATACGTTTGTTAGTGCAAAGTTACACACCAAACACGCATAGCACCATCCGCAAGTGCCTGCTTAGGCCATGCACACACACACACCAACACTGCAAATGCCTTGAATTTTTACGTGTAAATGCTAAGATAAACTAAAGTGGGCGAAACTCGCCTTCGCACCGAATACCATAAAATACACGGGAACCAAATTTAGAAACACTCTGGAAAGCAACACGTTCTTTTACTCAATCTATTACATGCAGGTAAAATGGTATTTTGTTAAATTGTACGTTTGTTCGTGCAAAGTTACACACCAAACAAACCTGTATAGCACCAGCCGTAAATGCCTACTTAGGCCATTCACACACAGCAACACTGCAAATGCCTAGACATTTTTTTACGTGTGTGGAATAAGGAAAATACCACATTCAGTATGAACCCCCCCAAAAAAGGTACTAGGATTACGCGAAACACTTTTGTATTTGTATAATAGTGTTGGCAGTGCTGCTTTAACACTTACTCACACTTTATATCGCCATATTTTGAGAAACCTCAATCGTGCAAATATTCTGGGACTATCCACAGCCATCACTCCCACTGCACACAGGCCTCACTCAGTGCACACAGCCTTCAATCACACTGCACAAAGTCTTCGATCGCACTGCATACAGGCCTCACTCACTGCATACAGCCGTCACTCAGTGCACACATCCCTAACTCACACTGCACACAGGCTTCACTCACTGCACACAGGCCTCACTCAGTGCAATCAGCCTTCTATCAGACTGCATACAGTCCTCACTCACACTGCACACAGGCATAACTCAGTGTACACAGCCTTCAATCACACTGCATACAGTCCACAATCAGTCCATACTGCACACACTCAGTTCACACAGACATAACTCACAGAGCACACAGCTCTCACTCAGTGCACACAGCTCTCACTCAGTGCACACAGCTCTCACTCAGTGCACACAGCTCTCACTCAGTGCACACAGCTCTCACTCACCCTGCACACATGCCTCACTCACACTGCAAACAGGCGTTACTCAGTGCAAGCATGCCTCACTCACTGCACACAGCCCTCACTCACACTGCACACAGGCCTCACTCAGTGCATTCAGCCTTCTATCACACTGCATACAGTCCGCACTCAGTGCATACTGTACACACTCAGTGCATACTGCACACACTCAGTGCACACTGCCCTAACTCACAGTGAACACAGCACTCACTCACTGCACACAGCACTCACTCGCACTGCACACAGGGATCACTCACACTGCACACAGGCCTCACTCAGTGTACACAGCCAATACGCACAACAAACACAATCTGCCCATAGACTCTCTCTCCCACCCCCCCACATTCCAGTCTCTCTCCTATTCACGCACGGCACGTAGCTTGACAACATTCACACGTGCACTCTTTGTAAGCATACCACCCTGTCTTTCACTTGCAGAAACACGTACACCCACACAAACATCCCACAGACTCTCTATGTTCCATTCACGCACGGCAACACGCACACACGCATGCCTCTTGCTTATCTTATCCCATTCACGCCCGGCAACACGCACAACAAACACAAACAGCCCACAGACTCTCTCTCTATCCCATTCACGCATGGCAACACGCACAACAAACAGGTCACACAGAACACAGACTCTCTCCCATTCACGCACGTAAACACGCACACCATATCTTCTTTCTCATTCATCTGCACGTTTCCCCCCCTCCCACACGCTCTCCCATTTACGCACCGAAACACGCACACCATAGCTTCTCTCTCATTCAGCTGCACGTTCTCCCACCCCACCTTCTACTTTTATGCCCGCTTTTCTCTGAAAACATTTTAAAACACAACCAACAGTCCCCAGACTCTTTCACATTCATGCACGCCATGTGCTTCTTCCTTCTCCCCTCTCTAAGGTGGGGAGGGGGCGAGAGCAAAACGTCTAGGCCCTAACCACTCCAGGAGACTGTATTGCTTTCATCACAGTCGTAAAGATTCTAATCTCTTGTTTGAAAATGTCACATACTGGCACCGTTACATTGATGATATCATCTTTATCTGGAACGGTGCCAGCAGTGAGCTTACCAATTTTCTGGAGTGGCTAAACTTAGGAGATCCCAATTTAAAATTCTCCGCCCACTACAGTGAGGAAAAAGTGGAGTTGTTAGATATTTGCATAAAAAGCGAGAATAACATTCTGGAGGTAGAATTATATACGAAGCCCACAGATAAAAATTCTTTGCTCCTATATACAAGCAACCACCCCCACTCACAAAAAGACAATATACCCTTCGGGGAATTTCTCAGACTCCGTAGAAATTGTACGACCCTTAAGGATTTCTATGCCCATGCAGAGAACACCAAACAGAAGCTAAAAGCTAGAGGTTATCCGAATAAACTAATAAAAAACGCACTCAAAAGAGCCAGATTTTAAGACAGGGACAGCCTACTAGACCAGAACAAAGAAAAAAAGACAACCTCCCTTGATAAAGTAGTATTTGTAACACAATATACCAACATAAGCAATCAGATTAAAAACGTAGTCAATCGCAACTGGAAAATTCTAAACTATAATTCCAATAATCAAATGCAGAAACCTTTATTTTCCTTCAGGAGGAATAAAACGATCAGGAACTCCTTGGTGAAAACCTATAGGGTGCCCAAGACGATTAAAAAAACAATGACAGGAGGGCATGCTGTGGGAAACCGCAAATGTGGTACATGTTCCATATGCCCCCACTGCATAGAAACCAAGGAAATAAACTTTGCAGGAAAAAATCTAAAATCCAAATCACTGAATAGCTGTCGAAGTAAGAACATCATTTATCTCCTGATATGTCCCTGCGGACTAAGCTTCGTAGGCGAGACCAGTAGAGAGCTTCGAACTAGAGTAGTGGAGCATGAATCAGCAATTAGAAACAAGAAGGCCAATGCTCCCCTCGCAGAAAATTATGAAATAAAGGAACACAGTTGTGATGAACTAAATTGGTTCATACTAGAAAAAATTACTATTGATAGAAGAGGAGGAGACATTGACAGTAAACGTAAAACCAGGGAACTATGGTACATGTGCTATTTAAATACAATAGAAGCAGGACTCAACATGAGGGAGGATTGGGCCAGAATTCTGTGAGACAAATTACAGGAAATTTACCCCTCTGCCCACTCAGAAATTCGCTCTTTGGCAAAATAATATTATCATACAACAGAATAGTAAATAATTTAAATTAACCTCCTTTTAGTCTAGAAGTTAACAACAACTTAGAAGATATGTATCCCTTTCCTGTGATAACACCCTCCTGCCATAATACTATCATGTAAAGGACAAGTACACAACCTAATACCTTTGAGCTTATGGGGAAGAAGAAATTCGAACAATAGATGGATAAAGCTAAAATATATATCTGTCCCCCCCTTGTGTGGCCACTGTCTCCACATTAACATTTAGAATTTATCCTATGGAGAGGGCACAAAACATCAAGCTGCTTTTCCCCACATAGTATCTAACGCATGATGCGTACGACCCGGCATCTTCCCCACACGCATAGAACCAACGACGTAAGATGAACTTAGTAGCCAATAGAATGGAATTTTTTTAAAAAGCCGCGTACCGCCAATGAATGCAAAATCAGGGCAGGACAGTAATTAGTAACATCCACAACCATTGGCTGTCCTAATGTCAGTTACGTCTGCCCGCCCAGCACGATACACACCAACTGGGCTGCGGACGTAACAGGGAACTGCTAATTTACATAATAGGATATCTAAAAAACCAATCATAGTATCCCACGCAATAGTTAAAAAGACGTTACGGCGGGAAACAAACAGCTGTGACAGATGAAGCAGGACTGCAGGAAATCACTATTCGAACAAACGGTAAGGGCTTAATCTTGCCAATAGCCGATAGACTCCACAGACAATAGTTAGAATTTTGTGTGATTGAACTCCCTTATTTTTATTTTTATTCTTACAGTTTAAATACCAGCAGTCCCGAAATTTCGCCAGTTAATCCATTAGGAACAACTAGACAGCCGCAAATAATCGGTCCTTAAGCGAACTAGCGAGCGAACTTCATATCCCACAGGAATTAACAAAAGGTAAATAAAGTAAGAGGAGACAGTTTATATAAGAATGTCAATTGTGATAGAAGCAATTAGAACTTTCTGCCTTCATTTTAGATTGGCTTCCAATAAAAGACATCGCTCCCTAAGGGAAGTAATTATGGAAGAATAAAACGCTCTTACAAACATCTAGGACAGATCCACCCAAGGTGAGCAGCCACATTTTCGGGTGTCTAATGACCTGATAGAGTAAGGTCTCAACTAAGACACCAATTCATGCATTTATCAAAAAAAAAATTCCTTGATACCTAGAGCCCACGTGAGATATTAATAGAAAAGACAGAAGGCACTCACCGGTCATGATAGCATCTGAAATAATACACACGGCAAGCTAACAAAGGTACATTAGATGTCTATGTCTCAAAAACTAACTGGGTCCCATAACCAATAATAACATCAGATAATGTGATAACTATAGAATAATGTCCTAAAAAGAATATGGATACTTTTAAGACCATTGAATCAACCAATACCCACGAGTATTGGGACACGGTCTGATAAAGAAAGAGTGGTAATGATTCTAATGTACTCAAGAAGGTTTCTAATTGTATTATATGTTTCGGATGTAATGTTACACATGTAATGTTATAGATATGATGTTAAAGTATAGCATTTACATCTACTAGATGAACAAAATGTGAAATGATTTATTTAAAAAAAAGAATAGAATCTAATTTTGTATATCTTTATAGGGGAAAGACAAATAACCCTGTCAGAGACAGACAAAACAAATTTGTCTTGAAAAAGATGGTGTAAAACTTTCAAGCCATCGAAACGTGTTGACGCATTCATCTGTACCATCTCGTAAAACACATCTTTGTCAATCATCAAGTATTTGAAAGTAGATGACACCATGTGGTTATGGAACATAGGAGATGTACAAAGAGTAATGACAAATTGAAGTCATACAACATGTTCTGTCTTGTGTAAATTATGCTGGTCATAATTGTGTGATTGTGTTTCATGTGATTTTATCTATTCTCTTTAATTGTAGTAATCAAAAATTGCACATATTTTTAATGATTTTATATTCAAGATGTCTGTTTAATAAATTTCTAATTTTCTAAATTTATGTATGTTGTTATATTATATTGTCATTGTGGGGCGCATTAATACACATCTCGGTCTAGGGAAATCTTGCTCTTCACAGAGCTTCAACCTGGCCAGAAAGTGTGGGTCATGGCCCCAGTGGAGCCCTGTGTGCTCCAAGATAAGTGGATCGGACCTTTTGAGGTTGTGGAGTGCAAGAGTCCAGTTACCTACTTGGTTAACTTGCGGTCTCCTAGGAACCCCTTGAGGGTCCTACATGTCAACTGCCTTAAGCCCCTCTTAGAGAGGTCTGAAGTGGGCATGCTCTTGGCAACAAATGCTGGGATGGAGGAGACTGAGCCTCTTCCCGACCTCCTGTCAGCCTCAGAGTAAGATGGGTCAGTGGATGGTGTTAACCTCTCTTCCACCCTGATCCATGAGCAACAGAATGACTGCCGCCAGTTGCTGAGACAGTTTTCTGATCTGTTCTCCCTGGTTCCTGGTGTCACAGATTGGTGCGTCCATGATGTGGAAACAGGAGACAGCTTACCTGTGAAGCACAAGTCTTACAGGGTAACTGATAGGGTGAGGGCTTACATCAAAGAGGAGGACTCAAACATGCTTGCGCTGGGGGTGATTGAGTCCTCCAGCAGTCCTTGGGCCAGCCCAGCGGCCTTGGTCCCGAAGGCTTCAGCGCCGGGTGCCACACCTGAACTCAGGTTCTGTGTGGACTACAGAGGGCTCAATTCAGTCACGAAGACTGACGCGCACCCCATCACCAGAGCTGATGAGCTCATTGATCGGCTAGGGGCTGCACGGTACCTCAGCACGCTTGACTTAACGTCTGGGTACTGGCAGTTCACCTTGATTGATGGGGCAAAGGAGAAGTCAGCATTCTCCACACCAGATGGGCATTTCCAGTTCCGTGTTATGCCCTTTGGGATGAAGAATGCCCCTGCCACCTTTCAGAGGTTGGACAACCAGGTGTTGGTTGGACTGGATGAATTCAGTGCCGCCTACATGGATGACATCGCAGTGTTCAGTGCCAGTTGGGAGAAACATCTGCACCACCTCTGGGAAGTAATGTTGGCGCCGCGGAAGGCAGGCCTCACGATCAAGGTGAGTAAGTGCCAGATCGGGCACGGTTCCGTGTTGTACTTGGGGCACCAAGTTGGGAGCGGCCAGGTGGCACCCCTACAACCCAAGATTGAAACTATCCTGGCTTGGGAGCCACCCAAAACCCAGACAGAGGTGAGAGCCTTTTTAGGACTCACAGGGTATTACAGGAGGTTTGTCAAAGGGTATGGCAACATTGTTACCCCCTTGACAGAGCTGACTTCATGGAAGCAGTCCAAGAAGGTGATTTGGACTGACACATGTCAGAAAGCTTTTAAGGCCCTGAGAAGGTGCCATGTGCACGGCGCCCAAGCTCCTGGCACCCAACTTCTCAAGAGACTTTATCATTCAAACTGACACTTCAGAGCATGGTGTAGGGGCTGTTCTGTCACAGATGAATGAGGAGGGCCTAGATCAACCTGTAGCTTTCATTAGTAGGAGGTTACTTCCACGGGAACAGAGGTGGAGTGCTATTGAGCGTGAGGCATTTGCTGTGGTCTGGGCACTGAAGAAGCTGAGACCATACCTGTTTGGGACTCACTTCTGGGTTCAGACAGACCACAGGCCCCTCAGATAGTTGGTGCAAATGAGGGGTGAAAATCCAAAGCTGTTGAGGTGGTCCATTTTCATACAGGGTATGGACTTTACGGTGGAACACCGCCCTGGTACAGAACACGCCAATGTTGATGGTCAGTCCAAATTTTTCCGCCTTAGTGAAGAGAACTCCCAGGAGTTAAGGTAGTTCTCGCCACATTTCAGCTGGAGGGGACACGTGTTAGACCTGGCACCATTGGCGTGGGTCTCCCTTCCATTTTTGCTGTTGCCTCATGTATTTTTGCTGGTGTTAGATGCTTTGGGCACTGTGCCACTGCTGTCTTGTGCCACAGTGCAAGTGCTCCCTATTGTAAAATGATGTATTAATCAGTGGTTCCATGTTTGGCTATTTGGTTTACTTGTCAGACCCTAGTACAGTGCACTGAGTGTGCCCTGGCGGGTAAATCAAAATGCTGCTGGTTGAGCAACCCACAAAAGCAGACTTGTAAAATGTGCCTAAGGTTTGCCATTGCAGAGCCTGTGTGCAGTCTGGTACTGTCACACTGACTGGGTAAGTGCACCCACTTGCCAGTCCCTAAACCTTCCCTTTTCTTCATATCAGTCACCCCTATAGTAGGCCTAAAGGCAGGGTGCATTGTAAGTATAAGGTAGGACATGCCCTGGTGTGTGTGGCATGTCCTAATAGTGAATTACAGCCATTTTCGTATTTCATTATTGCAAGGTTACCTGTTCTCCATAGGCCAGAATGGGCTGTTAGAATTATTACATTTTATAATCCTAACTGACTCATAGAACATGGTAGAAATTCGAGTTTAGTATGCCTGAACTCAGAATGATAAAACACAACTTTTAGTGAATTTGTTTTTAATATTCTGTGTTTGCAAATACCACTTTTAGAAAGAAGGTATTTGCTTGTCTAACCTTTCAAGCCTGCCTCTGCTACATTGTGTATTCCTTGTCTGGTTTTGTGAGTGACAGGGCTGGGGGATTCCAAGAGACAGGATGAGTCAGCCCAGTGGTGAATAGAGAGATCTGCACCTAGATGGGAGGGAGGAGTTGCATCTGAACCTTGCATAGGGCTTTGCCTGCCTTCCACAATGCGGGCTCCACCTCCTGGGGAGAGGCTGATGTCTCTGCCCTGCACACTGAAAGAAGAGAAGGAGTCCTGTAAACAAAGTGCTCCAGGACTGTACCTGCCTTCCACAATGCTGGCTCCACCTCCTGTGGGGCATCTGATGTTTCTGCCCTGCACTGTCTGCTCGTGCCAAGCTACCAAGAGGGTGAGCAGGGGTTATTTAGGAGTGTAATCCATTTATCCTGACTAGAGGCAAGGGTCCCTATTAGTCACGAGTGCCTACATGTGCCAACTAGAGACCCCCAAATCTAACACATTCCATATGACCCACCCCAACTTTGATCAGAGCACCACACTCCCTCCTCTGCCATTGTGGATCGAATTCTTACCTCTAAAAGTAACACAAAATAAATAGAGGCCCATACTATTTCTAAACCAGCAAACAATACACATACAATTGTTTTAAAAAGGACTGAAAATGGCTTATAATGAATAATTCAGGGATTATAATCTGAGTTATTCACCACAGTGTTGCAACAGCAGGGATTATTTCTCTCCTGAGATGTCAGCATGTCTAAAGAGTAGGTGGGGAACAACAGAAGGATGTACAGGGCCTGATTAATCTTTGTACGGCGCAAGGAGGGCCTTTGCCATTGCCAAAATGGGAAATAACCATATATACTCTGGAATATTGAGTCCTCTTCTGAATCGTTATACTTGATGCCAGGGAAATTTTTATTCTTCCATTTACCACCTGCTGGTAACATGTGATAAGCAAGAGAGGAATAGCCAACACCGGGGCATGGGACAATGTTGGAGTGTGTCAGGGCACACATAGTGTTTGGTGGTTGGTTGAACCTTTCTAAGGTCCCCCATGTGAATGGAAGAGGTTGGTTGGGGGACAGTAACACCTGGTAATCCTGGGAGAAGGGGCACCAGGCTACTTGGAATCAGCCAGAGTGGTATTCCCCCATCTCTTTGTGTACAGCTCCTTCAAGTCATACTTTGCCCTACATATTATTTTAATGCTTTTTAGGAAAAGAGTGAGTTAATTCTAGCAGAAGTTGGAGAGGGTGGTAGGGCTTCGGGTATTTTGCTACCGTATGCATCGGGGGGATGTGTCTAAGAGAAATGTTTTACTGATTTGCACTGTAACATATATATATATTGTATTCTGTACCTCTTGTAGATGCCTCAGAGTGCAGAAGACCAGGAAGTACCTATTCTTCCAGTGCATGGTTAGGAAAGGATGTCGGCTGCTGTGTCAATTACTTTATAGATTTTTCATATTGTGCATGTCCCAAACTTTTTGCAGCAGCATGTAGCAGCACTGTAACCATGAGCCAGTATGCAAGAGAGCATCTGGAGAATAGCTTTGCAGGCATTGTATACAAACTGGTGTGATGTGATGTCATCTATGTTTCTCTTCCAGAAAGCCCAAGTCTGGAGTGATACAAGTCCATCTCCTGTGGGCACTGTCATGCCACCAGTAAACCATTATTTCAGATCCATGCATGTGCCAGAAAGAAGTTCCTCTCGGCTTTGACTGTTTACAGGGAGCCAGGTTAAATGCCAAACGCAGCCTCCATGAGAGACAGAGGAGCAGCATCAGATCTTTACTGCTTACAGACCACCAAATAAATGCACATTTGGTCCCCAGAGGAGCAGCAGAGGAGCAGCATATGATGTGGACGCCTAGATAAAGTGGTCTATATATTAATATGTAGAACAGGTATGTATATTTTTAGGAAGTGTTAGACCTGGCTTCTTGTGGCGTAGTTTCCCTTGTCTCTTTCTTTAGGGGGATTTGTAGAGCGCGTAGTCACCCAGTGGGTATCCCAGCGCTGAAACCATATTACTCACGAGGGGGTGTAGTCCGGGAAAGTGACAGTTTTAGGGGAAGAGAAGAGTTTTGAGTGCTTTTCTGAACCGAAGGAGGTTAGGTTCTGTCCTAAGGCTCAGGGGGAGTGCATTCCACTTCTTTCCAGTGTTAACTGAGAAGCGGCGGCCACCTGTGCGGACCTTTTTCACTTTAGGGATCGTGATAAGGTTTCCGTGCTCCGAGCGGAGCGCTCTGGTGGGTCTATAGGGGGTGATCCAGTTGTTTAGTATAGGAGGGCCAGTGTTATGAAGAGTCTTGTGAGCAAGGCAGAGGGCCTTAAAAATGACCCTTTCCCTAATCGGGAGCCAGTGCAGCTTCCTGAGCGCAGGCTTGGCAGATGATCTGGCCGGGGTGTTTGTGAGGAGTCGGGCGGCGGCATTTTGAACCTTCTGAAGAGTTTGAAGGGTGGATTCTGGGGCGCCCAGGTAGATAGCATTGCTGTAATCCAGCCTCGATAGAATTAAGCCCTGGATCAGCATGAGACGCGACTGAAAAGGTAGAAGTGGAATTACCTTCCTGCAAGATTTAAGTAAACCGTAGCAGGTGCCGGCCGTCTTTCTAGCCTGGGTCCTGAAGGTGAGGTCAGTCTCCAGCCACACTCCAAGACTTTTGACCTCCTTCTTGGGAGTGGGGGGTTCGCCCATGCAGGCGGGCCAGATGTGAGAGGGGAGGTTCGCGTTTTTTTGTCCAAGGAGCAGAATCTCTGTTTTGGAGCCATTTAGCTTCAAAGCAGAGTCACTCATCCACTGATATACGTTGGTAAGGCAGTCGTGGAGATTGGAGGGCTCAAGCTTGGGGTGGGAGAGTGTCACCACCAGTTGTGTATCGTCGGCGTAGCTGACGATAGTGACTCCAAAGGGTGAGACGAGTCCCTCCAGTGGGGCCATGTAAACGTTAAACAACGTGGGGCTCAGGGAGGAGCCCTGAGGCACGCCACACTGGAGGGGGATGGAGGGGGAGCGGCTTTCGCCTTCCCAAACTTGGTAGGAGCGGCGGGAGAGAAAGGACGCAAGCCACCTCTGAGCTCTGCCTTTAACCCCAACAGTCCCAAGACGGTGGATTAGGACCTGGTGACTGACCGTGTCAAAGGCCGCACTGAGGTCTAGGAGGACCACTGCCACTGATCCTCCTGTATCGATGATTTCCCTGGTTCTTTCTACTGCCACGAGGAGGGCGGTGTCCGTGCCCTGACCTGGTCTAAAGCCTGTCTGCGAGTCGTTGAGAAGATGGTTTGACTCGAGGTAGTGTGACAGCTTTTTATTTACCAACTTTTCGGCGACTTTACCTATCCAAGGTAGAAGTGAGATAGGTCTATAGTTGGAGAGGTCTGTGGGGTCAAGCGACGGTTTTTTGAGCAGCGCTTTGACGACAGCTTCCTTCCAGTTAGATGGAACCTCTCCCTGTTCCAGTGAGATATTGATCAGGGCTGTCAATTGGGGCACTATAGTATGCGTGATGTTTTTAGCGAAACGTATGGGAACTGGGTCGCTAGGGGCACCGCTCTTAGTTGAGGTAAGTATGACTCTCACTTCTTCTTCTGAGACTGGGCCAAGTGCCTCCAGGGAGGGTTTGTCGTCGGGGGGTGTCTGCTCTTTGGCTCTCACCAAGGAGTCAGAGTTGGGAGGTGGGAGGGAAATGAGAATTTTTTTTATTTTGTCGTCAAAGAAGGTGGCCAGCTTGACGCATTTTTCCTCGGCTTCATTGGGGTCCATGGGTTTCTGTGGGGGTTCCGGGACGTGGAGGAGTTCTTTGAGAATGGAGAAAGTCTCCTTGGATGAGCAGGCGGAAGTTTTTATCTTTTCCTCATAATAAGTCCTTTTGGTGTCATGCAAAGCTAGTTTGTAGGCTTTCATGGAGCGGTAGTAGGCGCTTTTCTCTTCTGTTGACTTGTTTTTCCTCCACGAGCGTTCTGTCTTTTTACATTGTTTTTTAAGGGCTGTAAGGGCAGGTGTGTACCAAGGGGAGTGGTCTCTTTGCGCCTGACCTTTTTTTGACTGTGTGCTGAACTTCATTTTTGCTGATGTATGACTTTGTTTATTTTACCACTGCTCGACAGCACTAAAGTACATATGGTCTGTGTTTAAAATGTAATGGCATTTGGTTTCTCCAGGATTGGCATATTTGATTTACTGATAAGTCCATAGTACAGTGCACTACCTGTACCCAGGGCCTGTAATTCAAATCTTACTAGTGGGCCTGCAGCACAGATTGTGCCACCCAAACAAGCAGCCCTTCAAAACTGTCATGTTTTAGGGCTGCCACTGCAGAGCCTGTGTGTATAGTTGTAAAACTGCCATGTTAACCTGGCAAGTCCACCTACTTGCCAGGCCCAAACCTCCCCTTTTAGTACATGTAAGGCACCCCCAAGGTAGGCCCAAGTTAGCCCCATGCACATAGTGCAGTGCATGTAAAAGGTAGGACATGTACTTTTGAGTTTTACATGTCTCGCTAGTTAAAGACTGGTACCAAGGTCGACCTTGGTACCATCCATGCCGTTACCCTACTGACAGAACCGAAAATACCTTCTAGTAGGTTCACGATTTTGGAACCGTATCGTACGTGTGGGAGAAGAAACGAATCTGATCTTCCCCACTACAATCTCCTACACCGGAGTGTGACTTCTCTCTAAAGAAAGGGGAACTATCTAAAACACCTTGCAAGAGATACATACAATTAGACAAGAAATCCCCCTAAGAGCCACTGAGGATCGGAGCTAATACCACCTATTGAAACAAAATCTGCCCTGAAGAAACTCCCTGATAGGGAGTGAAACGCATTGGCTGACTTGGTTGCTAATTGTATTATGATTGTTGCTAAAAAAGGAATGAACAATATCAAATAAAAAGAAAATGTTCATACACCCTAAATTGATAGCTCTCTCTTGGACTTCTTTGCCTGTGCGCCCCCATACGAGCCTAACAAAGTACCTGTGATCTGGATTACACAGCGACGCCAATTAGCAGCTGACGTCGAGGGTGGCTGCACAGAAACCTTTATAAGACTTTTTGGAACTGGGTTCTAAGTGCGGCGCTGCAAAGTCCACTGCTACATCTTTGTTAAATACATTGTTTGTTTGCTTGCCATTCCAGTTTGGATCCAACCATATGCAAAACAGTCTTGACCCTGCACTCCATGGAAACAGTCCAGCCTAAACTGCCGGGACCGGTTTCAGAGAATCACCTATCACCAACCGGGCTAGCTTGAAGTCGGTGGCATAGCGAACATGGGACCCACGTCTGGGCATACCCATCCCCCTTAGGGTGACAAATGCAAAAAGAACAGATGATGGAAGGACTGCTGAACGAATCAATCATTCATTCCAGGCACATATCTGTGTTAAATACATTGTTTATCTGCTTGCCATGCCACTCCTGATTGAGCTCATCCAGAGGCAGATCAGTCTTCATCCTGCTCCCTATGGGAAGAGGCCAGCCGGAACTATCAGGCTAGGTCCTCCCTGGACCAGAAACAAGAATCCTAGGACCCGTTCAGGGTGTCACCCCTCATCCGCCAGGCTAGCTTGAAGCTGGTGGCATACTGAGCACGGGACCCACATCTGGACATACCCTTCCCACTTAGGGTGACAAATTAAAAAAGAACAGATGATTGAAGGAATGCTGACAGAACTTGCCTCTTGTTGCTGAAGTCTAAGGAACATCAAATACTTCACCTGCATCTTGCTACTAGCACATGGGCTTCTCTGTTGAGTCTTGACCTGTAAAGTGGTGCCATTCCCAGTCCTGGGCCCTTGGATGTGAATTTGGTGCTGCAAACCAAGACAATCGATACTTAAAACCGAGTGTTATTCTGAACCAGCGCCTTCTCCAAAATTGCTGCATCGCTGCTGTCTACCCTGATGATGTGGACTCCGCTTGCCGGGTGTGCATGTCACAACGTTGACTTCAATGCAGCTCCAACCGTGCAGCAGTGCCTCTGAAGAACCACGTCTGCTTGAGTCTCGACACTACGCCACTGACATCCCTGGTGCCCTGTCCAGACTTTGCTGCATCCTAAACCCTGCGTGACTTCTGATCGATGCAGCACCTAATGGCAGTTCGCCTCCGACGAGGAGTAATGAAAGGGCTGCACTCTCAACATCAATGCCACCTAAACGACACATCACCTTCTTCATTTCACATAACATAAGGGTAAGATTTAGTGATTGTGAAGAGCTGCACAAATCTGGTCTTTTCTCCAATGGATTCTGATATCTATTTTGTGAAACAGAAATATGGTTGAATGGTTTTAATCAGTGCATGGATTAAAGCACTATTAAACCACTAGATCAGACCTTTTTCTAATTAAAAGCTTTATTAGTATGATTATGTATTTGACAAGGGTGCACTTCTTGGTAATCTCTAAAGAGATCACAGGCATGGAAAAGGACTGAGCACCATTTGCCCTTCTGTGCAGGCATTCTGCAAAGCGATAGGAAGTGTGAGAAGCTACCTTCTGTTTTCAGGTGGCTGTTAATATTTAAATGTGACCTTTATAATACTACTTATCGGGAGCAGCCTTAAAATGGGACCGATGACCTGTAACAATGGAGAGGTCTTTTAACAACAGCTATAGCCAGAGGAATCAGGGATCCAATACTAGCAGAACAGATGATGAAAGGATTGCTAAAAAAAATTCAACATTCTCCTCCAGTCACAGATCTGGGTTAAATCCATCTTTTTTTGCTTGCCAAGCCATTCCAGCTTGTGCTGCTGGAAGAAAGCGCCAGAAGCACAAACTCCCATAGGGAAATGGGAATTTGTCACTGCACCATGTGTGGTCACATTGCAATAGGTCGGTTCCTACACCAGAACGGTGTCGGGCGGATCGTAATTAGGGCCTAGGTGCCATTTTGTATGGCACTTGTAACTCCTCAGTGAAAGACAAATCTGCTATTGATACCTACCTATTTATCTTCCTATAAACCCATTTAAGAATACATGTGGCATTTTGTGTTGTGTTTAGAATGCTCCCCTTTAGACTCTCTGCTACATATCCCAACAGATATTGTGAAACAAGATCTCAGTTGTTACTGATCATTACAGTAAAGCAGCTATGCCATGTTCTTATTACATTGAATAGCGGTATCACTACTAGATATAATAACGAAATAACACAAGCACTGCAAACTTCCATATACCATGAGCACATTATGATTGGTAATTTCAGTGCATAATTTAAAAACGAGTATTACATATTCAGATAACTTGCAAAATGTTACATGTACAAACGTTTTAAATATACCCTATTTGAAGCATGAATGAAAGCATACATAACGATATATACACTTTCAAATATCGACTTGTAGTTACTGATTACAGAGAAAAACTTGTTGACTTAACTTGCATGCCAATATATCCACTACTCACTGCAATACCACAGATCTATTCTGCAGAATTGTTAGATCTCAAATGCGCTGCCTCTTGGGAGACATAGGGCCTGATTATGATGTAGGATGGAAAGCCTCCGACCGCTCATCAGAGGCTTTCCGACCGACATGGTAGGTTTACATTCCAACCGCCAAATTATATTGTTGGCAGTTGGAGTGTAATCCAGCTGGGGAAATCGACTGGGTTCCAACGATCTCAAGGAGCCCATCAGCCATTCGGAACGGCCACATAATTCCTTTAGGAAGGTGTTTTTGCCCTCGGGATTATGATGCCACTTTCCGAAAGCAGTTCCATGTAGGCCTTTCTGACATGAAACTGCTGTCAGAAAGTGTCTTTGGGGTCCCCTAGTAGGGCCAGCTTTTCCCCTGACACTCCAGTTGAGGCCCTGGGGGTCTCCCAGGGTGCCCCCTATACATCCCTACACCACATGTCAGGCACCGTGGTGTGGTGTGGCCACACGGTGCAGGGATGTGTAAAAAGTCCCATTTCTCAATGCGAGCTTGAGCTGCGTGGGGTTTCCGCCCACAGCACAAGCTTCCACTGAGGAATGGGAGTTTAAGACCACACCATGTGCGGGCCAATCGTGATAAGGTGTGCAGAACCATGGTCGGTAGGTTCTCACACCGAGACAGTGTCAGGTGGACGAAAGTCCGTCCGACATCGTAATAGGCCCCAAAGTGCTTTTGTAACAGTGGGCTTAGGTGCTTTTTCTTACAGTTCATAGGATTCATTGTCACTCTCATTTACTTGCTTCTTATTGGTCAGAAACCATAGGCTGCTTTCCTCTTTGTTTGTTTGTCTATTTCCTGGAGCATGTACATATTATTTGTGTCTTTCAACTACCCATTTTTAGGTGTTACAGTTTTCTTTGTTTACGAACTTTACCAGAGTGAGTCTTTTTCAGTGATCTCCCTCGCATAGTTCTGCCCGCTTCATGTTCCTCCTGCCTGCTGTCTCTCGATTGTCCTTGTTGATCCCACCATTGTCCATGTTACCCTTTGCCACCACTTTGCCACTGCCACCCCGTTCCCTATTGACCAGATTGTCCCTGCCAAGTGCCCTACCTCCCTTGCCCGAGTTGCCCCTCCCACCTGCCATCCCTCCGTTGTCTGTGTTGTTCCCTCAAATGCTGTCACAAATAAAAAAGGCTGTGACGTAGCTAGTAATGGCTACACATCATAGCACTTTCAAAACAAGCATTTGCAATGCAATAGGTCTCGCATTAGGAAAGTTTGAGCTATTGTTAAATGTGACACCTATAGCATTTGCAATGCAATATGTGTTGTATTTACGTGACTTAGATGTATTGATATTACAAATAACAATGGCTTTTAATTTTTTTAAATAATTAATACTTAAATAAAAGTTATTGTAATTTATAATGGCAATAGCTTAAACTTTTGTAAATTACTTTTGTGAAGATTATGTTCAGTGTATTTTATTGTGAAGAAAATCCAAGAACAGAAGTGAAATATTAACATCTTTTTGTGACATTTGTAATAAAGCTTGAAACATTGAGAGAACATATTTGAACAAGTTGTTGTTGAATGGTTGCACTGAGTGATGTTGTGGTGGCGACAAGTGATGCTGTGGTGTTCAGTGATGCTGTGGTAGCGCATAGTGATGTTGAGGTGCCCCTGAGTGATGCTGTGGTGGTGCTGAGTGTTGCTGTGGTGATGCAATAGATAGATAGAGTGAGTGCGATAGATAGATACATAGAGTGAGTGCGATAGATAGATTGAGTGAGGGCGATAGATAGAGGGAGGGCAATAGATAGATAGAGGTAGGGCGATAGATAGAGTGAGGGCGATAGATAGATAGATAGATAGATAGATAGATAGATAGATAGATAGATAGATAGATAGATAGATAGATAGATAGATAGATAGATAGATAGATAGATAGATAGATAGATAGATAGATAGATAGATAGATAGATAGATAGATAGATAGATCGAGTGAGGGCGATAAATAGAGTGAGGGCGATAGATAGGTAGAGTGAGGGCGATAGATAGATAGAGTGAGGGCGATAGATAGAGTGAGGGTGATAGAGTCAGGGTGATAGATAGATAGAGTGAGGGCGATAAATAGAGTGAGGGCGATAGTTAGAGTGAGGGCGATAGATAGATAGAGTGAGGGCTATAGATAGATAGACAGATAGATAGAGTGAGGGAGATAGATAGATAGATAGATAGATAGATAGATAGATAGATAGATAGATAGATAGATAGATAGATAGATAGATAGATAGATAGATAGATAGATAGATAGATAGATAGATAGATAGATAGATAGATAGATAGATAGATAGATAGATAGATAGATAGATAGATAGATAGATAGATAGATAGATAGATAGATAGATAGATAGATAGATAGATAGATAGATAGAAGTGAGGGCGATCGATAGAGTGAGGGCGATAGACAGATAGAGTGAGGGCGATATATAGAGTGAGGGTGATAGATTGAGTTAGGGAGATAGATAGAGTGAGGGCGATAGATAGATAGATAGAGTGAGGGGCGATAAATAGAGTGAGGGTGATAGATAGATAGAGTGAGGGCGGTAGATAGATAGATTGAGGGCGATAGATAGATAGATAGAGTGAGGGCGCACATAAACACACAATGGTGAGATGGCAAGTGTAAAGGATATATATGTGTGTTGAGCACTGGAAGATTAAGTGCTGTGTCCGATTAACTGCAAATGATTTATCCACATTGGGAGGCTGATAAACCAAGCGGACTAGCACAAATTTGAGCCTGTGACTATTGGGTGTGACACATATTCCTGCAGTTCGTAGGCACCCTAGTACGCTCAGCTATCAAACCAGTATATAAAGCGCCGCAATGTACATCATTGCACACACATAGCGCCGCTGTTTGGTAAAGTGAAATCGACAAAGACATGTAAAAAGTCACGGACCAGGCACAAACAAACGCACACCTCTTTACATTGCTGCCTCTAAATCATTGCAGAAGCGTCCGGGAACGATCGGGCAGATGTAGCCTCTGGCTGTTCTCCCCTGCGTGGTATGGTAATTATTGTATATATCTATTCTATAGCGCTAACATCATTGCGCACACATAGCGCTGTGGTTTCATGAAGTGACCAGTGGCTTGCTCATATTCCGTACATCTATACCCCGTGTGCTTGTCAGAACTTGCATTGCATTTGCCTTTTTGTAGCACCTCCTAGTAAAGAGCTATAATATTTACTGGCTAGACTATAAACAAATGGTTGATGAATAATTCGAAAATACATTTAAGAAGAATTTCCTCAAATAGGTCGTAAATGGGCGGGGATGGGGGGCATTACGTGCCACATTTGTGGTATGACATTCGGAGTAAAGCTAGTGAAAGCGCCATGGAGATGTAAAAAGTCACGTACCAGAATTTAAAGCTCCGTGATGTAAATTTATGCGCACATATAGCGTCGCGATTTGGTGAAGTAAAAGCGCCAAGGAGATGTAAAAAGTCACGTACCAGGTGCACACAAACACAAGGCTTTACACTGCTGCCTTAAAACATTGCAGAAGCGTGGCGAACGATCGTGCAGATGTGTCCTCTGGCCTTTCCCCCCTGCGTGGTATGGATTTATTGTCGAACCAAACCAAGGCTGAATGTACTGCACGCTTACTGGCTACAAACACTTCAAATACCAAGAAAAATAAACCATGTGCAGTTGTCGGATTTTTGGAATGTCTACTTCCCGATGAATACAGCAAGCCATGCTGACGTGCACAGCCTTGAACTAGTGTAAACAAGGTCTAAGTTTCAGTGCTATTAGTATGGAATACTCAAATAGACGGTATGGAATGTCAGTAATGGACGTGGAAACCAAGTATCACTAACAAAGCACACAAAACTTCCAGAACCCCAAGAGACATAGCTCGAGTTTACATGAGACCCTGAAACAGCTGAGGCGCGTGCAAGCGAAAAAGGGCATTGTCACACCGATATATCAAACCATCTAGCAGTCGGTGAGGAATTGAAACAAAAAGGCCACGTAGGAAGTTGGCAAACAACATTTTATCGGACAAAGGGAATGCAGAGAAACTGTTTTATTCAGATTAAGTCTCAATAGTGCACCCAGTCCATCATGGCAGCCTACCATCGAATGACTAGTTAATCTTTAACCATCATTTTACTGCTTCCATTCCGGTAATGCAGCAACAGTCATTGAGAACAGAGAACCTCTATGACCGGTCTCTTGAAAAAAACAAGGGAAACAAGGACTGGGCGAGAAGGGAGGGGGGAATGCCGCAGGAAGGGAGGGTGTTGACAAATGGTAAGCATTTAGCGGCCGCTTTGATGCTCTCAGTGACACGCGGCTAACTGAGAACATCAAAGCGGCTGCGAAATTGCTCCCAAAGCCTGCAGGCGGACAAATGGTGCGCACGCCGGCGCACATACACTGTGCCCGATCTGCAGACTTTAGGAGCATTTTTGAAAGCCCTACTATACTCTCGCAGAACAACGCATGCGCGTTAATTCAGCGAGACCTAAAAACTGCTGCGCAGCAACTGCTGTACCATACAACATGACTATGCGGGTCTTCTAAAATACAACTTATTCTGTACAGTCCTTTGTGTACCCATCATTAGAAATCTCTAGGATTATTTTCAATACAGTTGGTGCGTGGACAGACCAGTGGGCATAACTGACAATTTAAAAAGTAAAAATAAAAAAAGCATTTGCAGTGTAATTGGTCTCGCCTTTGGGACCTTATATGTATTTACCTATACAGAACATTATTGTGGGTACAGCAACATTTAATGGAAAAAAACGAAGCATTTGCAATGCAATCGGTCTCATCTTTGGGACCTTATATGTATTTACCTATACTGTACATTATTGTTGGTACAGCAACATTTACTGTTCTAATGTGCACGAAGGAGGGAAAGGGTGCAGTACCACAGGCTGTCACTAGGTGTCCCATGGGACCTCTTTTGGACACATAAGGTACTGTACCCTTTTTTACCAATACAGCAGTGCCAGCAAGAACATGTTAAGGGATGCAAAGAACGTTAAAAAATATATGTGTGTGTTGTTTTTTCACATATATTCTTTTCATGGCATGTAACCATGACATTACACCCCCTACCACGTTTTCCTGTCCTCCACATGGCTGCAAGTGTAGCCAGTGCAGTGTCCCATCTTCCTTTACTGCAGAAATCCCAACATCTAGATGACAAATGGAGTTACTGGCACTGTCGGACAGTGTTTCAAGTCAGTTCAGTGGGTACTGCTCACTACTTAATGGGTTTGGCTTGCTTAAAGAGGATTAGTGAAGAATAACAGAAGACGTAAGTGAACACTGAAGCTGTTCATAATTAACCAGATGAATATGTTAAATTTAAGATTCTGTGAAAAGAATAAATAGCACGCAGTACGTGGCGTGCCAGACCCTATGTGCCACTTTTCATGGTTTATATGAAACGGGCTAGGAGCACTGCTTAAGTGAGTAGCGCACAGACAATCCATGACACACCATCCATGAATGCCATCTCTTTAGAGCAAAGGGGCTTAAACCTGATTGGTCACTTGTAGTAATGGCTGTGATTTTCAGTAACACAGTAATGACTGCATTCCCTTAGAGGATTGCTAATAATAATAGACATAATCTGATACGATAGCGTGTGTGTGTGCATGTGCTCATGAGTGTGTGTGTGTGTGTGTGTGTGTGTGTGTGTGTGTGTGGTGAGCAACAGGCATTCCCCCCACACTTGGCAACACTTCTGGTTAGGGATTTGCCCACCTTTGTTTACCACATAGCTGGGTCGTTTGACCCTAGATGTCAAGTTGGCCAGTCTCAGAAAGCTATTCAGTCTATGAGGGACTGTTTGTTAATGGCCGTATGCCCAAAGCTTGTGGAGATTGAGGCCTATACTAAATGAATGGCAAGTTCTCTTCATGTAAAGTGAAGCGACCATTAATGATTTGTAGTTCAATAGCCGCGACCTTCCCCTTACATGTATCGAAATGGACCAATGTCCTGCGAACAAAGACACTGTAGTGGTCCAAAAGTGGGTGAGGTTAAAGCTGAAAAGACACAAATCACATGATGATTTGTGGTAGCATCTCAATTGTAGTAATTTTTGGTGCATTAAAAAATGCAGCGTCGATTCCATATCTCCCCATGCAGCCCTGAAGAATGCACAGCTTATCAGAGCACAGGAAGCTTGGTTTCTGCTGTCAGCTTTTGCCACAGCCTTCTAGAGCTGCTATACTATGAAGAACAAGCATTGGCATAGCCAATAGGACGCTCCTTCTCAGTGTTGGCAGCAGCACTTTGGAATTCTCTGCCAGCTTCTCTTCGCTCCATCTCTGACTTACTCCCTTTCAGGAAGGCACTTAAAACTTTTCTTTTTTACACAATTTAGGCCTTTTTTCTTCTTCCTTTTCTGATGCGTTGTGTTATTGGTCTCCAGAAGCGCCGGGACGCCCCTTTGCTGTGGCATCCGTGCGCTATATAAAAAATAAATAACATAACATAACATAACATAAGTGTTTAACCATGCAACAGTTAATGTTGTTGCACCAAGGATATTTTGCTGCATAACTAAATACTTATAAGGTCCCAAAAAGAGACCTATTGGCTATGCCAATGCTTATTAAATTTGGTACCAAATTAGGTCCTTTAGGTTGGGTGCTGCTCTTAACATTTACAAAGTGAGACCTATTCCTATAGCTACCTATCGTTCTGGCATATGGGGCTACTCTGGTCAAACTGTTTTACAAGATAGTTTAAATAAATGTGTACGAAGATTATTATTACTTCCCAGGAAGAACCCCTGCTTCAATCGTGCATATGGAATTAGGTGTGCAGTATATTGGAGATTCCATGAAACTGGCTCCCGTTTTACTTTTGCTCCCAATCTAGTCAAGACCTGAGGAGGAACTATCAGTCTAATATAAACGACTGTTTACCACTGTCCCAGGCCATAAGATTGTTTGGCTGACTTATGTCAAAAATCTACTTCAGTTAATTGGTAGGACAGATCTGTTCACTAATCTGATGCATTTGGATGGCCATACCAGGCTTTTGGTCAAAAATTAATTATTGGAGCATATGATGGAGCACAGATGGGAGTGTGAGCAGAAGAAGAGTAGGCTGGTGCTGTATTTACCGTTATGTACTACGCCCGATATTGACCCATGTCTTTTAAGAGTACCTTGCCACCAGAGATTTCTATTGCTGAGGTTTAGACTTGGCCTGGCCCATTTATTGGTGTCCTTTACTGTCAATGTTTTTGCAGAAACTGAATTATGACCAAGTAATGGAACTGCCCTAAAATCCAAATTGCATCGTTCCCTTGTCAAATCACATGTCAGACCGTATGTGGCCATAATATAAAATGATCTCAGAATGAAGCAAATCAGCAGATGGAAAACGACTGTCATGTTGTTTGAAGAGTCCGGCATTAGATTCCATCTCATGCACAGATGTTGCTTCCCCCCCAAACTAAATAATTATATAAGGAGAGGGCGGAGATAATAATTACAGTGACCCGGTTACATATCTCGATGTCTGCATACTACATTCACGAGAATGGAGCAAAATATGGAGTCTCACATTGACGGTCTTTTCACTTACATATACTTGCATGTAGTCTTTACGCACCATTGTTGGGGAGTCAACCACACAGGATGGGGAGAATCCGACATTCACCATCCTGCCAGACCAGAGTTCAGCTTCAAAACCATACATGACAAGGACAAGCAGTTTAGATTAGAAGACATTTGTGAACAACGAGAAACGGCCAGCGCCACATGTTGAGGAAATATTTTATTCTGTGTTTCTATTAAGGTAATTGGTCTCAGGCCCTAATGGCATTAACAAATAATGAAGATGTAGTGCTCTGGATGGTGATGGTCTGACCTACATACTAGTGTTATTAGATATCAATCCCTGAGGTGAAGATGTAAGGGAGCAGGGAAAAAAATATAAGTGAAATTGTCCTTGTCCATAAGGGTCCGCTCAACACCAGGATCATTTATATCAGTCTCCAGTGCTACGGTAAATTTAAATCGAAACCTCACCTTTCATGACAAACGTATCATTTTATGCCAAGTAATGGAACTAACACAAAAGATTTAATATGCAATTAGGATGCTTCATCAAATTTAATCATGCAAACCAATATTAATTAGACTGCTACTTGATAATAGCTATGACGTGTCATAAATATAACATTTGCACTAATGGCCATTGCAAGTGAATGCCAAACCAACCCATGTGCTCTTTTAGCTCCCACAGATGCCATGCTTTTCCTGTACACTAGATTGAAACGCCCACAGCGCACGTTTATCAGCAGATATCGATTTACGCAGGCTGCTCCCGCATTGATGGGACATGTTGTACCTGCTGCCGGTTGTTCACAGTCGCGGTGTCTCAAGGGAAGGCACTAGGTAACGGTGTTATTGGAAGGCCTCAAGCTACCGGCGATCACGAATCTCCCAACTGACCCACCGACAGTCTTCACAACGTGTGGGCGTGGCTACAAGATGGCGATTTGATGTCATAAACTTTCTGTCAAAGAGCCATTCTAAACGCTAGACTGGCTTTTGACATAGGAATTCCCCTTGTACAGAGGAGGCTACTGTTCCCTTTGCCCACAACCAATATGGTTAGAGTTTTATGATGCGGTCGAGTATAGAAATCATTTAAAGCGCATGGAGAGGGTAAACTTTAATGGCACAAGGATAGAGTCGACTTTAAAATTATTTAAGGCAGGTCATGGTGAACCGTAAACGCGCTTTTAGGTAATGCAATGCTAGAGTGCCAACACGAAAATTATAATTTGACATGGTTGCAGTTAAATAACAAGCATTGGCTACACGTGTGCGAGGGGCCACGAGAGGCGATCTGTGGTGGGGGAGAGGGGGGAGAGGGAGAAGCGGGAGTTGTGTGCTCGCAAAAGTGAAACTGATCGCGAGCAGGTGCTGAAAGGTGACGGCTGTGCGCGCGCTCGCGTAACCGCAAGCTGGTGGCCGGCAAAAGCCTCTGGTGGCACTTTTAAAAGCCACTCACTAAATGTCTCGCCAGACAAGCGCATGCGCTGGCTCTAGCGTGACCTAAAAACAAGCAGTGTTGTGAGTGTGCAGTACCACAGGCTGTCACTAGGTGTCCCTTGGAACTTCTTTTGCCCCCATAAGATACTGCACCCTGCTTCATGAATAGGGAAATGATGTGGCATGGCGGTGAGACTGTCGAATGGGGAACTGCAGATCTGTGTTCAAGTCTGGTATTGGCTCAACATCCTGTGATAATGGGCTGATCCTTTAATTTCCCTTGAGTGCATGGATAGCTGCACTATATAAATGAAAGCTACTAATTTAAAATAACTATAAGAAAACAAAATCAATGCAGCAATCTCGAAGATGGGGGCAAGTGGTGTTGTGGGAGTGGGGAGACGGCAAAGGGATATTAAATGAGGGCACTGCACTGCAAATCATGCGTATATTAACTAAACAAGCAAAACGAGCTGTGGCCTCAGAGAGGTGATGGGGGCCTGCGAGCCTCAGAGGGTGTTGGGGGTCTGCAAGCTTTGTTGTGGGAGGGGTGAGGGAGAGGCACAGTGAAACTAATGGACGGAGGCAAATGAAGCGGACCGAAGTTTTATTGCACAAGTACACAGAACACTTAACGAGCAAGGAGTCTAGCCAACCAAACAAAGAGTTCTCTCAAAGTATAAATAACCTGAACAGTGAGAACACATATAACAGGGGCAGTCATCATGGAAGGATACAAAATTCCAAAAGAAAGGACTACTAAGGGTATTCACCAATGAAAAGCCAGCATTTCTAAAGGATAGCACGAGGAGCCAATGAAAAATATGTGCGTTTTTTGAAGCCTATATCCTAGACACAGCATGTCTCGAAGAGACAGTGCATGCGCTGCCTAAGCGAGTCCTAAAAGAACACATGAACTATTTCACAAGACATGAATGTTTCATACATCTGCATAGAAAAAGGAAAAAATATTTTGTTTGTCAGATTGAATTCTAAACACTTCTACTTACCTTTTCAAAATCACACACAACTCGAAGTTTGCTAAACTTTTCGTATTTTGCTTGAGCCCACCAACTAGAATCTTCTTTTCATTTTCAAAGTGCTGGCACCAATGTCATGGCTGCTAGTTTTTGTGGTATATAAATGCTACATGTAATTGGTACCAAAGGCTCCGCTGACATTTGAAATTTTTACTCTATGACATTTTGAAAGCTAACCATATGCACAAGGGAACCTCAAACGTGTTTGAAGTAGGGTGTTAGAAATATTTATATCACATTTCGGTGGGTGAAAAATCTGCTAAATGCTAACATGCTGGATAAGCTGCTCAAATAATTCAAAAGCCTGACCCTGTGCTTTCAATTCCTCTAGAAGTAAGATCAACCTTCTGCGCCATGTATCTCCAGTGCGTAATGGTTGTGATGTCAATAACTGCACTTTATGTATTTTGATATATACTTATTTATGTAAGTATGATTTTATATCATTGTCCTAACTCATAAGGGTGTCAGAGCACCCTTTATATTTATAATAGAAACAAAGCCTATAGAAAATGAAAGTGGGCTGGTAATAAAAATGTAAAATGTCACCACATTGAATGTCATCTATATTTTGATGATAACACCTTTGGGGGTCTCGGGTTTAAGGTAAGAGTTTGAATGCAGAGATGTTTTAAGGAAGGGAGAAAGTGGGAAACTCCCCAGAGCCCTAAAGTACCATGCCCCAACCCCTGACAACGTGATCTATCTCTCTCTCTCTCTCTCTCTCTCTCTCTTTCTTTTTCTTTCTCTCTCTCTGTCTCTCTCTCTCTCTCTCTCTCTCTCAGTCTCCGACGCTGTCTCTCTCTGTCCAGTGTCATCTAAAGATTTTTGGAGCACGACAAGGCAGGACACATCTCTGCAGTTTTTATGTGACACTGTTCTGAAAATGTAATGTCCAATTTAATTTTGTTTGTCGTTTTGCCGGTATAAATTAGCAAAAAATTCAGTAATAAAATGTCAACGTCGTGGGAGCAGGGTGCCCAAAATATGTCTTTCCCGGGGCTACAAAAACCATTTTAAAGCTAATAAATGACTACAATATGTGCATTCTCACATTTCAGACCCTGGTCAGGATGATGTACCCCTCTCAAATGGTATACATAGGAAGAAGAAGCGATACATAATTCAAAATTAGATTTGGTGGATATAGAAAATGTGGTGAGAAAAATGGGTAATAAGTGATAACAAAAAAGGACAAAGCATATATTAATCATTTTTATATATTTACACTGTCAAGTCTCAGCCAAGAGGAGAGATATCAGTGAGGAGGAAACTCTGCTTCTAATGTTTCAGTCCAGGTAAACTAGTCTGTAGATCAACAAAACACTGCAATGCCTCTGAGTCCAGCCTCCGTTCAGGTCTGATTCATGATTCAACTGGATCTCATTTTCGTCCAATCTTGGTAGAGCAGATCTGCTTTACTTGAAGCTGTCATCCGAGCATGAGCAAAAACTTAAGCCCATGTGGTCATAGACTTGGTCCTAACTTGATGGAGAACAGAAGCCAAGTGTTCTGTCTCTGCTAGTACATCATCTCTATTGGCTTCCTTACAAAGTCAGAATATGTGAAATATGCTAGCTCCAGGAGTAAAGTAATAATGGGAAAGTGGGGGCAATGGAAGGAATCTAGGGTCTAAGAAGACATGTTTTCACCTTCAAAATTCAACTCCCTTGCCTTCCAGAGCAAACGTTATCCTCACATACTTCTCCCCATCCTTTCTGCATCAGAAGAAGGGGCAAGCACCAAGGGGCACATTTATCAAGGTCTTGCATTGCCCTTGGAGCTCGCAAGGGGGTGCAAGGGCGATGCAAAACCTAAATGAGATGTATCAAATCACATGAGGCCACCTTTCATGGCCCCGTGTGGCTTGATACATCTAGAGTAAGGCAACACAGAGCAAATTGCTGCTGTGCATTACTCTGCTGCAGAGAGGCGTGCCATGTGTGAAACGTGGGTGTCCCCATCTATCCACCCATGGATTCTGACACATTCCCAGATTTACCAGCATTGGTGGACCTGGGAATGTGTCAAGAATGTACACTTCTATCAGAGGTGCAATGAGGAGAAATATCTTTATTTTGCCTCATAGTTTCCTCTTTTTAAGAGTGCTGTTTTTCGTAGCACACTTTCAAAGAGGTAAATGCCTCCGACAATTGTTTTTATGCAGGAAAGGACATGAATGAGCCACGTAATGGTAAAGGCAGTGCATTCCTGCCCTATCCCTTTCACGCAACGCAGCAACATATTCTGCACATAGCTGTTAAAAAGTTTGAGAGGGTGAGGATTACTGAATGTCTCAGAGAATGGGATCATGGGAACTTCTCATGGAATAGGAGACTTGGGCACAATCAGTGATAACACTCCAAGGGTGCAAGGGCTTCATGAACTCTGAGGTGAGTTTTCCAGGGCCTGAGCTAACACTTTATCTAACAAACGAAGCCACCACCAACTTGAACAGATCAGTGTGCTAAGAGTGCATTACAACCAGAATTCAGACGCAGTTGAAATGATATTGGAGTCTTTGAGGCACATGACCAAGAGGTTGCATCAAGAACAAGGACTAGCTTGAGCCAGCCCAGTAAAATGTGCAATAAAAAATATGGTCTCACAATGATCATCTATGGATGACAATTGTTAAAGAATGGATACCCTTTGTGTGCCCATGTAATGAATACCATTAACATGATCTCTCTCTATCTGGTACTACATAAAGCATGTCCCTCCAGAGAATACCATTAGCTGATTACATGAACTTCATGTAGATCCATAATTACATAAATATAACATCCTAACACAGAGACCCACCCCAGTCAAAATTGAGTGACAAGTTATGTGGGACCGAATAATGCTTGTAGCAGTATGGGTAAAAATGTACAAGCTTATAATTATCAAATCACTCATCACCTGATCACAGTCTCCCAAAGTCTGGTGAGCGGGTTATATTTACTCCAGTACGGGTGATTGTAAGAAATTGGAGTATTACTAGAGGGATGAGGACCCACATTTAATAATAATCACAATCCATGTCAGGGTGAACTAAAAAAGTCACTAAATAAACCTGTGCTTTACCTTCTGGCAACTTGGAACAAAACAGTCAGGCTTAACTTAAAGTTAATAAGTATGCATGCATTATTCAAACAGTAATTAAATAAAAATACAACACCAGAGAAGTCCCACAGCAATGTAGAAAAACAGAGTACAGTTTAACCAATAAAATTACACCCAAATGACAAAAATCCAGTAAGTAACATCAGAGATATTAATTTCTAACGTTTTTCTTAAAAATAGCACCAAAAGCGTTAATCACCAACTGCGGTCATATGGTTGTGCTGGACCGGACAGGTGTAAGATTAAGGACCAACTACGATGGAGAGCAGGTTGGATACAGGGACCATATTCGTCCAATTTAAAAGGTTTACTTTCATTTGCAGTCTCTGAAATGGAAATCAAAAACCCTGAGCTGGGCAAGATACCAGGCTGTAGGCAAAGAGGGCTCCACGTCATGGGATAACTGCTGGACGAGGTCTCTGTGAAGCTATTGGCTTTTGGCGGGAAAGCTCCAAGTGGGAGAAATTTGAATTTTGTGCCAAGAGAAGGTCCCACACTGTCAGGATACTTTTCGCTCTTTCACTCAGTGAACATTTCTACCTTCAGACTTAATGACTTGTTTTTGGAGCTCAGATTCTTCCAGTGGAGCAAGGCTGCAGGCTGTTAATGAATGTGTCTCCAGGAGGCCAGCCTCTTTCCCTGCAATGTCCCGTTGGATCTTATTTGCAGCTGTGGAGAAGAACTTGAATCATTTGCCCAAATGCAATGCACCTTCATCAGATTGGCTTGGCAGGTTGACCCCCGTCCCTCATCGGTTCACAGAGTAAATTGTTAGTAAAAAGCTTTTAAGTCCTGGAGGACTCATTGACACTCTAATGAAAACCCAAACTTGGTTGTCATGAATTCACCTCAACCTGGACGACCTGAAAACTGAATTCCTACTCATCTTCCCTCCCCCATCTTATTCATAAAAGAATTGATCATCCACCTAAGCACCGTCAATTGCAAACCTGTCCTCATCAAATCAACAAAGTCGCTTGGGATACCCCTGAATAGAAATCTTAACTTTTCAAGCAAATATATTCCTTTACAAGGCATGCTTTAGATCGCATGCCTTTACAATGCGGTTGTTACAATGACCGCGTTGTTACAACGCAAACCATTACTTCGCAAGTCGTTACAACAACTTGCTTTAAGGGGCGCGCTGGACTTGGGAATAGTATAATTTACTATTCCTACTCTACTTTGTGCAACAGCAGGGCATTTACAATCCAACACCTTTTGCCCCCTACAAGTTGTTATAATGACTTGAGATGTAATGGTTCATGTTGTAATAACGCGGTCATTGTAACGACCGCGTTGTAATGACATGCGATCTAAAGCATGAATTGTAAATGCTGTTTGCCCTTTGAAGCACACACCAGTTCAGCCACACAAAGCACGTTTCACCTATTCAACCTCCTCAAGAAGGTTGAAACAGTTTGTCCCACCACCAGACTTCCAAGATCGCAGTGCAATCCCAAGTCATATCCTGATTAGACTATAGGAGTGCAACCTTAACAGGTTTGCCGAAATCACATCACCACTCAAGGTGACCATCAATGCTGTGTCAAGATTACAGAAAGGAGACATTTTAACCATATCACACCATCTTGAAAATCTCTCAACTAGCTCCCACTCAAAGACGGGATCCATCTGAAGATAGCTTGATTCATGCGCATAGTCCGGCACCATGATACACCCAAGATTCTATCACAAAATATTTTGGTCACAGGTGGCAGCCACTCTCTATGGAGTGTGAGTTCCAAGCTACTTGAAACTTCGAGATTCAGAAAACAGAGAAGCTATGACTGCCCCTTCTCTGAACCTGCCCGAGAATTTTGAACTCTCTCCTGGTAGAGATTTGGATCAACCCTTCCACCGTTGTTTTCAAGCAAGAGGTTAAAAGAATTTTACTAAGCTGATCCCTACCATAAATGCCATGGACAAGGACTGACTCTTGGATGCGTCGGGTACCCGCCTATTGAAATGCAGCAATCTTTTGTTTTCGCTGACACACCACCAAGAGTACGGTCATGGTTGACGGATGCATGTTCTTAAGTATTGTGGTTTTTTCTTTACTTCTCTCTATTGCTTAAAACCATATGTTTCCTAACAGAACATGTTTTTCTATGTGCAGAACACTGTCACTTTTGGGTCATGTTTGGGTTTATAAAACTCTCTGAATAAAATAAATAAAATAAAATCAACCTTACATAAGTTGAATAGGAGGGGTTATGTTGTCTCATGAGCCAAACTGCCAGGGCAGAGAATCGACCAACATCCAATATATCATAACAGTTCTCTGAGAACCCATTGGATAGAGGGAGCACAAAATTATGTCAGTCAGCCACCACCTCCAGTGAGTTGGTGATGAGTTCTCTTAATATCTTTCCATAGTGTGTATGCTTATCAGGTCTACCACTGCAGGGCATCCAACGATGGAAAACATCATAGGTAGCGATGTGCAATCGAAGCAACTAAAGATTGACAATGGACCATCCATTCAAGATATGGAAATTCAATTGTATGTAGAAGAAAGGAATCACCATCAGTAGATCGAGTAAGGATGGCGATAGGCTAATGGGGAAGTGGAAAAACTAATAAGAACCCTGAAATGGGCACTTATATGTTGCAACAAAAACTAACAAAAAAACATAAAGTTGAGTTGTACTAGCTCTTGAGATAAGATGAATCTAAGTCACATTCTTCGACTAATATGTCCTCAGTTATGGCTCCGGTTGGCTTCCATGTGTTAGGAGCTAGGCTACGCTTGGGTGACGATTTTTTTGCCGTTGTTAGCAGAAGCAAAGAAATACAAAGATCTGCTTTTTGGTTATTTTTGCTTCAGACATTTTTTGAGAGTAGTGATTTTTCGCTTACTTGTGTGTGCTCAGAATTCATAAGAAGTACACACTTCTTTGAAATCTGCCCAGCAGAAGAAATTTGCAAAAAAAAAGTTGAATCTGGTTCAAGAACAGAATTTGCATGCAGGGGGATTTCTCACATTTTGAGTTCCGGCCCACCACTATTAAGTACTACTTCTGAAAACCCCATTTAGAGGCCTGTGGTGATAGAATAAACTCAAACTCAACACTGGCTCCAATTCAACAAAGACAAAATGAGGTAGAAAAGGCAATCCAGATTTCCCCAATATTCAACTGAGAGAAAAGGTGCCTATTGTGGACTGGCACTGTTGTGAAAAGCTACAAATGGCATCTGGCAACGTTACCTTCACTGTAATTACTGCTAGTGGGACTGTAGTGATAGTTCAGGCCTGATCAGGTCTAGTGTCCCATGAGAAGATTCCATTCCCTAAATAACATCAGAAGTAGTGGGGTCCCAGAATGGTTAATCAGAAGTCACCGTAATCCTCTCAGTTAGGTACCAATTCAGGCCCTAACTGACTCTTTCCATATAAAAGGATGTCCCGACCGGCAAGCATGGGCATACCACAGACTCTTTTAGGCAACTGGGGTCTATGAGGGCTACCAACCTTTCAGGGCCCTCCAAACCCTTCAGAGGTTTCCCATTCCGCCCAAGGCCAATGAATTTAGGTATTGGAAGACTCAAGGTTCCTCTTTACATTCTTCAGGAGGCCCAATCATTTTATGTTATGTCACAGGTATGAAGTAGAAAGCCACTGCACATTTCCGGTAACATCAAACTTACACTTAGGGGTACATTTACTGTAATTTACGCACGCACTTGAGCAGTGCAACACAATGTTGTGCTGAAAACAAGAACTTTCATAATATATGGTAAATCACTGCTAGAATTTGCGTTGTGTTGTGGAGCATTATTGCCTACACTAAACTTTAATAAATATTCCCCTTATTGTTTGTTGGGCAAAAAACGGAAGTATGGATCTCTCTAGACAATATAAAATCCGCATGCACCACGATGCTATTTCGTCTATGTCCTAGGTGAGAAGGACTTTTTCCGAGTTCCAGTCAATTGCAGCTTTGGGTACGCTTAACCATTCACCTCTACAAAAATGCACTGATTACTTTCAGAGATAAAGGCCCCGATGTGTCATTTCTGCAATTTGGAAGATACATCCATTATTCCTCTCTATAAATGTGCCATTTATGTTTGTGTACAACCCGAACTCTCATGGTTATAAAATGACAATGAAACACGACCCCCAGCTCAACAAATGGCGGGCACTGCTTGCATGAAGAAAGGGAATGTCCGAGCAAAAAGGTGACCGTTTTCCCGGTTTCGTAATAACAATCTCTGCCCGATTTACATACGACTCCGTCAAGGAATGTAAGCATTGAAAAGAGTTGCGCAATCGCATATATTTTGCTTTACAGAATGGGATTCATTATTTTTGTGTACAGAGAATAGCCACTGTGCTTATGGATATAAATCGTTTTCATGGGGGTGAGTATATGCTAATGAGTTCATTTGCGAGGAGGTATGGCACGAGGGCGTAGGTTCCGTGATCAGCAGGTGCAGTGGCAGTATGGCTCAGAGGCCTAAGGGAACCACTGAATCCTGATTTCGGCTAAATCCTGATTTACACTGTCATTTATTATTGAAGCAGAAGCATGGGGGGGGGGTGAGCATTTCCCTCCTTGCACTGCGCTGCTGGTATGGTAATGGTATAATGGCACTTGATACTATTAACTACCCCTAAGGATGACCTGCAGTTTACTTATTTTTTCAGTTTTATATAGCAAACTGGGTCCAATGTCATCGGAACTCTTTACACGAGCACCACATGCAATACACAAGGTCACAAGGTCGAATAAGTGATTTTCCCAGAATCACAGGATGTTGAGCCGACGCCGGCTCTGGCCCTAGCACATCATTCTCTACCCGAAGTGCTCTGCGGACGGGTAGCACAGCGCTCAGTGGGATCTGCGAGACATGAGAAATCTTGTCATATGCAGACTTACACTCGTGCTGATTATCACACGGCGAGCATGTTGTTTAAAAACAGACTGCCGTGCCAAACGTCCCGCTTTTGGTACAGTTTGTTATTCTGAACACCGCGCATTTCTCGTGCCTTTGTAAACACTGCTGTCATGCCATTTGTCAAACATTTGGTAAAGTTAGTCCTGCTGATTATCGCATGCATATATGCGCGCAAATATCACAGTCTACGAGATTATTACATCTCTTCTGAACCCCAACAGAGTCTTGTACAGGATTCAACACAAACAACACAGAGGCAAGCAGTTGATGCATTGTTAAACTAACAAACGTAGTGCGGGTCCGCATTCACCCAGAGGAGGCAGAGAGGTAAACTAGGGGTGGGCGAGCCACTGAACGCTCGAGTTAGACTGGAGCCTGAAACTGGCTCTGATACAGCTCGAGGTCCTTTTGGAACCTCGAGCCCATAATGGGCCGAGCTTTCATGTGACTTATGCCTGCTCTCCTCCCGCCCTCTACCTAGGATGTGGCGCGATGGCCAGTGCACGCCCACTCTCGAACTGAGGAACCAGGGGGCATATTATCAAGCCTGGGAGATAAAATTATCGCCGCTTTATCGGCCGAAAACGGCCGATAAAGCGGCGATAATGGGCTTGATAATATGCTCTCTGGAATTCCAATCGAAGCCCATGTTAGATGTGAAGACATCTAACATGGGCTTCGATTGTAATTCCATAGAGCATATTATCAAGCCCATTATCGACGCTTTATCGGCCGTTTTCGGCCGATAAAGCGGCGATAATTTTATCTCCCAGGCTTGATAATATGCCCCCAGGTTCTTGTCTGGCGTCAGCTCAAATCCTGTAATTCTGGGCAAATCACTTAATCTGCCCATGCCCATAAGCAATTTATGTGTCCTTGTGTAATCTAAACTAGTGCTCACGTAATGCGCTCCAATTGGGCCTTCAGGTCGAGTTCAGCTATATGAAAACTGCAAACAAAATTAACTAAGTGGTCAAAACAAAGCCTTATCATAAGGAAAGACATATAGATGCTCATTTCTTATCTGATTTGTTCAAAGTGAAACCAGAAAACCTGAATGAATTGCGGCTTCACCACTTAAATTAAGTGATTTTAGGCAAATACTTTATTTCACTATCTCTCTTCATTATCGTGTATGAAAGCACTTGGAAATATGTGAGTTCAGAATACTGACGCGCGACTTAGACAGGTAGCACAAAGCTTATTTCCCCTGTTTGAAACCTGGTAACATTTGCACTATTTTTAATACTTTTAAATTCCTTTCAGCGCATATTTGCACACTCTCACCTCAGTACTGTATCTCCAGCTGGCAGCCTCTTGCAGCCTGCTCCCAGGTCCACCGTGGGTTGTCCCGTTTGAGTGGCGGGAGCAGGGGTATCCAAAAGCGTCATCACCGGAGGAGCTGAGGTGGCGGATCCTACGGTTAGCAGTCAAGCTGCTTAATCCTATAAAAATTACATGACTTCAGGAACGTGCAGCGGACGCACCGCCGGCGCGCTGAAGGCGCGCCAAAAGCAAGCCGGTCTGCGCCTGTCCGTGCCCGCACAGGACCAGGGGCCAGAGACGCTGCACCTTTCACTACAGGTATATGCACATATACACCTGACTATCTCCGTTGTCTTAGAGGGAAGACACATGAAAATTGCTATCATTCTTTAAATCCATCTAATATCGAGAAGTCCTGTAAACTGTGTTCATTCCCATTGACACCATTGCCTAAAAAAGACTCAGTAGAAAAAGAACAGACTTCTTATAAGATATTCCTTCTGAATTGTAGGTCTCTGATAAAACATGGAACTGAAATTGCCATGCTTTGAGAAGATGAGCTCCCTGATGCATTGTTTTTAACAGAGACCTGGCTGTCTAGTGACTCTGACCCAGCTCTGGTACAAACCCTTCCTACCGTCTATCTTATTCAGAGACTAGATCGCAAAAGTGGTGAAGGGGGAGGCATTACCATTACATACAAAGAGCGACACACCTGACCTACTGCTTAATTGTGAGAACTTTATGTTTTCCATTAGCTTCTCACCTACACATACATTCTCAGGATTATTGATTTACCGTCCCCCAAGAACAGCGAAACGGTCGCCTACCAAGCCGGCACTCCCTCCAATTTTACAGTTACGGGAGATCTTAACTTGCACTTTGAAGACGCTAATAATTCAGTTATCTCGGAATTAGTTGAGAGTCTCTCGGCACTTCAGTTTAATCAAAAAGTGTCTGGACGTACGCACATCAAAGGCCACCTCCTGGACCCAATTTTTAGCAACATTGAGGATCTCTGGGTAGGGACCTCAACCCAACTTTCGTGGACAGTTCATTTTTTGATCCGCTTTTCATGGGCCACTATGGGAACACCAACCCTATCTAACAAGACAGGATCGTCTATGGTCCAAACTTCCTCTTGAACAGTGGATCTCAGTTTTAGACGCCACCATACCTCCTAAAAATGACAACCCGAATGTGGCCAATGACATGTTTAATCAATGTCTTAAAAGTTCGCTAGACCAAACCCTCCCCAAAAAATCATGCCCCAAAAAGAATAGATCTAAGATATCACCATGGTATTCCCCGAGCCATTGTGAACTTAAACAAGCATTTAAAAAGTTAGAGAGAGAATGGAGAAGAGAGTATGCATTATCTAGAAAATATAGGGCCAGCATTAAAATCCACCAAAATGAAATTAAAAAAGCACAAGCCTCATATTATGGGCAAAGAATCGCTCTTGCCGCGAATGCACCATGGGAAATTTTCCGTATTGCTAAAACACTCAACAAACTTCCTGCACCACCAGCTAGCACAGACGGCGCCCTCATGCGCTGAAATGCCCTGGCTGAATTATTCTATAAGAAGATTCACGATATATACACCTCACATTCCCGGGCTCATCAGTTCACGTCGACTCATATCAGATGGATACGCAACCCCTAATGGTCAAGTAAAGCTAGAGCATATTCCCCTTTTGGACACGAGTGCTCTCAAATCCATTCTCACCCAGGTTAAATTAAGATCACCTGTTTTGAAATTAGCAAAGGCTACCACTCTTACCGTGATTCAAGAACTTATCAACAGTGGTGGTCCCCTCACCATGGAAAAATGCCATGGTAAAAGCACTAATGAAAAAGCCCAATCTTGATCCTAGAACAATGGGGAACTACCAGCCGATTTCCCTACTCCCAGTAGTTAGTAAAATCTTAGAAAGGCATGTCAATTCGGTTTTATCTGTATTAGAATCAAACTTCTTGCTCCAACCCTCACAAACGGGGTCCTTGCGCTGTCATGGTACGAAAACAGCTCTCCTAGCTGTGACAAAAGAGTCCAGGAGGATTCTGGATCAGGGAGGCGTTGCAGCCATCATCCTCCTGGACCTCAGCAGTGCATTTGATACCATTAACCATGCCATTCTAGTGCGCAGACACTCTGAGTGTCTGAGAGTGTCAGGAAATGTAGCCACATGGCTAGAATCCAAACTAGAAGATAGATCTTTTCAGGTCTTCGAAGGAGAAGTTGTGTCTAAGCGTATGGCCCTCAGCTGTGGGGTGCCCCAGGGATGTTCCCTGAGCCCCATGAGGCTGCTGGCTGACATAGTACAACCATTTGGCATACACATTGTCACGTACGCCGATGACACACAACTTGTCGTGGCCTTAAATCGTCCTGAAAATTAATCCGCAAGTTTAGGCCCCTGTCTAGAGAAGGTTGCACAGTGGATGGAGCTCTCCTGTTTAAAATTGAACGGAGGCAAGACCGAGCTCATGCTCCTAGGCAACTCTTCTATCTCTAGCATAGGGCCACTATGGCCAAAATGTTTTGGCCCACCCCACAGGAAAAAAATCAGATTAAAAGTCTGGGTATGTGGCTGGACCCCTCACTGACTTTTGGATACCAACAGCCAAACTGTCAGCAACATGCTATGGCATTATGAGGATGCTTTGTAGAGTGCTTCCCCTCCTTCCGTTCTTGGCAAGAAGGATAGTGATACAGGCCCTCATTCTTTCACGAATGGACTATGAAAATGCACTTTACCTGGGAGCCCCTAAGGCCACGATAAACAGACTTCAGATCACCCAGAATTGTGCAGCTCGTCTGCTTCTGGGTCTCTCCCATGGGCATTCAGCCAAACCCACACTGAAGACTTTACACTGGCTACCAATATCAGAAAGGATCAAATTCAATGCACTTTGTATTGCCCATATGTCCTTTCAGGGAATGGGACCGGTAATCAATGAGCCCCTGATCACCCGATACCAGACAAACAGAAGCCTTTGTTCATCGAACATGCTGCTTGCAACAGGGAAGAACCCAACTCAGTGTCAGTCATACCGACCAATTTCTTTGCTAAATGTTGACTATAAAGTCTTTGCTGGAATCCTGAATGGTCGACTTGGTAAAGTTGTTGGGCCAATAATCCATACGGACCAAAAGGGTTTTTTGCCAGGCCGACAGATGTCAGATTTAATACATACTTTAATTGGGTCGATTGACTTGGCTTCGACGCAGGGTCTTCCTCTCTCAATCATCACTGTTGATGCAGCAAAGGCCTTTGACCGGGTGAACTGCCACTTTTTAGATAGGGTTCTGAAGGTCTTTGGTTTTGCCGATAGGTTTAGGGAAGTTTTGAAAGAAATATATAAATCTCTACAGGCCCAGATCCTGGTTAATGGCAATCTCTCCGCAGTAGTCAAGATAGGGCGTGGAACCAGGCAGGGCTGCCCCCTTTCCCCCATTTTATTTTATTTATATATAAAGCCGTTAGCTCAGAGTATAAGGTTAAACCAGAAGATTGTTCCTTTTGAAATAAATGGGTTTGAACGAAAATTACTCAAGAACCCCCCAAAATCCCTAAGATCAATGTAGATAGAGTCTCAAAGGAGGTTGATGTTTTGCTAAAAAGATGGCAGAGTATCCCATTATCATTGTAAGGGCGAGTTAATTTGATCAAGATGTGTGTCCTCCCAAAATACACCTACCTCTTCAACAACATCCCTTTAAAATTCGGAAAACCTGATATTTTTAAAATCCAGGGCACTATATCTTCCTTTATCTGGGCAAGTAAAGCAATCCGGTTATCCTGGAAAAAAAGTAGGCGTAAACTTCAGCGAGGGGGGTGGCCCCACCAGACTTCCAGCTGTACTGTTGAGCTTACCAACTAAAGAATTGTAGAATGTTATTGCTCTCCCCGGATAATTCATTGATAGGCTGCATGCCATGTTAGTAAGGGAAGAGGATTTAGGTTTCATGTACAAGTATGGCTCGCCTACATTTTTCAAGAAAATCCACTTAAAAACTCTGCGTTCGGCAGCCAGGTTGTGGTCTGACTGTCAAAATTGTTTAGGACTATCCTATTATAGCAAGTGGGTGCCAGTTTGGGATTCTCCCGGTACACCTGACTGTCTTTTGGACTCCCTTGCTCACCCACTGAAAGAGGCAGGGGTTGTATATTGAAGAGACCTTGTACTGGGTGATGAATGCCACTCTTGGGAATATTGGAACCATATTACCAACTGTACTCTGTCCAGGTTCAAGTTCTATCAGCTCTCTTCCTGGTGTAAAAGTCAATGCTGGCCAATCATAGACGATAGCAGTATGGAAAGCGAACTACAGGATCTAGCTCTTAGGAAAAAAGAAGTGGCACAATGGTATAACCATCTCTTGGCAGCTACGGACAGCAAGATGGATCAACCATACAGAATCTGGAAGAACTACTTGCCGAGCGAGGAGCTGGAAACCTCATGGCAAGTATCTCTAGATACTCTTTACCCCTTGATTAAATCTGCTGCACTCAGAAAAAAACACTTTTTTACACTCCATAGAATCTATTGGTCTCCCCTAAAGTTATCCAAGATAAAGGGTGGCGGAGAAGCCAGCAGTATGAGATGTGGCCATCAGAATGCAGATGTCCACGTATTTGTTTCCTGCCCCAAGATACAAGAATATTGGATAAATATGGGTAAGACTAGCTCTATAGCCCTGGGTCGCACTGTGGAGGTAAGCCCATCTCTTATATTATTTGGTTGTACTCCAGCATTGGGCGGAGTTTCAGATCCGATAGGGCCACAACAAAGACTGATCTTTTACCTGATTTTGCTGGCTAGGAGGGAGATTTGTAAATTGGGGCGTCAGATGACACCTCTCACTTGGAATGCTTGGTGGAGTTTGGTTAGATATTTCAGAGCGCTGGATCAAAAAGTAAATGTTTATAGGGAAAGCTCAGATAAGGGCAGTTTTGGGATCTTTTGAATCTTCTGGATGATGCAGCCTCTGGTTGAGTGTAGGGACAGGACAATGACCCAATGATTAAAACCTCTAGTCAGCTCAGGTTGTATGTTATGGGTATCCCCGTAAAGAACATTAGCTGAGAGCGAAACCACCAAGCTAACACGCATCAGAGGTGGTACAGATCGAACGGGTGCCATAGCTACGGAGGTCATATGAGATGAGTCAAAAAAGAAAAAAAAAAAGCTGCTTGCAATAGTTCCAAAAATAAAGAGGGCAAGAAGCGGTGGCCGCTCCTTCGCTTATAACGTCGCTAAATTATGGAACACCCTCCCCCTTGACATTCGAAAGAAAACCAATCATCTGTCTTTCAGGAAACAACTTAAAACCTGTCTATTTTAACTTACCACTTAGCAGAGCTGTCTTCTAGGTCCACGTCTGCAGATAGCGCTGGGATACCTTAGGGTAGCTATGCGCTCTATAAATGCCTATTTCATTCATTCAGAATACCAGTTGTACAAAAACCTACTGTGCTTAATTTAATAGACATTAATGTTGCTTTATAATAATGTGGGTCACTTACAGGGTTTACATGACAATTTTATTGCCTAGTGGTTTACACCACAAGGTCTGTTTAACTTCACATTCACAAGCAAGAAATATACTTTGACTATTTGAGAATTTTGTATCTGATTTTTTCTGTATTATCTGATTACTATCCCTCGTGACAGTGCTGATGCATGGTTTAGGACTTGAACAAGTATTGTTAGTTTTTAGCACATACCAGGCAGATGCATACTGTAGTGAAATGCTCTTTCTGTGTACATATATTTACTATTCAATTGCGCCATTTTGAAGTCCCCCTTACTGTGATTTCCAAATTTGTAGATAGTCTGTGGGATTTTTATTGAAGTTTCAAATGTAGAAGGGAAGCAGGGAGAGAAAATTTAGACTGCAAAGTGAGAGGCAAGTGTGTATGTATCATACAGAGAAAGAGAGAGTTATTGTCCTTGAAGCTTGACCTCACATCCTCTTTTAGTAATGCACAATTCAGTTTATATGTCGTGGGGCGAGAGAGGAAGCAAACCTTCTTATTCTTGCTCCTGCCACTGCCACCTGCAGGGCCAAAACTAGACCCGAACTTCGGGGTGGAGAGGTGGGAGGGGGGTGCTAAGATTCCCAGCCAGGGCTGGCCCTGACACTGATCGCGTACGGTGCAACAGTATTTTTTGGGGCCCCTCACCCAGGTCCTCCTTTTCCATGAATTCCCTCACTATCACTCGGCAACAGTGCTCCTCAACTCTATAGACCCTTTCTGACAAATATTTCATTTTTTATATAGGGCTACTCGTAGTTTATTTGTGCTCAGTTCTGTGATCTGCATGGTACACATTCTTTGTAGCAGGCACATTAACCCTCTGCGCTGTGTGAGTAACCAGAGTGCCCATGTGAATGCAAAGTGGCACGGATTAATGTATGGTTAGTGATGGTCTTGTTTGAGTGAGATTGCAGAATGAGCAGTGAGGGGGCAGGTGAGTGAAGTGTCCATGAGTGCAGGGTGGGTAGTGTGCTCGTGTGACTGCAGGGTGAGGTACAGGGTGAACAGTGCAAGTGTATAGTGAGTGCAGAATGATCACTCTGAGTGCAGAGTGAGCGGTGTGCTCTTGTGACCGCAGGGTAAGTAGAGGGAGAACGGTGTGAGTTCATGGTGAGTGGCATACGTGCAGTGTGGTCATTATGAGTGCAGGGTGAATTGTGTGAGTGCATGTTGATCAGTGTAAGTGCAGTTGTGATCGCTGTGAGTGCAGGGTGAGTGTGAAAGTGAAGGGCAAGAATGAGGAGTGAGTTGTCTGAATGCAGGGTGCATTCCCAGACACTTGAAGTACTCAGCATGTTATTGAGGGCTGGTGTAAAGTTTCAGATATAAGTTAAACTATTGCTATTATGGTATTATTCAGGGACAGGGCTGGACTGGCCAGATCCGGCACTGGGTGTTTTGTCAGTGGGCCAGAAAGGTGGGAGCCAGTTTTGGACTGGTGGGGCGCGTTTTTGGTACAAAGGGGCAATATCGGCCCCCTGTACCAAAAGCAGCTGCAGTGTTTTCCACATGCACCCCTTTCCCTCACAGCAGGTCCAAATCAATTGCCAAGGCTGGGTTACGTACCCCGTCCGGCCCTGTTCATGGATTGAGGGTGGAGGAAATAAATATTGTACTCATCCTGCAACAAACTTCAAGTCTTGTGATTAGGGTTGCCAGCTCATTATATTGATGTCTCAGACGGTACAAAAATAAGCAGTGACCTAAAGCCTATTTTCAGCATTTACTTGTGCATACTTGGAACAGCAAATATAAATAGAAAGCATTTTTAATTGTGTTCTAGGGTTGCCTGAATGATCCATGACTAATAATTAAAGGGAACAAAGACAGAAAAGTCACATTACAAATGAATACATACTTTTTTATTGGTAACCCTATTTAATCTCAAGACAAGGTCTTTGCAGGCTCATTATTCAACATATGGCTGGTATTTTTCTTTTGGCAACCCTACTTTATATCCCGTTTCATGAAATGCATTCTCACACTATGGCAGTAAAAGTAAAATACAAATGTGAGGAATAGGTAGAGTGGAGGCCCAGGGGTACTGGATCTAGAAAAACAAGCATTTTCATAGCCAATAGGTCTTGCCTTTGGGACCTTATAAGTATTTAGCCATGAGGCACATTAGCCTGGGTGCTGAAACACCTACAGTTACTTCATGTGCCACTGGTGAACGATCACACACACCTAAGGATGGGCTTCCTTCCATGCTAATTAATGAAAATATGATAAAGTCTCCTCAAATTTCAAAAAAGTGTATTTATTTAACATAAAAGCTTTGACACCAATAGGCACAGCACCCTAGAATAAACGTAAATCGGATAATTAAGGGCATGTAAAGAAGTGAGAATCAGCCTGGGACTCAAAGGATCAGGCACTCAAACACTAAGAGTAGCAATTGGCAGGAAAATCCAGTAGTACCTCTAACATCTCCTCAGAAGCGCCAAGCCAACCTAAAGCTCACCAGCAGATTACAGAGACCCACAGTTGCTCAACAACTCGATCAGAAAATACCCATGCAACACCAACAACCCCATCCTTGGTGGAGAACCCACCAATTTAAACATGCGTTCGAAAATAAGATGCGTATCTCTTGGGGGCACAGATGGATGGGAGACGAGAGGAACGTGGTGTTAAATAATTGCATTCGGAGAACAAACATCCCTGAACAGCAGCAGTACTGTGGGTCACAGTGAAAGAGAAATGCTGTTCACGTGGCTCTTCCGGGAAGCAGGCTGGTGGGATCCCCTGGGCATCACCGCAGGGCACCTCTGACTTAAACTCCAATCCCTTGTTTAACAGCCCTGTCGGATCGCAATCTGACAGCCAGGATGCGCAACTAGCAAAAACACACAAAGAAATAAAAAAGATTACAAGGACCTTACAACGTGTTTTACTTTCAACAAAAAAACGAGGGGACGGGCTGCAGTGCCTTCTCGAATGAATTAATAACCAGACAGCACATAAACAGCAAACCTCATAGAAAGTGACTTTTCACCAAAAAGAAATGTATTTCACAACGTTAAACGAGTAAGCAGACGGGCGCTTGAGTCCACGCTCACTGGTGTAGCCACTCACTTGGGTTACATAATGAAATGCAGGTACTACAGCCACAGGCCAGACAGCGGTGGTAAAAGTTTTGTCCTTGGGCACTAAGAGTCCAAATGTTCAAACGGAAAACTGGAGTGCAGTACCCTAAAGCAGAGTGCCTACTTGCATTTGAGAAGTGCTGGAAAACAGCGGAGCGTGTAGGAGTCAGATAAACATAGGCACAGCTACTGAGAAAGAATGTATAAAAACTCCTTCATTGTTTTGTACTCACAACAAACAAGCCAGAGATAAGAATGTACACAGGCTGAGAAAAACGAGCATCTCAATAGGAATGGTGGGGGTGGGCACTGTGGTGCGGCCGCCATTGTAAAAGTCAGGGAGAGGGTGAGACAAGCGAGAAGCTCAATAAGAATGGTGGGGGCAGGCACAGTGGTGCGGCCGCTGTTGTAAAAGGCAGGGAAAGGGTGAGACAAACGAGCAGCTCAATAGGAGTGGTGGGGGCGGGCACAGTGGTGCGGCCACAGACGTTAAAGGCAGGAAGAGGGTGAGAGTCACAAAAGGAAAGATAGGGATCAAAGGAGAACAAGTGCGCGGTGAAGCTGACGAGGAGGGAGTGGGAGGGGGTATTCGGGGTGGGCACAGTGGTGCGGCCGCAGTTGTAAAAGGCAGGGAGAGGGTGCGACTGATAAAGGAAAAGATAGGGATCAAAGGAGAACAAGGGAGCCCTGAAGCTGACGAGGAGGGAGTGGGAGGGGGTAGGGGATTCCCGCGCTGCCTAAAGCCAGATGGCAGCTGTGCATGTTGCAAATGCTTGTGCGCGTAACAGCAAGCTGATGGCCAGCAAAAGCCTGTGGGTAGCACTTTGAAAACCCCCTTACTAAAAGTTGAGCAAGTAGCGCATGTGCGTGTATCCCCTAGTGCTGGTGCAAAAAAAAGGTGCCTAGCTCCATGTTGCAAGGGTGTCTGCGCTGCAGGGACGATTGTATATGTGCAGGATGGGGCATCTTCCTGCACCTAAACAATCAATATTGCCGATTTGCTCTTTCCATATGGAAAGAGCAAAAATGAGGAGAAATGAATAATTTCTCCTCGTATCGGCATTCCATTGGATGGTATTCCATGGTGCTAGTTTTCAGCACTGCCTCAGTCTTGTAAATAAGGGACAGCGTGAAAAAGCAATGGGTGTTGTGGCAGAACACCCACAGCAACACCCATTTAACTCTCCTTTGTCACAGAGGACTGTGGCAGAAAGGGGCATATTTACATGGTGGCGTTAAGCAATGCTAACTGGCTTAACCCCACCTTGAAAATATGGAAAATGGTACTACTCCACCAGAGTGTCAAAAAAAGTGATGCTCCGGTTGTGATAGGGGCTTGTAAATATGCCCCCAGGTTTGAGTCTCGTGTTGGCTCACCATTCTGTGATCTGGGCAAATCACTTAATCTGCCGTTCCTACAAAACTATGAATGTGTAATGTAACAGACGCTCATGTATAGCGCTCCAATACCTTCGGGTCAAGCTTGCGCTATATGACACTGGCTATTCCATCAGGACACAAGCATTCTTCCCCCAAGTGGCCAGGAGCTAGACTGGAACTGCCGTCAAGGAACACAAAGTGTTAACACAGGACATCAGCTGCAGTAAATGTAACAAGAAGCACGTGGCAATGCTAGATGCAAATATTCAGCAGGTATGAAAGTATTAAGAAAGTGTCAAGGGGCGTGGCCAATTAAGATGACAGAGCAGTTGTGAACTTGCTCAGGTCCGCACACTACCGATCGACTAATGGCCTTACCTGGTGTCTAGGGACGATGCTGCTGACCTCCTAGGTGTCCGCTGCCTCCTGGGTGCTGTCTGGCCGGCGGGTGATGTTTGTAGAGCTGGGAGACAATTGTGGCGGGTGACCGAGTGGCGAACCGGAGGGGATCGCGGGCATCGGGCGTCATTTTGTGGGTGCCTGTATCGGGAGTCCCGTACCAGAATCGGAGCGCCGGAACGGCTTGAGGGGCACCAGTCTGACATCGGGGGTGGGCCTCGCTCAGGCGCTGAGGAGGCGGCCGGCCGCTGAGTGGTTTGGCGCTGCGATACAGAACAACGCAGGCGGTGTGACCTGATCCTGCAATGGTGCCGCCTCTACAGTGACGCGCTGCAGTGGCTCTGGCGGGGCAAAGCAGCAGCGGGGGGGCATCTCATGGGCACGTGGGACAGTGCGTTTATGGCTCCTTGCTCCCCTCTCCTTTCTCGGGCGGCACTGCGGGATGCCCTTCCCCGCATGCTAGAGATGTCTGTCTCCCATGCCTGATCTCAAGATGGTGGCAGTGGTGGTCCCGATGATGGCGGCGGCAGATTGGGGAACGTTGCACAGATGAAGCGGCACCTGTAAAAGAGAGGTGAGGAGCCAAGGCAACAAGCATTTCCAGGGGGACCGCACTTTGGCCTGAAGGAGTTCTAAGGCTTCAGATGGGGTTCCAGTGGGGCACGCCTTCTCCGTGGGGGTCCCTATCACAATACCTGCTTTGGAGTTCCCTTCCGTGGCTTCCGGTGAGGCTTTCCGTTCCTTGGACATAGAGAGCACCCCTCGAGGGAAGGTCTTAGAGTCGTCTTGTACTTTGTCAGGATTTGGCACTCACCGGGCAGTGCACAGGTCTGAGGTGGGGACCCGATGCCTCCTAAGAAGCGCTCCAAAAAAGTCTCTCAATATTTCAAGGCCTCTGAGAAGACACCTTCCTTGGGGGACACCACAAACTTGCCCGAAATGGCGCTCACGCGTGAAGACCTGGTGGCTACTCTCCGAGACTTTAAAGTGGAGCTATGTCAAGAATTCAAACAGGACCTGCGAACCTCTGTAGACCAACTGAAGGCTGATCTCACTGAAAAGCTTACTAGGATTTGGATGCAGTGGGATCCAGAATCCTGGAGGTGGAAGGGAAAACACAGAATCTGGCGGCGACTCAGGCCACAATGCAAGATAAACAACAGACCCTTCAAGCCCAGCTTCATAAAGTTATGCTTAAGGCAAAAGATTGGGAGAACAGGACCCAGAGGGAAAATATTCGGATCCGGAATTCGGAGGAGGGGCGGAGGGGTCAGACCTGGAAGCCTTTGTATCTGGTCTCTTCGCTGAGATTCTCGCGCCTCAACAGCTCAAAATCAAAATAGACAGAGTTCACCGCGTGGGTGCGCTACAGGCTGGGACTCGCAAGCGCCCTCGAGATGTCTTAGTCAAGCTCCATTCCTTCGGGGTGAAAGAAGCCATGCTCTCTTCCTCCAGGAAAAAGAAGGACATGTCCTGTCAGGGCCATGGATTCTCTCTATTTCAGGACCTGGCATCTGCGACCTTGGCCTGCCAGCAGGCATTGCGTCATTTTACCACCAAATTGCAAGAAGATAAGATTCGCTACAGGTGGTCCTTCCCCGTTGGGCTCATCTTTGAATACGACAACAAAACTGACCACATCTTCGATCTAGCAGAGGGGCTGCAGATTCTGGGGCTTCCCCTTCCAAAAGAGTCCTCTGATACGGGGTCTTCAGCGGCAGCGGTAACATCACAGCATGGCCCCAGCCCTTGGCACACCGTCACAAGAAATCGTTGAAGTTTCATTGCCTATAGGAGAGTTTCTGGTCTCATGGATGTCTGCTGTGTGTTCGATGGGCCTTCCAGGCGGAGCCTGCTGTCGACAGATTCTTGGATGGTTGGTTCGTCAGAAGGGGCCCCGGAGATGTCAGGAGATACTGGTCTTGCTCATCATGGCCTTTGAGATTTTCTTTTTGTCTCTGGGATTGTCTTGGCCACTAGGGATTCCCGCTTAGCCATCGTCAACAGAGACTCAGGAAGACTCCCACCTTTTGGCGCACGTCCTTAGTGCTGCCCTTGGGCCTCTCATCCTCCTTGGGGCCTTACCTTATCTTTTCTGCTCATCATGTGATGCTGACGCTTTTCGTGGCGGAGTGGATGATGGCGGCGCCATGGCTGGGCCCAGCGGCAGGCGAGGCCACTGGAGAACTGTTGATCACCCGAGCTGGCATACTGAGGACACTGAGGTTTTTCTTTTCTTGGTTACTTATCATATTACTGTTCCCTAGTTTTCTTAGCTTTATGATCGGGAGGTGCTGGTCTTGTCCGTGGCACCCATTATTCCTCCCTTTGAGTTTGGGGGTGGTATGAGCTGTGGGCCTTCGGGTCCTACGGCTGTGGGTTTTTGGGGTTGTTGGGGGGGTTTGGGGAGGAGGGAACCCGGTGGTGACTGTTGGGGGTGGATCTTTGCTTTTTGTTTTCTCTTTGTTGTGAGACAGACTTATAACCTTCTGGTGGTGGGAGGGTTAAGTGGAGAGCTGGGGTGGTGGAATTGGCCATGTAATCAGTGTAAAGAGGTTTGTTCGGAGGGGTGGGGGTCACTGCGGCAGTCTGGGGAGAGTGAAGGAGGCACTCTTTTCTGATGGTTAACATTGCTTCTTGGAATGTAAAGGGATTGAACTCCCCACAGAAACGCCCAAAAATTTTGAAGTATTTGAATGATAACAAAATTGAAGTGGTAGCATTGCAAGAGACTCATCTTAAGCGAGCAGAGGTCTCTAGGTTGCGTCACAGGGGCTACCCGATGAATTATACCTCCTCTGCCGCCACGAAACACAATGGGGTGGCCTTGCTTTTCGATGTCTCAGCGAATTTCCAACTCGAGTCTGTCAAATCCGACTGGGAGGGTAGGCTGTTGTTAGTCAAGGGCCGCTTGAGGGGCAACCTCTGCACCTTTGTCTTATTATATGCACCAAACTCGGGGCAATCTGCCTTCCTTTCACATGCTCTTGACCAAATAGGGGGTTTTGCTGAAGGTCCCATTGTGCTTTTGGGAGATTTTAATCTCACATGGCAGGGGTCCCTGGATAGTTCTAGCTCTAATAGGGCTGCCACTAGTACTTTCTCAAGTAGAGTACGACAGAAAATCACTGATCTGGGGTTATTTGATGCCTGGCGCGCCCTCCATCCCACTACCAAAGATTATACACATTTCTCCCACGTCCATAGGACGTATTCTAGAATTGATTATATTTTTGTCAGTCAATCTTTGTTGGGGGCTCTCCAGGCTGCTCAGATACTCCCGGACCATACCTTGATTACTCTGGGCCTCCACTGGACTGGGGCCTCTTCAAGGTCTCCTCTGTGGTATTTCCCGCTAGCTCTGACCCGAGATCCAGTGGCCAGAGAGGACCTAAGAGCGGCCATTGCTCCGCAGGACACAACCCCTCAGAACACCTGGGATGCCTTTAAGGCCGTGATTCGAGGGAAATGTATCCAACTTAACTCGAACTTAAACAAACAAAGGACAAGGGAAAGGGAGACTCTGGAGAAACAATTTGGGATCGCGGAGCAAGCTCACAAAGCCAACCCAACCCGAGTTCTTCAGAGACAATTCACAGCTCTCAGGGGCAAATTAAGATCTATATATTCTAATCGGGCGGAATTCACCCTGCTAAAAATTCGTCAGTCTTCCTTCACACAGGGCAATAAGGTGGGCTCGCATTTAGCATGCCAGCTTAGGGTACAAAGGGAAAGGGACTTCATTGGGGGGCTTTTAGACCGCCAGGGACACCTCACACATTCCGACACTGCTAAAGCAAACATATTCGGGGAGTTCTTTAGTAAGCTTTATCAGCGCATCATGCCGGACACGGCGCGGCAACAACAATTTTTCAGATAACCTTGCCCTCCTGCAGTTATCGAGGGCGTCGGCTGCAGAGTTGGATTCCCCCATCTCACAGGAGGAGGTTGGGGAGGCTATCTCGAGACTCAAATTGCATAAAGCCCCAGGACCTGATGGCCTTACGGCTCATTTTTACAGGTGTTTTTCGACAGAGCTCATTCCTCACCTTATGGCTTTATTTCATGTCATCGCCTCTGATGAGCAGATCTCTAGATCTATTGCGAAAGCTGTAATTACGGTGATCCCCAAACCTGGTAAGGATCCGCAACTCTGTTGCTCCTATAGACCCATCGCACTTCTCAAGCTGGATGCCAAGCTTTATTCCGCGATTTTGGCAGCGCGTTTAGAAACTCTGATGCCGGTGTTAATCCATCCCGACCAGTCAGGCTTTATAAAAGGTAGGCAAACACATGACAACACCAGGTGTACAGTCCATCTGATCGAGAAGGCTACGAGGTTTCGGATCCCCGCAGTGTTAGTGGACCTCCACGTGGAAAAGGTCTTCGATCGGGTGGACTGAGCCTTCCTCTTTTTAACCATGCGGAAACTTGGGTTTGGGGACACTTTTATTAATATGGTGAAGGCCAACTATCACCATCCCACATCTCGTGTGATGGTAAACGGCTGTTACTCCTCCCCGTTTGCTCTGAGCAGAGGCACCCATCAGGGGTGTCCCCTCTCACCCCTTTTGTTTGCCCTAAGTATCGAGCCCCTGGCGTTTAGGTTTCGGTCCAACGATGAGATCCGGGGCATCCCTTTTGGCGGTGTTGAGCATAATGCCTCCCTGTTCGCCAATGACTTCCTCTTTTCGCTTGTGGATCCGGCGCAATCATTGCAGGCAGTACAAAGAGAAGTACACAGCTTTGAGCAAGTAGCTGGGTTCAAGATAAATTACATGAAATCCTTTATACTTAATCTTACCCTCTCCCCTGCTGAGGTGCTTCGTTTGAAACACCTGATGCCTTTTCAATGGGCTAAGCACTCTTTACTCTATCTGGGAGTGTGACACACGGCTAAACTGGGCAATCTATATAAAATGAATTATCCACCTCTACTGTCCCAACTCCAGCAAGACTGTAAACGATGGTCACCTCTCTACATTTCTTGGCTGGGGTGAATTAATGCTATAAAAATGACGGTATGACCTACATTTTTATACTTATTTCAGGCCCTCCCTATTGAATTGGAGAGTACAATGCTGCAGACCCTCCGCACTTTGATCACCAAATTCATTTGGCAAGGGGTGAAGGCGCGCCTACCCCATCATGTACTCCGATGTCCACTTGCTAAAGGTGGTTTAGCCCTACCTGACTTCACCTTATATTACCAGGCGGCAGCACATCAGCCCTAGCATTGAAGGGCACTTCTTTTTAGATAAGTAAGCATATATGAGCATGCAAAATGCCAGCATGCATAGTGCAAGAGAAGCAATGGTTGAAGTGGACTGACCCATTGCCATACCCCATAAGCTTTGATGGTGGAAGTAAATTGTTAATGACAGATGACTACACCATGGAGGAAGATGTATTAATCAAACCCCTCTAATTGTTTATATATTTATTATTTATGTTTTCATTACATCAGGCTGGCAAAATTGCTTATCATTGTCACAAGATCAGACCTAAAAATACTCCACACAAAATCACATTTCAGGAGGAATTACAAGGGGTGATTGTAATTGTAATTGTAATTGCATTTATATAGTGTTTCCTACCCCTGATGAGTCATTAAAGCGATTTGAGGAGGAGCAGAATCCGAACAGGATTTGTGGTGATTCAGTACAGTGAAACATGAAATTAATTTGAGTGGTGGGCAAGTGGGTTTGTTAATTAGATTGAAAAGGATACTGGACAGATAGAAGGGTAAAGGGTCTAGAAAGTGTTTATTTGGCGATCATAGCAGCAGGAGCAGGTTTAGGATGAGAAATGGGGAGAGTCAGAGGGAAGAGTTTAGAAAGGCTTGTTTGGGAGATCTGAATTTTAAAAGATGTTTTAGATGATGCAAGGGAGGGGTAGAGGAGGGAAGAGTCTAGAAAAGGTTCTTTTGGGGATCATAGTAAGGGTAGAGTAGGAAAGAGCCTAGAAAAGTTTATTTTAGGTTCATAGTAGTCAGAGAGTGGAGGTAGAGGATATATTGAGAGGGATATGGGGAGAGATATAGGGTAGTGCATTGGAGATGCTAAATTAGGAGTTAAGTAATAAATATAAAGATACAAAAGTGTATGGAAGGTATGTATGCATAAGGAAAGTAATATATCTAGAATTAAGTTGTATCAAATAAACTTATACTTTGTTGTACCTTAAGCTAATATATATATATATATATTCACTGAAAAAAACATAGGTTAGAGACCATATATAGTTAGGAATTAGCATTTAAAAAACCTTGAAAATTCACTGAAAAAACCATAGGTTATAGACCATATATAGTTAGGAATTAGCATTTAAAAAACCTTATTTTACTCACACAAAACCATTGAAATTCCATATATAGTTAGTTGCACTAACTATATATCGCGCACCCGCAATCCACTGCTGATGATGTCACATATTACATCATTCATGACATGGTCAGTGACATCACTGATGACATCACTGATGACATCTCAAATGACATCACTGATGACAACATCCAGTGACTGTATGTTTCTGTAAAGTTAAAATATGTCTTACATATTGAAGAATGAGTGGATGTATAAGTGTCTGGATGAAGGATTTAGTAGGTGCATGACTCACTGTATAAGTGAGTGATTAAATGTGTCTCACTGAGTGCATGGGTTAGTGACTAAACTGTTTTAAATTGTGCATCATTGTGTCTGTTGTTCTGTAATCTGATGCATGTGTTGATCATTAGCTATATGACTAACTCAATGGGTTATTGATTGGTTGCCCAAGTATTTGCATGGGAGACTGAGTGTGTGTGTGGGTGTCTGGGAGGTGTATGACTCTGTGCATAGATGTGTGAGCAGTTGATTCACTAGATGTATGGGTTCAAAAGTGCATGTGGAAACAGCTGTATGGGCGGTTGACTGTGTGCATGAGTGTATTGGTGAGTGAATGGATATCTCAGTGCTACATGTCAAAGTAAGTACATATGTAAAACACAGTACATGTGAGAGTTGACATATATAAATAACTGTGCATAAGAGCCAGTGAATGTGTGAGTGCCTGTATGGATCATTGTGAACTTGTATCAGGGATTGTATAACAGAGTAAATATGTGTTAGTATATGTTTGAATAAGTAAGGTGTGTATAACTGTACAGTTGAGGAAATGGAGGTGTGATTGATTCTTTGCAAGACTGACTAGGTGTGTGAGTAACTTCATGGATGAGTGACAGTCTGTGAATGTCTGTTTACACTGAGTGTATCTAAGGTTATATTAGAGTCTGAAGAGGTTCATCGTATCATCACATGAATGATGTCATCAGTGATGTGATCAGTAATGTCAAATGAGATGTCATCAGTGATGTCATCAGTGATGTCATTTGAGATGTCATCAGTGATGTCACTGACCATGTCATGAATGATGTAATATGTGACATCATCAGCAGTGGATTGCGGGTGCGCGATATATAGTTAGTGCAACTAACTATATATGGAATTTCAATGGTTTTGTGTGAGTAAAATAAGGTTTTTTAAATGCTAATTCCTAACTATATATGGTCTATAACCTATGGTTTTTTCAGTGAATTTTCAAGGTTTTTTAAATGCTAATTCCTAACTATATATGGTCTCTAACCTATGTTTTTTTCAGTGAATTTCAATGGTTTTTTAATAGCAAATATCATAAGCTGTCGAATGTCAAGTACGTGGTAAGTAAAAATATTTTCGTGTTTATGCACACTGATCTGCTTTGAATGCTGCCCCCCCTCATTTCTATTAGGAGTACTCTCTCTTTGCAGATAGTGAAGGGTAGTTAACGCAGGCCTTTACCCCCGTTGTAATCCGTCGTGAATGCTTCTCTCTCCATTTGATTGATTGTTATCCAAGCATTTACTGTTTTAGAATTGGTTCTCTTTGGTTCATTCTCTATTTACAAACAAGCACAGAGTCGCAATACTCTGTTTAGTCTTTGCAGATAGTGAAAAATCGTGTAAAAAAACAAAAGGGATCGAGCAAAATCAGTAGGCCACTAATGGGATCTCTTTTTGACCTCGCTAAAATAGAAACATTAGGAACAACCCCTCATGAGAAATACGAAACTAGTGAGATGAACTGAACTCCACACCATGATGGCTGCAAGACAGCTCGGCTCCGCCACCCACCCCGCCCAAAATAACGATAAACTCTATGCAAATATTACAAATATATACAACACACCAGCAAAGTAACAGGGTAAACATTTTATTAAATAACTATTTACATAACTATTTTATACTTTTTGTTGCCCGATCCGGCTAGCTCAATCGATCGAGCATGAAACTGATGCACTCTGATAGTTCAAAGTTTTGAGGAGTGCTTGTTAGACTGTCTGAAGCTTATTTGCACCTGCTACAGCTTCACTATTCTCAATGTAAGTGGGGGCTGTTTGAGGACGTGACTGCATTTGAAAACAATGTGATGCGGTGCCTCCCTGAAACGCTTGACGGAGGCCCTCGAGGGACGGTGTGATGGCGCGGACTCGGAGGGGGTGCTTGGCTCCGGCCCCCTCCCCAAGTCGTGTTGCCCTGGTGTGGCCTGAGATCGCCCCCGACATAGGTGGCCGGCTCCCGGGGTTAAGCGGAACTTTTTGCCTTTTGGTGACTCTTCCATTCTGGACCTTGTCCCACAATCCGTTTGACCTGAAGACACGCTGTAGTGGGGCGCCCCTTTACCGTTTCAGTTGCCATTCCGCCCGCTTTTGCTACACTGTGCCTCTTCCGCTATTCAGCTGTTTACCGCCCGCTCTTGCGACTACAGCGTTTCGCTCACCATGTAGTTGAGTTGCTCCCGCTCTTGCGATGCAGCGATAGGCGGCTGCCACAGGACTCTCAAAATGGCGGCCGGTTCTTCAGATTTGGGCGTGGTCCACTAAAATGGCCCTGCGACACCTTGGAACTCGGACGCTTGTCTGCTAGGGCTTGGGCTCCATTCTCGAAAGCGTCCCCTCAGCCTTGAAGATTCTACAAAAGTCTTGGGGGCCCCCGACTCCCGCAGGCTTCTGGTGGGGAGCGGCTGCCATGATTGCTCGTGGAATGGCCACGACGGAGCTACGAGATGGTGGTGCTCTCATGCTGACGCCAGCTTCAGTCTGAAACATCCAGAAACACTGTAGACTACCAATTCGATCAGTTCCGGTAGCGCCCCAACGTGACCCGGTAGAGAAGAACTTGCCCTCCCCTCTTTGACTGATGGTTCTTGTTGCCTGTCCCTTCTGTTGTCATTTAACAGAACTATTTAGCCTGCTGAAAGGGGTTGTGTTCCGACCGCTGGTTGGTGGAGACATTTTGACTATATTCTGGACCTGCGTTGTCGCGTAATGCGTCATATGACGCGCCACGTTAGCGCATCCGGAAGTGCTCCGATGCGCGAAGCGCAGCTTCCCGGAAGCGATCCGGGGCGCGGCGCGCAGCGCGTAACGTAAGCATAACAGGTCATGTGACTTGTTAATAAAACTTTTCATTGGTTAATTTTACTTTTCTTTTTCTAATGATGAAAGGCTTGGTCATATGACCTAAAAATTACACTTTTTATTACTTTCGAACATTATTTTTTCTTAAACATATATGTTATAATGTTCCAGGCTAATGTACTTTCCCGGAAAATTTACAACTGTCCTGCAAGTAAAATATATTCCTTTTTCGAGAAAAAGGGCGTTTCTTCGTCCCATGACGGAGCCGTTGAGCAAAAGAGGCTCGGCCTGCTGTCTTAGTCGCCGATACGCCTGAATATCAGATTCTTATCGATCACTTTATGTTGCAGGAGTAGAAAACACAACAGCCCTTGACCATTTATCTTTACTGCATACCTGCGTATTATACCTTTTACCCTTCATGTAATTGGACTGCTTTATTTCACTTGCCTTTTACTGATTCGAAAACAGTGACTATTATTAAAAACTTTACCAATGTAAATACTACTACCATGTTTTCTTTTAAAAACCTTTATTGTGAAAATGTCAGTATACAAATACGGGCCTATAACCACGTGGGCCGGCCACGGAGCAAACTGTAATCGTATATGATGAGGAGACATTTACACTGTAGAGGAACGTAACGGGCGGGCCATTAGGTTGCAAGAACTAAGGTGTCTAACAGTTGCGGAATCGGTGGACGTACATTTTATAATTAAAAAACGACAGGGCCAGTTACAATAAAATTATCTAGATATACATTTGCGGGCAAGTACCATGGGTGACGTTAATTCGAACTTTCAATAGTACAGTAATCAATAACACATCAGAACTTAATATCAATAGGGATGTCGAAATATTCAATCAATTCTCGTCCCCGCCCGCCATGTGCTTCAAAACTGCATAAGTATCTCATAAGTTTCTGCCAGCATTTCCTCTGACGAAGGAGCGAGTGAAGCTCTGAAACGCGTAAGGAACTGAAAAATGTACATTTGACTGTGGCTGCTGGTTTCCGTTAAAGATATGATGCAAATCATCCTGTTGCTGGCGTGATTCTTGCCTCAGGGCGAACTTTTGAATTTAAGTATCTCGTGATATCAAGGTTGTACAACCAGTACACAACAAGGAGTTACGAGTCCCATTTATTCCGGCGCCATTTTGGGCGAGGACGGGCAGGTCCAGGATATAGTCAAAATGTCTCCACCAACCATCGACTATGATGATGTTCATATGCTGTATTTATTAGAGTAACACTCATCTGTCCACATGAAATTTATTTGCCACAATTACCATAACTATATTTTTTTTCGGTTCCTCTGGAGAGTACATCGTGGCAGATGAGGCAGGTAACGTACCGGGCATTTACCTTTTTTGCATGTAGAGGAAAGGAAAAAAAATTCGAGCGTCCGAGTTCTAAGGTGTCCCAGGGCCATTTTAGTGGACCAGGCCCAAATCCAAAGAACAGGCCGCCATTTTGAGAGTCCTGTTGCAGCCGCCTGTCGCTGTAGCAGCAAGAGCGGGCTAAACTCAGCTAGACGGCGCTCCATTGAAGTAACATAGACTTGCTGAGGATCTTTCATATTTTCAACACACACCAGTGCGGCAACTTGCTAGACACCACCTCGGTGCCATCCTGATCTCGGCGCCCCACTGCAGATGAAGTGCCTCCACATGGAGGGAGAGACTCGTTTGCGCCGCCTCCCCCCCGCTTCTCAGAACTCTGAACTATGACACCACCTCGGTGCCATCCGGATCTTGGCGCCTTGTGCTGGTTCCGGCCTATTCACACATCGGTCCGCTACTGACGCCAGCTCACAGGCCAACGGGGCGCCCCACGCCGACTTTCGGCGCAGCATTGTAGGATGGCCACACCAGTTCGGCAACTTGCTGGACACCACCTCGGTGCCATCCGGATCTTGGCGCGTTGTGCTGCCTTCGGCCTATTCGCACATCGGTCCGCTACTGACGCCGCCTCATCTTGGGGACGACGCACAGCATCACATTGCTTTCCAATGCAGTCAGATCCTCAAACAGCCCCCACTGACTGACGCGAACTCACAGGCCAACGGGGCGCCCCACGCCGACTTTCGGCGCAGCATTGTAGGATGGCCACACCAGTGCGGCAACTTGCTGGACACCACCTCGGTGCCATCCGGATCTTGGCGCGTTGTGCTGCCTTCGGCCTATTCGCACATCGGTCCGCTACTGACGCCGCCTCACGTGCCAACGGATTTTCTACGCTTTTTATAGCCCTATGCCGCATAACAGGTCATGTGACTTGTTTATAAAACTTTTCATTGGTTCATTTTACTTTTGGTTTCCTAATGATGGAAGGCTTGATCAAATGACCTAAAAATACACTTTTCATTGGATTAAAACATTTTTTTTTCCCAAACGATGAAAGCCCCACCTTGTTTCTGGATGTTTCAGACTGAAGCTGGCGTCAGCATGAAAGCACCACCATCTCGTGGCTCCGTCGTGGTCATTCCGCGAGCAATCATGGCAGCCGCTCCCCACCGGAAACCTGCAGGAGTCGGTGGCCCCCATGACTTTTGTAGAATCTTCAAGGCTGAGGGGACGCTTTCGAGAATGGGGTCCAAGACCTAGTAGACAAGCGTCCGAGTTCCAAAGTGTCCCAGGGCCATTTCAGTGGACCAGGCTCAAAAAGGAAAGAGCCTGCCGCCATTTTGAGAGTCCTGTGGCAGCCGCCTATCGCTGCACCGCAAGAGTGGGCGCAACTCAGCTGAATGGCGGATTTTGGCACAGTGTACCAAAAGCGGGCGGAATGGCAACTGAAACGGTAAAGGGGCGCCCCACTACAGCAGACGAGCCTCCACCTGGGGAGGCCCGTTCACGCCGCCTCACCCCCCCCCCGGGGCGCCCCACGCCGTTATTCGGAGCAGCATTGTAGGATACCAAAACCAGTGCGGCAACTTACTGGACATCACCTGGGTGCCATCCACATCTCAGCGCGTTCTGCTGCCTTGGGACTATTCGCACAACAGACCGCTACTGACGAGGCCTCCCCCCGCACCCCCGGGACGCCCCACGGAATGGCAACTGAAATGGTAAAGGGGCGCCCCACTACAGCAGACGAGCCTCCACCTGGGGAGGCCCGTTCACGCCGCCTCATCCCCCCCCCCGGGGCGCCCCACGCCGTTATTTGGAGCAGCATTGTAGGATACCAAAACCAGTGCGGCAACTTACTGGACATCACCTGGGTGCCATCCACATCTAAGCGCGTTCTGCTGCCTTGGGACTATTCGCACAACAGACCGCTACTGATGAGGCCTCCCCCCGCTCCCCCCGGGACGCCCCACGCCGTTTTTCGGAGGATACCAAAAACCAGTGCGGCACCCAGGTAACATCACCTGGGTGCCGTCCAGAACTCAGCACGTTGTGCTGCCTTGGGACTATTCGCACAAAACACAGCTACTGACCATTGTTGCTTCTTTGTTTAAAAAAATGTTTAAATGTATTTACTGTTTTTGTTGCGTTGTATATATTTATAAGTTATTAAAGTTTTATAATCCTACTACTTTGTTGGAGTGCTATATATTTTTAATGTGACACATAATTGTAAAAACTTTGATGTACAAAGAGGCATCCCTGGAATCTTCCGCTTCAGGCTCGGTCCCCTCCCCAATCACAATACAGGATGGTTTTCAGATAGTAGGAACGCGTGTGGTGTGACGGATCTCATCGGGTGGGGGCCTTGATCTACTGTAACTCCTTTGAAGAGGGGTGATTCTTTACAGCTTGGGCCATAAACTACATCTGCATGGCTAGGTGATAGCCTGGGACCGGCCTGGACAATCGGACACAGAGGAAGAGGAGTGTCAGAGGGTGCGGTAGTGAATAGGGCGAAAGGGAGGTGTCGGGCGGGCACAGGGTGTGATTCTCAAGGAAGAGCAGCGCAGATGGGGGGAGGTTTATTGCCCATGCATAAGACAGAGAGCGGGGGTGACCAGTGCCTGGGGGAGATGCTTGCGAGGGTGGGGACCCATGCTAAGGATCGACAGCGTGCAGAGAGTGGGTCTGGTCAAGGCATCTAAAATGGCTGCCGTGCACGACAAAAGTGTGGCATTTGAAAAAAGGCAAGATGACGCAGACAATGTTTATCAACACTTCCTGATTTCCTTCGAATTGAACGTTAACAGACGTTATCTCTCCCACACTACCGGTCCCCCTGGGCTTAAACGCCGAGATGGTAGGGACTGCATCCCGTGGAGATAGGCCGAGACGTCACTCAGCAAAAAAAAAAAAAGAAAAAAAAGAAAAAAGTCTATAAACATACAATAAGTTAAAAGTCAATCATTCTTGTTTCCTTGTAGTACGCTCCCCAGTCCGCTTTCCGTTACGCGTACCGGGCGCACCCCACGACAAAAAACGATTTTTTTGGGGTTTTTTTTGCCCCGCGGGGCCCTTTTAAAGCCTCCACATCAAACCTAGGGGGTCAGGGAGGATCTACTATGCCCCCTTATGGTCATTTGCCCCTTCGCTTTGGCCTCCTCTTGTCTCTCGATCCTACCGAGAGACAAGATGGCGGCCGCTACGGACTGTTTGGAATGTTTACAGACACCGGAGAGCCAATCAGCTTTGTTTCGCAAAGCTCCGTAACGCGAAAAGTACGCGAACCGGATCGCTGCCCGGAGCGTTGTTACAGATATATATCTTTTTTTGAACGTTAATTTCTCAAAATCCACTGGAGCACATATATTGAGACCTAGCAAAGGCACATCGGGCTAACAGTCCCTACAATTTTGCCAAGTTTCGTGCAAATCCATTCAGCCGTTCGGGCTAAAAGTGAGGCCAACCGCCCTATGGAAATTAACATGGGAAAAACGCGTTTTGGGACCCCCCTTTTTTCTCGGCCCCCCCTTGACGAACCCCCCCCAAATTTTCAGGGGCTGCTCAGAAACAAAATGTTCCATTTTCCTGAAGATTGCAGCCAATTCCGTCCACAAACGCCAAAGTTATTAGACATAGAATTTTCAAAAATCCCATAGAGAAAAAATCCTAACTATATATACCTACTGGCGACCGCCAGTAGGTAATATATATATATATATATATATATATTACCTACTGGCGGTCGCCAGTAGGTATATATAGTTAGGATTTTTTCTCTATGGGTTTTTTGAAAATTCTATGTCTAATAACTTTGGCGTTTGTGGACGGAATCGGCTGAAATTTTCAGGAAAATGGCACATTTTGTTTCTGAGCAGCCCTTGAAAATTTGGGGGGGGTTCGTCCAGTGGGGGCCGAGAAAAAAGGGGGGTCCCAAAACGTGTTTTTAACATTGAGTTTTCCATAGGGCGGTTGGCCTCACTTTTAGCCCGAACGGCTGAATGGATTTGCACGAAACTTGGCAAAATTGTAGGGACTGGTAGCCCGATGTGCCTTTTGTAGGTCTCAATATATGTGCTCCAGTGGATTTTGAGAAATTAACGTTTAAAAAAAGATATATATCTGTAACAGCGGACCGGTTAGCGCTCTGGTTCGCGGACTTTTCGCGCAACGGAGCTTTGTGAAGCGAAGCTGATTGGTTCTCCGGCGTCTGTCAACATTCCAAACAGTCCGTAGCGGCCGCCATCTTGTCTCTCGGTAGGATCGAGAGACAAGAGGAGGTCAAAACAAAGGGGGAAATAACTATAAGGGGGCATAGTAGATCCTCACTGACCCCCTAGGTTTGATGTGGAGGTTTTAAAAGGGCCCCGCGGGGCAAAAAAAAACCAAAATAATAATAATCGAACGGCTGAATGGATTTGCACGAAACTTGGCAAAATATTAGGGACTGGTAGCCCGATGTGCCTTTGCTAGGTCTCAATATATGTGCTCCAGTGGATTTTGAGAAATTAACGTTGAAAAAAAGATATATATCTGTAACAGCGCTCCGCTTCGCGTACTTTTCGCGTTACGGAGCTTTGCGAAGCTGATTGGTTCTCCGGCGTCTGTCAACATTCCAAACAGTCCGTAGCGGCCGCCATCTTGTCCCTCGGTAGGATTGAGAGACAAGAGGAGGCCAAAGCGAAGGGGGAAATGACCATAAGGGGGCATAGTAGATCCTTCCTGACCTCTTAGGTTTGATGTACCATTTTGCCAAGTTTGGTGTAATTCCGTTCAGCCATTCAGGCTGTAGACGTATGTAAATGTCCTATGGAAAATTGCATGGGGAAAACACATTTGAAAGTGTTGAAATTTAGAACCAATTAAAATGTTACTTTGGTTTTGTATTTGTGTGTGATGAAAGTTAATTGGTTATGTATATATGTCAAATGAGAGGAAACCACAGCCATTTTGTGATACTACTGTCTGAGGTACATTTGTGAGGAATTTTTGGTGGTGAATTTCTGGTGTTTGATTTACACAGTACTAACACTTCTGCTACTTTTAAAAAGGTGAGTTGTTAATTTGTAAGGGGAACTATGTTGTACACTTGAAGATAATTTGAAAAATGTTTTCTGTTATTTATTTGCTGTCCTTCTGTTATACTAAATACTTGATGAAGTTAGTTTTATATTATGTATTACTAAAAACGATAAATGAAAGTGATTATTTTTTTCTGCAATTTACAGCAAGCAATTTCAAAATAAAATGGCTCACAATGAAGAGACCGTGGCAATTTCTTTTGAATTGTCCACTACATTGATTGAAATTGAGAGCACCAATAATGAAATATTGTCACAAGGAGGACATGACTTGTATGATTCCATTAGATTGATTGAAATGGACAGCACCAAGAATGAAATATTGTCACAAGGAGATGACTTGAATGATTCCACTACATTGATTGAAATTGAGAGCACCAATAATGAAATATTGTCACAAGGAGGAGATGGCTTGTATGATTCCATTAGATTGATTGAAATGGACAGCACCAATAATGAAATATTGTCACAAGGAGGAGATGACTTGAATGATTCCACTACATTGATTGAAATTGAGAGCACCAATAATGAAATATTGTCACGAGGAGATGACTTGAATGATTCCACTACATTGATTGAAATTGACAGCACCAATAATGAAATATTGTCAGAAGGAGGAGATGACTTGAATGATTTTTTTGATCAATCTCTTGATGGCGAATTTATCGAGTGTTTGGAGACCATAGAGTTACAAGAATCATCATTGCAGACTTTTAATGAGGAGATTCCAGATGAGATGATTGAAGAGGAAATTACTGATGAGGACATGTTAGTAGTTGTTTCAAATTTAGAAAATTCTGAAGAATAAATTTATATTTAGAAATCAAAAATTGTTTGAGACATTATTTATTTTTATTTTTAATTTATGAGGTTGTAGCGAAGTGATTGTAGTATAAAATGAGACTTATAGTATAGAGTGCAACATTTTTATGTTACATGGTAAGTTTACTCATATTTACTTCCCTTCTGCCACTATATTATCTCCAATGTGTATTTGACATGTCTTCTTCATCTCCGGCCTCCTTTCTCTCACTGTGTGTCTCCGATGCATCTTATCGCTGGTATTTTGTGTAATTACAGAAGAGAGTAAAATAAAATAGTTCGGAACATGAAAAGGGGGCAAAGTAGAGTACTCCTCACCCCCTAGGCCTTTTTAGGCGGTCCCAAAAGGATCAGTTTCTGCTTTCCTGAGAGATTATGGTATGAGTTCCATATACCACAATAACTTGCATTACAACATGCAAGATATCTATCTCCTATTACCAACTTTTGGAGATATTCGCGCTAAGCGCGAATATCTCCAAAAAGTAACACCTGCCCTGAGCAGTTCTTAGCCATGTTATCCAATGGGAGGTGGATAACATGGCTAAGAGTATTAGCTCGGTAATGCATGAATATCGCTGAGTTTTTAGCGATATTCATGCATTGCGGCCGTTTATTATCGCATTTGCGATAAACCTTGATAATAGTAAGGTTTATCTTCGATAATTTCTGACGATGCTTAGTGGTAAAAAATTGGTTGGTAAGCATCGTTAGCGATAAATATCGCTTAACTTTGGTAATATGCCCCAACGTCTGTTAACGTTCGATTCGAAGGAAATGAGGAAGTGTTGAAAAACATTGTCTGCGCCATCTTGCCTTTTTTGAAATGCCACACTTTTGTCGTGCACGGCAGCCATTTTAGATGTCTTGACCAGACCCACTCTCTGCACGCTGTCGATTCGTAGCATGGCTCCTCACCCTCGTAAGCATCTCCCCCAGGCACTGGTCACCACCGCTCTCTGTCTTATGCATGGGCAATAAACCTTCCCCCATCTGCGCTGCTCTTCCCTGAGAATCACACTCTGTGCCCGCCCGACACCTCCCTTTCGCCCTATTCACTACCGCACCCTCTGACACTCCTCTTCCTCTGTGTCCGAATGTCCAGGCCGGTCCTAGGCTATCAGCTAGCCCTGCAGATGTAGTTTATGGCCCCAGCTGTAAAGAATCACCCCTCTTCAAAGGAGTTATAGTAGATCAAGGCCCACACCCGATGTGATCCGTCACAGCACACGCGTTCCTACTATCTGAAAACCATCCTGTATTGTGATTGGGGAGAGGACCGAGCCTGAAGCGGAAGATTCCAGGAATGACTCTTTGTACATCAAAGTTTTTACAATTATGTGTCACATTAAAAATATATAGCACTCCAACAAAGTAGTAGGAATATAAAACTTTAATAACATATAAATATATACAACAAAACAAAAACAGTAAAAACATTTAAACAACGAAGAGACCGTGGCAATTTCTTTTTAATTATCCAATAGATTTATTGAAATTGACAGCACCAATAATGAAATATTCTTGTCAGTAGCGGTCTGTTGTGCGAATAGTTCCAAGGCAGCAGAACGCGCTGAAATCTAGATGGCACGAAAGTGATGTCTAGCAAGTTGCCGCCCAGCAAATAACGGCGTGGGGCGCCGCGGGGGTGAGTGAGTCCAGTAGGCACCACAGCTATTCTTACCGGCATTGCAGAATTACTGCTGGGGACAATGCCTGTGCTGTAGCAGGGTCACAGCAGAAACAAAAAGGATTCTGTTGAAGATGTTGTTGGTTTTCAATTTGAAAACAGTTCTGGTGTCAACTGCTATGCTAATGTAGTGGTTAATGTTTTGTTTTCTCTAGAAAATGTAAAAGAGGGGGAGGCAGTCCAAAGTTCCGTTAAAAGGGCAAAGGAAAGGATCGGTGGTTTGAACTATCAGTCAAAAAGGGGAGGGGGTGCAATAATTTTTCCTACCGGGTCACACTGTGCTTTCACCGGAAGTGAGGTCTGCAGGATTGTAGTAATTCAAAGTGAGGCTGGCGCCAGCATGGGAGCGCCGACGTCCCGCGGATACAGTTTCGTCACTCCACGGGCGATCATGGCAGTCATTCCCCATCGGGGGTCGGAGACTCCCGCGGCTCCTCTAGAATCTTCAAGGTCGTGGAGGACTACGGTGGTGGAGTCAACCAGTGACCGGGCCATTTCTTTATGTTGGGCCCGCTCTTGCCAGGTCGACCGCCATTTTGAGAGTTCGGCAGCTACCGGCGATCGCGGGGTCACATGAGCGGACGGGCTCCACCCTGCCGGGCGAGACGTTGCAGCATGGCCACAGTGGAAGAACCGTTATCTAGGTCGTTCCGAAACTGTGCAGCACTGGAGTTGTTAGGATGCCACCGCCTGGAGCGCTGAGGGTGCAGCTGGGAAGCCTCCACCTGGGGAGGCGGGAGAGGCCTGTTCGCACCGTCTCTCCCTCCCAGTGCACCCCACGGCGTCTCGCTTGAGATTTGTTATGGCCGGACCAGGCGATGAGGACGAGGGGGGGTCGGAGGCATGTGCAAGACATCCCCCTCCAGTGTTGTCGCAGCCATTATAAAAGAAAGAAGTGTCCCGTCCGTCTTCGGGCCGGGCTTCCGGTGGATGTCGGCCGGACGCCCCTGGCTCTGGCCCCATGAACGGGTTTCTTGGTTTATCGGCTGCAGCCGGATCCCGTCGGCCTCGGCCCCCCGACCGTTGGTGGTTGGACCGGAAGAGCATGTGGCGGGACTACCTGCAACTCTCAAGGGCCACCGCGGCCGGACTGGGAGAGAGAGGGGAGGGTCGAGGAGACATTCCCCCCCCCTGCAACTGTTCAGCGTTGTAAAGGCAATCCCCTGGCCGGGTCCCGCTGGTCTCGGCCTCTCCTCCGGCTACACCCTACGTTAGGATCTCCTGGCCGAGGCGTGGCAGCAGAACCTGCCTTATATGGGCTGCTCCCGGCTGGGCGTAGCCGGAACCCTGCCCCACCTTGGAAGTTTCCAGAGTGGGGTTGGATGTTCTACTGACTTGCATTTTCCCTAGTCTATCGATTTTTTTGGCGTGGCAGGCGGTGGGACAGCGAGGGGTGATTTGGTTTCTCTTACTGTTTTTCTGGTCTCTCACCACTGGCATATTTTAACGTTTTCTTGTTTCTAGGACATTAATAGGTTTTATCATTACGTTATGTTATCGTTTCTTTGTTCGTTGTTTAATAAAAGTTCATGTTCATCAGTGGCCTACTGATTTTCGTTTTCCTATTTTTTTCTTTCCAGGTTGTTTCATGGTAAAGTTTCTGTTAACAGGATACAGTGATCACTTCGTTATTATTGCATATGTCCTTTTCACTAGGGGTGCTCTCTGGTCGGGCCAGATGACGTATCTCTAGTAAATGGTCCGGGTGAAAAAGGTGCATCAATCAGTGGGGAGTAGATAGGCATGACAGATTACAACGGGGGAGAACGGTCCGCATTACGTACCCTTTCACTACTTGCAAAGATTTTCCTACGTTTATTTGCAAACAGGGAATACCTCCAAAAAGAACTAATTCCCAAACAGTCAATGTTCGGACAATCAATCAATCAATGAGGAATGAAATAGGTACGACGTGTTAAAGGCTTGCGTTACCTACCCTTCACTATCTGCAAAGGGAGATAGAATATTCCTATTCTTCCTCGTTTGCAGGTAGAGAAGATCGTTAAGAGAATTAACTTCGAACAATTCAATGCTCGATTGAAACAATCAACAAGGGGTACTGTGAACACAAATGAACGCCGCTTATATACATACGCATTGCTATTTTCAACAGGTTGTTCCTAATGTTTCTATTTTAGCGAGGTCAAAAGAGATCCCATTAGTGGCCTACTGATTTTGCTCGATTCCTTTTGTTTTTTTACACGATTTTTCGCTATCTGCAAAGACTAAACAGAGTATTGCGACTCTGTGCTTGTTTGTAAATAGAGAATGAACCAAAGAGAACAATCAATCAAATGGAGAGAGAAGCAGGCACGACGGATTACAAAGGGGGAAAGGGCTGCATTAACTACCCTTCACTATCTGCAAAGAGAGAGTACTCCTAATAGAAATGAGGGGTGGGGGGCAGCAATCAAAGCAGATCAGTGTGCATAAACACGAAAAAAAAAATTCTTACCACGTACTTGACATTCGACAGCTTATGATATTTGCTATTAAAAAACCATTGAAATTCACTGAAAAAACCATAGGTTATAGACCATATATAGTTAGGAATTAGCATTTACAAAACCTTGAAAATTCACTGAAAAAACCATAGGTTATAGACCATATATAGTTAGGAATTAGCATTTAAAAAACCTTATTTTACTCACACAAAACCATTGAAATTCCATATATAGTTAGTTGCACTAACTATATATTGCGCACCCGCAATCCACTGCTGATGATGTCACATATTACATCATTCATGACATGGTCAGTGACATCACTGATGACATCACTGATGACATCTCAAATGACATCACTGATGACATCACTGATGACATCTCATTTGACATCAATGACCACATCACTGATGATATCATTCATGTGACAATACAATGCATCTCCTCACATTTTAATATAACCTCTGTTTCACCCAGTGTTAAAAACAGAGTATAATTTTTGAAACCATTGACACACCAATACTAGTTACTACATACGTACTCACTGATTCCTACGTCTACACACACATTCACTCATTCACCCATACAATCATTCATACATACAATCACTCATGTTTACAACACAATCATATGCACTCATACACCTATACAGACACTCACACTCTGCCACTCATCCATGGAGTTACTCACACACCTAGTCAGTCCTGTAAAGAATCAATCACACTTCCATTTTCTACTCTATACAGTTAAACATAGAGCACCTTACGTTTTCAACCATATACTAACACATACTTACTCTCTTATACAATCATTGATACAAGTACACATTGATCTGTACAGAGTCACACACCTCCCATCCAGCCACACACACACTCAGTCTCCCATGCAAATACTTGGGCAATCAATCAATAACCCATATAGTTACTCATATAGCTACTGATCAACACATGCAGCAGTTTACAGAACAACAGACATAATGATGCACAAATTAAGACAGTTTAGTCACTAACCCATGCACTCAGTGAGACACATTTAATCACTCACTCATACATTCAGTCATGCACCTACTAAATCCTTCGTCCAGACACTTATACATCCACTCATTCTTCAATATGTAAGACATATTTTAACTTTACAGAAACATAGTCACTGGATGTTGTCATCAGTGATGTCATCAGTGATGTCATTTGAGATGTCATCAGTGATGTCATCAGTGATGTCACTGACCATGTCATGAATGATGTAATATGTGACATCATCAGCAGTGGATTGCGGGTGCGCAATATATAGTTAGTGCAACTAACTATATATGGAATTTCAATGGTTTTGTGTGAGTAAAATAAGGTTTTTTAAATGCTAATTCCTAACTATATATGGTCTATAACCTATGGTTATTTCAGTGAATTTTCAAGGTTTTGTAAATGCTAATTCCTAACTATATATGGTCTATAACCTATGGTTTTTTCAGTGAATATATATATATATATATATATATATATATATATATATATCTCCCTTAGTGAAGCAATTGTAGATGAATAGTTCTAATACAAATTTGCTTATTTATGCCGAGACCTATATACATGTTAAACATAGAAAAATATAACCATAAGTAATATGTGCATTTACTAAGCAGAACTATTGAAAGTCGATATATTTATAAACAAGGTTATTATGCACATTTATACAAAGGAAAACACATATTTAGGTACAAATATATAATCCAAATAAATGTGTATATACACAGGGATATGCTGTATATTTATGTTTGAGTATGGTGGCTATATGGGAAGAGTCAACTCTCTGGTAGTCTTCTAAAGATAAGGTAGCTATATGTGGATCTATTGTTTGGGGGTAAATAGTTCCATAGTTTGGCTGCCTGAACAAAGAAGGATTTGCCACCTGTGGTTTCTTTCTTGTATATTGGTATTTAGAGGTGAGGTGTCAATCTAGAGCGGAGGTTCCTTTGTTGAATGTATTTGGTGATTTATTTTCTGATGAAGAGTGGCATATTCCTTATATCGCTTTGAGGGTGATGCAAAGCAGCTTGAATGTGGATCTGCTGGCAACCAGTAATCAATGTAGGACCTTCAAAGCTGGGGAAATGTGGGCTTGTGGCTTTATATGTAAGAGTAGTCTGGCAGCCGAGTTCTGAATACATTGTAGTCTTTTCATAGTTGTTGCAGATGATCTATGATAGGGGCTATTGGCGTAATTGAGTTTTGACAGAGCAAGAGAGATAGTAGCCTGGACCTTGTGTGGAAATCCCAGGTGGGGGAAAATGGTCACATAGTTTGTGTAGTAATGAAGCTGGATCTTGCTAGTTTGTCCCCTTGGGTATTCATTGATAGCTTGGAGTCCATGGTAATTCCAAGGTGTCTTACTTTCCTATAAACTTTAGGCGGTGTTCCCAGATCATCAGGCCAGTCGGCGAGAGGGTCATAACTTTTCCAATCGCTACATGTGAGGATTTCTGTTTTAGAAGCATTCAATTTGAGATGGATCCATGCCATCCACTGATCAATGGCTCTGAGGCACTGAAAATATGTTAGTTTCCAATATCTTTGGGGCTTGCCAGCTTAAGGTGTATTTGTGCCTCATCTGCATAGTTACAGCATGTGAGAATATATTGTCACGTTTGACCAGATTATAGTTGAGAACAGTACACAATAGGTTGTGAAAGCTGTATAAGTTATGAATAGCCATAACTTAATTGGTTGTCAGGGTCTTACCTTTGAAGGTGAGCCTGCTCATATTCAGATGGGAAGTGGCAATGCAAAATCACTAAGCAACATCAGCAAAGCCCACATGGAGATATCTGTATTCACCCCAGGCTTGGCCTGTTGGTTCAGCAATTATCAGCTGTGTAAATGTAAATTGATACTTGTATAGCACACTACTCACCCGCAAGGGTCTCAAGGCGCTTGTAGGAATACCGCTGTGGAACCCATCCTGGCTTTCCCTGTGAGGTGTCCACTCCTGGGCACCCCCCAAGGTGGAGGCCAGGCATCCTTAGCGTTGTGGGGGCCGTTGTGGAGATTAAGCAAGCTATTGCCCAGAGTTGCAGAGTGGGACTCCATGATTGGAATAGGCACCGAGGCGAGAATTATCAGGTCCGTGGAATTTTGAGCCCAAGACCCGCCGAGGCAGGGAATTGAACCCTGGTCCCGGGCTAGCCCTCTGCATCAGGGTCTGCCGCTCTAACCATTGAGCCACACTTCTCCAGCTGTGCAGCATGTCAGAGATGCCATTCGGGCTCACCTTCAGTCCAGTAGTCTGTGAAGGGAACTGGTCTCAGTAGGGGCACTCAATGGCTCTTGCTGCCCTCAGAATATTCACGTTCTCTTGTGATGTGTTGGTCTTGTGTGCATCTCAAACTTTGTTTACCACCTCTACAGTACTGTCTAGGTAGACAACTAGCAGATTGATACTGATGCTTTGTTTCAAAACCAGATCACTGATGAGTCGAAGTTCGAAGTGCAGATCAGCCTTGAGAGCTCACCTTAGCGAATTATAGTCTAACTTAATAACACCACTCATCAGATAATTAGGCAAGCTGGTCATTCCCTCGGCCTCTCACTGTTACTTATCACACTTCTGAAACAACAACAGGTCGGTGCAATGCTGCCCCAATGCATTACACGACCCGACAATTGGAATTTAACATTTACATAGTTCTTCATATATCATTGTGGGCTGCTGAAATGCATTTGTGGATGGGTAGCACACCCCACACCATGAATGATTGCTTGGCAGACATGCATTTGTTGTTATGATCCTACGTTGGAATTATTTGGGTATTGCCTTGGCGACCAGAGGGGGGTTTTATCTAGTTTTTGGAGGCAGGCCCTAACAATGTTGTGGGCGACAGCTCTTGCATGTTTCTAGCAAGTCCTCGATACTAGGAGGAAAACACCACTGGCGAAAGAATGGCAGACACCCTCACCATCAAGAAGAGAGCATATATTCGAAAGAAGAGGGGCACTTTGAATGACATTTCAGTCTCTTAGATGAATCTATCTGACTTCACCTTGGATACATTCAAAATGTATATTGCAACAGTTGCATAGCTGCACATAGCATTATTGTTAATAAAGTCCATAGCAACGGCAAAGGCAGGAGTGAAATGCTAGTCTGCTTCTCAGATTATGGAGATGAGGGGCTGAGTGTACGTCAGTCAGATCCCCCGCCGAGATAGCTTTCCACTCTTTTTTAGCAAGAAGGAGATGAAAGGAAAGCGGCTAATTAGCATACCAAAGGAGACCAAACCCCCGGAGCTTTATCCTAGTTACAATCCAATAATAAACAGCCAAGTACAAAAAAGATTATTTGATAATAGCAGGCAGACATGAAAGCCTCTGAATATCGTGCCTTATAATAATGGGGGGAAAGGAGACGAATCTATAGTTAAACACGTAAGGTTAACTGCTTAATTTATAAAGCATGAGGAAATATTTTCTTTATCATAATAGAATTTGTAATCTCGCACGAAAACCTTTCCGATATTTAAGAACCCGGTGCAAAAGTAAAGCCCACTTCTATGTAAATATTCAAATCTAAGATATTATGCACAGAGAAGGGGCTTACGGTGTTTGGATATCGACATCTGCGTTGTTTTAACCTCATCTGAAGAAAAAACTAGGGGGCATATTATGTAGACAGGAGATACAATTATCGCCGCTTTATCGGCAGAAAACTGCTGATAAAGCGGCGATAATGGGCTTCATAATATGCTCTATGGAATTCCAATCGAAGCCCATGTTAGATGTCTTTACATCTGACATGGGCTTCGATTGGAAATCCATAGAGCATATTATCAAGCCCATTATAGCCGCTTTATCTGCAGTTTTCTGCTGATAAAGCGCCGATAATTTTATCTCCTGTCTTGATAATATGCCCCTAGGGGGCATATTATCAAGGACCGGTGTTACTGCCGATAAAACGGCGATAATGGGCTTGATAATATGCCCTTGTTAATTCCCATAGAAGCCCATGTTAACACAAGAACATGGGCTTCTATGGGAATTAACAAGGGTGTATTATCAAACCCATTTTCGCCGTTTTATCGGCAGTTTCCTGCCGATAAAACGGCGATAATTGTAACACCGGTCCTTGATAATATGCCCTCTCATTTGAGCATGTCCAATGCGCCTGTCTGCCGATAGTTGTGGCGCGCTAATTCAATGATAATGTACAAATGCATACAGAAATGCCATGCTGCTATGCAGAAATAAGTCAATAGGGTACTGCGTTCAGACGCACCTTAAAGGATAAATATTGTTGAAAGGTAAACCCCTGTGATCACCCCCCCCCACCCCCCCCCCCCAGTTCAATCTAGCTTGCTATTCTCCTGATTTTTACAACACAAGAAACTTTACTTATGCTGAATGACCCTGAATCCTTCAACTTTTATTGGCGAAAAAAGTCCCCAGGGCAAGTACAATTCCTGAATGGTAGTGGTTTTACGGCTAATTTTGTCTCACTCCCAAATTCTGAAGGGAGAATACCCCACGTATTCTCCCCTCAGAATTAGTTTTTCCAAAATAGAGGTGAAAAGTGCATTTTAAAACTCAATTTTCACATACTTTTGCTTAAAAGCCATTAACTTTGAAAGGGCACTCGTTCATTATTTACGTAAATTTATGGTGTGCCAAGCGAATGAAGTCAGACTTTCAGCAGGAGTTGTCGACTTTTTTTCTCCTCCAAAATGCGCAATAGGTGCCCCTCCGTTATGTAAATGACTCCCTTTGATATGGTACTGCAAGCATTTTGTCATGGGTGTGGCCACCGTAGCATAGGTGCTCCCTTAAGTCAAGAACTGCATACAATATATCAGTGCCAGAATGTTGCTGTTAATGGTGTCTATATATCATGGGTGACACACATGTCAAGAATGACCTTAATATATCAGGGGCAGCATTTTGACTTTCTTGCTTGCCACTCTCCCTAAATGTCACCGGTTTCATCCCTTATGTCAAGAACTACCTCCAGTATGACAGTGCCAGCATTTTTCTACAGATGTCCCAGTGCCAGCATTTTGCTACAGGTATCCCATATGCCAATATTTTTTTGGGGGGGGGTTTATATAGCGCAAACTAAACCTGAAGGTATCAGTGCCCTTTATATGAGCTCCAGTTACGTTACAGATGGACTCATTCATATTTTGTGAGGAACGGGGAGATTAATTGATTTGCCCAGAATCACAGGATGTTGAGCATCCCTGCCGAGACTCAAACCCGGTTCCTCAGCTTCGAGGTCAACCACTCTAGCCTTTAGTGAGGTAGAGCCACCCTTTTCTATGGGTGTCCCTTACAGCAAATATTACCTCCAACATATAATCACCAGCATTTCGTAGTGGGTATCCAAAAAAGTGACCTATAATTACCTCTAGTGGCCCTGTATCGTCATTTCGCTGTTATTGATCCTTACATCAAGAATTGCCCCCAATATTTCAATGCCAACAGTTTGCCACATAGGATGAGCTCGAGTATACCAGTGTCAGAATTGTGCCATGGATGTCTAGTAAGCTAGCAATGAACTCCTGTAGGCCAGGACCAGGGGCAGACTCATAAGCATAACGCACACACACACACACGCACACACACACACGCACACCCACACACACATACACACACACTCATGTTCACTCATGCCCACCTACATTCACTCAGACTCATTCTCCCTATTTCATACTCAAACTAACTCCTTCACACTAATTAATTTTCGTTCTGTCATAGTCCCTCATTCTCAATCATTTTAACTCACTCATTCTTACCATATCTCATTCTCTTATTCATTTTAACTCACACATATTCTCACTTATGCGCCCTGCCGCTAATTCACAATCTCACTCCTTCATACTCAAGTAGGTATACATGAACCTCAATTGCAGTAGCTGGTGGCCCTGTTTTAGAGAAAATCTAAATCCATATCAGGTATGCTGGCATGAATTAAACATGCACATTGTCTACTGCCCACCATAGTTTCATGATATCAGAGGTCAGAACACAGAATCTATGCAACGGTGCAAAATAATGTAACTCCAATCAGTTGCTTGTGGAATGCTGATTTAAACAGATTTTGCTCATGTCCTTATTGTTATTAAATTACCTCTGTGAAGTATAATGTTGCTGCTTGTGTGGTCTTATAGAGCTCAGCCATGTCTGTTTCATTATCTGCCAGAGTATGCATGAAAGTTTGGAAGTGCATATGGATGTATAACACAGATATCTGTTGCAAGTCTATAAGGTTGGAAATGGATTTTCAAACCATTTGCAAAATATGCTTTTGTGTATAAATCATCACCAAAACAATGTGTCCTCATTGTCGTGCCTTGAGAGTGGCACTAGGACCCTGGGGCACAGGGTGGGGACAAGGGACACCGGACACCACATCCGGTCAGGGGAGGGGACCAGGGGTCAGTTGGCAGCAGGACCTCGGAGCAAGAGGTCAGGGGCACCGAGCATGTACTGAGAAGAACAATAAAGAATCTATCGAAAAGCCCTACCGTCTCCTGTGTTTCCTGAGGTCAGGGGACACGACATCTGGCGACGAAGCGACGAGCCCATCTGCGTGCTCATCAGGAAAAAGAGCGATTTTACACCAGGAGCCCACCCTGGATCGCATCGTGCCCAGAAGAAGAAGACTGCCACAAGCGCCAATAAAGAAGAAAAGCGACATGGGAGCCCACCACAACCGTCGCGGGAGAAGACTGATCGGGCCGGTAAGCGCCGTGCAGAGCAGCGCGAAATTTAAAGAACTGGCCCGAGCTCACGCGAGAGTCTCGGCGGCCATTTTGAGGTCAGGCGCGAGGGCCAATCAGCGAGCAGCATCGCGCGGGCAGCCATTTTGAAGCCAGGCAGCCCCGCGATTGGCTGCGAAGTCTCGCGAGACTCTCGGCGGCCATTTTGAAGTCAGGCACAGGAGCCAATAGGGCAAGCAGGAAACTCGGGCGGCCATCTTAAGGTCAGGAAAGACACGAAAAGAGTCACAAAAACGCCGATTTTAAAAGGAAAAGAAAGAAAAAGCACAAGCAAAGACAAGAAATAGCGAAAATAAAGGAAATAAAGCAACAAGAAGACAAAAAACAAAGGGAAAACAAAAGAAATTACTGGGCAAATTAAAGAAAGAGAAAACAGACAAGAAAGACAAGTCATAAAAGAAGAAGAAAGAAGAAATGGCAGACTCAAAGCCAAGTGCGCAATACAGAAGACCACTACCATTCAGCCTTGCTGAACCACAAACAGGAATTAGATGGGAAAAATGGATAAGACGATTTGAAAACTACACGGAAGCGACGGATGTGACGAAAGCAAAGATGAGAGGTCTATTTCTAAACTTAGTAGGAGATGAAGTGGAGGACCTCATGGTAACTCTGCCGAAAGAAGAGATTGCCACCTATGATCAGCTGAAGAAATGCCTAACAGACACGTTTGATCCGCAGCGAAACAATGACTTTGATCGATACACCGTCATGATCGCATTCAAACAAGCAGAAGAGTCCCTGGATGACTTTGCGACCAGGTTACGGAAGCTGGTGATGCATTGCGCTTTTGACAAATTTGACAATGAACAGGCAATAAGATTGCGCATCATCGAAGGCTGTCGTGACATCGCATTTCGCACAAGGATCCTAAAGGAACCGATCTCACTAGAAAACATTCTGGCACTAGGACGGGCCGAAGCGAGGGCGACCGAACATGCCAACGAAATGGAACGAGGCAAAGGACGAAGCACAGAACAGATTCAGCGGATGACGAACAACCGCTCCGGAGGCTGGAGAAAAGACAAAAATGACCCGACGGCGAAAAAGCAGACAGAAGGAACCTGCTACCGGTGCGGACTAGAGTTCCCGCACAGAGGACCATGCCCGGCTTTCGGCCAGACCTGCAGAAAGTGCAATGGAAGAGATCATTATGCCAGTGTATGCCAAGGGAGACAATTCAGAAATGACCGAGGAAGGCCGGGACGAGCAAGAATGCCAACAAACAGACACATCAGACACGTCGAGACAGGAACAAGAAGCTCATCAGTAGAATCTGAAGAAGAGGAAGAAGAAGAAAAAACGGAACAACTGTACCTCATGACCGCAGAGTCAGAAACAGACGAGGAAGATGAGGATGAAAGAATATGCCTGCTAGACAAGAAGAAGATAAAGAAAACAGAGTCAGTCAACATCAAGGTCAGGCCACACGAAGCAGAATTTGTCCTGGACAGTGGTGCAACGTGCAACATCATGTGCGTTTCTGAATATGACAAGATGGAAGTAAAGCCGATTTTAAAACCATCTCGAGTCAGAGTATTAACGTGGGGGCCAAAATACCAGTAACCAACAAGGGAAAATTCACAGAAGAACTGACATACAAAGATCAAAAAACAACTGAAGAGATACACGTACTGAAAGGAGACATCCCGGCACCATGCCTACTGAGCAACGTCACGGCTCAAGTGATGGGTCTTATGGCCATGACATACAACATGTCAGAAAAGAAAAACATTCTGAAAGAATACCCCAAATTACTAAGAGGGCTAGGAAAGCTGAGAGACCGACAAATAACACTGCACATTGACGAGACAGTGAGGCCAGTCGCACAGCACCACAGAAGAGTGCCAATACATCTGCAACCACAGGTAGCAGAAGAGATAGAAACCCTGCTAAAACAAGACATAATAGAACCAGCTGAAGGACCGACGCCCTGGGTATCGCCAATTGTGGCTGTTCCAAAGAAAGGCACATCGAAGATAAGAATCTGTGTAGACATGAGGATACCGAACAAGGCCATTGAACGTGAGCGACATCCTGGACCACACTTGGACGACATGATCAGCTGTCCCACAGGCACAAGGCGTTTTTCCAAACTGGAACTATGTAAAGGTTACCACCAACTAGAACTGGATCCTCAGTCTCGATATATAACAACGTTCTCCACTCACCTAGGTCTGTTCAGGTACAAACGTCTGAGCTTTGGAATATCATCAGCAGCAGAGATATTTCAAGAAACAATAAGACAGATAATAAGGCCAGTAAAGAACAGTTTAAATTACAGCAATGACATTCTAGTGTTTGGAAAGTCGGATGAAGAGCATGACAAAGCTCTAAGAGAAGTGTGCTCACACCTGGAGGAATGTGGTTTGACGCTGAATGAAGACAAGTGTGAGCTAGGGCGAAATGAACTGATTTTTTTCGGCCACATCTTCTCCAGGAAAGGAATGCGGCCGGACCACAGCAAGGTGGAAACACTGGAAAAAGCAAAACAACCAACGGATGTAGCGGAAGTAAGGTCATTTCTTGGCCTAGCAAGCTACTGCGCAAGATACATCAGAGATTTTGCCACTGTAAGTGCACCACTAAGAGAGCTAACAAAACGAGGACAAAGTTTCCTGTGGACTGCCGAATGCAGCAAAGCATTCGAAGAAATACGACAAGCAGTCACAGCAGTGGATCATCTGGCCTATTTTGACCCGAGACTATGGAAACGCAACTGGTACTTGTGCTAAGTGCTCTGATTCCCGATACCTTCGGCTTGCGCTATATAAAACTCGGTAAAAAAAAAAAAAAGAAGAAATGTTACACCTTGAAAAATGGAATAAAGCGTGTTTGCCCTATTATTGCCCTCTTAAGACAAAAACTGAACAAAAGATTTTGACTCAGTCAAGGTCCTATATTTCACATTTGAGATGCCAAGAACATGTGCTTTCTCTACTTTTTTATATTAAAAGTAAAACTCGTAGGATCTCAGCTTGCTCCGTATTTAGCAATGGTGCAAATATTATTTGCGCCCATCCAGTGTCACAAATGCAAACACAGTGTGTTAAAATCCCTACCCTATTGTTTGCACTAGTACAAACTTTCTGTGATAGTGTCCGGATGTGTGCTCTTGCACGTAGCTGTAGTCCCACCTTTCTGGGCACTTTGTACCTTAAGTTTAATGCCTCACTTGGGCTTCCATCCCGTTTTGGATCTTCATGCTTCATCAATCATATTCCCGTCACTGATTTTCTACATAGAGGAATTACAAAGTGGGTTTAATCTGTATCCATGTAGAAATGCATACCCCTTCTTCTTCTCCCAGAGTTAGGCCTACTTGCCAACATACTTGGATTTTAGGTCATCCACAAGAACTCCTTAGGAGACCCATTAAAAATGTATCTGACCTAAGAACATTGGTGATGCTATGTTATACGTTTCCCACCAGATAAGGTAGGACTGTGCATTAGCATGACAGAACTTCAGAATGCAGGGACTGAGCCCATCTACACACTCCGCCTGTTGGCTTAATTCCTACCTAACTCATTGTGCCTCATTCAAACTCCTAACCTTCCTGTGGCGGCAGATGATTTTGGCAACCTCAAACATGATATTCTGATCCCCAAGGGAATCATGGAACCATATCAACCCCTTTCGTTGTTTACTTATGCATGCCCATCGTAAAAAAAGGAAAGATACAAATAAAGTTTTAAATGCATTTAATAAAACAATCACAATCTTGCATAGAAATAGTGAATCTGTGATTATTAGGCAGTTAAAACAAAGCAATGTAACCAGCATGATGAAAATAGTAAAAAGAATAAGCAGTTCAACCATAGCAGTCTGATTTCTTTATATGTCTACCTATCACTACCCCTACTCTGAGAGTATAGTGGGATTACCCTCTGCTCGATCTTTAAGGTTACCCTAAGCCCCCATACCTGGATAGCTAGACCAGGGAATCAGTCAGGATTGGCAATCCCTCTCTGCAGGGTGGAAGATCAGCATAAGAAAAGCTGCATGTTGAATATGTAAATGTAAATGTACAGGAATTTATATAGCGCAAATCACCAAGCGGTTTCTAAGCGCTTGCTTAGGGAACCCGTCCTGGTATTCCCCTGTGAGATAACCCCGGCAGGGTATCCGCAAGGTGAAAGCCAGGCATCCCGCCGCAAGGGGCCGTTGTGGAGATTAAGCAAGCTATTGCCCAGAGTCGCAGAGTGTGAACCCGTGAATCGAGTAGGCACCGGAACGAGAATTGTCGAGTCCATGGACATTTTAGGACTCAAGACCCCGCCGAGCCGGGAATTGAACCCTGGTCCCAGGCTGACCTCTGTTTCCAGGTGTGCCTCCTCTAACCAGTGAGCCACACTTCTCCACATACAGCATTTGTTCCAGGACAGTCATGAGCGGAGTGTTCCTCTTTGACCTCTGAATGCAAGCGGGTCATTTATATAAAAAACATTGTATTAGCCTTACAGCTCTGTTTCAATATTGTGTCTATATTTTAGAAGTCGTCTCTGATTGGGCAAAGCAAGCACTAGGATATCTTGTTCTGTGTTCCTAGTCTTGAATGAAGTGTACAGATTATGCTGCAGGAAAGGCTTCTGTAAAAACAAGCAGCGTGTACAGCATTTTCTCATAATAATTTTGTGCAAGAAAATAATACAGCTAAACGAAGTTTGCTAAATATGGAAAATGTAAAACTAAAATGGAGAAACAAAGTGGGCCGAAGAAGGCCTCACTACACCCTCTCCTTCACAAGCAGGTGACAACTTCGTTTGGCATGACGACAGAAGATTAACGCTGGACTTGGTGCCAAGACTTCAATCAATCTAAAACAAGGAAAACAAGAAGTTAGTGAAAGACTTACCTGGCACAAACACGTGCGCTCACAAGAGGTATAATTGACTTATTAGTGCTAAAGAACAGATTCTGAGCCGCAAAGCCAGTTAGCATGTTTGAATAGTTGTAAGGACATATAAAGAACTTCGTGAGACTTCTGAAAAACAGAAATCAGTAAAGACTGTGATACTGTAAGAGACTGAAATGCAGTACAAGGTTAAGGACTAAAGACTTTCTTGTATCAGTTATTGAGATTTTGTGCATTGAGTAGATTGCGCTAACAGATTGCGCCATCGCAACACAAGACAGCCCCTGGTGTGAGCTTTTCGGGCCCCCCGAACTGGGGGAGGTACCAACTCCAGGAAGAGTAGTAAAAAGCTTAGGACTTAAAATTGATGCAGACCTGTCCATGGCCCCCCAAGTCTCCGTGGTAATGGGCTCCTGTATAGGCCTACTTAGGCAACTCCGGAAACTTGTTCCCATCCTCTCGGTTCCGACATTACAATCCATTGTGTCCGCCACAGTCATCTCTCGGCTGGACTATGGAAATGCTCTTTATCTGGGCCTCCCTCGGAAGCTTCTTAGGAAATTGCAGGTGGTCCAGAACGATGCAGCCAGGCTCATTTTCTCCCTACAGAGGAGAACACGAGCGACGCCCCTCTTACAGAAATTGCACTGGTTGCCCATCGAACACCGAGTGCAATTTAAATGTCTCTGTATAGCCCATAAAGCCATCTATGGAGAGGCTCCCAAATATATTAAAGATCGTCTGAGAAAGTACACCCCAGGCAGAGCCTTGCGCTCCTCGAAAGCCTGTAAGTTAACCCCACTGAGATTTAACCTCAAATCGAAGGGTGGTAGAGCTCTGTCGGTCCTCCTTACTCAAATCTGGAACGAGCTACCGGCAAGATTGCAAGGGGAACCAGTGTTACTGCCTTTCAGAAAGGCGTTAAAGACCCACCTGTTCAAAAAGACAACATCCTAAATTGAAATCGTCAGTTGGGTTGCGGGCGGACTATAGTAACATAACATAACATAACATAACATAACAACGATAATCTCAGAGTTTGCTTCCTCATTCAGGCCAATATGGCTAGGTATAGATGTACACTGTGTATGAATATGAGCAGAGTGCAAAGTTAAATGAAACTACGTCGTTGAACAAGGGTACATAAAGATCAATTATAACGATACATGGATATAAGTAGAATCTGTATGGTATAAGTAGTGGGTACAAGCAGTGTGGATGGTAGAACAAGAGCATATTAACAATCTGCTCTCTTTTAACAGTACATACTGAACATGAGAAGCTAAAACCTCTGCAAGGAAGGAGTTGACAAAAGCACAGGTGTGGCCACATTTGTTATTTTGCCCCTTTCCTTTTCATTATCCTTGTGATGGTTGGTTCCTCAATCGCCTCATTGACCTCCCAAGGGTGTGGTATTACACTCATCCGTGCATCATTCCTGCAGGGTCAAGATTTCAGGTTAGTGACTTCAAATCAACCATCGGTTTTGACACCAAGGGCAGCTACTGTCAGGCTAATGTAAATTAGCCTCTTGGAACTTTAATAAATGCAATCCTCAGCACAAGTCTGCAAGGTAAAAACAATAGTAATGCATAATAGTGTGCACAAATTAGAAACACAGTATTTGTAATCCTTTTTTCTTTCTTTATTCTTTTTTTCCTTACTTCATAGAATTCTTTGTCAGCCAACACGTGTTTCGTCGCCACATAGGGAATTTGCCCTGCAACTTTTTCAAGGCTGAGTGAACAAATATAAATGGCCATTGTGACGCCATACAGAAACTGGTGTACAAAAAACATCTTTAAAGGTCTCCCTGTGACTTAATATGGCACCACTCACAGATTGGAGACACATATACAGTCAGGCACAGTGTGGATCCCTGAAGCCTTATTCCTGAGAGTTTACAATTAGTCGGTAAGCGAAAGTCTCATAATCAGGATGTAAAAAGGGAACCCTATACTTCCAGCATCTAGTTAATGGAGAAAACCTATAATCCCATTGAAGCAGAAAAAAACCACATATCTCTCTGATATGCGTGAAAGCAGATGAAAAATGACGGAAAAGTACAGAAAAACACCAGTCAAATCCAAACCAGCTGACCGATGTGGGATGGTCCACATATCTCTAGTACGTGTCAAAAATAGCAAAGAGAGGACGGAAAAGTGAAATAAACACCAACCAATTCCAAACCAAATCTCATGAATAAATGAAAATTCCTCAAGTACCTCTAACGCTTCCGGTAGAAATCTATGCAATCATAAACAGAGAAGTATAATCAGAACGACCACGTCATACATAGGCCTACTCTTCTCTGTTTTTTAAACAAAGTTTACGGAAATCTTTTCATTTTAAAATTGTGCCACATTTGTCTTTTAACCCACCTGACTCCTCACTTAAACTGCACTGCTCCCTGGTCCACCTAGGTTTATCCCGCTTGAGTGGAGGGAGTACTTAACAACTTTCACCAACTACTCCCAGGCAAGTGACCAGAGGGGGCGGAGCCTCACTTGTACTTAAACTACATGCACAAGCTTCGTGCAGTGGACACGCGCAGACTGAAGGCAAGCATTAGGGCTACTGGCACACTTACGAACTTTCTGTTAACATTTTTTGAAACAAAGTTCATGGAAATCTTTTCCGTTTAAAATTGTGCCGCATTTGTCGTAAAACTCACCTGCCTCCTCACTTAAACCGCACTGCTCCCCTGTCCACCACGGGTTGTCCCGCTTGAATATATGATTATACCACGATTTCAATTACCACGCATGGCTTTACCACACGAATTTTACATCGCAAGTGGCTTTACCACGCTGGTATTTACAACGTAGGATTTTACTACGCCTAGAAACGTCTTACCTGCACGTCTTTCTCTACGAGCCCTTACTTCCATCCTCCATTGAAACAAGCGTCAAAACACGTATACCAAAATAAAAAAAGGACTGTTTTTTTGACGTACACGGCACGTCTTTGGGGGAGGCTCTTTCCTTTTTCTTTTAAAATTATGTTCGTTTTTTTTTTTAAAGTAAACTGCTTGTTATTTTTTGGGGGGGAGACCCCCCCCAGCCCCCCTCTGCCCACCGCTTGTTATTTTTGGGGGGGGAGACCCCCCCAGCCCCCCTCTGCCCCCCAAGCCCACGCAGAACGACTCGAAGGAATACCACATCTCCCCCCCAGCCCGTGGTAAAGACGTCGTGGAAGGCACCCTGCGTGGAAGGCACCCTGCGTGGTAAGTGTCACGTGGTAAATGTTAGTAGTGGTAATGCCTTCGTGGTAAATGATGTTTCCCGTCCCGCTTGAGTGGAGGGAGTACTCGGCAACTTTCACCACATACTTCGTGCAAGTAACCGAAGGGGGCAGAGCCTCCCTTGTACTTAAACTAAATGCCACAAGCTTCGTGCAGTGAGCGCGCCAGCGGTGCGCCAAAGGCAAGCCTCTCTGCGCCCGTCCGCGTCTAGACAGGGCCAGGGGCCACGACCCCTGCCCCATCCACAAGGGACAACATGAGCTAATCACTTAAACAGCTATACGAGCTCCATCCGAACCAACACAATGAATGTAATTTACTGAATCTGGAAATTTCAGATTCTAACTGCTCCTGCAGTGGATATGCATCTGATATAAAGCCGAGTAGAGCACACATCACAATTCCTACTGGCGCTACCAAACATATCACACAGAAGCTATTCCCCGCTACTAGTAGGTCGCGCCTCCCAAATAATTCAACTTTTTTAACATCAATTGCAGGTCACTTACTAAGCATAAGAATTGCATCTTTGACCTCTTGTGGAGGAAACGTGGTTACACAAGAACTCTGGCCCCGATGTTGCTGCAGGTTTGCCCCCCAATTATACAATAATTAGGAAGGACCGTGCCACCAAAATTGGAGTCTGCATTGTGGTAATATTTAAAAGCTCATACGCATGTAAATGGGAGGACTTGCCCTTTAAGGGCTGTGAAGCCAGCTTATTCAGACCCACATTTACAGGCTCTGGGATTTTGATTTATTGCCCACCTGGGCCAGCAGGGCTATAGGCTGCGGCCTTTCCTGAGCTTATTGTCCCTCTTTTATTGTACGCTGCCAATTTTATCATCTTGGGCGACATGAATATTAATTTCAATGACCCAGCTTGCACAACTAGCACATCTTTGATGGCGGATCTGGCTGCAATGAATATCCTACTCTGCAACTCAGGTCCCACCCATGAGGCGGGCCATCTACTGGACCTCATTTTCTCAAACCTATCTAATATTTCATGCCAGGTGGCTCTCCCAATACTTTGGTCCGATCATTTTTTGGTCTGTTTCGGGGTTAGGCAGGATCTACAGTATACCATTATGCCCACCTCAGCAATTAAGTCTAGATCTAGAAACTGGAAGAAACTAGACATTGATATTTTTAACCAACACCTCTCCAATACCATCCCTGCCATTACTTGAGTTAATCTAGCAGACTCGGACACCATCCACACCTGGATTCTATCATCCATTGATGCGTGTCTTCCATCATCCATTAAAAAAGTGAACAATCACCCACTGCCTGCCCCATGGTTCCTTGAAAAACAAAAATAGAGAAATCTAAATGTAAAGCACTAGAAAGACGCTGGAGTAAGGATTATGTGCCAGAATTTAAACTTGCATACAGATTAGTAAAATGGAACTACCACTCCCTCTGCAACTCTGCCCAAGCTGAATATGTGAGCAACACCATCTGATTGGCACAAAACAACTCCAAGACCCTGTTTAAATTAGTCAAAGACCTTTAGGGCGCAGCTTGCCAACCCATCTCCCCTGTGCGCACCGAAGCTCAATGTGAGGACTTAGACAATTTCTTCATCGATAAAGTGAAGGCAATTTACTCAGCACTAAACATAGGCCCAACCAATTTGGTGCAGCAATCTCAGAACTTCCTCCTTACTTCAGGTAGCTCCGCTCCACTGGTTAATCAGACCACCGTACCCTCCAACACTTTAGAAAATTGGCCACCCCTGGATACAATCTCGTTTAAACGCATCTTAGGATCTTAGGCAGCCTTAAATCCGGCTCTCCTAGAGATCCTCTTCATATCTCCATACTTCAGAAGATTGAGCCATCGTCATTAAAGCTAATCATGGAGCTCCTTAATGCATCCCTGCAGGAAGCAGCTGTCCCATCTGAATGGAAGCATGCCATGGTTCTCCCACTCCTGAAATAAGCCAATGCGGATCCGGCGGAACCATTTAAGTTCCGCCAAATCTCTCTACTTCCAGCTTTTTCTAAAATACTAGAAAAACATATTAACCAGCAATTGACGCACTTTGTTGACTCCCAAAAAATCTTAAATCCGTCACAGTCTGGTTTCAGAGCCGGTTTCTCTATGGAAACCACTCATTTGGGAGTCACAGAAACACTGCGCCACCATCTCGATATGGGTGAAACTGTTGCACTCATACTACTTTCCACACTGTGTCACACACCACCCCACTAAAAGCTTTACAATCACTGGGCGTTGTTGGGCCAGCGCTCAAATGGCTCACGGATTTTCTGACCGACCATACTTTCCAGGTCTTTTCTCCGTCAGCCAATTCTAAGACCCATGCTTCTCCTCACGGAGTAACAAAGGACTCCATTCTTAGCCCATTATTGTTTAATGTCTATGTCAGGCTCCTGGCTACGACTGCTGAAGATGCTGTGTTGTCAGCTAATCGTCTCCCTTTCCACCAAAGAGGCATCCAAGTCATCTTCCCTCAAGGCAGGGCTACATAATATAGCAGGTTGGATGCACACCAATCTGCTAAAATTAAACAGCGAAAAAACCGAAGTATTAATTTTTGGGGAAAATAAAGATCTTTGGGGCCCCCAGCACTGGCCTCTTTAAATAGGTGCTCTTCCCCAACCTGCGCAAAAGGTCTGCAATCTAGGTGTAATCATTGACGACCAGCTGACTATGAAGCAGCAAGCAGTCAAAGTCGCCTCAATCTGCTTAACCATCCTAAAGTGGCACAAAAACAAATACTTTGGATGCTGCCTGGTCCCGCACAAAAAAATGTGGTCCAGGCTCTTATTACTTCCAGGATGGACTATGCAACGTCTTTTATTAAGGACTCCAATAAGGAGGTGATTCACAAACTTCAGGTGGAGCAGAACTCGGCGGCCAGATTACTCTGCCAGGTTCCTAGTAGGGCCTCCATCTCAGACTCGCTCCGCAATCTTCATTGGCTTTGGGTGGAAAACCACATTAAATTCAAGGCCCTGAGCTATATGCATAAAATCAAATCTGGTACAGCACTGCAGTATCTAAACACCTTAGTCCACCCCTACCTCCCACTGCGCCTCCTTCGAGCGTCCACTCAGGCCACATTTTCGATTCCCAAGACCAGACTGTCGCACATGGGTGGCTGTTCTTTCTCTTGCTTGGGCCCTTCTCTGTGGAACTCGCTCTCCGTGTCACTTCGGATTGAAACCATCTAGACGATGTTCCGCAAATGCCTAAAAATGTGGCTGCTCAATCAATAGTCTCCTTTCACTCTGTTTGTGTCCGATGGTGCCAGGAAACCTCTGGGTAGCTGTGTGCCATACAAAATTAATTATTAATAATATTATTAATAATAATAATAATAATAATAATAATAATAATAATAATAATAATAATAATAATAATAATAATTAATACAAAGAAGTCAATTCTAATCACAGTATCAACTCCTTCTCATGTGGTGATAATTCCATCCCACAAAAAAAAAAATAGAAGATATCCGCTGTTAGGGTCAAGTATTCCAGCTCCAAACTTGCATGGAATCTTAATTTGATCCAAATTAAGCACACTCTGAAATGAGAAGAGATGCCTCAATATATACGATTTTCTAATGTAAGTCAAGGTCAATATATAGCCTCACATCCACAAAATTATCAAACTAACACAAAATATTTCCAATTTTACCTTCTACAGTACGAAAAATGAGTCAAAAACCTTATAGATGTCTGGGTCTTACTAGTGTGTTCAAACACACTAGTAAGACCCAGACATCTATATTATAAAGCCCTTTATATCCCACTCGCACACTATTAGCCATGCAGAGTTTTAGGTATTCAATCAGGCAAGGATCGCACTAAGCAACATAGATATCAACCTAGCTTTAACATGATTCCTCTAATGGGCATGTCAAATCTACCCCATGTCTCCAACAGGCCGCAATATGACTAAAACGGTTTCCCAAATATGTGTAGTACCATTCATCCACAATCTACAATGTCTTACCGCTTAACGTAGTAGTCCATCTGTAAAGCAACCAGCCGTGTCCTCGAGTACGAAACACGGACCTACTCTTTCCCACATTTAAATACCTCCCGCGTCCTGGGAGCTATAGACATGGAGAGAGAATAACACACTCTGTCCTTCCTCCCAGGGTGCCATCTTTAAGTAAACACCGATAACTAAAACATCATGTATCAGACTTCCCAATGTTGATAATCATAGACAGGCCAATAAGCGCACATGGAAAATTCTATTTATGCAAGAGAAGGCTATTTATAACTCAATGCAATGCATGTATACAAAAACTATAGAAACGCCTCTCGGCGGGCTCCCTCTTGGAATGTGTCACAGAAAGTATCAGTCTCCCGCTATCTAATACGAAGTGGGAGCATCACCATGTCCTAAAAATTCTAAAAGGGAAACCTCAGTGTTTGTTACATGATATGTCTAAATACAACAGGATGAATACTATCCTATAGGTCCTCTCATGTAACCCTGCACTAAAATATAGTGCTCATAAGAAACACGTGGTTACAGTTCCAATCTTTGATATTATGGTATTGCTTGATACCGGTACAATCCGTAATATCATTAGAATCGTTCCATCAACAAAACCAATGCTGGGTATATTCCACATATACTGGATTCTCCATCCCCTCGAAACACTTTTAAGTAATGCATTTGCTGAAAATACGTAAAATACATAATCTGTCAAGAATCGAAAAAGTGTAATATCTGCAATAAATGAAAACTAACATCCATATTTTTAAATCTCCTCAAACTTCCTAAGGAAACAAAGGCAAACCAATATTTATATCTCTGAAGTACTACCAGTACTAACATTCATCAGTAGACATGACAGTAATGGTAATCAACACAACCTCTCAGGTATATTTCAAGTTATAAACATTGAATGTACATACCATCCAAACAATCCGGAACCAGATTGAGCCGTCTTTCAGTGCTTCGTATAGTCTGAGTATCCAAAAGGTTTCTCGTCTGTGTAAAGTCAATTCCCGCAGGGTTTGGTCAATCCCATGGAATGTAAAATCTCAGTTTTCGGACTGAGAAGGGCATTACGCTATATGTGCTGCAATAGGATATCTGATATTCCCCTGTTTGACAGCTCTCATATGCTCCCCAATTCTTTTACATAAGGTCCTGATGGTGCTACCCACATACCTCATACAGCATTTGCACTCAATGATGTATACAACAAATTGTGTGTCACAATTAATATTGGACATAAACCTATATGGTTTGTCACCAGGGCCATTGAAATGTGTTTTCTTATTGCATGCCCACTTACATACATTACAATGTCCACATCCATACAATCCTATCATGCGCTGAGTCAATCAACTCTCCGCCGTTCTCGCCCTAGTGTAATTCGGGTGTAGTAAATTTCTAAGGGATACCCCTCTTCGATAGGTGATGTCAGGTCTGTCTGTAATAGAACCACATAAGGATCTATCTGCCTTTAGAATGTGCCAATGCCTGTTCAAACTACGCAATGGTACCCCTGACCAGGTATTATAATTTGTCACCATGCGCATTTTTTTATATCTTTTAGCAGCCTTAGTATGCTCGCTCAATGTATCTTGTCTCTTGATCTTATGTATTCTCTGTTCAGCTCTTGCAAGTATGTTTTTATCATAATCCCTTCTTTGGAAGTGAGCCATCATTCCTGTCGTACATTCCTCAAACTCTGGATCATGACTACAATTGCTTCTTGCCCGGATTAGTTCCCCAAAGGGGATGACCCTAATCTGGTATGCAGGAGGATGTATGTCAGTACAACGCGATCTTTTAGATCGCGGTACTTGACATCGCAGATTTTACAACGCAAGTCGTTACAACGACTTTAGTTGGAGGGCGCGGATTTAGGAATTTTATAATTTTATATTCCAACATCTGTCCACGCAACAGTAGGGAAGGTGTTGGAATATAAAATTACAACATTCCTTATCCCACAGCGCCATCCAGCGCAAGTCGTAGTAACGACTTGCGTTGTAATAGCTGCGTGGAAAAGGTTGTGCGGTGTAAACACCACGTTGTAAACGTCATTTCCCATGCAGGATGTGCGCTTGAGGCACGTAGCAATGCGTTGCAAGCAGTTTTTTTTATGAAAAAGTCTGCTGTGAATCTTATTCACCCTGATATATAGTTCTACATCCAGGAAAGTAATCCTACTCTTACTGAATTCAAAAGTAAATTTGATGTTGTATTTGTTGTTGTTTAGGTATTCAAAAAACACCAATAGTTTATTCGTGGTGCCCGTCCAGATCATCAACAGTCATTGATATACCTCCCCCAATAAAGGATAGAGTTATTCCATTCGGTGCCCATTGGACCCCATATCCTCATTTCTGCGAACCAACCCTTGACAAGGTTGGCATACGAGGGAGAGAATCTGGAGTCCATGGCCCCCCCCCTTGTTTTTGTCTGTACCACTTCTCGTTAAACTGAAAAAACATTGTTGTCCAAAATAAGCTCGATCATGTTCATCAACATTTCTGTGTGTTTCAATGCACTAGCTGATCTGGTGTTTAGAATCCTTCTAATAGCACGCAACCCAATTTCTCTCTTGATGCTGGTGTAAAGAGCAGTAACAGCTAAGGTAGCCAAGTTCATGTTTTCCCCCCCAATTCAAGTCCATTAATATCCCTAAAATGTGCTTGGTGTCACGGATATAAGACGGTAGATTGCTTACCACTGGTTTCAAGAAAATGTCCACGTATTCCGATATTCACTCGGTAGGCCCATCATTCCCAGATATGATGGGTCTCCCGGGCAGAAAGGAGAGGTTCTTGTGGATCTTCGGTAACGTGTGCACTGGTACCTAGGACGGTCAACCATAAGTTAACTCATCCTCATCTAGTAAACCCAACCCATGCCATTGTTTTACAGTTCTATTTATATTATTTGTAAGTGTCCAAATCGGGTTAGTAGGAAGCAGCTCATAGCAATCATGATCATTGAGTTGGAAAATAATGTCTAGTTCCTATTCTGTACTCTGCATTATTACTATGTTTCCACCTTTGTCTGCCTCACGAACTGTAGTGCTGTCATCCCGCATCAAATTTCTTAAAGCTCCTTGGGCCAGATGTAGGAACCCTAATCACGGTGGGTAATGACTGAAATTACCGAATTTCGGCCGTTACTGACCGGTATTAGGCATTTGGGACGTAGGTGGCTACATTTCAGATTCGGTAATTTACCGAATCGGTATTTAAGAATTCGGTAAATTACCGAATTCTTAAATATCGATTCGGTAAATTACCGAATCTAAAATGTAGGAAGCACATAAGTGAGGGCTTTTCACCTGTAAGGATTCGTTATTTACCACCAACTACAAGTTGGTGGTAAATAACGAAAAACGTTAAAAAAGCAATTTTGTGCTTTTTTAACAGTACCATGTGGCAGACATACATGCATGTGTGCCGCATGTGCACCAATGCACTATTCAGGGGTGCAACAGGGTGTCAATGTGACACACTGCCACCCTTGTAGGTCTTCCCCCTTACCGATTCGGTATTTACCGAATCGGTATTCCCAATTCATTCCTACGGGCCTGGAGACCCAAATTACCGAATTATTACCTACATACCATTTACCCATTCTAAAATACTGAATCGGTAAAATTCGGTATTTTAGAATCGGTAAATGGTTTTTACCTCCATCTGGCCCCTTGTTCCTTATATGTCAAATTAGGTCTCATACTTGTAGTCTGTCTCAACTTATTCATATGTTTGTTCAAGTCAGAAAGTACCAGTTTATGGAAAATGTCTAAGTTGGTGCCTGTATGTAGTGTGGGTGTCCATTCCGACCTTTCCTTTAAACCACTCGTGATTGAAAAGTCACTGACTACACTCAGATCTCTCAAGGCAATATCGGAAGTGATCAACTCATACTCACAGTCGGTTAATGACTGTAGTAACTTTGTGTCTTTCACATCATGAATGGAAATTTCACTAGACGCAAATACCCCATGGCATTGTTGCATGTCTTTATTATCTAAATTCATTAGTTGAAAATGCTTTTTAATCTTCAATCGTCTTACGAATGTATATAAATCTAATTTTAGATCACATACGTCGCCAACAGTGCTCAGACAAAAACTCATACCCTTAGTCAAAACAGACAAAGCATCATTAGAGAAACACTTTTCTGTCAAATTCACAACATTAACATCTCCTATTTCTACTGATGCCAAGAACTGGTTCTCACTCCTGGTCGTTCTTCTACCTGCGCCCCCTCTCTTTCCCCCCCCTTGTCTTGCCCCAGGTGAGGGGCGTCTGTTCTGCTCCCTGTTGTAAGCATGGGCGGATTTTGTGGATTCGCAATCTGCGAATTTGCGGATTTGCGTATTTGCGGATTGTGAAAATCCGCGAATTCTCGCGGATTTGCGTATTTTTTGGGGGTGTGTGTGTTCGCACGGGTTTCTGCAAGTTCGCGAGGGTTTTGTACAATTTCGCAAATTGCGAACTTACTTGTCGGGTCGCCAGTTTTGCGAACTTGTTGTTTCTACGTGCCCAGCCTGTTTGCAAGGCTTTCTTCATCACTGCCACCCTCTGTCACCACTGGCACTCTCTTTGGTCACCCATGCCACCCTCTGGCTCACCCATGTCACCCTCTGTGTCATCACAGCACCCTCTGGTTCACCAGTGTACATTATTGGGGCAAAGCAAAGCACTGCCATCCTCTGTCAACACTGGCACTCTGGTTCACCCATGCCACCCTCTGGCTGGCACACCCATGCCACCCTCGGTGTCATCACAACACCCTCTGATTGACCAGTGAGTGCACACCTGCTAAGTGCTTTAAGTTTTGCAAACAACAACACCTGCCCTGCCCCAACTGACATTAATGAAGGCTGGCACCTGCTTGTCTGCTCCCTTTCCTTTTTGTTGCAAATGCAATGTAATTTTTTTTTAACAGGATGCAATGGCATACTTGTAACTATTCTGTGACTGTCAGCGCAGGGTCACACAATAGTTGCAAGTAGGCAACCGGATTCTGGAGGGCCCCTTCAGGAAGCACTACAGGTAAATGGTTACAAATGATGAGCTCGAACTTTTGCACCTGCTCGTTGGTTTTGCTTTTGCAAAACTCGTTTTTCGGTAATTTCGCCCTATTCGCGAGGCGCGGCGTAGTGCGAACTCGCCCGTGGAAGCCGCAAACTCGTGCAAGTTACCCCAAGGTTGAGTATGGGCGCCGCCATTTTGTTTGCGTGACGTATTTCCGTTTCCGCCCCCTATGTGTAATCTCGTGCAATGCGTGCGTTGCGAATGCAAGTTCGCACGAGTTCGCGAGAGAAATCGCGTGCGAACTTACTTACGCTCACGTGATCGGGCCGCCATCTTGTATTTCATTCATTCCTATGTGTCTGGGTATGGTGTTTCTATCCTCTGTATATCTCTGCCATCCTTTGCTTGTTTTAATATTTTTTTGATCTATTTAACTTATTTTCTATCCCTCTATTTTTCTAGATCTATATTTTTGTGTTTTAGGCTACTTTTGTTTACTTTTCAACTACTTTTTTAAACTTTTATTTCCTTCTTCCCTACTCTTATTCTTTTTCATTTTGTCTCTTCTTTACTGCTAACACCTGCCCAGAACATGGTCAAGACAGCTGTCAAGCTGCCCAAGACGGGCACCGCAGCCCGTGCCCGGCTCCCGTGTGGTCGCTTGAGGGCGGAAATGGTGGTGCCCCGGGAGATCTTCAGCCCTGAGGAGGTGGGCGCACTTGTTTTTTATGTGCAGCGCCGTCTCCCCAGGACCATCGCGGCAGGCGGCAGGATCGCTGCTGGTTACACCAACAGCCAGGAGCGACGGAAGCGGTGGGGGCAGGTGTGCCGGGCCCTTTTTAAGATCACGGGGGTCCAGCGCACCTACAATCAAGTCACCCACCGCTGGACCGATATCCTGGACCGAGAGCGTGACCTGCTAGACGTGCTGGGAGTGGAGGTCCCCGGGCTTGGTGAGTAGTGGTAGCAATTTTTTCATCACTCACTACTCTGTTTTTTCTCCTGCTCTGTGTGACTGTGTTATATTGCAAATGTTTGCTTTAATTTTTTTACAAAGAGCAATAATGCTGCTGGTGATTACATTGATAAGAGAGGTAAATTAATATTTCAAAATCTTCTGTGCATTTCAGGTGCACTGTTCTCCTTCTCTGTGCCGGTGCCACTGCTTATTTGTTTTCTATTTTGTGTTCATTTAATTGGGCTGAGTAATGTATGAGTGTATTTTACAGAACTGCGTAATGCTAGACACAAAGGGGCAGATTTACAAGCCCCTTGTTCCACGTTTACACTGCCTTACCTGACGCACAGCGACGTAAACGTGGCGCATCCCTGCGAGTCATGTACAACGTGATCCATCTAAGGAGATGAGCCACGTGAAGGCCTGGGCCTGCGCCACAATGGGTGCGTTCCCACGCAAGGGGGGGGCGGGGGGGTGGCGGTCAGGCAGATGTGTGCCTCGCAAAAGTGCCTGCGTGAAATCTACAAGATTTAACGCAGGCACTTCCGCGACGCTGCTATGTCAATTCTTTATGCCTGCTTGCTTGAAGCAGGCGTAAGGACTGATGCGGTATGTTGAGTATTGGGCAGCCCTGAGCACTGCTATAGTTGCATCGCGCCCGCGACGCAACTCTAGAGATGCGCCCCTCTTTCGTCACGAGATGCGTCACGCATCTGCCTACCCTTGCGCCAGGGTTTGCCGCATTGTAATAGTGGCGCATCTGCTGTGACGCAAGGTTAGTTTTGCGTTACGCATTTGTTCTGGTGCACATCTGGAGGTGTCCAGCTCAGAACTCGTAAGTATGCCCCTAAGTGTCAGATTAGCAATTACCTGCGCATCCCTGCAAAGTGTGCGGCACGCCAGCACCACCCATGGTGCGCCGTATTTACAATGCGGCACACCATGGTCCCAAAACGTCACCGAAGCGTTACGCATCGGTGCCGTAAAGGCGGCTCATTGATGGAGTTGCGTTGCAACGATGGTGCAGCTCCAGCAATGCTGCGTCAAGCCGTAAGTCTGCTTCATGCAGGCGCAGGGTTTCAGTGACGCATCATTGTCCTAAATGACTGATTGAAATTTTATATATTCCCCATAGCCACTTTTAGCATGCGTTCCTGCGCAGGAACGCCCTCCCTTGCGCTGGAATGCTCCCTAATGGCGCAGGGCTTTAGAATGGGATGCATCTCCCATATGCGTCACGTTGTTAATATACGCCACACCATGGCGCCTCTCTTGTTGTGGCGCTGCGTCACAAAATTGACGCAAGAATGGAGCAAAAGAGCTGCAAGGGGCTTGTAAATCTGCCCCTAGAGTAGAGGCTCAGGTGCAGTCCTTCCTTTGTAGCCCTCTTCTTTGATGAAATAGTAGGTTCTTGTTCTTTCTAAATGTTTGATTTAGTAGACAAGGACATCGGCAAGCAGCAATCATCAATGTTTTCTGTTAATTCTTTCATGTTGTACGTCAGGTCCGCCCAGGGGCAAGCGGACCGAAAAATCGGATGCAGTGGCTCCAAAGGAGGAGGATGCAGGCCAGGGCGGCGAGTGCTCCTTTGCTGGCCCCAGTAAGTTTTCATTTAAATATAGAGGACCTATTGTTGTCCAAGCATTCCTAATTTAATTGTTTCGAAATAGTGTTTAGATAGGAGCAAAATCAATAATCCTACTGTTGCAGGGACAATTCTCCACAAACCGAACTATGGACACCAAAGACCAGAGTAATAATATTTCAGAGTGGCGTGTTTGGCACACTGTATAAATAAACCTGGTAGTGTCAGCGGCACGGACTCCTCCTTGCAAAAATTGCAAAACTTTTCGCTCAGTCACTCTAGTCTGGAGGACTAAAAACCACAGAGTCTATTCAAGTTTAAAAGCTTTATTAAAAGTTTAAGTAAACACATATATTAAAATAAAGTTAGTTGGAAATGGAAAAGTGCTTGGTGCTGAGTTGATGAGTAATGGATTGGAACACATTTCTTGTGGTCGAGCCGAGCTTTCACCTGGTTAAAAGTTGATGTTGCTCTTGTCCTTAGAAGTCCAGTTTCTGTCTGTTCAGAGAAAAATAGTGTGTGTTAAAATTAAGCAAGCATTAAACAATTGTGACAAAAAAATGAAGCAAGACAACAGCTTTCCCTGGAAGGAGGGACATTTTTACTTTAGACTAGAGTAGACAGTCAATTAATTTTTCAGTTGTTTTCACATTTTTTCATTCATAGACCAAATACTAGTGGAGTGGTGTAATCTAACATTCTTAAATCTACTTTGTAGGTGGAACATCTGGTGGCGGGGCCAGCTCGGATGTGGTGGTCATCATTGACTCGGAGTCCGAGGATCAATCTGGGGAGGAGGCGGCGCTAGAGGAGTCGGACCAAGAGCAAGAAGTACAGACTGTGAGGAAGGAGACAGTGGCGGTGGCGAGTACAGGTAAGCTGGATCATGGTACTATCTGACTCTTAGATAGGATATGATGTGTATCCAGTGGTGGCCCAGTGACAAATTACAATATGGTAATTACAGCAGGCTGGGACCGACAGACAGATAGAGGCAGAGACAGAGAGAGAGGAAGACAGAAGGAGAGAGAGAGAGGGAGGGAGCCAGAGGGAAGGTGAGGGAGGGAGACAGAGAGAGAGAGACAGCGAGGTAGAGGGAGACACAGGGAGACATAAAGAGGGAGACAGAGAGAGAGAGAGAGAGGGAAACAGACATATCGCCTGGGCTTCTGCCAGATCTCTTTCATATGAAAGAGCATCAAACCAAGGATACAAGTGAGTTGTGGGAAGGGAAATGGTGATTCAAGCGCCCCCCCTTGCCCCTCCCTGCGGACGCCCATGATACTGGCCTGAATAGTTTTGTACTGCGCTGGCTAGTTGCTAGTTGTACTGTGACACAACTTCCTGCTGAATTATTTTGTGTTAATCATATTCTTAAAGAGCATTGGTTACATATTATGTCTTTCTTTCTTCATATAGTTGGCAATACTAAAACCTCAAAACCGACGAGGAGTATGCTGGCTGTACTGGCCCGGCAACGGAGGCTGGAAGCAACTGTTGCCCAATATCGGCGGCTGGTGGAATTGGAGGGGGACGACACACAGTCCAGTGCATCAACATCTGCATTCTCCTCCGTGACCCCACGTTCTGCCGGTAAGCGCAGTGCTCCAGCGAACCGGAGCCGTGCTGGAAGACGCCACCGCCGAGCAGCAAAAGCTGCACCTCGCAGTACTGTTAAGGCTCGCTTGCGCCGTGCACTCCGCAGAGTGTCCGACCTAGAGGCGGAGGTCCAGAAATGGAGCAAATATCAGAATGTGGTGGAGGGCCTCCGCCTAGATCAAGCCATCCTCCAGGAGAAGTATGATGCCCTGGCCCTAAGGCATGATGCCCTGGAGGCCAAACTTAACAGCTTGCATCCCTAGAGTGTCCCTTGCCCCTTTTTTAGAGACTTTTGTGGGGTGGGAATTGGGAGTTGGGTTTTTTGGGGACTTTTGAAGGACTATTTATTTGTTGGGGTTAGGGAGGGTCTTGCGGGAGATTATTTTGTTAGGGATATAAATATACTTTTTCAAACTTTATCTGAGCATACCTGTTTTTTTACTACTTTTGAGCTTGGTGGGTGGTGGTTTTGCAGTAAGTTCATTTAACTGAACACTGTCATCGTGTTGGTTCACGTGCAATAGGCCAAATGTTTTCCAAAGTAAATGCCTGTCACAGAGTTTGTTAATTCAAGAGCCCTAGGACTTTACTGCTAGTACCACTGTCACTCTCTCGCCTCTCCGAATACTCCATTATACTACCTCCCATCCAAACGCTTATCTTACCTGTAATTTGTGTTTGAGGGCTGGCTCCACCTGGAATTCACAGTGGGGGACTCGTCAACGTAAGTTTCTTCATTGTGCAGAATCCAGGCATCAGCATTATGGGTAATGGATAGGGTGAGTCTGGAGGAGGAGGACTCAGGATAGACGACCAGGACTGAGTTCTTGTCAACTAACTGTTGTGAACCTGAGGAATGCTGCGGCATCAAAATCAAGACAGTTCTGTTGATGGGCTTGTTGTTTTATTGGTTGATTACAGTTTTGTTGGGAATGTGATGAAGCACTTGCTAAAGAAAGACAGACACACAGGAATAAAAGTGAATAAGGAGGACTAATTACAATTAATGAATGATTGGCTCATTTTCAGAACTCGCTGTCAGGGAAGCAGAACTCGTCCTCATACTCTGCTAAATCATCAGTCGGGGTTACTTCTGGTAACTGAGGAGAACTTTCCTCAGGTAGGTCGGTGTCCTCTTCTTCCTGCGTGGATTCTCGTACTCTGTAATCTGGTGGTATGAAGTGCTGGTTCATCTTTATCAAGGTGAGCCGCTCCACATTTGCGGGCAAGAGGCGGGACCTTTTGGAAGTCACAATGCCACCAGCAGAACTAAAAACACGTTCTGAGAACACGCTTGCGAGTGGGCAAGACAAGTAATTGATAGCCAGGTTGGTGAGCTCTCGCCATATTTTTCTTTTCCCATGCCAATACGCCAATGGGTCCTCAGTAATATTGACCTCTGTTGAGTCATCCAGATAGGCTTGCACCATTGAAAGAATGTCCTCCCGGATTCCTGTACTTTGCACTTCTGTGTCCTTTCTAGGACAAGGAAACCCTAGCTGAGTTAGCCAACCCGCTTCAGACATATCGCCTGGGCCTGGTGCAGATGATACGGTTGCTGGTGTGGTTAACGGCTCAGAGGGAAAGTCACTCACTTCTGCCAGAGGCACAGATGCAGAAGTGCTTTTTTGGGACGCCTGATGGCCTGCTGATTCACTAGTAGTACTGTCTTCTCCTACAGTTTCCTTCCGCTCTCTTTCAAAACGAATGGCTGACTGAGCTAGCCAACCTTTGTACTCTGTAACATCCGATGTTTCAAAAGGAATTTTTACTTTGCCAAACAATGGCTTTTTGTAACGTGGATCCAGAATAGTAGCACAAATGTAGTGCTGTTGTTTCTTGATATTTACAAGCCGTTCATTGCTAACTAGGCGTTGTAATAATCTCTGCGCCAACTCATGTGCTTCGTTCTTTCCAACGTCCTTTAATTGTGAAGACACCACCTTGACTTGGTGCTCGAGCTTCAGCAACAATGGGATAGCTTTGCTCAAAGAACAGTCCTCCCTGCTGACGTCACGCGTGAAGACCTCAAAAGGACAAAGCATGCCTGTCAGGCTTTTAACTAGCTGCCATTGCTCCACCGCTAGCATCATTTCTGTCGTATCACCACCCAGGTTGTAGAAATACTCATTGACTACTGGAAACAGCTCATGCAGACGCTCAAGCATGTAGAAGGTTGAGTTCCAACGTGTTGCCACCTCCTGGATAAGTGCTTTCACTGGCATTCTACGTTCATTTTGCTTGCGCCTCAGCTCCTTCCGGGCCTTAAAAGAATGGTTGAAATGTGTGCATATTCTTCTGCAGATGGTCAGTGTTTTGTCGACTGCAAGTTCTTTTTTCAAAAATTTTGCACAACAAGGTTGATACAGTGCGCCAAACACGGCACTCTGAAATAGAAACCGTCCTCCATGGCCTTAACTACATTCCTGCCATTATCTGTAGAAACATAACCAACCTTGCAATTTCTTGGGCGCAGCCATTGCAAGACCTTTTTGTTAAAGTCAGCCAAAATGTTGACTGCAGTATGACTTTTCTCCATGCCAAACATGGCTAATGTTGCATGTTTACGAGCACCCTTAAAAATCTCGACCAAGTCACCACCTGCATTTATCTGTTTTATAACCCCTGAAAAAGAGACCCAGTGTGCAGTGATGCACATGTAATCAAGGGCTTGGCAACTGGTCCACATGTCTGTTGTCAGGTGTATAGTGTGAACAGCACTCTTCTGCAAAGCTGCCCCCACCAACTCAAGCACCTCTTTGTGTAGTGCTGGAACAGCAACCCTGGCAAAATAGTACCGGCTAGGAACCTTCCATTTAGGGGCCAATGTTGCCACGAGTTCAAGGAAACCCACACCTTCGACAAACGAAAAAGGGAGAAGGTCCACCGCTAGCATTTTTGCCAGCTTAGTGTTATACAGGCGTACAGTTGGGTGGTTGCGTTGAAATTGCGCATCTGAGGAGAACATGGCTGAAATGGTGCGCTGGACAAATTTACGGGATGATGTTGATGCCTTCTTCGACCCACTTCTGATCAGTGTTGACATTTTCCGCATTGGTGTGTCTCCCAGACTCTCAGTGTGCCTGCTATGTGTTACGGAGGGTGTGGTGCTGCCAGGGGTACTGGGTGCAACCGGACACATGTCTGACGCTTCTTCTACCTCCCCATCATCTTCAGATGAAACACCTACTATGGGTATATTTTGGCCACTTGCCCTTTGGGATCGCTTTCCCTTGACGTTTGCTAGGTGTGGAAACCATTCGACAGCGTGCTTTCTTTCAAGATGACCTATCTGGCCTCCGGTTCCATAGTTGGTACCAGTCTTACCACGGCTAACGCTAGTCTTACAAATGCAACAAACGGCTATGTTATCATACTTTTCATGGACACTAAAAAAGTTCCAAACTGGGGACTGGAAACTTCTGGTTTTGCCGCACGAGGTGATACTGCTGCCAATGCCAGATGAAGCAGTGGTGGATGAGCCTTGCAGACATCTACTGGGTTGTGCAATTATTGCAGCAACCTTACTTGAGGGAGTCGAGCTCGATGGAGTCCCCCTCCGAGGAGAAAATATGGGAGCTGTAGGTTTTGTTGAACTTGTGGTACTACTTGACTGCGTTGGTGGTGCTACCAGTGGCACGTCGCCAGGGTCACGCTCAGCATGACGTCGGGATAGGGTATAAATGTCTGTCTGCTGCATGGCCGGTGTGGCTGGACTGACATGTGTGATGACTAGGTCATTGCTGTCATCCTGTTCAACAACATCAGAATGCACCACTCCATCAAGTCCGACGTTCGGATCCATAAGTATGAGCTTTCCGGGGCCCTTCCTTTTAACATGTGATACCTTTCGCAGCTCATGGTGTGCCTCCCTCTCAGACGTCAGAGATGGTTGCCAATCTAGATCCAGATCATCATCTGATGGAGCGGGGCTTGAAGAGGAACTTCTACACACCCTCCTTGATCTTTTCCTTGCTGGGGAGCTGGGAGAAAATGAATCATCAGGAGGAGTGGCTTCGTCTTCCTGACATGATACCCCGGCTCCAAAGTCAATTTCCTCCTGTGCCCCTACTTCTGGAAGAACAACCATTGTGGGCACTTGCACCGCTCCATGCGCCGCTACATCGGCATCTTCACTGACCTCTACTTGCAAGTCTCCATGGACCTCTCCTTCTCGGCCTTCTCCTTCTCGGCCTTCTCCTTCTCGGCCTTCTCCTTCTCGGCCTTCTCCTTCTCGGCCTTCTCCTTCTCGGACAGCTCCTTCTCGGACAGTTCCTTCTCGGACAGTTCCTTCTCGGACAGCTCCTTCTTGGACAGCTCCTTCTCGGACAGCTCCTTCTCGGACAGCTCCTTCTCGGACAGCTCCTTCTCGGACAGCTCCTTACGCATGTACTTCTGCTTGTACTAGTAGCCCATGCAGTTGTTGTTGCGGCTTTGGTTGTTGAATAGTACTTGTGAGATGAGTTAAAACCTGTGTTGATGGCGTGCTGCTACTTTCTTGCGATGATCCCACATCACTGGTCGTTGGTGATTCAACAACTAAACAGGCTACCTGTGCAGCACTCATGGTGGGCCTTTGTTTTTTTTTTTGTTTTTCCCCAAAAAATGTATTGGTTGAGCCACCTGTCTCCTTGGTAAGTGGTGCCACTTGCTTCTTCTTCTCCTTAGTAGAGACATCTTTCTTGCAAGAGGACCTACGGGCACCTCTTTTTGGAGCCATCAGATGTTGGAACAACAGGCCGCAGCAGCACTTCTTCCTGGCACTGATGCTCAACGATGATGCGGAGTTTTGTGCACCTAAAAGCAAACGAAGACAGAGGAACATCAGTAAATATATGTTGCATATGTAGCGCTTGAATAAACAGTTTGCAAGTAGGCATTTATGAATACACACGTGCACACCACACAATATGGAAATTTCAAAATTAGGATTTGCTAAATTTTTGGGAAACAGGAATTTAACATTGATCCAAGAGAGCACACACAGAGAGGGTTGTACTTTCATGTACCCCTGACTCCGCCTGGGCACAATGGGTGAAAGCAAGGCACAATGGGTGCAGGCCTATGTCTCAAAGCTCACTGCCTGCCTTCAAAATGGCCGCTTGACCCCCCCATCCACATGGCCAGGACCATGCCTCAAAATGGCCACCACCAACATAGCCAGCACCCAACCCCTACTCCAAAAAGTGAAAACACACAACACAAATCAAATCACCACAATCCAATGCCATCCATCAAGTTTCAGAAGGCTTATGCTGCCTGCTGGTGGTTTTCCGGTGCAAAATTGCAATTTTTACAATTTCGCGAGTGCGAGATTGTTGCTTCACGGCGCGAACGTGGTGAAAAACACGCAAAATACGCGAACAGACCGATTCTGGGCCCCCCTGGGCATAATGGATGACATCAGAGCACAGTGGGTGCAGGCCTATGGCACAAAGCACACAAACTGGCTTACAAATGGCCCCTAGACCCCCACCCACACGGGACCAGACAATAAAATGGCCCCCACCCACATAGCAAGCCCCCAACACCACCCCAAAAAGTCCTAAAACACACAAAAATCACCACAATCCAATGCCATCCATGCCCTGGCCAGAATCATGTTAAAAAAAAAATTCAGCAAAACAGTTGTATCATGCATGCACCCATAAATAAGCCTGGTGGTTTTCAATTCATGTGCAGAATTGTAATTTTTACAATTTCGCGAGTGCGAGATTGTTGCTGCGCGGGACACGAGCAGTGCGAACACAAGCAAAAACATCCTCAGCTCGCGAACTTGCAGATTTTCCCCCCAAAAAAGTCGAAAAAAAAGCAACACACACAAAAATCACCACAAACAAACAACATCAACTTACTTCTTTGTGAAATCAAATTTCGAATCCAAAAGTATTCCAAAAGGCCTCAAATCCAAATATCCAGCAGCAACCACAAAAAGTAATCCTTCCCAGTCAAGATCGAAATCAAAGTGGCCAGGAAATGGAGGAGCTTGCTGGACAGGAAAAGGAAGTTGGAGACTGGGGCACTTCCTTCACCCCACCCCTATGGGAGGAGCTTGCTGGACAGGAACAGGAAGTTGGAGACTGGGCCACTTCCTTTACTAATTTTTGTACTTTCGCTAGTGCGAGATTGTTCCTGCCCGCGCCGCGGACCGCGAGCAGTGCGAACACAAACAAAAAATCCGCTTCGCGCGGATTTGCGTATTCTCGCCACATCCGCGAGAGTTCGCGGATTGCGGATTCTCCGAAAATACGAAAAATCCGCGAGCGTAACGGATTTTACGCCCATGCTTACCCTGTTGTCCTTTTTTATTCTTTGTACTTTCTGTAAAAACCGGTTCTCACTGGACTGAGCATTACTTGGACCCTCTCCTCTATCTGACTCACTACCACTGGTCAAAGGAGTCTCCAAGGATGTAGAGCTTGAACGGATGGATTTTCCCTCTTTCGGTCTTGTCTGGCTTTCTTTAGGTATTAAGTCATCATATTTTTTGGCAAAGGAGAAAATTCTGCCATGCATATAGTCGTACTCATCTCGTCTCAATTTCCTAGTTTTTCTTTGTTTAATATCCAATTGATGTTGTTTCATCACATCATTCAAAGTAGCATAGTTCTTTTCGGTTGCCTCTGTCATATTAGGTAGTTCAATTTCCAATTCTAATAAATCTATTTATTTCTGCAATCTTGTAACCTTTCTATCACAGTTTTTGATAAGAATACCGAATAATCTGTTCGAATTATTCATTAGTTCATTTTCCCAGGCAACCAATAGGTCTTCATCAAGGCCATCGTATTTCGGTATTTTCTGTGATCTTAAGCCTCTGGGAATTCTTTTTACTCTAATATATTGTCTCAAAGTGGCACAGTCCCACCACTTGGACATTTCACTCTTCCTCAACCTCTCTAATCTAATTCATTTTTTTCTGAGACCCTCTTGTCTCTGTGGGTGCCCACCCTGTGCACTCAAAGTAGTTGCATTATTACCAGATACATTGTTAAACAGATCCTCTGCCTCTCTGTCCCTGTTCATCCTCTCATAATTATACAATGTCATTGTGCCACCCAGGCTGCCACCTATTGATGTGCAAGACTCAAATGATCAGTGGTATAATACTTGGTATAATGGTGCCAATCAGGGGAGGTTGGTGGTTCTCCTCACCATTCTCCGATACTGTCTATGACCAATATATGTGTGACTTCTCCTGAGTGGCGCCATTATACCTAGTATTATACCACTGATCATTGGAGTCTCTTAGAACTTTAGGCAGGGAAAAAGTAACTTTCTAAAAGCTACTTTTCCCAATATTTAAATGTATTATAATATTTTTCTTTAAACTAACAGGTGAATTGAATTTTCAATATGTATTACAATCAGTGCTTGAACTATTTATTTAGCTTGTTCCAAACCAAGGTAGCAGAATTTATATTTTAACCCATATTCTAGTTTTCTTCACAGGGCAGCCAGAGCTTTCTACAGTGCAAATAGCTTTTGGGGGCTTGTAACTACATGGACATGCCAATATTACATTTCTACAAGTCTAACTTTTGAATTCTAGGTACCTTAACTTGTGTGCTCCATGGTCTGCATAAGGGTGACTTACTGCTATTTAAAAAGTTTTTTATCTTGTCAAAAATTGTATTTTGATAGTTGGGTTGCAAGTTTAAAGTACAACAGTCTGACTACAATGGTGGACTTGAAGGTATGTTTTCCTTTGTCGCATTGGTGGATGGTGGAATAAGTGCTTCAGTCCACAGGTGATATTTAACTTTCCAAGCCATATGTATATTTCTGAGCATATACTATGGCCTTACAGGAAAGTTAAATATGCCAATCTGGAATTAGCAAATATTTGTATGTTTTTGGGTCAAAACACACACATAACCTCGCCACTGTACGGCTGTGCCGCAGTGTGCAGTCTAAAGTAATAAAGTTAAGTAAGAAAATGTGGGTGGCCATGCAAAAAAGTAGCATTTTCTCACACTTGTCCAAACGTATGCAATATCGAGAACCAGCAATTGAGCTGCAGTATATATGATGGGTTATCACTGCATACAAAGCATGCAGCAATAAACATGGTGAAATCTAATAAATCTTTTTTTTATTTGCAAGAGATAACATTTTTGAAAATCACAGGCAACGGGATTTCTCTGACATTTTGCAAACCTTCAGATGGTCAATGGGGGAAGAAGCATTACAGGCAAGGGTTGCATTTTCATTCAAAATATTTGGTCTACGAACCAGTTCAGAAATAAACAGGCACATGCACCAATATTGCTTTTTGCGATTGCTTAATTGCGAAAAATAAGGAATCGCAATTAAGGAATTGCAAAATGCAATGCATCAAGAAATCGCGAAATAAATTGCGATTTCTTAATATTCCTTAATTGCGACTTGCAAATTGCGAGTCGCAATTAAGGAATACCTCCCCATTCATTCCTATGGGCCTAGAGGCCCATAGGAATGAATGGGAAGACATTCTCAATTTGCGATTCGCAATTTTCAAATCGCAAATTGAGAATGCGATTTCAAGGGTGCAGGGGTGTCCAAAGGATACCCTGTTGCACCCCTGAAATCAATCTGTGCACAACATGAAACTTTGAAAAATGCACAAAAGTGCATTTTTCAAAGTTTTCGCAAATTGCCATGAGGTTCAACCTCATGGTAATTTGCTCCCCCTAATTAAAGTTTCATGCATTGCATTTAAGGAATCGCAAAATGCGATTCCTTAAATGCAATTGCAATTTGAGATTTCGCAAATATTTGCGAATTCTCAAATTGCGAGGGCCTTCACCCATCATGCATTCCAAAAGCAGATTTTGCGATCGCAAACAGCCGATTTTTGCGATTCGCACCGTTTGCGATCGCAAAAGCCTTTGATGCATGTGCCTGATAATGTTCAAAATATGTACACATTCCTGTTACCATAATCCTTTATGTTATTTTCTCAAAAAATACTTAACAGATTTTCATCAAACTATGCAAAAAGACCTATGTTGGAACAAAGCTATATTTATGGCAAATTTATAACTCTGGAATACAGTTTTAAGAGAAATAAACCTTTTTTTTACAGGTGTGAATGAGAAAAGCAGCTTTTGCGACTTTGGATAACTTTTCCATTGCACAAACCTGGGTCAATCTAAAGTGTAAGTTTTTGGGTTTCGCATAAGCTAGCACATGCCCTGTCACGTGTGAGACATTTGGTTACCTTAAAGGGAGCTCAAAGTCTGCCCATTGCTTACCGTTAGTTAGCGTCATCGTCGCTCTCATTTCCTTGCTTCTCATTAGTCAGTGCATGCCTCCTTAATTTCTTCTTCATGTGCTTGTCCCTTCCCTGGAACATGGATCAAGTACGGCTTCATATTAGCTCCCAGTGTCCTTCCACTGCTCGCCCTTTTAGAGGTACATTTTTATTTTAGTAGCAGCACTCTATAAGAGTGCATGTGTTTTCACATCATCTCTACCTACTCTCTCTTGCGTTGTTGCTTGCACCTATCCCTGTCCACCCCTCCCACATTCCATTGTTGCTTGCCTAGTCCATCCTACCCCACCTTCTCCTGCCTCCCATTGTTATTACTTGCCACATCCCTCCCACCCCTCCTGTAATATGTTGCATGCTTGCTCCATCCCTGCCACCCCTCCCCTCTTTCATATTCTGTTATTTTGCTGGCTGCATCATAGCTCTTTATTCCTTCACCTCCCTCCTGTTGTTCCTTGCCCCGTATCATTAACCCCCTCCTCCCTGTCATTGCTTGCCTCATTTCCCTAACCTCTCCCCCCGGCTGCTTGCCCCCTACCCACTGCCCTATCGCCTCCTCTTGCCATAAAAAGCACTATGAGATAGCCGCACCATAGCACTTTTTTTCTAACATTTTTCATTCAGTTTGTGCAGGGTACTCATCTTGTGAATGCATGTGGAGCATGCACGACCTTGGAATGATTCAGCTGGCAAGTACTTGCAGCTCCATATATGGGAAATACATGTAAAATCCAATTTTGACTTATAAACCATTTCAGAATTGCACCTTATAATGCATTTAAACTGCTGCTGAACTATTTTCACATAGAGAATGACACATAGAAAAATATGCCTGTTTTATAACGTGAAAGAATTCCTCTAAATTCCTTTATTATTGTCAGTAAATAATCCAGCAGTTAATAACATACAGAGAAAACTTGTTCATCTGCACATATATGAAATAATGGTAAAACATTTTTTTTATACTAAGATATCATTCTTACATGTGACCCTTTAGAAGGCTAAAAAAGCCTTTTCTTCGGACTCTTGCTTACAGCTTAATAGACGATTATTTAGAACATTTTGCCTAGCACCAGCATCTTACCTTAAGAATGTGCTGACTTCAAGCTTATGTGTCCTTAGCTTGATCATAAGACATTATCTCATTTATGTTGAACAAAGAACTCTGCTGTGACTGTTAGAAAAATAATGATTTAGATATATTTTGTGTATGCCTCAACAGTACGTTATTGCTAGTATTGTCTCAGCATATTCAACTTGCTTTGTATGCACAATGGACATAGAGCACATCTTTTAGCTTAGGTAAGAAGGTTCTCATGAGAATATTCCTCCGTGTTATTAAAGTATGCAGCAATGTATTACTATATACCGGCTTGAATGTTTACTGTGGGAATAAAGAAAAAAGGCATCAGAAGATGACAACACCATTGGATGAGCAGTTTCCATTAGAAGAGAGCTACTAATGATTCATAAGTTTGTTACATTATTATGTTATTTTATATTTCTAAGTGTTCCTAGCTAGTTAGAGTAGAGACCGGCTGAATAGAAATACTGAACGAAACCACTGAGTATGTGACAAATCCGTGGACTCCAGACCCCTTTGACTCTGCAGAGTCATTTCTTATTCTTTGTTACCGGCAGCTATTGCTAAAGGTGACTTTACTCTTTACCTTATCCAAATTTTCTCTGATCAATGCTACTGCAACCGGGGGTGGCTTTTCCACAAAGGTGGTGTAGAGTCGTCCCACTGCTCTCAGAGCATGGAAACATTGAGAAAATAAAACGTAATAACTTTATTATCATTTTGCTTTTTATAGCTGAGGGGCTGGTTTAGGGTGGGTGGTGGTGTCACAGGAGAAGTGGTAGCACACTCTAAGTGCCCATGACTGTTTGGCCAGCAGTCTTGGGCTAGTCAAATAGTCATGCACACTTTGCATCTTCCCTACCAGGCTGTAATGTACAGCCTGGTGGGGAACATGCACAGTCTCTGTGTCCATCTCTGAGCACCGAACCACAGCCCTCAGACCAATCACAATGCTGCATTGCAGCGTTTTGATAGGCTTAGAGGATCCTGGGGCTTCCTCCTTCCGGGACTTGCCAGAAAGGGGAGCTTCAATGGAGGAGGGACAGCATCTGCCAAAAGCAAAGTGTTTTTTTATTAGTTTATTTTTTGACCCAATTTCCCCCACCATACTCCCTCCCCCCACCACCCCGTTCCCTGCCAGCCACCACTGACTGCAATGGTAATTCCTTCTTCACTAGTTTACTTGCAGTTGCTATCGCAACTGTAGGGAACTCGGCTAAGTTTCCAGAGTGACTCTTCATGAGGAGTTCTATTTTGCTCTTTCCTGAAAAAGCAACCCTTCATGGATTCTATTGAGGCTAGAGTAGGCTCTAACTTGTTTAGTGATAATTTCCCATTACGGAACACTTTTTATTGATTTATACTGTCACTAATCAATCTTTTATTTAGCATTTGTGTAAACTGGACTAATCTGAATAAAGATGACAAACTATACTAAACCTTTAAAATAAATAAAGGTTTTGGAAACTCTATCAACCTCGTTTCATTGACTGAATGATAAGAATCTAACAGTTAAAGATATATGCATGATTTGAATGTTTCATTCTAACTCCATTCGCACCACAATGGCAAAGGTTCATTGACCTGTCGCGAAGCCCTCAGGATTCCAAGAGACGAAATCTGTAAGTTGGGGTGTATGGTCTTCAGAAACCCTTTAGACACCCGAACAAATTTACCACAGAGGTACTTTTTTATTTTTGGTGCAGCACTCTATGAGAGTGCATGTGTTTGAACGCCATCTCTCCCCACCTTGTCCTGCATTGTTGATTGCACCTATATCTGTCCAGCCCCTTCTACATTCCATTGTTGCTTGCCCAGTCCTTCCCACCCCCTCCCACTTTTTATTTTTATTGCTTGCCCAATCTCTCCCACCACACACCACCCCAAATCCCTACTCCATTATGTTGTTTAGCTTGCCCATCCCTGCCACCCCTCACCTCTCACTTCCTTCTGTATTCCTTTTTATGCTGACCGCATCACAGGTCTTCCCCTCCCACCTCTGTCCTATCGTTGCTTGCCCTGTATTTCCAACCCCTCCTCCCTGTTATTGCTTACCTCATCCCCCCTCCCCATTGCTGATTGCCCCCTACCCATTGCCCCATCACACCTACTGCTAGAAAAAATGCCCCAAGACACAGCCGCAACAAAGCACTTTTTTTCTAACATTTTTCATTCCGTTTGCACAAGGTACCCGCCTTGTGAATGCATTTGGTGCACTCAAAACCTTGGAATGATTCAGCCTGCAAGGGTTTGCATCTCCATATCCATTTCAAGAGCTCCATTCTCTTGTACTTGCTCAAAACCATTTTCATTTCTCATCCATAGTCAGCTGCGCAGCTAGTATAGTTACTCAGAGCATCTCATCGTAGGGGATTGGAAATAGAATGTGCCAGCCAGGAGACAAGTATCCTTGGAGTTTTAAAAGACCCATCACTGCCATGTCTGAGCCATGGAGGTAGAAGGAAGAACTCCATATAAATGTTTTGCTTATAAGTAATATCCAATGTTCCCGGGAAGGGGCTTGGAAATTAGAAGGGAATTATTTCTTGTTTGGCTTCTTTTGTGGCCTTGCAGCTGCTTGATGATTTGAGTCGGCTGTGAATCAAGGGCCACATTTATGAAAAATCATGCAACACAGCCCAGCAAGTCACGTTGCTGTGCTGCGTTTCAGGTAAAGGGCAGGAATGTGGCATATTTATTATGATATGGTGCTCTACTGTCCTTTTCCCAGGGCTGGTGCACAATGGGCTGCCTAGCATCATGCAGGCACCCTTGTCCAATGATGCAAGGGTGCTTGTGTTGCATGCAGGATGTTTTTGTGCAGGAAGAGGCACCTTCCAACACAAAATTAATCCCCTAAGGCATATTCCTCTATCTATGTGTGCTGCAGAATTCAGCACACATAGAAAGAGGAAGTAGCAAGGAGAAATAAAGATATTTCTCTGTGTTACGCTTTATCTGGGAAAGCATAGCACTTTGGCACATTCCCAGCAATGAAAATCGGCGAATCTGTCAAAATCTATGGGAGATGCATGGGAAAATTGAAAAAAACGAAAAAAACACAGTTGATGGACAGAATGTAGAACAATGTCATACATTCACCCCAGTACAAAGATCTGGGCCTAAATCCATCGTTTTTTTTGCACTCCACACCACCCTGGGTTAGACACTGGCTATATGCAAATCAGCTCTGACCCTGTGCCTCATGGGAACAGTCCAGTCCGAACTACCAAGCCATGTCTTTCCCAGACCGGAATCAAGCATCCAAGGACCGGTTTCTGGCTATCAGCCTTCATCAGCCTGGATAGCTTGACTCCAGTGGTGTGGAGAGCCTGGGACTCACGTCTGAGCATACCCAGCCCACTCGGGGTCAAAATTGAAAAAAACACAGTTGATTGACAGAATGTAGAACAATGTCATACATTCACCCCAGTACAAAGATCTGGGCCTAAATCCATCGTTTTTTTGCACTCCACACCACCCTGGGTTAGACACTGGCTATATGCAAATCAGCTCTGACCCTGTGCCTCATGGGAACAGTCCAGTCCGAACTACCAAGCCATGTCTTTCCCAGACCGGAATCAAGCATCCAAGGACCGGTTTCTGGCTATCAGCCTTCATCAGCCTGGATAGCTTGACTCCAGTGGTGTGGAGAGCCTGGGACTCACGTCTGAGCATACCCAGCCCACTCGGGGTCAAAATTGAAAAAAACACAGTTGATGGACAGAATGTAGAACAATGTCATACATTCACCCCAGTACAAAGATCTGGGCCTAAATCCATCGTTTTTTTGCACTCCACACCACCCTGGGTTAGACACTGGCTATATGCAAATCAGCTCTGACCCTGTGCCTCATGGGAACAGTCCAGTCCGAACTACCAAGCCATGTCTTTCCCAGACCGGAATCAAGCATCCAAGGACCGGTTTCTGGCTATCAGCCTTCATCAGCCTGGATAGCTTGACTCCAGTGGTGTGGAGAGCCTGGGACTCACGTCTGAGCATACCCAGCCCACTCGGGGTCAAAATTGAAAAAAACACAGTTGATGGACAGAATGTAGAACAATGTCATACATTCACCCCAGTACAAAGATCTGGGCCTAAATCCATCATTTTTTTGCACTCCACACCACCCTGGGTTAGACACTGGCTATATGCAAATCAGCTCTGACCCTGTGCCTCATGGGAACAGTCCAGTCCGAACTACCAAGCCATGTCTTTCCCAGACCGGAATCAAGCATCCAAGGACCGGTTTCTGGCTATCAGCCTTCATCAGCCTGGATAGCTTGACTCCAGTGGTGTGGAGAGCCTGGGACTCACGTCTGAGCATACCCAGCCCACTCGGGGTCAAAATTGAAAAAAACACAGTTGATGGACAGAATGTAGAACAATGTCATACATTCACCCCAGTACAACGATCTGGGCCTAAATCCATCGTTTTTTTGCACTCCACACCACCCTGGGTTAGACACTGGCTATATGCAAATCAGCTCTGACCCTGTGCCTCATGGGAACAGTCCAGTCCGAACTACCAAGCCATGTATTTCCCAGACCGGAATCAAGCATCCAAGGACCGGTTTCTGGCTATCAGCCTTCATTCAGCCTGGATAGCTTGCCTCCAGTGGTGTGGAGAGCCTGGGACTCACGTCTGAGCATACCCAGCCCACTCGGGGTGAAAATTGCAAAAAACACAGTTGATGGACAGAATGTAGAACAATGTCATACATTCACCCCAGTACAAGGATCTGAGCCTAAATCCATCGTTTTTTTGCACTCCACACCACCCTGGGTTAGACACTGGCTATATGCAAATCAGCTCTGACCCTGTGCCTCATGGCAACAGTCCAGTCCGAACTACCAAGCCATGTCTTTCCCAGACCGGAATCAAGCATCCAAGGACCGGTTTCTGGCTATCAGCCTTCATTCAGCCTGGATAGCTTGACTCCAGTGGTGTGGAGAGCCTGGGACTCACTTCTGAGCATACCCAGCCCACTCGGGGTGAAAATTGCAAAAAACACAGTTGATGGACAGAATGTAGAACAATGTCATACATTCACCCCAGTACAATGATCTGGGCCTAAATCCATCGTTTTTTTGCACTCCACACCACCCTGGGTTAGACACTGGCTATATGCAAATCAGTTCTGACCCTGTGCCTCATGGGAACAGTCCAGGCCGAACTACCAAGCCATGTCTTTCCCAGACCGGAATCAAGCATCCAAGGACCGGTTTCTGGCTATCAGCCTTCATTCAGCCTGGATAGCTTGACTCCAGTGGTGTGGAGAGCCTGGGACTCACGTCTGAGCATACCCAGCCCACTCGGGGTGAAAATTGTAAAAAAACACAGTTGATGGACAGAATGTAGAACAATGTCATACATTCACCCCAGTACAAGGATCTGGGCCTAAATCCATAGTTTTTTTGCACTCCACACCACCCTGGGTTAGACACTGGCTATATGCAAATCAGCTCTGACCCTGTGCCTCATGGGAACAGTCCAGTCCGAACTACCAAGCCATGTCTTTCCAGACCGGAATCAAGCATCCAAGGACCGGTTTCTGGCTATCAGCCTTCATCAGCCTGGATAGCTTGACTCCAGTGGTGTGGAGAGCCTGGGACTCACGTCTGAGCATACCCAGCCCACTCGGGGTCAAAATTGAAAAAAACACAGTTGATGGACAGAATGTAGAACAATGTCATACATTCACCCCAGTACAAAGATCTGGGCCTAAATCCATCGTTTTTTTGCACTCCACACCACCCTGGGTTAGACACTGGCTATATGCAAATCAGCTCTGACCCTGTGCCTCATGGGAACAGTCCAGTCCGAACTACCAAGCCATGTCTTTCCCAGACCGGAATCAAGCATCCAAGGACCGGTTTCTGGCTATCAGCCTTCATCAGGCTGGAAAGCTTGACTCCAGTGGTGTGGAGAGCCTGGGACTCACGTCTGAGCATACCCAGCCCACTCGGGGTCAAAATTGAAAAAAACACAGTTGATGGACAGAATGTAGAACAATGTCATACATTCACCCCAGTACAAAGATCTGGGCCTAAATCCATCGTTTTTTTGCACTCCACACCACCCTGGGTTAGACACTGGCTATATGCAAATCAGCTCTGACCCTGTGCCTCATGGGAACAGTCCAGTCCGAACTACCAAGCCATGTCTTTCCCAGACCGGAATCAAGCATCCAAGGACCGGTTTCTGGCTATCAGCCTTCATCAGCCTGGATAGCTTGACTCCAGTGGTGTGGAGAGCCTGGGACTCACGTCTGAGCATACCCAGCCCACTCGGGGTCAAAATTGAAAAAAACACAGTTGATGGACAGAATGTAGAACAATGTCATACATTCTCCCCAGTAAAAAGATCTGGGCCTAAATCCATCGTTTTTTTGCACTGCACACCACCCTGGGTTAGACACTGGCTATATGCAAATCAGCTCTGACCCTGTGCCTCATGGGAACAGTCCAGTCCGAACTACCAAGCCATGTCTTTCCCAGACCGGAATCAAGCATCCAAGGACCGGTTTCTGGCTATCAGCCTTCATCAGCCTGGATAGCTTGACTCCAGTGGTGTGGAGAGCCTGGGACTCACGTCTGAGCATACCCAGCCCACTCGGGGTCAAAATTGAAAAAAACACAGTTGATGGACAGAATGTAGAACAATGTCATACATTCACCCCAGTACAAAGATCTGGGCCTAAATCCATCAACTATGTTTTTTGCAATTTTCACCCCGAGTGGGCTGGGTATGCTCAGACGTGAGTCCCAGGCTCTCCACACCACTGGAGTTAAGCTATCCAGGCTGAATGAAGGCTGATAGCCAGAAACCGGTCCTTGGATGCTTGATTCCGGTCTGGGAAAGACATGGCTTGGTAGTTCGGACTGGACTGTTCCCATGAGGCACAGGGTCAGAGCTGATTTGCATATAGCCAGTGTCTAACCCAGGGTGGTGTGGAGTGCAAAAAAACGATGGATTTAGGCCCAGATCCTTGTACTGGGGTGAATGTATGACATTGTTCTACATTCTGTCCATCAACTGTGTTTTTTGCAATTTTCACCCCGAGTGGGCTGGGTATGCTCAGACGTGAGTCCCAGGCTCTCCACACCACTGGAGTCAAGCTATCCTGGCTGAATGAAGGCTGATAGCCAGAAACCGGTCCTTGGATGCTTGATTCCGGTCTGGGAAAGACATGGCTTGGTAGTTCGGACTGGACTGTTCCCATGAGGCACAGGGTCAGAGCTGATTTGCATATAGTCAGTGTCTAACCCAGGGTGGTGTGGAGTGCAAAAAAACGATGGATTTAGGCCCAGATCCTTGTACTGGGGTGAATGTATGACATTGTTCTACATTCTGTCCATCAACTGTGTTTTTTGCAATTTTCACCCCGAGTGGGCTGGGTATGCTCAGACATGAGTCCCAGGCTCTCCACACCACTGGAGTCAAGCTATCCAGGCTGAATGAAGGCTGATAGCCAGAAACCGGTCCTTGGATGCTTGATTCCGGTCTGGGAAAGACATGGCTTGGTAGTTCGGACTGGACTGTTCCCATGAGGCACAGGGTCAGAGCTGATTTGCATATAGCCAGTGTCTAACCCAGGGTGGTGTGGAGTGCAAAAAACCGATGGATTTAGGCCCAGATCCTTGTACTGGGGTGAATGTATGACATTGTTCTACATTCTGTCCATCAACTGTGTTTTTTGCAATTTTCACCCCGAGTGGGCTGGGTATGCTCAGACGTGAGTCCCAGGCTCTCCACACCACTGGAGTCAAGCTATCCAGGCTGAATGAAGGCTGATAGCCAGAAACCGGTCCTTGGATGCTTGATTCCGGTCTGGGAAAGACATGGCTTGGTAGTTCGGACTGGACTGTTCCCATGAGGCACAGGGGCAGAGCTTATTTGCATATAGCCAGTGTCTAACCCAGGGTGGTGTGGAGTGCAAAAAAACGATGGATTTAGGCCCAGATCCTTGTACTGGGGTGAATGTATGACATTGTTCTACATTCTGTCCATCAACTGTGTTTTTTGCAATTTTCACCCCGAGTGGGCTGGGTATGCTCAGACGTGAGTCCCAGGCTCTCCACACCACTGGAGTCAAGCTATCCAGGCTGAATGAAGGCTGATAGCCGGAAACCGGTCCTTGGATGCTTGATTCCGGTCTGGGAAAGACATGGCTTGGTAGTTCGGACTGGACTGTTCCCATGAGGCACAGGGTCAGAGCGGATTTGCATATAGCCAGTGTCTAACCCAGGGTGGTGTGGAGTGCAAAAAAACGATGGATTTAGGCCCAGAACCTTGTACTGGGGTGAATGTATGACATTGTTCTACATTCTGTCCATCAACTGTGTTTTTTGCAATTTTCACCCCGAGTGGGCTGGGCATGCTCAGACGTGAGTCCCAGGCTCTCCACACCACTGGAGTCAAGCTATCCAGGCTGAATGAAGGCTGATAGCCAGAAACCGGTCCTTGGATGCTTGATTCCGGTCTGGGAAAGACATGGCTTGGTAGTTCGGACTGGACTGTTCCCATGAGGCACAGGGTCAGAGCAGATTTGCATATAGCCAGTGTCTAACCCAGGGTGGTGTGGAGTGCAAAATAAAGATGGATTTAGGCCCAGATCCTTGTACTGGGGTGAATGTATGACATTGTTCTACATTCTGTCCATCAACTGTGTTTTTTGCAATTTTCACCCCAAGTGGGCTGGGTATGCTCAGACGTGAGTCCCAGGCTCTCCACACCACTGGAGTCAAGCTATCCAGGCTGAATGAAGGCTGATAGCCAGAAACCGGTCCTTGGATGCTTGATTCCGGTCTGGGAAAGACATGGCTTGGTAGTTCGGACTGGACTGTTCCCATGAGGCACAGGGTCAGAGCTGATTTGCATATAGCCAGTGTCTAACCCAGGGTGGTGTGGAGTGCAAAAAAACGATGGATTTAGGCTCAGATCCTTGTACTGGGGTGAATGTATGACATTGTTCTACATTCTGTCCATCAACTGTGTTTTTTGCAATTTTCACCCCGAGTGGGCTGGGTATGCTCAGACGTGAGTCCCAGGCTCTCCACACCACTGGAGGCAAGCTATCCAGGCTGAATGAAGGCTGATAGCCAGAAACCGGTCCTTGGATGCTTGATTCCGGTCTGGGAAAGACATGGCTTGGTAGTTCGGACTGGACTGTTCCCATGAGGCACAGGGTCAGAGCTGATTTGCATATAGCCAGTGTCTAACCCAGGGTGGTGTGGAGTGCAAAAAAACGATGGATTTAGGCCCAGATCCTTGTACTGGGGTGAATGTATGACATTGTTCTACATTCTGTCCATCAACTGTGTTTTTTGCAATTTTCACCCCGAGTGGGCTGGGTATGCTCAGACGTGAGTCCCAGGCTCTCCACACCACTGGAGGCAAGCTATCCAGGCTGAATGAAGGCTGATAGCCAGAAACCGGTCCTTGGATGCTTGATTCCGGTCTGGGAAAGACATGGCTTGGTAGTTCGGACTGGACTGTTCCCATGAGGCACAGGGTCAGAGCTGATTTGCATATAGCCAGAGTCTAACCCAGGGTGGTGTGGAGTGCAAAAAAACGATGGATTTAGGCCCAGATCCTTGTACTGGGGTGAATGTATGACATTGTTCTACATTCTGTCCATCAACTGTGTTTTTTGCAATTTTCACCCCAAGTGGGGTGGGTATGCTCAGACGTGAGTCCCAGGCTCTCTACACCACTGGAGTCAAGCTATCCAGGCTGAATGAAGGCTGATAGCCAGAAACCGGTCCTTGGATGCTTGATTCCGGTCTGGGAAAGACATGGCTTGGTAGTTCGGACTGGACTGTTCCCATGAGGCACAGGGTCAGAGCTGATTTGCATATAGCCAGTGTCTAACCCAGGGTGGTGTAGAGTGCAAAAAAACGATGGATTTAGGCCCAGAACCTTGTACTGGGGTGAATGTATGACATTGTTCTACATTCTGTCCATCAACTGTGTTTTTTGCAATTTTCACCCCGAGTGGGCTGGGTATGCTCAGACGTGAGTCCCAGGCTCTCCACACCACTGGAGTCAAGCTATCCAGGCTGAATGAAGGCTGATAGCCAGAAACCGGTCCTTGGATGCTTGATTCCGGTCTGGGAAAGACATGGCTTGGTAGTTCGGACTGGACTGTTCCCATGAGGCACAGGGTCAGAGCTGATTTGCATATAGCCAGTGTCTAACCCAGGGTGGTGTGGAGTGCAAAATAACGATGGATTTAGGCCCAGATCCTTGTACTGGGGTGAATGTATGACATTGTTCTACATTCTGTCCATCAACTGTGTTTTTTGCAATTTTCACCCGAGTGGGCTGGGTATGCTCAGACGTGAGTCCCAGGCTCTCCACACCACTGGAGTCAAGCTATCCAGGCTGAATGAAGGCTGATAGCCAGAAACCGGTCCTTGGATGCTTGATTCCGGTCTGGGAAAGACATGGCTTGGTAGTTCGGACTGGACTGTTCCCATGAGGCACAGGGTCAGAGCTGATTTGCATATAGCCAGTGTCTAACCCAGGGTGGTGTGGAGTGCAAAAAAACTATGGATTTAGGCCCAGATCCTTGTACTGGGGTGAATGTATGACATTGTTCTACATACTGTCCATCAACTGTGTTTTTTGCAATTTTCACCCCGAGTGGGCTGGGTAATGTCAGACGTGAGTCCCAGGCTCTCCACACCACTGGAGGCAAGCTATCCAGGCTGAATGAAGGCTGATAGCCAGAAACCGGTCCTTGGATGCTTGATTCCGGTCTGGGAAATACATGGCTTGGTAGTTCGGACTGGACTGTTCCCATGAGGCACAGGGTCAGAGCTGATTTGCATATAGCCAGTGTCTAACCCAGGGTGGTGTGGAGTGCAAAAAAACTATGGATTTAGGCCCAGATCCTTGTACTGGGGTGAATGTATGACATTGTTCTACATTCTGTCCATCAACTGTGTTTTTTGCAATTTTCACCCCGAGTGGGCTGGGTATGCTCAGACGTGAGTCCCAGGCTCTCCACACCACTGGAGGCAAGCTATCCAGGCTGAATGAAGGCTGATAGCCAGAAACCGGTCCTTGGATGCTTGATTCCGGTCTGGGAAAGACATGGCTTGGTAGTTCGGACTGGACTGTTCCCATGAGGCACAGGGTCAGAGCTGATTTGCATATAGCCAGTGTCTAACCCAGGGTGGTGTGGAGTGCAAAAAAACGATGGATTTAGGCCCAGATCCTTGTACTGGGGTGAATGTATGACATTGTTCTACATACTGTCCATCAACTGTGTTTTTTGCAATTTTCACCCCGAGTTGGCTGGGTATGCTCAGACGTGAGTCCCAGGCTCTCCACACCACTGGAGTCAAGCTATCCAGGCTGAATGAAGGCTGATAGCCAGAAACCGGTCCTTGGATGCTTGATTCCGGTCTGGGAAAGACATGGCTTGGTAGTTCGGACTGGACTGTTCCCATGAGGCACAGGGTCAGAGCTGATTTGCATATAGCCAGTGTCTAACCCAGGGTGGTGTGGAGTGCAAAAAAACGATGGATTTAGGCCCAGATCCTTGTACTGGGGTGAATGTATGACATTGTTCTACATTCTGTCCATCAACTGTGTTTTTTTTGCAATTTTCACCCCGTGTGGGCTGGGTATGCTCAGACGTGAGTCCCAGGCTCTCCACACCACTGGAGTCAAGCTATCCAGGCTGAATGAAGGCTGATAGCCAGAAACCGGTCCTTGGATGCTTGATTCCGGTCTGGGAAAGACATGGCTTGGTAGTTCGGACTGGACTGTTCCCATGAGGCACAGGGTCAGAGCTGATTTGCATATAGCCAGTGTCTAACCCAGGGTGGTGTGGAGTGCAAAAAAACGATGGATTTAGGCCCAGATCCTTGTACTGGGGTGAATGTATGACATTGTTCTACATTCTGTCCATGAACTGTTTTTTGCAATTTTCACCCCGAGTGGGCTGGGTATGCTCAGACGTGAGTCCCAGGCTCTCCACACCACTGGAGTCAAGCTATCCAGGCTGAATGAAGGCTGATAGCCAGAAACCGGTCCTTGGATGCTTGATTCCGGTCTAGGAAAGACATGGCTTGGTAGTTCGGACTGGACTGTTCCCATGAGGCACAGGGTCAGAGCTGATTTGCATATAGCCAGTGTCTAACCCAGGGTGGTGTGGAGTGCAAAAAAACGATGGATTTAGGCTCAGATCCTTGTACTGGGGTGAATGTATGACATTGTTCTACATTCTGTCCATCAACTGTGTTTTTTGCAATTTTCACCCCGAGTGGGCTGGGTATGCTCAGACGTGAGTCCCAGGCTCTCCACACCACTGGAGGCAAGCTATCCAGGCTGAATGAAGGCTGATAGCCAGAAACCGGTCCTTGGATGCTTGATTCCGGTCTGGGAAAGACATGGCTTGGTAGTTCGGACTGGACTGTTCCCATGAGGCACAGGGTCAGAGCTGATTTGCATATAGCCAGTGTCTAACCCAGGGTGGTGTGGAGTGCAAAAAAACGATGGATTTAGGCCCAGATCCTTGTACTGGGGTGAATGTATGACATTGTTCTACATTCTGTCCATCAACTGTGTTTTTTGCAATTTTCACCCCGAGTGGGCTGGGTATGCTCAGACGTGAGTCCCAGGCTCTCCACACCACTGGAGGCAAGCTATCCAGGCTGAATGAAGGCTGATAGCCAGAAACCGGTCCTTGGATGCTTGATTCCGGTCTGGGAAAGACATGGCTTGGTAGTTCGGACTGGACTGTTCCCATGAGGCACAGGGTCAGAGCTGATTTGCATATAGCCAGTGTCTAACCCAGGGTGGTGTGGAGTGCAAAAAAACGATGGATTTAGGCCCAGATCCTTGTACTGGGGTGAATGTATGACATTGTTCTACATTCTGTCCATCAACTGTGTTTTTTGCAATTTTCACCCCGAGTGGGCTGGGTATGCTCAGACGTGAGTCCCAGGCTCTCCACACCACTGGAGTCAAGCTATCCAGGCTGAATGAAGGCTGATAGCCAGAAACCGGTCCTTGGATGCTTGATTCCGGTCTGGGAAAGACATGGCTTGGTAGTTCGAACTGGACTGTTCCCATGAGGCACAGGGTCAGAGCTGATTTGCATATAGCCAGTGTCTAACCCAGGGTGGTGTGGAGTGCAAAAAAACGATGGATTTAGGCCCAGAACCTTGTACTGGGGTGAATGTATGACATTGTTCTACATTCTGTCCATCAACTGTGTTTTTTGCAATTTTCACCCCGAGTGGGCTGGGTATGCTCAGACGTGAGTCCCAGGCTCTCCACACCACTGGAGTCAAGCTATCCAGGCTGAATGAAGGCTGATAGCCAGAAACCGGTCCTTGGATGCTTGATTCCGGTCTGGGAAAGACATGGCTTGGTAGTTCGGACTGGACTGTTCCCATGAGGCACAGGGTCAGAGCTGATTTGCATATAGCCAGTGTCTAACCCAGGGTGGTGTGGAGTGCAAAATAACGATGGATTTAGGCCCAGATCCTTGTACTGGGGTGAATGTATGACATTGTTCTACATTCTGTCCATCAACTGTGTTTTTTGCAATTTTCACCCGAGTGGGCTGGGTATGCTCAGACGTGAGTCCCAGGCTCTCCACACCACTGGAGTCAAGCTATCCAGGCTGAATGAAGGCTGATAGCCAGAAACCGGTCCTTGGATGCTTGATTCCGGTCTGGGAAAGACATGGCTTGGTAGTTCGGACTGGACTGTTCCATGAGGCACAGGGTCAGAGCTGATTTGCATATAGCCAGTGTCTAACCCAGGGTGGTGTGGAGTGCAAAAAAACTATGGATTTAGGCCCAGATCCTTGTACTGGGGTGAATGTATGACATTGTTCTACATTCTGTCCATCAACTGTGTTTTTTTACAATTTTCACCCCGAGTGGGCTGGGTATGCTCAGACGTGAGTCCCAGGCTCTCCACACCACTGGAGTCAAGCTATCCAGGCTGAATGAAGGCTGATAGCCAGAAACCGGTCCTTGGATGCTTGATTCCGGTCTGGGAAAGACATGGCTTGGTAGTTCGGCCTGGACTGTTCCCATGAGGCACAGGGTCAGAGCTGATTTGCATATAGCCAGTGTCTAACCCAGGGTGGTGTGGAGTGCAAAAAAACGATGGATTTAGGCCCAGATCCTTGTACTGGGGTGAATGTATGACATTGTTCTACATTCTGTCCATCAACTGTGTTTTTTGCAATTTTCACCCCGAGTGGGCTGGGTATGCTCAGACGTGAGTCCCAGGCTCTCCACACCACTGGAGGCAAGCTATCCAGGCTGAATGAAGGCTGATAGCCAGAAACCGGTCCTTGGATGCTTGATTCCGGTCTGGGAAAGACATGGCTTGGTAGTTCGGACTGGACTGTTCCCATGAGGCACAGGGTCAGAGCTGATTTGCATATAGCCAGTGTCTAACCCAGGGTGGTGTGGAGTGCAAAAAAACGATGGATTTAGGCTCAGATCCTTGTACTGGGGTGAATGTATGACATTGTTCTACATTCTGTCCATCAACTGTGTTTTTTGCAATTTTCACCCCGAGTGGGCTGGGTATGCTCAGACGTGAGTCCCAGGGTCTCCACACCACTGGAGGCAAGCTATCCAGGCTGAATGAAGGCTGATAGCCAGAAACCGGTCCTTGGATGCTTGATTCCGGTCTGGGAAATACATGGCTTGGTAGTTCGGACTCGACTGTTCCCATGAGGCACAGGGTCAGAGCTGATTTGCATATAGCCAGTGTCTAACCCAGGGCGGTGTGGAGTGCAAAAAAACGATGGATTTAGGCCCAGATCCTTGTACTGGGGTGAATGTATGACATTGTTCTACATTCTGTCCATCAACTGTGTTTTTTGCAATTTTCACCCCGAGTGGGCTGGGTATGCTCAGACGTGAGTCCCAGGCTCTCCACACCACTGGAGGCAAGCTATCCAGGCTGAATGAAGGCTGATAGCCAGAAACCGGTCCTTGGATGCTTGATTCCGGTCTGGGAAAGACATGGCTTGGTAGTTCGGACTGGACTGTTCCCATGAGGCACAGGGTCAGAGCTGATTTGCATATAGCCAGTGTCTAACCCAGGGTGGTGTGGAGTGCAAAAAAACGATGGATTTAGGCCCAGATCCTTGTACTGGGGTGAATGTATGACATTGTTCTACATACTGTCCATCAACTGTGTTTTTTGCAATTTTCACCCCGAGTGGGCTGGGTATGCTCAGACGTGAGTCCCAGGCTCTCCACACCACTGGAGTCAAGCTATCCAGGCTGAATGAAGGCTGATAGCCAGAAACCGGTCCTTGGATGCTTGATTCCGGTCTGGGAAAGACATGGCTTGGTAGTTCGGACTGGACTGTTCCCATGAGGCACAGGGTCAGAGCTGATTTGCATATAGCCAGTGTCTAACCCAGGGTGGTGTGGAGTGCAAAAAAACGATGGATTTAGGCCCAGATCCTTGTACTGGGGTGAATGTATGACATTGTTCTACATTCTGTCCATCAACTGTGTTTTTTGCAATTTTCACCCCGAGTGGGCTGGGTATGCTCAGACGTGAGTCCCAGGCTCTCCACACCACTGGAGTCAAGCTATCCAGGCTGAATGAAGGCTGATAGCCAGAAACCGGTCCTTGGATGCTTGATTCCGGTCTGGGAAAGACATGGCTTGGTAGTTCGGACTGGACTGTTCCCATGAGGCACAGGGTCGGAGCTGATTTGCATATAGCCAGTGTCTAACCCAGGGTGGTGTGGAGTGCAAAAAAACGATGGATTTAGGCCCAGATCCTTGTACTGGGGTGAATGTATGACATTGTTCTACATACTGTCCATCAACTGTGTTTTTTGCAATTTTCACCCCGAGTGGGCTGGGTATGCTCAGACGTGAGTCCCAGGCTCTCCACACCACTGGAGTCAAGCTATCCAGGCTGAATGAAGGCTGATAGCCAGAAACCGGTCCTTGGATGCTTGATTCCGGTCTGGGAAAGACATGGCTTGGTAGTTCGGACTGGACTGTTCCCATGAGGCACAGGGTCAGAGCTGATTTGCATATAGCCAGTGTCTAACCCAGGGTGGTGTGGAGTGCAAAAAAACGATGGATTTAGGCCCAGATCCTTGTACTGGGGTGAATGTATGACATTGTTCTACATTCTGTCCATCAACTGTGTTTTTTGCAATTTTCACCCCGAGTGGGCTGGGTATGCTCAGACGTGAGTCCCAGGCTCTCCACACCACTGGAGTCAAGCTATCCAGGCTGAATGAAGGCTGATAGCCAGAAACCGGTCCTTGGATGCTTGATTCCGGTCTGGGAAAGACATGGCTTGGTAGTTCGGACTGGACTGTTCCCATGAGGCACAGGGTCGGAGCTGATTTGCATATAGCCAGTGTCTAACCCAGGGTGGTGTGGAGTGCAAAAAAACGATGGATTTAGGCCCAGATCCTTGTACTGGGGTGAATGTATGACATTGTTCTACATACTGTCCATCAACTGTGTTTTTTGCAATTTTCACCCCGAGTGGGCTGGGTATGCTCAGACGTGAGTCCCAGGCTCTCCACACCACTGGAGTCAAGCTATCCAGGCTGAATGAAGGCTGATAGCCAGAAACCGGTCCTTGGATGCTTGATTCCGGTCTGGGAAAGACATGGCTTGGTAGTTCGGACTGGACTGTTCCCATGAGGCACAGGGTCGGAGCTGATTTGCATATAGCCAGTGTCTAACCCAGGGTGGTGTGGAGTGCAAAAAAACGATGGATTTAGGCCCAGATCCTTGTACTGGGGTGAATGTATGACATTGTTCTACATTCTGTCCATCAACTGTGTTTTTTGCAATTTTCACCCCGAGTGGGCTGGGTATGCTCAGACGTGAGTCCCAGGCTCTCCACACCACTGGAGTCAAGCTATCCAGGCTGAATGAAGGCTGATAGCCAGAAACCGGTCCTTGGATGCTTGATTCCGGTCTGGGAAAGACATGGCTTGGTAGTTCGGACTGGACTGTTCCCATGAGGCACAGGGTCAGAGCTGATTTGCATATAGCCAGTGTCTAACCCAGGGTGGTGTGGAGTGCAAAAAAACGATGGATTTAGGCCCAGATCCTTGTACTTGGGTGAATGTATGACATTGTTCTACATTCTGTCCATCAACTGTGTTTTTTGCAATTTTCACCCCGAGTGGGCTGGGTATGCTCAGACGTGAGTCCCAGGCTCTCCACACCACTGGAGTCAAGCTATCCAGGCTGAATGAAGGCTGATAGCCAGAAACCGGTCCTTGGATGCTTGATTCCGGTCTGGGAAAGACATGGCTTGGTAGTTCGGACTGGACTGTTCCCATGAGGCACAGGGTCAGAGCTGATTTGCATATAGCCAGTGTCTAACCCAGGGTGGTGTGGAGTGCAAAAAAACGATGGATTTAGGCCCAGATCCTTGTACTGGGGTGAATGTATGACATTGTTCTACATACTGTCCATCAACTGTGTTTTTTGCAATTTTCACCCCGAGTGGGCTGGGTATGCTCAGACGTGAGTCCCAGGCTCTCCACACCACTGGAGTCAAGCTATCCAGGCTGAATGAAGGCTGATAGCCAGAAACCGGTCCTTGGATGCTTGATTCCGGTCTGGGAAAGACATGGCTTGGTAGTTCGGACTGGACTGTTCCCATGAGGCACAGGGCCAGAGCTGATTTGCATATAGCCAGTGTCTAACCCAGGGTGGTGTGGAGTGCAAAAAAACGATGGATTTAGGCCCAGATCCTTGTACTGGGGTGAATGTATGACATTGTTCTACATTCTGTCCATCAACTGTGTTTTTTGCAATTTTCACCCCGAGTGGGCTGGGTATGCTCAGACGTGAGTCCCAGGCTCTCCACACCACTGGAGTCAAGCTATCCAGGCTGAATGAAGGCTGATAGCCAGAAACCGGTCCTTGGATGCTTGATTCCGGTCTGGGAAAGACATGGCTTGGTAGTTCGGACTGGACTGTTCCCATGAGGCACAGGGTCAGAGCTGATTTGCATATAGCCAGTGTCTAACCCAGGGTGGTGTGGAGTGCAAAAAAACGATGGATTTAGGCCCAGATCCTTGTACTGGGGTGAATGTATGACATTGTTCTACATACTGTCCATCAACTGTGTTTTTTGCAATTTTCACCCCGAGTGGGCTGGGTATGCTCAGACGTGAGTCCCAGGCTCTCCACACCACTGGAGTCAAGCTATCCAGGCTGAATGAAGGCTGATAGCCAGAAACCGGTCCTTGGATGCTTGATTCCGGTCTGGGAAAGACATGGCTTGGTAGTTCGGACTGGACTGTTCCCATGAGGCACAGGGTCGGAGCTGATTTGCATATAGCCCGTGTCTAACCCAGGGTGGTGTGGAGTGCAAAAAAACGATGGATTTAGGCCCAGATCCTTGTACTGGGGTGAATGTATGACATTGTTCTACATTCTGTCCATCAACTGTGTTTTTTGCAATTTTCACCCCGAGTGGGCTGGGTATGCTCAGACGTGAGTCCCAGGCTCTCCACACCACTGGAGTCAAGCTATCCAGGCTGAATGAAGGCTGATAGCCAGAAACCGGTCCTTGGATGCTTGATTCCGGTCTGGGAAAGACATGGCTTGGTAGTTCGGACTGGACTGTTCCCATGAGGCACAGGGTCAGAGCTGATTTGCATATAGCCAGTGTCTAACCCAGGGTGGTGTGGAGTGCAAAAAAACGATGGATTTAGGCCCAGATCCTTGTACTGGGGTGAATGTATGACATTGTTCTACATTCTGTCCATCAACTGTGTTTTTTGCAATTTTCACCCCGAGTGGGCTGGGTATGCTCAGACGTGAGTCCCAGGCTCTCCACACCACTGGAGTCAAGCTATCCAGGCTGAATGAAGGCTGATAGCCAGAAACCGGTCCTTGGATGCTTGATTCCGGTCTGGGAAAGACATGGCTTGGTAGTTCGGACTGGACTGTTCCCATGAGGCACAGGGTCAGAGCTGATTTGCATATAGCCAGTGTCTAACCCAGGGTGGTGTGGAGTGCAAAAAAACGATGGATTTAGGCCCAGATCCTTGTACTGGGGTGAATGTATGACATTGTTCTACATTCTGTCCATCAACTGTGTTTTTTGCAATTTTCACCCCGAGTGGGCTGGGTATGCTCAGACGTGAGTCCCAGGCTCTCCACACCACTGGAGTCAAGCTATCCAGGCTGAATGAAGGCTGATAGCCAGAAACTGGTCCTTGGATGCTTGATTCCGGTCTGGGAAAGACATGGCTTGGTAGTTCGGACTGGACTGTTCCCATGAGGCACAGGGTCAGAGCTGATTTGCATATAGCCAGTGTCTAACCCAGGGTGGTGTGGAGTGCAAAAAAACGATGGATTTAGGCCCAGATCCTTGTACTGGGGTGAATGTATGACATTGTTCTACATTCTGTCCATCAACTGTGTTTTTTGCAATTTTCACCCCGAGTGGGCTGGGTATGCTCAGACGTGAGTCCCAGGATCTCCACACCACTGGAGTCAAGCTATCCAGGCTGAATGAAGGCTGATAGCCTGAAACCGGTCCTTGGATGCTTGATTCCGGTCTGGGAAAGACATGGCTTGGTAGTTCGGACTGGACTGTTCCCATGAGGCACAGGGTCAGAGCTGATTTGCATATAGCCAGTGTCTAACCCAGGGTGGTGTGGAGTGCAAAAAAACGATGGATTTAGGCCCAGATCCTTGTACTGGGGTGAATGTATGACATTGTTCTACATTCTGTCCATCAACTGTGTTTTTTGCAATTTTCACCCCGAGTGGGCTGGGTATGCTCAGACGTGAGTCCCAGGATCTCCACACCACTGGAGTCAAGCTATCCAGGCTGAATGAAGGCTGATAGCCTGAAACCGGTCCTTGGATGCTTGATTCCGGTCTGGGAAAGACATGGCTTGGTAGTTCGGACTGGACTGTTCCCATGAGGCACAGGGTCAGAGCTGATTTGCATATAGCCAGTGTCTAACCCAGGGTGGTGTGGAGTGCAAAAAAACGATGGATTTAGGCCCAGATCCTTGTACTGGGGTGAATGTATGACATTGTTCTACATTCTGTCCATCAACGGTGTTTTTTGCAAGATGCATGGGAAAACCCATGAAATGTCCATGGATGCCTTCCCAGGACAGAGTAACGTAACATAGTGCCAGATGTAGGTGGCCAAATAGCGAGCGCTAACTCTGAAATTCGTTTGCGATCGCTGTTTGGTAGCAAGCAATGTAGGTAAGTTGAAACCTACTAGCAAAATAAGGAATCACAAAATTGCGATTCCTTATTTTGCTCTTGCATTTAAGGGATCGGGGAACTATGTACTTTTTGGCAAGATTTTGGGCACTGCCGCTGAGGCTACTATTGTAGTCATACCAAAAGGAAGTAAGGACCATTATGGTCCCAAAAAATTCTGTCCCAAAATATGGAAGCAAAAATGTTTGCAAATATTTTTGCAAACTGTCTAGAATGTCATATTCCTAATCTCATTCATGACTACCGAACAGGCTTTGTCAAGGGTAGGCTTGCTAGAGACAACTTTCATACGTTCTGTCACATTTTAGAAAAGCAAAACTTTCCTCTTTGCCATCTGCGGAGATTGCCCTTGATGCCGAAAAGGCATTCAAAAAGTATCTTGGCCTTTTTTACAATCCGTGTTAGAATCTCACAATCTTTGTAGCTTTCTTATTAATATGGTTATGGCTCTTTATGCACAACCGAGGGCTAATATTAGGATTAATGGAGCAACGTCCTCTTTTTTTAATCTTCGCCAAGGCACTAGACAAGGATGCCCACTTTCACTCCTTCTTTTTCTTTTGTCTATTTATCCACTTCTCTGCTTACTTACTCTGAGGCCGGACATTAAAAGAGTCCAATTTGGAACACATACACTTAAAACGGCTGCTTATGAGGACGATGTTCTTATTGTTTCAGAAGACATTGAATCAGCAATCCCCTCTATTTCTAAGCTTTTTCGTGCTTTTTCAGACGTTTCTGGCTATACTCTTAACAAAGAGAAAATTAAATAGTTTCCTTTGAATTCTTTGTGTCTTCCTTCTCACTTGGGTAATTCAGGGTTTAAGTGGCAATCTACGTGCATTAAATATCTGGAGATCTGATTCTGTAAAAAATCTTATAGATACTGTTAATTATAATGAATCCCATATAATAAATAAAGGTAAGGATCTTTTGTCCTCTTGGTCTCCAAAATATATTTCTTTTTGGAGTAGGTAACAAACTCTTAAAATGATGATAACCCTAATCATTAGTTTTTTATCCTCTATGCTACCTATAAAGCTTTCTTCTTCTTTCTTTCATGAGATTGACGTAATCACTTCAAGATTTTTATGGAATCATAGGAGCGCTAGGATTGCTTACACATATCTCAGTAAACCCTCTATATTAGGAGGGTGTAACCCCCCAAATTGGAATCCATACCAGATTTCTTTCTTGGCAGCTCAGGGAGCAATTTGGTTTTCACCAGTACCCCAACATATACCACCATGGATTTATATAGAACGAGAAGTGTGTGCTCCCTTTTCCATTCTTTCTTTGTACACAGCCTCACAAATTACACTAGCACACTCTCAGTGTATTATATAAGATACGGTTAATGCGTTGAAATACATTGATCAAAAAGTTTTGAAGCTTATTCATTAAGTAAAGATGGACATCTTTATGGTCTAATCCTAAGCTTGCTACTGACATTGAATGCAACATCGCTCTTTCGTGGGCCGACGAGGGCATCAGACTGGTGAAAGACCTTTATGATACTAATCAAGATCCTCTTCCTTTTTCCTTCTTAGTCAAAAAATAAGATCTCAATAACATGGATTTGTATACTTTTTTTAAGTTAAAAGTCAACTTTTCGAAGATACCCCTTTCTACAGATCCAGTTGCTGGCTCACTTTTTTCTATGTGGGTACATTCAGGCCAAACCGCTTCTAAAATGTATACATTTTTATCTGCTCCTCTACCTTCACAACCCACAATTACTTCTTGTTAAATGGTCTCACCATTTTGAGGACAACTTTTTGAAACATATTTCACAGGATACCTGGCAACTGATAGGGAAATTATCTTTACGTAATAAATTTGCTCCATCACTGGTTCAATCTAAATTCTTTACTACAAATCTTTTATATTGGACTCCCGCTCATTTGTACAGGTTGAAATTAAGAGAGAGTGATCTTTGTTGGAATTGTAACTCAGTACCAGGCACTCATCAACATAAGTTCTTTGAATCTAAACTATTATACTCCTTTTGAGCCCGACCCAAATACATTTATCATTAATCTTTAATACATCTAGACTTCTCTCTTTACCTATGATTTTGATGGGTCCATGAGCTATAGATATCCCTTTAACTCTTGACAGTATTGATTTGGAGCTCTTAGATTTGCTATTATCCAACGCAGTCAAAATTATACTCACAGAATGGAAATCTTTTCATCTCCTCTCTTACCATACCTGGTAGGCGTGGGTCTCATATCTTCGTGGAGCTCATATTTTTGTTGAAAATAAACTTCATTCATCTTCAATTGCTAGTAGTGTATGGCATTCTTAAGATAATTATATGGATTTGTCTTTTATGGGGTTGGTAGCTCAATATCCTTTTGAATCAATTTCTTAATTAATTTTTCATAGGTTTAGCAGTTGTCCCCTCCTATCATCTCATATTTCTTCCTTTCCTCTAGTATCCTTTCCTCTTTCTCTCTTTCATTCTCTCCGCCCATATTTCACTTCTTTCCCCTCACTGATGTATCCTATTAACCAAGCAATACAAACTCACACATGACTTTGCGGGGATATACGTAGTTGTTTCATCTGTCCCATCTTCCTGGAATGTATACCTAATATTTGATGAATTTGTAATACCTGTTATCTGTCATGACATTTATCTGATCCTTTTTATATGATAACTTTGATATAGAACTTGCTAGCCACGGTGCTCTGTTTGAAATGCTGCTCTGTTTGAAACGCTGCTTCTTTTAATTGCTGTCTGGCACTCGCTAATTTTAATTATTTTGCAAAACTGTATTTATTGTGTTATTGTGTTCTTGATGCTCAGGCTTACATCTGCTCGCATTTCCTGCACTATAAAAATTGAGATCACTCACCACTTTGGTGAGCTTCGTGCTCTGTCTGCTCCCGACCGCCATTTTGGGTGTGGAACCAGGGGATTGAGACGCTCCCAAGACGAAATCTTGGGTAGCGTGATAGTGTTTTAGGGGCACTTGATAAACCTTATTTAAGGTTCTTTGAATGCAGGCGCGCAGCGTATGCGCGCAGCGGGCGCGCCAATGGCGCGCCGGAGGTGGGCCAGTGGTAAGCCCGTCTGCGCCCGTCCGCGCCAGGCTGGGCCCAGGGGCCACCAACTCTACTCAGGAAGAACTTACCTCTGGTTACCACGGTACTGCTATTAACTATACTGCAGGGGAATTAAAATCGTTTAGACACTGGCCATGTACACATTGTTTAACTTGTACACTTCCTGTTCATGGCTTTAACTGCAATAACTGTGGGTTCTCGTTGGGCAGGATGAGCAGGTGTAAACTGTTGAAACGCCCACATGAGTATGGCAAATCGAGTGCTATTAAACCATCTTCCACTTGTCCCAAACTACAGTTTTGGAGTATAAACTGTAGGTCTCTCCCTAAACACAAAAATCATATTTATGATTTTCTAGTCAATGAAAGACCGGATGCTGTGTTTCTGACGGAAACTTGGCTCCACGCAAGCTCTAGACCTGACATTGCCTTGGCAATTCCTACTGACTATGTCATGGTCAAGAGGGATAGAGATACTGGCAAGGGAGGTGGCATTGCTATAATTTTTAAATCTATCTATAGCTGTAAGTTCGAAGCCTTTCCTCTTCAAGGATGCGAGGCTGCTCAATTCAAACTAGCAATTAGTGCTCAGATGACTTTGTCTGGTCTATTGATATATCGTCCCCCTGGGAATTCTAACGTATGGACGACATCCTTTTCTGAAATTATTGCCCCGCTGATTTTGAAGGCTACCAACTTCACCATTCTGGGTGATCTGAACCTACATTTGGAAGACCCTCAATGCGCTGTTAGTAAAACCTTCTTAGCTGATTTAGAAGCTCTTAATAATCTGTTGCGCAATTCAGGGCCTACGCATTCTGCAGGGCACCTATTGGATCCTGTCCTCTCGAACCTCCCGTATGATTGTGAGCCTGCCGCTCGCCCTCTGGAATGGTCTGATCATTTTGCAGTTCAGTTTTCTCTCCCTTGTACTAAGATTGGTGGTGGTGATACAGGAGAGAGTCTACGTCGTTGGGGCAAGCTTAATATCACTGATCTTAACTCGCACTTGTCTGATACCTTACAGGGTGTTGACTCGTCTCTGCTGGTGCTGGAGGCTGCAGTGTCCAAATGGTTGAGTGCTGCTGCTGACAAACTTGTTCCATTGGTACCTAGGCATATTCTGCCCAAACCGTCACCCTGCGGCATGGTTCTCGGAAAATTTAAAAACCATGAAGTCTCAATGTAAGGCCCTCAAGAGGAAATGGAGACGCTCTTACTCTCGGTCTCGCAAGGTGGCATATAAGGAAGCTCTTAGAGACTACCACAATGTAAAATGGCTAGAGCGGCCTATATTGCCAATACCGTAACACACGCCCAGAATTGTCCTCGTACACTTTTTTCTGTGGTAAAAAAACTGAGAGGTGCAGATTCTATTCCTGCCCCTCCTGTTTTGAATGAGGCACAGTGTAATTCCATCGCTGAGTTTTTCATTACTAAGGTGGAACGCATCTATGATTCCTTGAATCCTTCACCTTTGAACGAGGAATTATTGTCTATGCCAGTGCCTGTCCATAATAGTCAGCCCCCCTTGACAGTCAAACTTACTGACTGGCCACTTTTTGATGATGTCTCTTTTGCTCACTGCCTGGAGAGCATTCAATCTGGCTCCCCTCGCGACCCAAGATCCTTGATCTGGACTCCCGTCGTGTTGTGATAAAACTCCTCAATTCCTCGTTGATGGAGTCACATGTTCCACAGGAGTGGAAACATGGGATGATTATTCCTTTGCTTAAAAAGGCTGGAGCTGATGTCTCTAATTTATCCAACTTCAGGCCTATTTCGCTGTTGCCCATTTTCTCTAAGATTTTGGAAAGGCATATCAACTCACGGCTGACTCTCCTGGTAGAGAGTTCGGGCTTCCTGCATCCATCACAATCTGGCTTTAGAGCGCACCATTCCACTGAGACCACACTTTTAGGAGTTACTGAGAGGTTACGGCATGGTATCGATCGCAGGGAAACATCTGCGCTCATCCTTTTGGATTTAAGTGCGGCGTTCGATACCGTGTCTCATTCCATCCTTCTCGCAACTCTTCAATCCCTGGGAGTTGAGGTCTCTGCTTTGGCTTGGATAGCCTCTTTTTTAAGTGGTCGTACTTTTCAAGTTTTTTCAGCTAAAGCATCCTCTACAATTTGTTCATCGGCGTACGGCATTCCCCAGGGGTCTATCCTCAGTCCACTATTATTTAACATCTATATTAGACCCCTGGCCACTATTGTGTAGGAAGCCGGTCTCACTTTATTCTCTTACGCCGATGATGCGCAAATTATTTTCTCCCTCTCCAATACGGAAGGTAATATCATCTCGGCTCTTAAGCAGGGTTTATTATTATTATTATTATTATACAAAATTTATAGCGCGCTCAGTTACCCAAGAGCATCCCGGCGCGAAACAGAAGAAAGAGAAAACCTCAGCTCAACGCTACACAGGAAACAAATGAGTCTTAAGAAGTTTCCTGAAGAGAAGGATCTTGGACTCTGAACGGATCTTAAGGGGCAGGGAGTTCAATAAAGCCGCCACTTGCACTGAGAAACGCCTGCCTCCAGAGCGAGCCTTCCTTACTCTAACTGACTGCAGAAGATGTCCTTGATCCGAACGCAAGGGCCGTGTGGGCTTGTAAGGGCGTGCCATGGTGGAAAGAATGGGGGGGCCCTTACCATGTAGAATTTTGTGGGCCGTGCACAACGCTTTAAATTTCACCCGTTCCTTAACTAGGAGCCAGTGCAGCGTTTTCAGGGCCGGGGCAGCTGAATGTCTTCTGGGCACATCCAACAACAATCTAGCAGCTGCATTTTGTACTTGTTGGAGAGTTTTAAAAGTCGCTTCGGGGGCACCGAGAAACATCGCGTTCCCATAATCGAGCCTTGACAAGATTAAACCGCGAATCAGCAGCTTCCTTGCAGGATCAGGGAGCAAAGGCAACACCTTGCGGGCTGACCGTAGCAGCCCAAAACAGACCCCCGCGGTCTTCCTGGCATGGGTCCTAAAGGACAGATCTTCATCCAACCAAACTCCCAAGGTCTTGATCTCCTTCTTGGGAGATGGTGGATCACCCAGAGACCGGGGCCAACAGCTAGCAATAGTGGAGGGACTAGATTTGCCTAGGAGCATCAGCTCAGTTTTTTCTCCATTGAGCTTTACTGCAGAGTGGGACATCCAACGATGGACATTTACAAGGCAGTCATGCAGAACCTCGGGTTGTTCCCCCAGCTGGGTGAGGCCTACCACCAGCTGAGTATCATCAGCATAGCTGATAATCTTTACTCCCGAGGGGGCGACCACTCTTTCAAGAGGAGTCATGTATATATTAAATAAGGTAGGGCTCAAAGATGAGCCCTGCGGGACTCCATATTGAAGAGGGAAGAGGGTCGACTGCTCTGCTCCTTCCCAAATTTGGTAAAAGCGGTCGGAGAGGAAGGATTCCAACCATTTTAGGGCCGTCCCTGACACCCCCACCTCTGACAGGCTTGACCCGAGTTTCGGAGTGGATGCAGAGTAATTTCCTCAAGCTAAAGGGGGATAAGACCGAGGTTGTGAACCTGGGCAAGGGTAAAGATCTATGGGGTCCTCAACATTGGCCCGAGAGTATGGGCCCTACCCCTCAACCCGTTGCTCAGGTTCGCAATCTCGGATTCCTCATTGATGAAAAGCTTACGATGCGGCAACAGGCTGTTAGGGTGGCCTCCATCTGTTTTGCCACCTTAAGATGGCTTCAAAAAATCCTGTGGATGCTCCCCTCCTCCACACAGAGGACCGTGGTCCAGGCATTGGTAGTCTCCCGCCTGGACTACGGTAATGTCCTCTACCTCGGTGCTGATTCAACAACAGTGAATAAACTCCAGGTCGTCCAGAATGCGGCCGCACGGCTTCTACGTAATGTTCCCCGGAGAACATCCGCCTTTCAAGCCCTTCGCGACCTGCATTGGTTGAGAATAACGAGTAGAATTAAATTCAAAGCCTTATGCCACATTTTTAAGATTAAACAGGGCTCAGCCCGAAGTACCTACAGGGTCTCATTCAGGCTTATAAGCCTAGCCGCTGTTTGAGATCCTCGGGAAAAGGCGATTTCATTGTCCCTAGATTTAAGCTGGTGAAGATGGGCGGCCGCTCTTTCTCTCATCTAGGTACTAAGTCTTGGAATGCCTTGCCCGCGACCATGAAGTTGGAGACTGATCTTTTTCGCTTCCGTAGGGGATTAAAAACCTGGCTTTTCCTGCAGTGATCAGAGCAGTCTTCTTTAGTAGTCTTCTCTAGAGGTTTGCTTGGCAGTTCTTTCTTTCTTTAGTCTGTCCCTTGGCGCCGGGAAACCTATTGCATGTAGCTCTGCGCCTTATAAGTTTAAATAAATAAATAAATAAATATCTTTTTATTCCAGTCCAGATGTTCTTTGTTATGTAGTCCTTTTTAATTCTTCATTATTATATATTTGCTTCTGATTTTTATGTAAAGTAATAAATATATTTTATCTAAAATAAGTCTAATGTTCTAATATAGCAGTACTTTAATTGTATCTTTAGCTCACCTCTCACCACTCACTGGCACTACAATCTTGATGTCAGCTCAGTATATGAAAAGCCCATCCCATTTTATTTCTTGGTGCTCTGTGGTTACCCACAGCAGATCAAGTCCCACTCACTCAGTTTGTCTAGTGCTAAGTCGGCCAGACCTCTTTGGGTATCAGGCACACTAGACTTAGGTCTGAATGCTCTGAATTCAGTTTGTATTTGGGGTACTCTCTGTGGGACCTCCATTTTGTCTATATGTCACATACCTATGCAAGTTGGATAAAGAAACCTTTGCAGACAATTAGAAGTGAAATAATGTGCACTCCTCTAGTATTTGTAAAACACTCTTTTATATTAATTCTAAACCATACAGGTAGAAAACTCTGATTATCTCCTCTACATTTCCATTTTTCGTTTGGATTGAGTATATTATGTAATGCACTTTAAAAACCCTGCTGACGTGATGTAATTAATTAACTTGCATTGACGTGAGACAAAAATAAATACTTCACCCTGAAATCTACCTCACACTCATGAGGTGAGAATAACACAATCATATTTTTCCATTTGAATTTTCCTAGAGCTTTTAGTGAATGCTTTTAGTGAACCTGTGCCACTTGTTCTGGGAGTGGGCTTCTCCTCAGTTCAGTACCTCTCTTACCCTCTCTCTCTGTTGGGGTTTCCACACGTTATGGGTATTATACCTCCTTGCCCAGAAAAATTTTGCATTCCTCACTCTCTGACAAGCCCATCTGAAAGTCCATGAATAATTAGGAAACTGGGAACGAGACTGTCACTTAAATGCGGTTAAACTATGGTCTCCTGGCGGTGAGTGCTGTTTACTTCAGAGTTCAGTTTTCATATAGCAGCGCTATGACTGAGGAAGAGAGCTTGGTTTCTTAAGACATCCTTTGCTGTTTTCAGGAAAGGTGTCAGGGTAAGTATGGGAGGGTAAGTGTCAGGGTAAGTATGGGAGAGGCATTGGGAAATTCTAAAAACTGTGACCTACCCATGCTCTACCTGGATACAGGCTTCCTCGAAGTTTCCTGCATAAAACCAACTGCTCGCTCCTGGCCTGCATTCCAATTCTCTGGCTCTTTTCATTTCTACTCGCTCTGCCTCCCACTCCTAACTGACAAGCATTCTCTTTACTCAGGACAAGCTGCAACATTCAGCTGATGAATTCTCATGTGGCATCTGCTCAGACAGACACTGGGACATTGACAGCATCAGAAAAAAATATAAAATCTGCCATACAGATAAGCAAAGAAGTGAAAACACCCTGAAGAAAAAATGCAACTGCCAGTCTGTAAACAAAAAAAAATGCTTCTGTGGAAAACGCACAAAAAGATGCTCACAGCACTGCACGCACCACTACTAAAAAGGCATTCCTATGCAATCATGGGACTTGTGGTGTTCATAGGTGGTGAATGCTTCGTACTTAGGGGCCTATTATGATCACGGGCGAATCGCCACCGCCGGGCCAGTAATGGCGATCCGCCCACCAAATGTCCCTGTGACACCCCTGCCATATAAGTATGGCGGGGGCACTGCGGCGGACAGAAAGACCGGTGGCCGCTTTTCCTGCCAGTCAGATTGCCGGCCAGGCAGAAAAGGCAGATAATATGATGGGGGTGCCTTGCAGGCACCACCATCCATATTATGATACATGTGGAAAAAGGCTGGTGGTCTTTGGCATTGGGGGCCTGTTGCGTGCCCCCAGGGTGTTGGTGGTGGGAGGTGTCTTTGGGGGTACCCCTCTTCATCGGCATGCACAATGTGTCAGGCACAGCACGGTGCCTGTCAAGTTGTGCATGCTAATGCACAACATGCATATTTGACATTGCGTCGGGTGCTGCTTCCAGCACCGCACACCGCAATGTAAAATATGCAGGATGCGACCGCCAGGGTGGCGGTTGCATCCTAATGGGCCTGGCACGACTGCCGCACCTCTGGCGGTATGTCCCGTGTACCGTTACGGTGGCGAATGGACAAAGTCTGCCCGCTATCATAGTGGGGCCCTTACTGTTATGTGTTTGATGAGGGAGCATGAAGAGAACACAGCAATGTTGCGGATCTTGAATAAGACCACACAAACTGTGCAAACAGTGCACCTAACCCAAGCCATCACTTAGCCATCTTCCCAACAAAACCATTACGGTGGAATTATCATTACCTCAAATTGTCATGATCTCAGTGAGGTCATATTGGCCAAGTTGGTAGGAGTGTATGATTAGAGATAGAATACAAAATAATTCAAAGCATATCAAAGTAACGTCCCTGGTGACTTAAAAATCATGCCTATGTGATGATTGTCAATGTGTTGACTTACTTTCTTGTGGGCATATGATGCAGAAGCTTCTTGGACATTTGAAATGTCACTTTTATTTTTTTAATGATTTTTTTCCTTTGTGAGCTGTGCTTCAGAGAAAAGTGTACTTATTTGCATTAATCCGGAAAACGCTATATTTGTTCTCAATATGGTGCAGACAGTTGCCATGGCTGACCATCACAATGCTGATTTGCGAAATACATGCATATATTGTGACCAATTCTGAGCAGTATCACTTTAGGATCCACAGGTAGAGAATACATATGTGGAATGTAATCTAGATATTAGGGAGGGCCAGAGGTAAGCAATAAAGTTGTAGTAAAAGGAAACAATATAAATGTAAAATAAAATTATATATCTCCATGATTGTGCGAAGAATTGACATTAAACAATACATTTTAAAGAAAAGAAAATATATACAGAGGTTATGAAAACAATGCCCACATAACTAGATGCCATATAAAGTGGGATCACTTTAATGTGACTGTGTCTAATAAACAAAATATTGAAACTTATGATGAGGCAAGCATAGTTCAAGCCCTTGGAGATTCTTCTGCAAGATTGCAAAAGTAAACACAAAGTCCTTTTCTCCTTTCCATGGCAAATAAAGTACCCACTGCAGGCCAATCCCAACAGCACAGCACAAGGGTAGTCTCCTCCTTCAGCATCCTTGGTTCTTCCCCTTGGCAAAGGTTTGTCTTGAATCCCAGAAGTGATCTAAAGTTCTGGGGTCTTGGTCCCCCTTTTTATACACAAAACCCTTTGTCTCTGAAGGCAGAGAGTGTCTGTACCTAGTCCAAACCAGTTCTGGGTGGATTCTGCCAGTGCACAACTTCTTTCTTTGTCAGTGTGAGCCAGGGTCATCAGACACATCACAGGAGGTGGAGCCAGCATTGTGGAAGGCAGCCACAGCCCTATTCAGGCCCAGGTGCTACTCCTCCCACCACTCCCAATGCATATAGGTCTATTCAGTCTTGTGCTGGCTCACCATGTCTCCTGGAGCCACCCCAGCCCCTGTCACTCACAAACCATACATGGAATACACAACCTAGCAGAGGCAGTCTTGGATGGTCAGGCAAGAAAATGCCTACTTTCTAAAAGTGGTATTTTCAAACACAGAATGTTAAAACCATTGTCACTAAAAGATGTATTTTATCATTCTGAGTTCAGGCATACTAAACTCGAATTTCTGCCTAGTTCCCTGAGTCAGTTAGCATTATAAGTTGTTATAATCAAACTGCCCATTCTGGCTTATGGGAACAGGTAGCCTTGCAATAGTGAAACATTAAATTGGCTGTAATTCACTATCAGGACATGCCACGCACATCAGGGCATGACCTACCTTTAACATACAATGTATCCTGCCCTTGGGCCTATCTTAGGGGTGACTAATATGTAGAAAAGGGACGGTTTAGGGACTGGCAAGTGGGTGCACTTGCCACGTCGACATGGCAGCCCCAGGCTGCACACAGGCTCTGCAATGGCAGGCCTGAGTCACATTTTACAAGCTGCTTCTGTTGGTGGCACAATCAGTGCTGCAAGCCCACCAACAGCATTTGAGTTACAGGCCCTGGGCACACATGGTGCACTTTACTAGGGTCTATTCATAACAAGAAAACCTGGGGTCTAAAAAGAGCTCAAAGGAACTCAAGAAGGACTAAGACTCCTTTCAAGGTGAGTTAGGACACACAATCCCATATAGTCTTTATAAACAGGGGACAAAACAGTGACCAGAAAAACAGAACCACAAGTGATTGTTGGTGAAACTCATAAACAAACATTGGATTCCCATCAAAGTCTTGTCATGATCAATTTTTTCACTTGGTCATCCAAAATGGGATGGTATGTCTCTTGATCATTGAGACTGATTCCATACCCAAGAAAAGTTGGGTCAGACACACAATCACTTCATAACCTTGAGAATTGAATGTCGGTGGGAACATGTGCAGTGCAATACCAAAAGAAGAAGTGGTGACTTAAAATAGAGTAGAAGGCAAAGAAGGTAATTTTAATGAATATTGACCTTTCCCTAACTAAAAACAAGACCAGTGCAAAAAAACAGTTTCAACCAATAGCTGCATATAGGCCTGTACTAGGGTCTGACAAGTAAATCAAATAAGCCAATCATGGAGTAACTAATCCTATGCAACAATCTACAATAGGGAACACTTGCACTTTGGCACTGAATAGCAGTGGCAAAGTGCCCAAAGCATCTAGACCAGCAAAACACATAGCAAAAATACAGGAGGCAACAGCAAAACAATGGAAGGGAGACCCATTCCAATGGTGGTAGGTCTAACAATTAGCTACTAAAAGCTCACCCCAAAACTCTTATCTCCGACCCCTACTTCTCAAATAACTAAGGTAATATAAGCAATGACATCATCTTCTATACTAAAAGACGTGCCCAATGGTGTAAAGCCTTTCTCACCCTATTCTAGATCGCCTCCACTAAGAAAACAGCACATGATCTCATGATATCTATCATCCCCTCCCCTTTTCACAAAACTACAGCAACATTCACCATCTATCATAATGGGATCATCCTTATGCAATCATCGCATCGTAACCTAGATCTTCTTGATAATATCTTTCCCCTCATCAAAGAAAAAGTTTTTAGAACCCATCCTACCTCTCTAACTGGTCTCACCCCTTGTCCACTTTGCGATATCCTGGCAGATTCCCCACCACTACATTTCACTTCTGTATCCCATCCGCAGATACTCACTCCCCTGTCTTGATTGACACCACTGTGGATGACACCAATCTCCCCACATACTTCTCATCCCACAGCACCCCCATGATCCCTAGTATTCCCATCAATCCCCACAATCTCACCTCCCATCCTGCCTGCCTACATGCCCCCTCCCCTCACCATTGTTCCCGTGGGCCCACTCATACCTCACAACCACTCCCCCTATCATCCTCAAGATAGCACACACCTCCCCACTTCCTACACCATCCCCAACACCACCGATCCAGATATGGTTCCAACTACACCTCACTCCATTACAACCTCCCAGACTGTGCTCTTACATGCCTTTACACCACCCACCTCTTCTCCCACCATCCCAAGTATAACACACCTCCATTCCTCTACAGTCTCCGAGTTCACACCCCCCGCTCTAGTGATTACCACACAGATAGACTGCTACAAAAAGAACCATTTGACGATTCCCTCCCAAATGCCACACAACGATTATCCTCGTATCCCTTAACCACATTCCACACTTCTATCATGTTAACACCGACACCCAATCCTAGACCCGATCAGATACTATTATCACTAGAGCAAGTCAAAGAGGACCTTCAAGCTCTACATGACCTGATTGTGCAACAACCCAAGTCCACGCATTCCACACTAGATTCCAAGGCATTCCTCCAGGCCAATAATTCGGACATCATCCAACAGCGGCATGCAAGCTTCCAGAAATATGATCTCCCAAGGTTGAGAACTGTACCCTACCCCAATGCTGCATCAAGTCAGATCCAGAGAATAAGTCCACTTTCTACGAAGGAGTTAACCTCCTTACTTCATTCCTATGAGCTACCATCAGTGCCAATTGATACGGTGCAATCAGACATCTTACACAGTTTTTCTATAATCCAATCCATCCCTTCACATACCTTCAGGGCTACTAAACACACTTCCAGAGGTATAGTTGAAAACAACCTCATGCGAGTCCCCATATTACACGACCCCATCACAATTACTACCAAACCTGGGCTAAAATGTATGCTTCTAAACTGTAAGTCAGCCTCAAGACATGCCGCCGACATAGCCAACCTAATACTAACTAATGATCAGGACATTATAATTCTGACAGAACCATGGCTAAACAAATCATCCACACTCATTCTAGACATACTTTTACCCCCAAACTATCACGTCATAAGACTTTATAGAACTGAGAGACCAGGCAGTAGTGTTGCTTGCATACATCGGAGCAACCTCTCTGTGATTCATTCTGACTCCCAATTACCTACCTCCTGTGAACACATGGGCTAAGAGATCACTAATAACAACAAATCAATATGCTCATTACATGCATTCTACCACCCTCCAGGGGATAACCTCACCTTCACCTAACATCTCATGGATATCATAGCTACAAATGCAGGTCAACAAAAGACTCAAATATTCCTTGGAGATTTCAACGTCCACTGGAATGACCTTGACTATCCACGGGTCAATAGCCTCAAAGCGTTCTGTAGTATGGCCTAGGGCCTGCTTTGCGTGCATGTTATGTTGGCATGGCTTATTAGAAGTTTATACGCCATTTTACCTTTTGCTGCTTTTGCACACGACACTGGATAACTGTTTTTGTAAGCTAGCCTTCTCGAAGGTCTACACATGAGAAAAGGTTTGTTTTCAACATCTCTAGACTTACATTGTGCCACTAGTCTGCCCAATGAGTGCTAAAGCCGTCAAGGTTATCAAAACATGTTTGTTGTTTTTCGACATGTTCGGGTAACGTTTTCTAGACACAATATTGTGGCAGCTGTGAGCCAAGTAAGATTCTGGCATCCTTATTATTACAGACTAGGCATGATTTCAGGCACTTGGAAAATTTCTGTTTCCAGGGATGCAGAGTCTATGCTGATAAAGATGTAATTTTCTCTTACTGAGCAGAAAGGTAATGAGGGTCCCCCAATACAAGTCTAAGAGACCTTCCGTAGTTTATAATACATAGGGCCAGATGTAGGTACCGTATTTTCCGGCGTATAAGACGACCCGGCGTATAAGACGACCCCCTACTTTGCTTGATAAAATGTAGGTTTCGTGCTATACTCGCCGTATAAGACTACCCCCACTTCGAGCGCAGTCCAACGCAGTCCTGCATAGTTGGCTCGTACTTTGTACGCTTTTGTAACCTGCACACTTATCACTTTTTTCTCCAGGAATGTACCGATTGCTACCTCATGTATTTTGGTTGCTCACTATTGTCACTTTTGATCCATGTAACTTAACGTTTGCTTTTGTAATTTGTTCATTTGTAATTGTTTCTCTTGTATCAATACTGTTCCTACTGTAAAGCGCTCTGACACCTTCGGGTAAAGTCCACGCTATGTAAAAAAACGCCTGAAAACATACCTTTACATTTTGTACCCGGCGTATAAGACGACCCCTGACTTTCCAGAACATTTTAAGGGGTTAAAAAGTCGTCTTATACGCCGGAAAATACGATAATCTTATTTTACCGATTCTAAAATACCGAATTTTACCGATTCGGTATTCAAAAATCGGTAAATGAGATGTAGGGAAAAAATCGGTATTTTTTTCCGAATCGGTAAAATTTGGTATCGGACTTTCGAAATTTACCGATTCGGTAAATTTACCGATTTGGTAAATTTACCGAATCGCAAACCGTTGCAATTCGGTAAATGTACCGAATCGGTAATATTTCCGAATCGGTATTTTACCGATTTGGTAACTTTACCGATTCGGTAAATTTACCGATTTGGACTATTTTCGGTCTCCTACATCCCGAAAGCTCAATACCGGTCGGTAACGGCCGAAAATACCAATTTTCTGCCGTTACCGACCGGTAAAGGGCTTCCTACATCTGGCCCATAGTTTCTATATAGGGAGGGTGTTAAAACTTGGCGCTATAGGACCTGTTTTCACCATCATTGTAATATGATTCCTCCTTTTGTATTTTATGGAATTGTAACCATGCTGACCATATTATTTTTAATCATATGTCTGCTTATGTTGACTAAGATACTGCACATGAGATCACGTTGTTAAAATAAATATTTTAACCTTACTGTGTCTCTTCTTTACTCCTGTTGTGGACTGGTTTGAGAGTATAACAAAAGAGTGTTCATTCTTTCCACCATTCCTGAGATGATCCTAAGTTGCATGTTCTAGGTTGTCTAATCATTGGTTACTTTGCTATAGGACGAAGAGCTAATGTGACACTGATGCTAGCTGGTTGGGGTTTTTCTAGGTACTGAGGTGAGTTTCTGGTACACCACAATTCACTGATGTCCTAGGTCTCTGTGCAGTTCTATGTATGAGCAGAATCCTTGCAACAGTTCCTTTCATACCTTAACCTCTCCAAATCTGTGACAGCCCTACTCATGATAAAGGCTCAACCCTTGATCTTGTAATCTCCAAAGCGGACTGCACTCAGCTGGAATCGATCTTTCCCTGTGACTGGTCGGACCACCATATCATCACATTCCACATCAATGAATAAGTTAAACCACTTTCTGTCCAACCCCCGAGAAAGAAAATCGGGAAGAGAAACATAAATAATGAAGTACCCAACTTGGTCACATCCTCTACTCCTAACCTCATGCTTCCACCGGAAAGTTTATGGATGTACAAGATCTGACTTACCATTATTTCAAATCCATGAACAGGGTACTAGACAACATAGCCACCTTACAGTTGAAAAGAGTCACCACAAAAGACTCAAACCCCTGGTATGATGGTAGGCTAAATTAAGAAAGTTGTTCGTTCAGAGTAATTCCACGATGACTGAGATCTGCACCATCCTCTGACCATCTCAAACTACTAAGAAGCACAAGAAATTCCTTTTACAGAAACATTAGAAGATCAAAAGCAGACTTCTTCAGTAAGAAATTAGACCAAGCTAAGAATCGACCCAAAAAAATATTCGATCTAATCAAAATCTCGGTCGCAAGGTGACTCGCACCTCCCCAAAGCTAACACAGGCACATTACCCAATTGCGAGGAATGTGCCTCCTACTTCACTAGGAAGACAGAAAACTTAAAGTCAGACTTGCTCAACGACCTACTATCCCATACAGATACTCACATGGTCACTTCATTACCCCAGCCAGGAGCCCCTCTCTTCTGCTCCGCAAAGTTCGACCAAAAAAACAACAACTCCTGGTCGGCCTTCAATACTTACAGTGAAGAAACTATATTGAGAACACTTACAGCCCTGAATCCCTCCAACCACTACACACACCCTCTACCCGCAAACCACTTAAGAGACTTCATCCCAAAGATATTGCCATTATGGACTAAGATTTTAAACATCTCGCTCCTTCAAGGAACTATCCCTGAAATCCTCAAAGCAGGCCAGGTATGCCCAATCCTAAAGAAGCCATCTGCAGACAATCCAGACTTGAATAACTATCGCCCAATATCCAACATCCCCACCTTGGCCAAATTGCTAGAAAAATGTGTTCACACGCAACTTGACAACCACGTAGAATGGATCAGCTTGCTTGAACAATACCAATCGGGATTCCGTGCCTGACACAGCACTGAATCAGCCATGACCTGCTTAGTAGATGACGCATTAACGATCCTGGATAAAAACTAAGATTGTCTAATAATCCTGCTTGACCTATCCTCGGCCTTCGACACCATCAAACCAGACAACTTGCTTGACCTCCTGAAACACAGAATGGGTCTATCTGGCTCTGGGCTTAATTGATTCTCCTACTTCATCCAGGATAGAAAACAAAGATGCAAGATCAATCAATCCGTATCCAAGCCCACTCCAGTCACTGTACCGCAGGGATCCTCCCTCTCACCGACACTTTTCAACCTTTTTATGGAACCCCTCACCAAGCTTCTTAGGTCCTCAAATGTCCATTATCACATGAATGCAGATGACACACAACTTTATATAAAGATCCACTCATTTGAGGACATCAAGTCTCTCAAAGCAACGCTCAAACAAACACAGACCTGGTTGGCCAAAAACCATCTGAAACTAAACACCCTCAAGACTGAATTCCTCTTAATCGCCCCCCCCCCCCTAGCCAATTGATCATCATCCTTGAGTGGATAAAACACCTGACAGCACTCAATGGTCAACTTCTCATTATTGACTCAGCGAAATCGCTGGGAGTAACTCTAAATTAAGCTAAATATGCAGAAACACATCAGCACCTCCAAAAAAGGAGTACATTTTCAGATGAACACCTTGAGAAAACTCAAACCCTTCCTACCCTCAAATGACTTCAAACATTCAGTTCAAGTGCTAGTAATCCCTAGAGTGGATTATGGGAGTATACCTCTCTGCGGCCTTCCCAGATCGATGACGGCCTCTCTAAGAGCTTCAATAAACTCAGTTGCTAGACTCAGCACAGGCGCCAAAAGACACTGTCCCATTTCCCGTGACCTTAGTACCTACGACTGGCTACCTTTCGAGGCGAGAATACACTGGAACAACGCCTGTTTGACACACAAGGCTTTACATCACAAAACTCCTAGTTATCTAGCTGATAAATTGGCGCTCTCCTGTGGTAATAGATCCACCAGGAGCTCACATAACTTGCGACAGAAACCACAACAATTTGGTAAGAAGAAAACCTACAATCGGACCTTCTCAGGAATGGCCCCCAGGATATGGAATATCTTGGCCCCAGAAACGAGACGGAACCCTTCAAAGGCATTATTCAAAAAAGAAGTGAAATCTATTCTCATGGCCAAATTCACCTGAACTATTGGTGTATCCTGTATATATTTGTCTTTTTATATTATTTTACTATTACTGTTTTATGCTAAACTATATTTTTTGCTTTGCATGCCTCTATTACTCACACCTGCCTGTATAGTGCTCTGATACTGGCAAAGGTCTTGCTCGCGCTATACAAAACCTTCAAAATAAAATAAAATAAAATAAATAAAATAAGAAAGAATGCCAGTCAGTAGAAATTATAACATCAGAAGAAATCCTTTTTTTATAAAGTAACAACACCCTAACACAGGGAAATACCTAAAACTGGAGATATCCAATGCTAGAAATGGGCACTGGTAACATCCTCAATATCTAATATCTCTAGATATTTTGCCCACTATATTATGGCAGGATGATAATTTTTATATCTATTCCCCAGAGGTATGGATGGTTCAGTCTTTGTTCTTTAACTTTTCGCATCTATGTTTTTGCTCTTCTCAGAATCTGCCCCTTTGGGACTGGTATTTTTGCCTTTGGGATGCATCATCCCAAAAGAATTTGCTAAATTGCGAATACTTGCATTTAAGGAATCTCTAAATTGAGATTCCTTAAATGTAATGCAACAAAGTAAAAAAATTAGCGATTTCCCTAATAGGGGGATCAAATTACCATGAAGTTGAACTTCATGGTAATTTGCAAAAACAATGAAAAATGCACTTTTGCGCATTTTTCAAAGTTTCATGTTGCGCACACACATGCCCACACACAACATATGTGCACACATTAATTTCAGGGGTGCAAAAGGGTGTCCTATGAACACCCCTGCACCCTTGAAATTACATTCTCAATTTGCGATTCGCTAATTGCTAATCGCACATTGAGAATGTCTTCCCATTCATTCCTATAGGCCTCTAGGCCCAAAGGAATGAATGGGGAGGTATTACTTAATTGCGACACGCAATTTTCTAGTCGCAATTAAGGAATATTAAGAAATCGCAATTTTTTTAGCGATTTCTTCATGCATAGCATTTTGCTATTCCTTATTAGCGAATCCTTATTTTTCGCTAATAGGGAATCGCAAAATGGATGCTTGATGCATCTGGGGGTTGGTAATGAAATACAGACACCTCCTAACGCAGACTGGCATAACAAATACTCAGTGCTCTACAATATCCATGCTGCATCCAGTCGATTTCAAAAGACTCCTGGCTACAATGATCTAAAAAGAAATCTCTTACCAAATCAGTGACTAAGAAACGCTTCTTGGAAGCAGCAAAAGAATCACAAATCCACCACTGATTATACAGATTAATAAGGCAATTCAGATGACGGTCTGTGGTGAAATCATCAAATAAAGCGTTGCAAGTTACCCAGACTCTGTTTGCAATGCAAGGGTCGAATTAATGGCAGACTGTACACTATACAAACAACTCCATCGTAAAATACCTTCAGTGTCCCTGAGTAAGTGCATGTGGGTGGTATATTTTAAAAAATCTCCTTTAATTGACCCCTAAGCATACATTTTTCCAAAACATTGTGAATAAAGCAAGGATACAAACTGCTTGTGTTTTTGAGACTGTAATATAAAAAAAAGTTAAGCATCCCAGATACAAAGGTATACAGTGAAGCACTTGACTTACTTATCACAGAGGTTTGTTTTAAAAGTCCATAGCTGTCCAATTAGATGTACCATATAATACTGAATTCAACACCCCAAATTCCAACCTCAGCACAGTTTAGAACAAGACCTTAATACCTAAAAATGCTATTCCTGCAAATATGGTCCTATAAATTTGTCGTAGAAAGGCTTCCATGTTCTAGTTTAAGATATGAGAGTCTACTCCCTTGGAAGCATACTTGTGGCGCACTAATCCAATGTGCCACACTATTAAACTGGGCTGCAGCATTTGAAAACAAGATGACTGGTGCTGTTTTGGAATGCCTATTAATTTAGCATTCCAAAGGAGGACCAGCCATTTTAGATGATGATCTTGGGAGAAGATGTGTAGCATAGGCTAATGCGGCCAACTTTGCCGCTAGGGCTAGAGCAGTTAGTGTGTGTGCAGGAGCCTTAACACCCTTGGTGGGTAAATATTGGGGGTGGGCAGTGAACTCTGCTCTGCTCTGCTGGAGGAGTTTGCAAAGTTTTGCCAACTCTGTGCTCCACTTGGAATGTAGAGTTTGGCAAAACTCCATGAACTGCAGCTTAGTGGAGTTTACTGCCTGACACAAGTACTCACACATCAATGTCAGTCTCTTCTGCACTGCTCCTACCATGTCCCACTGAGCTTCCTCCGACATGCAAGATGCTGGGTAGTTGTGGATTCGGCTGTCCACGTGCCCACCCTTCACCGCTGGGTGTTCCCTAGCTAAAAGCAGTATTACAGACTAGACCAGAGAACTCAGCGCCCACACAAAATCAACATGGAATGCCAGGAACACCAGCTCTCTTGCGGCTGGACCAAGTGTTCCCGGAATGGAGCATTCTCTTCCGGAGCAAATTGGGCGGCAGGCATACAGAGAACTTGTCCCTTTTGTGGTGGGTTTGGAAATTTAAAAAAACAAAAGAACTTATCAAGTTATCAAGTCTCGATTGACACACACACTTCACCAACCAGTCGGAGCTTCCGAACTAAAAGGCAGTCACCCAGTTGATGCACTTTGAAGGTGAGTCCCATCCGTAATGTATTCAGCTTCAGTGAATTGATTTTACTTTTGGCATGTAGGCTAAGGTATCCCCTAATTAATCCTCTTGTGTATTTTCATTATAATTTATTATATGTGGAAAACTAGTGCCTTGCCTAATGTGCGGTGAGCATATCCCTGTAGGAAAAGGGAATGTATTCAAAAGACAAAGGGCCCGAATCACAGAACTAACTTAAGACAAAATCCTAAACTTACTACCATTTACTCATTTTGGTATTCACAGAAGGCACTTACTCAGTTTGGTATTCACAGAAGGCACTTACTCATTATTGAGTAAGTGCCTATTAAATATTGATTGATTGTTAACCTTTACTTATGAATCTTGGAGAATAATACTTCAGATAAAGAATGAATAGCAAGAACATTTAAAACACTTTAACTTTACTGAACTCATATTATTGACTGAACTAAAGCAATGATAATTTGACAACAATTTATGTTGAAATGTGATTTTACATCTCAGCTGAAAACAACGATCTATCGACCTGTATTCGGGGTACTTGGTGATGAGTAAGAGATGAGATGAACCCAATGTGGCTGCACCACATGCCTCCTGCCAATCTTTAAATGATCAAAACACCACAGAGAAAATGGGGTACGAGGGATGTTTTAAGTCCTGCCCAGGTTTGTATCCCCAAATACGTATACTCACAACACAATAGAAAACCGGGGGTCTAGTGTTATAGTCAGAACAATAGACTATAGACAAGGCCTGACTGTTAACGAATCAGTCAAGTATACAAAATTCCTATAAAGCCTATAGAAAAAACGAATATAGACTAATATGTTTATCCGTATCCTTTTTATTGTTTATTAGCATATTTGCCTTTCTTATATTCACACCAGCAGTAGCATTTGGTAGAACAGAGGCCCTGAAGAAAGCCGTGGGATTCCTTTCCCTATAGCGGTGATTCCCAAAGTGTGCACCGCGGCGCCCCGGTGCGCTGTGATGAGAGGCCAGGGGCGCCGCGGCGCCGCCCAGGATTTCGCTCCTTTGTGCTGAAGGTGATCCCAGCCCTCGCCCTCTGCATTTAAATGGCTCAATTAAGAGCTCGGTGCGATTATGGAGAGTGCTGTGGACATTGCTCTATGGTTTGTTTCAGAGTTTACTTTAAGCAGTAGTCTTTGTTCCTGAATGAACGTTTTTGTTCATGGTAAATACAAGTTACACAAAGCTCTGGTGCTTTCCATTTTACTTTCCCTTTCGTGGAGTGTGGCGGCGTCTGTATATGGTTTCCATCGGAGTTCCAGCCGGGTGCGTCTTGTGTCATAAATCGGAATTGCATGAATTGTAGGCAGAAATAGCTTCGAACACGTTCTTGCGGCTGACAGCACGGCAGAAAATAGAGTGGGAGAAAGCTGTCAAAACAGCAAAGGTTGTGTTAATAAGTACTGTTGCAGAGGTGGATTTCTACAGTGGGGCCAGTACACTTACTTCTGGTTTGGATGTATGGAATAGAGGTGGACAGCCTCGAATAAGTGTGATAGCAAGTGTACAAAGAAACGGATATTTTAAAATATAGCTTACAAATATTTCTTTGTGGCAAATACTTTTTGAGGGAAGGGTACTCAATTGTTTTTATTCGCAAGGAAGGAGCATTACAGTGAGGTGTCAGAGCGCTTTACATAAGAACCAGTTGTGATACATAAGGATTTAGGATTACATGCGTTACATAAAAGATACAAGCAGTAAAAAATTGCAAATGTACAAATTATAAAGTCATACAGGGAAGAGATATAAACAGAAATAAATTGCAAATGTACAAGTAGTAAAGTCCCACAGGAAAGAGACAAATATACAAAATTGCAAATGTACAGGTTGTAAAGTCACTCAAGGAAGAGATACAAATGGATAAACTCTAAGAGTCACATAGGAATGGTAGAGAGTACAAAGGTCTACTGCGGTGGTTCGCAAAGTGTGCGCTGCGGCACCCCGGTGCGCCGTTAAAAAAATTATGGGGAGCCACGGCCCACTGCCAATTAGGTCAAGGGAGCCACGGGTCAAAAAAGTTTGGGAACCACTGCCCTATAGGCTGAAACATGTTGGCCCCTCATGGCAGTTCATTATTTGTTTGATACTGACTTTTTGCACAGTTCTTGATTTTAATCAGGGAGAGAGACACTACATCCAATAAAGACAACTCTTTTCTGTCTCTTTACTCTATTTTCTCCACCAATTTATTCCTTTTTGCACTGCACTGGTTCCCATACAATTTCATCTCTTTCTTGGTTAGCCCAGTGATTGTGGGCCTGACCTATTGCATATTTACGGACTGGGTGTGGAAATGGTCTCAATGATCAAGAGACGCACCACCCCATGATTTTGGATAACCAGATGAGATTATTGATCATCGTTTGATATTTGATGGGAATCCAAACAGTTTGAGTCTCACCAACAATCACTTTTTGCTCCGATTTTCGTTCACTTTTGTGTGTGTTTTATCTATAGGCTTTATAGGAATTTTGTGACTGATTCGTTAACAGTCAGGCCTTGTCTATAGTCTATTGTTCTGACTATAACACTAGACCCCCGGTTTTCTATTGTGTTGTGAATCTTTAAATGATACACTAAAAATGTGTGACTATATACCAGTTTGTCAACTATTGAGCCTAATAATCAGGGAGTCAGGGTAGGCAGAAATGGCAAGATCAGTGGCAAAAAGACAACCACAAGAAAGCCATCTAAATCTATGACATTTACCAAGTACTACGGTGTAAATAGTAGGATTGCGAAAGCTGCAAGTGTTTTATACTTCTTGTTGCCAATGTCCCTGCTTCGACAGAGAACACTAGAAATGTTAAGCCGTCACCCAATTAAATAACCTTTACATAACTTTCACGAGCAATATATTGAAAAGCTGCATAAGCATGCCCAGATATAGTATCTGTTATTATTTTTCAAAATGAAATATTTTACTGCACAAATGCAGCATCATAATACCATCACGATCAGTCCTCTATCGTACTATGCAAGAGATATTATCATGTTTATCAATTGCCATTTATAGCCACCGGTCTTGATTCCCTTAAATTGCTTTGGGAACATGCATCTTTCTTCATTATCATCTTTCTATACGAAATTCCTTTTGTGTTTTATCGATAAATGGTAGTTCATTTGTACCAAGTGGACAGAAGGATGGGGGAATATGGGATATTTTTATTTCCATGTATTCCTTGAATTTGGGCACATGCAAGCTCACTCATCTGATTCCTTCAGCAAACAAGGCTTGGCAAAGCCAACAGGTCTGACTTTACTGTGGCAATGCATGCAAACACATGTGTGCATGCATGTGTCTCAATGCATTACCACATTAGAACCAGACATATCGGTTGACCAAAGTTTTTTTGTCCTTGAGCAGCAGAATTGTGCAACCTTATGCAAGTGTGTGCTCATGTGTAAAAATATATATGTATGTCTGTGCGAGTATCACATTACTCCTGACTAAAACATTAAAAAAAAATTGAAGTGAAGAAACGAAACACAAAAGGACTGTTTTCGGTATATAATGCACAAAATGAAGGTTTGAGATACAAACTATTTCTTCATTCATTACAAGGTAAGCCCTCCTAAGAGAGAGGAATGTTATACCAAACAGCCAATAGCATGAGATGAGAGAGGAATAGTCCTTTGAGTGGAGCCAGAGTCCCCTTCATGCCTATTTTAAAGAACTGTTAACAGTAGGTCTGTATGACAGTTGCTATGGCAAGCTAGACCTAGAAAGGGTTGATGGCTACATGTCCAGCACACATCCATCCAACTGCAAAAGTGGTAATTTGTATTGCAATCATTTCTTTCACTAAAACCCAATTGAGTACAAAAAATACTCTTTTAATAAGCACTCGACTCCTCTGTGTAAAGCAGCAGGAATTCTTTTCGTCTCTTTTCATTGAATGGTCACAGCTTGGTCCTGGATTAAGACAGCACACAGCTCTGCTACTTCACACTGAGTACCTATTCAAAGTTAAAAGGCTATTTTAAGGGATCTCCAGTATGCAGATCTATAGCTCTTGACATATTTTGTCGATATATGGTTTTCTATTCAGAGTTCATACAAAGTCACAGTAAACAGTAACCCATTTTCTGTATCTAAAAGTAACAGTGACTTTTATGTCAAGCAGACTCCCTTATCTGCTTTCATATGTCTTCCCATGAAAAAATCAATCTGGGATTTAAATGAGAAAATGTGCAGTTACTCACCAAACTTGTGCTTTAGGCATGGCTGTGGGGCTGAGGGTAGGAGTTGCTTTGTTAAAGGGTAGCCATATTTAAGGAATTTTCCAGATTTTTCATGTGCGAACTTGTATCTTTCACCTGCTCATGTTGTCCTTACATGTGGCAAAACCCTTCTTAAATATTACTTGTTTATTTCCCCTCTTCGGCACAAAAGCTACCATGCTCCTACCCTCCTATCTTGACTCTGTCACTCTACCTCCTCAGCACATAGGACCCGCTGCACAGCATTTGCCATTGCCTTCTTTCTGCTACCCTTCCCTGTAAGGAAAAGCCTCTTTTTGAATAATCATCCCCAAATGTTTTGGACTGAAGCTGCTGGTTTTTCCACTCTGAGAGTGCCCGGAGACCTGCTAACCAGACCTCACTACCAGTGTCCTAATCCATTACAAAATGTATGCTGCTTTGGATACCCCTAATTGGCATAAGTTGACTTACTTATAAGTGCCTGGTATACGGCACCAAGGGTACCCATGGCATGTAAGACGGAGTGTCCCTCTAGTGCTGCGGCACTGGTTGTTCCACCATGTGGGTGACAAAGTACAAAATGAATCCCAACCTGCCACTTCAGCCGGAAGAGCAGTTTTAAAACTGCTAGTACAACTTTGCGGTTTAACCAATGGTGAAGGCCCACTTCCCATAACAATATATCAAAGTCTCCCTTAAGGAAGGTCTATGGATCCCTAAGGCATTGAGCTGTATACTATTAAGGAGGACATATACATTTAATATGTCCTAACAGCAAAACATCCAAATTGCCATTTTTGGTTAGTAACTCCATTGGCTAACACCGTTATTGGCTGACCTCTCAGTCTTACTAACTATTGAGTGGGACTGCTTAAAAGGGTACTTCAAGGTATCTAATTAATGGTGACATTAAACCCGATTTTATGCCCAAGTCAAATTTAATTTCACTTTTAATTTCACTTTTAACGAAAGGCAAATTTTAGAAATTTGCCTCTCTGTAGACCAGCTTGTCCAGTGGCCTCGCACAGTTGATGGCCACTAGACCCCCTTCTGCCATCCTGGGAAGTAGTACGAAGTAGTACGAATGACTCCCAGGCACAGTAACAATAGAAGCCTGCGACAGGGAGAGGTGTTACTTCTCGCTTACAGGTAGCCACTCATGGTGTTGGCCCAGAAGGCGAGATTCAAAAGCAAAGCTGCGTTTGGTGGGCAAATAGTGATCACACTCTTTAAGGGCTGCCCCTTTGTACAGGTAGACAGGCTACTGGCAGAAACAGAGAGGGGAGACCAGTGCCCCAAGAGATTTTCCTGTGTTAGTGTAGCCCACAGGTAGCCACACCTCTAGGGTGGGCTACCAAGATCCTAACATCCAAAGAAGGGTGTACACAACTTAAGAGTGGGCAGAATAGTGCACTCTGGGATTTCTATATGCCACACATAGGCGGAAGTCATCACAGGGTAGGAGGGATCCTGGTAACCCATTGGCTATTGACCACATTACTCCTCCTGGGCACTGTCGGGAAATAAATATGGTAGTCCTGGCAACTTGAACCTCAGATCATGATGGAACAGGAGAAGGGACTGAAGAAGGAGAGCTCTGCTGAACCCTTGACCTGGTAAGCGAGGTTACACCAATTGCTGGACCTGTTGCACCTTCGGCTAGCAGAGAGAGGACTGTACCTGTGGCTCCTGGCTTATGGATACGTCACTTTCGATCCCCAGGCAAAATAAGTGGCTCCAAGGGTCAGTCAGTTGACTCCCTGGAACCAGTGCCAGGGCCATTTAACCTGAAGAAGCCCATTCAAGCAGTATAGTAGCCACTTTAATAAAATTGCTGCTGGGAGACCCAAGAGACCAATCATCAACAGTCAAAAGTTGCACTTGAGTCTTCTCAACCCAGGAGTATCACCTGAGCCAGATTGGGAGCCAGAGAGGGACACCAGCTTTCACTTAAGGATACTGTTGGACCCACTGTGTACGTAGATTGGTAGCCCAGCTACAGCTGGCCTTCTACCAGCTCAAAGAGGACTTCAAGGAACACAGGTCCTGTGGCCAAAGTATCCCTACCCTACTTGTGGACCGAGGAATATCCACAAAGACACCCATTTTGACTGAAAAGCACCCAGAGCATATTTCGTCATCCTACGCTACCAGCATCAGGACCACTCCATTGAAGTCTATTGCGGTCTTGATGTAAAGTGTGGAACAGGACTTGAGACTACTTTGGTGACCAGATAACTGTCCAAAACTACGTACTGGCCCCCATGACCTTCTCTTTACAGGATGTGATCACCCCATTTTGGGCAGAGTAGCCTAATGCAATTCTTTCAAACTTTTCAAAAGTTTCTAAACTTTACAGTTACCAGTTCTTGTTTATGTTTTGGACTAAAAAGCTGAGATTGACGTTTTACTTGAAAATCTATATTTCTGGAACCCTCCAATGGATTTTCCTCATCTTGGTGTCTAAACATTCATAGAAATATAATCTATTTACATTCTTCATAAGCTGGTGTTGAATTTCTTTTGTGGTGTGTAACTTTCTTCTTTCTTTGTTTGGTGCTTCTAAATGCTTTGTATTAGATCCTATGTTTAAGCTTTTCTGCTCAAAGCCACAGCTACCCAGGGTTGAGCTAAATGTTTGATAAAGGAACCTGACTGGACCCAAGACAGTTTTGTGAGTGTACTGTATTGGAAGGATGTACAACGATACCATATAATACACCTCAACCCCATTACAGATATTCCTCTGCATGGTAAGTTGTTTCACGCACAGCATTAGCAGCTCATCCAAAATTCACCTCTTTTTCCATTCTGTAGCAAGTCTTACAAAAACTCTAGTGGCAGTAAGACACTTTCAATTTGTTTATAGAGTAGAAGGAATTCTGGTAAAATAGCAACAGCAGTCGGATATCATCAGTGTTAAAGAGGGGAGAGAGTCCAAAAGAGCTACCCAACTCCCACAAAGGTTATACTTATATGTTAAACACAATTGAAGAGAACAATGCATTATCCTAACTGCGCCTCACTACAGAAAAAATAATTAAGAAAGTCAGATGAATGCAACTCGTGTTTATTTCACTTGAAAGTAGGCAGACTTCGCAGGGTACCACTATGTGTAACTCTGCAAAGTGACCAAAAAAACTCTGCTACACTATGCGGGATTCCGCAAGCAGTGGACTGCGATATGTCGGGGTGCTCGCACTGATTTTTAGTGCCAGGTGTTTGTCCCGCACTATAAAATCAATGCAAACTGCACCATATGCAGCCCAAAAGGGTGCTGCTTCTTTCTGCTGCTCAACTGCAACTCGCTAAGATGGCCGCTGGTCAAGAGCTCTAGGGAAGAGCTCTGGGGTTAGGGATCTCCTAAATGGAATAAATCCCCGATTAACCCTGAGTGCGACCCAGATTGACCAAAGGCATCACTGCAGGAACAGAGCAGATCTCAATCAGAAGGCTCAGAGAGAAAATCACGGGAGACAACATACGTGGTCAGTAAACAACCAGGCAGACCCTGCTTACCGGACTCCACGGACGACGGACATCGGAGGACAAGCCTTACAGCTGGGACACTCGGAAGGAGGGCGGATCCTCGGCGAAGGCATTGAGAGCCACCCGATGTCACCTGGGCTGTTCGATGGTAGAAATAAGAGGCTTCCGCGATCACACCTCCTGTGCTGGGAAATACGAGGTGTCTGAGACTGCACCTCCGACGACGGCGGACAAGATCCGGTCACGGCAATTAGAAGGAGCGGAACAACCTCGGAGAACGACAGACAAGGTACGAGCACCCTTGCCCCACCGCGCGGCACCCCCCTTTAATACACTCTAAGTAAATCGACTCGGGGGAACTGAGAGCAGACGGAGAAAGCGGCACGCCTGACTCTAAAATGGCGGCCGCTGAAGACACTCCCTAATCACACGATCTCCTCGGCAATGCCCACAACTACGAGCAAGAGAGAACAGCGGAGGGGGTTTGAACATACGGAAAGTGAGAGGAGCAATCCCCGACCACGAACAAAGAAAGAGAAGCCACATCAACAGCAAAGAACATCAACACTGGGGCATAGACACTGAAAGGGGACTGTGTACACATCACCACCAATAAACATCAACGCAGGGGCATAGACACTGAAAGGGGACTGTGTACTTACCAAAGCAAAAGGGAACTAACTACAGTAGTGGATAGTTAGAAAGTGCACTCCCCCACAGAACATCAACAGAAACAGAAACGGCGGACATCTTGTAATGGCTAGCTCCACCCCAGACTTCTCCTAACTCATTAAGGGATAGTTAACTTAATACTTATGACACGGTAACGGAACTATAAAGTTATAATTGGAGTATAGCAGAGGAAACAACACTCACCACGAAATATTGGTACCTGATATATTTTCTAATATATTTTCTAATACTGGGACCAATACTGTGACTACCACTGTACACTGGCAAGGGACCAACTCAGATCAAATCATCATAAGACTGACAACAGAAAGTGAAAATGGATGAAAGATACCGAGGGACGACTGGCCCTAAAGCACAGAGCACAAAGTATCCTTCTACCCTATCCAAAAATGCTGCCAAAAAGTTTAAACACAACACATTAAGAAAAAACCCAGACATACTGTTCGCCGACCCATACTTCGATATAGTTAAAGGCACCATAACGAATGACTTGATTTTCCACACAAATAAAACAGCGAAATGGCGCAATGCCTTCACAGAAATGCTGTTCATAAGAAGTATGAAAAACATCCCGCATGGCACAAAAATAATGACCTCTCAATCAAGAAGTTGCAATGCTGAATTATGCATCACTTTATACAAAACGGGAATAGTGCTGATACAAGCTGCTAACAGGGACCTTGAGGAATTTGAAAAGATTTTCCTAACAGTAAAAGAAACTCTGGAGAAACCAAGATACCAACTACCCATGACCCCACATGAAGTCACGTGTGACAACAGTGATACTACAACTAGAGACGTCAACCGACCCGGGGGCCACAACACTCAAACTTCCAGCTTTGTAGATATAACTGAAAGTGTAAAGGCAACCCCAGAGAATAAGACAGAAAGAACAGAGAGGTCTTCCAAGCGGGCAAATGAAGAGCAGGGACAGGTCCAAAGAGAAGAGCTGATGCCGCCACCAGTCGGTGCAAATCTGCTTGATGAAGACACCTCAGCTCCTAGCGAGTCACTACATGACTTGATACCTCACTCAAATCTGATATCAGAGTCGAATTTATCCCCACCAACAAATTTACTACTTGGACCACACAACATAGATAACTCTCATGACACCTCAAATAGAATCGAGAACAACAACCCAACCGAAGATACAAATGATGGAACTGTGAGAATGAGAACAGATCAGTCACGGAGAAGAACAAAATACACAACCCGAACTGGCAGGTCTATCCACACCAAGAAATCACCCCGAAAACAGAAAGAAATTAAGGAGCTTCAGAAATTAGTAGGCAACCTGGCACAAGGCTCGATGAAAATCTCACATGCAATCGAAAAGATATGGGAGATGACGGTAAGCACGCACTCCAAGGTCTCGCATATCCAGAATCTAGTACTCTCCGCACAAAAAAGGAATGACGAGATGGCCTTGTCTCAAAAAAATAGGCTCAACAGACCAGACAGGATAAACCCCTCATCAAATGAAGAAACCTTGGCCTTACTCCGAACCTATGAACAACCAGCCCGGGAGAGGGAGGAGAGAATTAAAACTGTACCAATTGATTCTAATAGAACATCCAGAAAGAATGACAGGAAAGCAATCCACCTCAATCTACAACATATCCAGTTAACAGCAACTGAATCCGAAACTGGGAACCTCCTTAACTCGGATAAACCCTTGAATTGCCTTCTACTCAACTGTCGTTCAGCAACTAAACATGCATCAGACATAGCAGCCCTCATCATCAGTAAGGAAATCGACCTGGCAATACTTACGGAAACATGGCTAAAGGAATCATCTGCTCCTGCCATTGATCTCCTAGTACCACCTCACTATAACATTGTGAGATTAGATAGGCTAAGGAAAATAGGAGGAGGTATAGCCTGCATTCACCGATCAGAGATAGACGTCAACCTGATACAAGCCGACCCCTTAGAATCATGTGAATATCTGGGTCTGAATATCAAATCTTCAAGCAATCAAAAATGCAACTTGCATGCATTTTACCATCCACCAGGAGATAACGCCAAGTTCACAGAGCAACTAATAGAGATCATAACGGCCAATTCCAATCCAGAAGTCAACAACATATTCCTGGGAGACTTTAATTTACACTGGGACGACGGCAATGACAAACTGGTTAATTTGCTTAAAGAGTTCCTCACCGAACTAAACCTCACACAAGCATGCACCCAACCTACTCATGCGCAAGGAGCGACCTTAGATTGGATTATTTCAAGAAACAAAGAGGTATCAATCCGCGCTATAGACCCATGTGATTGGTCTGACCATCACGCCATAACATTCGTGATTCCCACAGTGAAAAAGGGTAGGACTGTGCAACCCCACAAGTCCAAAAAATTGATCCGAGATATAAAAGAAGCGAACATTGAGCTATTGGCTGAAAGATGCGAGAGAGGCCTAAAGCCACCCATCGACATGCAGAATGTAAGCGAACTGACTGATCACTACTTAACCTCAATTGGAAATATCGTCAATGAAACTATGCCACTAAAATTGAAAAGGACCACAGATAAGCCAAAGAATCCGTGGTTTAGTGGGTCTCTGAATGAGGACAGGCGCAAACTGAGAACAGCCGAAAGAAAATGGAGACAACACCCTTCCTCACCAGAGCTGAAAGCCCTCAGAAAAATCAGAAAGGAATATAACAAAAAGGTAATCAATTCCAAAAAAGAATTTATAAGAGCAGAACTTGACAATGCCAAAAACAGACCAAGAAAACTCTTCGAGATCCTAAAGCAGCAATCAGATAAACAAGCCAAATCAACTCAAGAGAATTCAAAAACTCCCTTAAGCTGCGAGGAATTCTCCACATTTTTCTCAGAGAAGACCAAAGCGCTAGAGGTAGAGCTCGCAAAGGCCACAAGTATCCTCCCGACCCAACCTCGGCCGACGAGCGAGGCCGGCATGATAACAGAGAGTGAGTCAAAAAGTGAGACAAAAAATAAAGCAAACTGGGACACATTTGAACTATATGACCATGACAAGATCGCCAAAACGCTGTCCGAATTCAGACCGAATAACCACTATCATGACCCTTTGCCTGCAAAATGTGTAAGAGAAATAAGCCACATTGTGGTTCCAATCTGGACCAAAATAATAAACGCTTCACTTACACAAGGGATCCTCCCTGACTGCCTAAAAACAGGACAAGTAGTTCCAATAATCAAAAAACCGACAGCGAATGCATCAGATCCGAATAACTATAGACCAGTAACTAACATCCCTTTACTGGCCAAACTAATTGAGAAATGCGTGCAGAGCCAATTGAAGCAACACATCACCAAGTTCTCCCTACTAGACGAATGCCAATCGGGATTCAGAACAGGGCACAGCACAGAAACAGCGATCCTGCATATTGTTGATGACGCGCAACAAGCCCTAGACCAAAATCAAGCATGCCTATTGATTCTCCTAGACCTGTCATCGGCGTTTGACACGGTAAATCACGAGGCACTTCTGATCAGGCTACAGGACAGGATGGGATTATCCGGAAACGTCCTGAGATGGTTCAACTCTTTCCTAAGTAACAGATCTCAACGATTCATGGTTAACCAAGCAATCTCTGCCCCATGTCCTAATGCAATTGGGGTCCCGCAAGGCTCAACACTATCCCCAGATCTATTCAACCTGTATGTCGAACCCCTCACAGACATTCTTCGGAAATCAAAGATATCCTACCACATGTATGCAGACGACACGCAAATATACTTAAAGATCGCCTCCCTTGATGACATAGATCTAATCAATGAAACACTAAGGATGGCTTTGCATTGGTTAACTTTGAATCATCTGAAATTAAATGCCCAGAAAACCGAATTCTTGCTAATTTCACCTCCAAGGAGCCACCCTGAAATAAAGGAATGGACCAAATTGGTGACTGCGCTAAACTGCACACCTACCCTAGTCAACTCAGCCAAATCACTAGGAATCACATTAGATGAGAAACTCGACATGAAAACCCACATTAATTCAATGGCGAAAAGTGCCCGCTTCCATCTGAGCTACCTAAGAAAACTAAAACCTTTCATCTCAGAGGCAGATCTAAAATTGGCTATACAATCCCTAGTGATATCCAGGATCGAATATGGTTGCTCTACCTTAACTGGCCTACCTAAAACTTCCACAGCACCCCTAAAAGCCTGTCTCAACGCTGCGGCAAGACTCATCACTGGATCTAGGAAATTTGATCATATATCTCCCCACCTGAAAGCACTAAACTGGCTACCTTATGAGGCCAGAGTTCAAATGAAGATAGCATGTATTACTCACAAAGCAGTGCACTATAACACGCCAGGATATCTAGCCAAGAAAATTAAGCTATGGGGAGGAAACAGACCAGGGAGAAGCTCCAAGGAGCTGCTGTTGAGACCAGCCTTCTTCCGTAAGAAAAAGACTTATGACCGAGCATTCTCTGGAGCTGCCCCCAGAGTCTGGAATTCACTCCCCCCTAGCATTAGGAAGATTCAAAATATTGTACAATTTAAACGTGAAATGAAAAGCCTAATGATGAGTAAATACCTTGCATAGGGAAGCCGACAGATCGCTGGTATGAACTGTTACATCAAATGAAGGGTGGCCTCCTCATGAATACTATCTCTGACAGGAGACTGACGCCACACACAAGCCTCGGCTGTATCCGCCAAACTATATAAACTATATAACCTCTACCTCAACTTATCGATTGATAAGGATCGTGATACAAGCTAGGTCTCTATCACTTCTTTTTGCTAATTGCACATGTGTTTGGAATATATATAGTTAGACACTCCCTATAGCCATAGTCTCTGTTATCTCTTAGTTATCTGTTGTATATCGATACCGTACTGTAAATGTGTAACCTTCCTCGATGTTAAGCGCTCTGATACCCACGGGTCTTGTTCGCGCTATACAAAACTCTAAATAAATAAATAAAATAAATAAATAAATAAGTAGGGCCCAGATGTAGGTAAAACTTATTTACCGATTCTTAATTACCGAATTTTACCGATTCGGTAATTAAGAATCGGTAAATAAGAAGTGGGGGTATGTAGGAACATCCAGATGTTCCATTTACCGAATCGTTAAGAATCGGTATTTACCGATTCGGTAAATACCGACCGGTAATGCCCCATTCATTCCTATGGGCTTTGAAGCCCATAGGAATGAATGGGGCATTACCGGTCGGTATTTACCGATCGGTAAATACCGATTTTTGGCAAGGGTGCAGGGGGTGTCACTTTGACACCCTCTAGCACCCCCAAAAAAGGTTTGGGGGCCATATGGCAGGCATACCTGTCCTAAGGGCAGGTCTGCCTGTCATATGGCACAGGTGTGCATGCACACATGTGCATGCACACCTGAATCGGTATTTCACCATCAAATTGAATTTGATGGTAAAATACAGATTTCTTAGGCCTTGTGGGACTCATAAGAGTCCCACCTACATATCGATTTTACAGATTCTGTAAATATACCGGTCGGTAAATTTACCGACCGGTATATTTACAGATTCGGTAAAATTACCGATCGGTAAATTTACCGAACGGTAAATTTACCGATTCTGCCCCCTACATCTCAAATTCCTTTTACCGGTCGGTAACGGCCGAATTCGGCCGTTACCGACCGGTAAAACCCTACCTACATCTGGCCCTATGGCCAGATGTAGGTAAAACTTATTTACCGATTCTTAATTACCGAATTTTACCGATTCGGTAATCAAGAATCGGTAAATAAGAAGTGGGGGTATGTAGGAACATCCAGATGTTCCATTTACCGAATCGTTAAGAATCGGTATTTACCGATTTGGTAAATACCGACCGGTAATGCCCCATTCATTCCTATGGGCTTTGAAGCCCATAGGAATGAATGGGGCATTACCGGTCGGTATTTACCGATCGGTAAATACCGATTTTTGGCAAGGGTGCAGGGGGTGTCACTTTGACACCCTCTAGCACCCCCAAAAAAGGTTTGGGGGCCATATGGCAGGCATACCTGCCCTAAGGGCAGGTCTGCCTGTCATATGGCACAGGTGTGCATGCACACATGTGCATGCACACCTGAATCGGTATTTCACCATCAAATTGAATTTGATGGTAAAATACAGATTTCTTAGGCCTTGTGGGACTCATAAGAGTCCCACCTACATATCGATTTTACAGATTCTGTAAATATACCGGTCGATAAATTTACCGACCGGTATATTTACAGATTCGGTAAAATTACCGATCGGTAAATTTACCGAACGGTAAATTTACCGATTCTGCCCCCTACATCTCAAATTCCTTTTACCGGTCGGTAACGGCCGAATTCGGCCGTTACCGACCGGTAAAACCCTACCTACATCTGGCCCTAGATGTTCGACTTGAGCAGCATCTTCCTCAACATCATCAAAAGGTTTCTAAATACAGGCGGTAGTAACCAGCCACCGCCGCCTGGGTTGAGAAACCTCGCCAGTAGGTGGTTTGGAGTAAGATTTTCCACGCTTACAATCACCAATTTTATGCAGGCAAGCCGCAGGTGAGGAAAAACTCAGTGCCACTACATAGAGTGTTTCGGAACTCTTTGAGGAGTGCGGAGTGTGAAAAACTCAGCAAATTCTGTGAACAGAATGCAATTTCATACCCAGGCCTACTTGAAAGCTGGCACTGAAGGAAGAGTATTCCCTCTGGCAATATTTCTGCATTATAGGCTAAGAGCATATTCCACATGCGCCACAACTTAAAATATTAACGCTGCTACTCACCTCTTTAACTCCCAAACATCTCATTACACGTCTGTACAATTCACTACAAGCATACGGATCAATAATCATTCCTACTGTAAGAAATACATGGAATTCCGAGCTAAATACCCCACTGTTAGGAGACGGTCGGGCTTATTGCTGTGCACAAACAAGAGCCCTATCGTCCAGTAGTAGGTTAAGAATATTCCATTGCAAATTCCTCCATGGAATTTGCAATACACTATCTAGTTTATTGACAGGGGCCTCAGGGAGGATGCCACATGTTACAGATGTATAAATGTAGACGTATATTTTATGCATTTAGCATAGACATGCCCACAGATCAGGAGATACTGGCTGGAAGTCACCAGGAAGCTGATTGAGATTGTTATCTTCACAATACAATCAGAACCGAATATATATGTCTTATGCAGTTGGTCAAACAGGTCCCACACAGCATTTGAAAATGTATACCTCTAGCAATATTGCTTGTAAAACAACAGCTTGTGGTTCTCTGTGGCAAAGACAGAGCACCCACTAAGACGCTTTGCATTGGAGACCTGGTATACTGTAACAAACAATTGTAAAGTGATATTATCTTATAATGACGCCATACTACAAAACAGATAATGGGTAGAGATGCCCAGAGTAAAAGGATTGAATATACATTATCAGATCTGCTCAAAATCGACCATGCTATAACAATGTCAGTCTTAATACGAAGGATGAATTATGTATGATGGATGCAGTTATGATGCAGAATTATGCCAGATATTTGTTACTGGTGTTACTCCTCATTCTGCATGCATGATGAAGCAGGAGCAAATGTAAACTTTTGGGGTGAGTGATATCTATAACATAAAATAGTATATGGCTAAGTCAATCAATCTATCAAGTGCATTTTTATAGTCCTTCAGCAGAAGCATCCCTGCGCTCAAAGCAGCGACTGAGAACGTACTTGATCATCAAGGTTTAATCCTGGTCAAAGAGCCAAGTTTTTAGCTCTTTTTTAAAGTAGTGAGCTGACTGAACCATGCAAAGTTTGAGCAGTCAGGAATTCCAAATCTTCGCCTTCAGTGCCGTGAAAAACGTACCTCCACGCTGAACTTTAGCATATATAGGAACTCGCATAAGCCAGATGTTAGTGGACCCCAGCGATCTCTTTTATTGGTACAGGCCAAGCCTTTTCCTCAAATAAAGAGGGCCTTTGCCTTCAATGGTTCTATAGGCCAGAGTGAGGGCCTTAAATTCAGCCATTTTCACCACCAGGAGCCAGTGTAGCTGCTATAAATGAGGTGAGATGAGTTGTCGAAATGGGGCTCGCCGGATAACCTGGCTGCCGCATTCTGAATGATCTGAATAAACGTTAAACAATAGGGGTGTTTATCACCTCAGGTTGCTGAGTGATATCAAAGACAACTCACTCTTTGCACTAGTCTACTTGAGATCACTCAGAACCCCTTGGAAAAAAAATCCCCATTATTCACAGTTACCAAAGTATAACTCTTTATGTTATAAGAGACTTCAAAGTCATCACTATTCATAAAATATCGTAATCTAAATTCTCAAAATTCAGCAACTCAGAACTGAGTTAATGGCATACAATAATTAATCTAGCATGCAGTTCATGCACTGTAGTAGCAAACAAGGTGAGGCGAACTATCAGATCTGTATGGTGGTTCCACCAGTCTCTGTTGAAAAGGATGATGCGCCATAATCTCACGTTCCAGTCTGATTAACATTCACCCTAAGCTAAATCCTTGGGCATGTCTATGTAGACAAGCTCTGAAGTATTCTTAGCTAGACGAAAGTAGTACGAATGAGATTAGTTGCAAGGCCACATACCATGTTAAATTGAGGGCACGTTTCCTCATTGCGATATGTCCAGGTTTTCAAAGATAGGTTAAATAATACATTAAAAATATATATTTTAAAATATTTTTGAAGGCAACAATACCATCAAAAAAGAAAAAGTTCCCCTTGTAAAAGAAAGTGATCTTTCAACTTGCTAGAAATTGGATTTATTGAATAATAGAGGCATGACAGAAAGATGCCAAACCACGCAAACAGAAGTAGGGCCATCTCAACATCCTTGGCGAAAGCCCATCTTCCAAAGGTAGAGCTCCTGTCAGTTTGGTAGGGTATTTCCAACTAAAAAAGCTCATGCTGACCCAACAAAAACACTTTTAGTGAAACTGCACTGCAGGTCTAGCCAGCATGTTTTGTAAGCATTTACAAAATAAATACACGGACACCATGCAGAGCATTTTTTATAGGTTCTTCGTACTCTCTGAATCTTTCATTTGAATCTTTAATTTCTTGTCTCTCTCTACTTATTACTGTATTTTCTTAGCTTGCTTCCCTTCAATCCTTTTTCTATCTACATTGTTTTTGTCAAGCTTGCTGTGGCCTTGCCAATATATATTTCGGGTATTCAACCTTTACAACGCAACTTTTACAACGCACTACCATTACAACGAAACTTTTACAACGCAAATGTTTTTACAACGCATGTTATTACAACGCATGCTATTACAACGCAAATACCTTTACAACGCAAATACCTTTACAACGCAAGTATTATTTTTATATATATTTTAATTATAAAATATTATAAATTAAAATCATATTGGATTATTATTAATTATATTGTGTTAATTTTTATTTGATATATTAAAATTAATTTAAAATAATTTTTAAATATTTTTTGCTAATAAAAAATTAATACTCTAGTAATGTTTGAAAAATATTTTTTTAAATAGTATATTATTAAGTGAATATTGTTTATTATTTGGTTATTAAATTAGTATTTTTTTTAATTCATAAATATATAAGTTTGTGTAATAAAAAATAATACTGTATTATTAAAAACAATATATTGTTAATATTAAAATAAATATTTAAATATATTAATAAATATTATTTTATATTTATTGTTACAAAAAATTAATACTCTAGTAATGTTTTAAAATTATTTTATTAAAATACTATATTATTATAAAAATATTGTTAATTATTTTGTTATTAAATTATTATTTTTTAGAATTATAAATATATTAGTTTGAGTATTAAGAAAAAACAATGTAGTATTAATAATAATATATATTGTATTTAATTATTTATTTAGAGACTATAGTAATTTTTATTATGATTATTGTTAGTGTATTAGTTTATATAAATTATTAAAAAAAATGGAAAAATATTTATTTATTAAAAAATAATAATCTAGTAATATTTTGAGAATCTAATAATTTATAGTATGATTATTATTAGTTAATGAAAACATTAATAATAAATTATTGAAATATTTAATATAAATAAAAATTAATACTCTAGTAATTTTTGAAAATGATATTGTTATAATACTGTATAATTAAGAGAAAATTATCAAATATATTGTAATAAAATTATTAAATGATTTTGAAAAATGTATTATTATTTATAAATGTTATTTTATATTTATTTATTAAAAAAGAAATAAATACTCTAGTAATGTTTAAAAATTATTTTTTAAAAATATTATATTATTATATGAAAAATATGTATTATTTTGATATTAAAATATTATTTTTTTAATTTATAAATTTATAAGTTTGTGTATTAAGAAATTATACTGTATTATTAATAATAATATTCTGATTTAAAAAAAAAATATTTTCATAAAAATATTTCAAAACATTACTTCATATATTTAATATAAAAATATAAATTAAGACTCTAGAAATTTTTATTATGATTATTATTAGTATATGAAAATATTTTCTCACGCTTTTACATTGATTCCAATGGAAACAATTGTCCTTCATTTATTTCAATAGCTGGAGCAGTACATTCCGCGGAAATGAAAAAGAAGGTCTCAAAGAAGAAGAAGGGGGATGAGTAGATAAGAAAAAGAAAAAGGATGAAGGTAAGGATGGAATATTATTATTTATAGAGTATAAACATATTATTAAAAAATTAGAATAACAAATACATTTTTAAAAAAAATACAACATTGTTTAATATTTGATATTTATTTATTAAAAAAATATAGAAAAAGTGCAATTAATTTTTTATATTTATTAACATTTTTCTGTATTTTTAATCATATCAGTAATGATTATTAAAAAATATAATGTAATCTTTTAATTACAGTATTTTAATAGTCCATTTTCTATCTTTGCAGCTGTTTGTGACGTATTCACGTAAACGTCATCGAAAGCGGCCATTTTGAAGAGCATCGATGGAGGAAGCAGCTGGAAGCTGATCTACGTCCAGGTAGGAAACATTTTTAACTTAAAAGATACATGTTTAATTTAAAATAAAAACATATATGTTAAATAAAGGATAAGGAGTGGTTGCCGTTTGTATTTTTAATGTTACATTTGAAGAACAACATGTCGTCGATCGTGTTATTACTGTATGCCTATGTCGGATCGCAAAAAAAGTTATGTTTTGAATTGAAAAATAAAAATATTTATTTCATATGCATTTCTTATGTCATTAAAGATATAATTAAATAGGACATGCATTTTCATGGAAATAGAATCGAATTACATTCAACTATAATTTTGTTAAAGGAAAGAAAAATGTTAATAGAAAATGCTTCTTAAAATTATTTCTGTTATTATTGGTTAGGTAGACTATCAAGAAATTATTTTGTTTATTAGCATGTATTTTAAATAATTTCTTTCGAATGTTGGAATAAAAAATCAGAAATGATTGGGTGGATTTTTACAAGTTTTACGATTTGTTGGTCTGTCGGTAAATACTTATAAATAATATTGCAGCTGTTTTGGATGGGTGTGTTCGTTTTGATAATTTGGAAAAAATGTTTAAAATAGAAGCCAAATTGCCTGTTATTTTGGAAAAATATCAAACTAGCTAGGGTTGAATAGCGAGAAAATGTTGCTGTAGGAGATAGAAAAGTTTTTGGGATGTTCAAATGGAACTGGTATATTTTGTACAAAACAATTTATGTTTCAGATTTCAAAATGCAATTGAGTGTGCTATTATTATTGGATTGAAAAAACCTTTTGAACAAAGAATGAAAGTGCGTATTTTAAACACAACACATTTGATTTTTTTGTATGCAAAATTTATTTAATGTTCAAAATTATTTCGTATATAGAACCAATTTCATTTAGAATTTTTTATTTAAATTTTAAGAAGCATAGAAATCATTTTTTATAGTTGAAGATACGTTCATAAGTTGGTAGAGAATGATACTCATTATTCAATTTTGAAAAAATAGCATTCAGTATAATACGAAAAATGCGAAATTAATGATATAATAAACTAAGTAGACCCGATTAATTTTTAGAGTTAATTTAGAAAAAAATGTCAAATTTAGCTAATTGTAATTAGTGAGTTTTTTAAATTTAGGGCAAAGCAGGAAAGTAAGGTCAAATGTTTTCATTAGAAAGTTAGAATGTTAGCTACATTTTCGAGGTAGTCCAGATCCACAGACAACGAAAACTGTTGCATTACACCCAATAGTCTTTCAGACATCTCTTTAGTTTTTTTACTAACTCGTGGGTTTAGACTACCACTTAATGCTTGAGAAAGTCTCATTTCTTGGAAACTTTGCTCCTTCTTCAAAGTTTCTAAAAAAGAGTAGAAATTAGGGTGATGTTTTCCAATTGTATGATTGAAAGAGTTATGCCATCCCTCAATGGCATTATTTGTTTTAGCTTCTCCCTCTAAACAGCTCAAGTAACAATTCCACCACTCCACATGAAAACGTGGCTTCCTCCTGCGACCTGATCTGCTTAGGTGTCCAATCCATGTGTCTTCGAAATAATTTAAGATGGGTGACAATTTTTCTTCGTTTTGATTGTAAAAATCAGATTCAGTAATGGCAGTGTAGTACTCATCTACACTATCGGGAGGAACAAAGCAAAGTGCAGTTATTTTTTTTAATTCAACTTGGAGTTTGCTGTCTGTTGAGTATTCTGTAACTAGGGATGTTTTCTGTAATTTACGCCAGAATGCCTGGGAAAAATTGAAAAAACAACCCTGAATTTGGGTATCCATGTACATTGTATTGATCACATTGATCATGCTCAATTCAAAATCTATTATTATTTTCCTAGGCTTTTTTGTTGTTTTATTTTTAATAACTGATAAAAGTTCAGTGTATGTTGCAGAAGTCTTATCAGGCAGCAAACTGTATACTAAGGGTACTATATTATGGTTAATTTTAGCGTGAATTGTGTAAATTTGGTAGAATGGATGGGGTGTACTTTTAAACGTCCCATCCATCATCCAAATTTCACTATTTTCTAACCTTACAAGGTTGCGGGGAGTACTAAAAATTAAAATAAGTTTTTGAGGGTTTTCATTGTCATGGAGAAGGAAGGGTTCATCAGTAAAGGAAACAGTAAGTTTATGTGGAATATCAATATCAGCAAAAGTATGAGGTGTTCTGGATTGAGTGTTACTTGCCTGCTTTTGTCTTTGAATAATTCGTTTCAAATTTGGAATTATAGGCATATTAGCAGCAACATGAGAGGGGACATGTTGTGCAACCACTCTTAAAATGGATCCTGTGGAATCATTGGAGGTGCTTGCTAGTTCTTTCATCTCATTAATAGTTTCCCTTACATCAATCTCCATTGCAGAGGCAGAGTGGTTGTGATCAGTACTTTTTACAACAATATTATCATGGGTAACTGCTCTGCCGCTGCAATGGGATGTGTAGTATTGCACACACCTCCAATGATTCCTAGGAAAACTTATCCTTTCTTTAGCATATATGTATCCTGCATGGTTCAGTAGTTTATTTCCTTTCCTGGATTTGATGTAGGTGGCTCTTTCAGGAGTAGACATTATCTTTTGGAGGTAAAAAAAATGTTTAAATGTTCAGTATGATTAAACAAAATGTTATAGAATTTTTAATTTTAATGATTCTTTACATCACAGTGTGGCAAATATTTAAATTAACACCATACCACACTTACCCTACGGTTGCACCTAACTAGAGTTAGATTATTAATTGATATCCCTACACCATCCTACACTTACCCTACTGTTGCACCTTCCTGGAGTTAGATTAGTAATTGATACCCCTACACCATCCCACACTTACCCTACTGTTACACCTACCTGGAGTTAGATAAGTAAATGATACCCCTACACCATCCCACACTTACCCTACTGTTACACCTACCTGGAGTTAGATTAGTAAATGATACCCCTACACCACCCCACACTTACCTTACTGTTGCACCTTCCTGGAGTTAGATTAGTAAATAATACCCCTACACCATCCCACACTTACCCTACTGTTGCACCTTCTTGGAGTTAGATTAGTAAATGATACCCCTATACCATCACACACTTACCCTACTGTTGCAGCTACCTGGACTTAGATTAGTAAATGCTAAACATATAACATTGTACATTTTCTGTTGCCTTATGTGTTTTATATACCTTGTGGTTTTCTTTCTTTTTTTATGGACTGGATTCTGGTTGTATTTTCGTCTCTTGGAGGCCTGTAGAGTTGTTGATGTTTTGAGATATTTGAGTATCAGAAGTATTTTTTAGAGTTTCTAAAAAATGAAATAGGAAAAAGAAATGTCATTAAAATGCAAAATGTTTATCATGAAGTTATAAATGTCATTAAAATTTGGTGTACATATTTTTGAATTTACAGTGTCCTACACCATCACACACTTAACCTACTGTTGCATCTACCTGGAGTTAGATTAGGAATTGATACCCCTACACCATCCTACACTTACCCTACTGTTGCACCTACCTGGAGTTAGATTAGTAATTGATACCCCTACACCATCCTACACTTACCCTACTGTTGCACCTACCTGGAGTTAGATTAGGAATTGATACCCCTACACCATCCCACACTTACCCTACTGTTGCACCTTCCTGGAGTTAGATTAGTAAATGATACCCCTACACCATCCCACACTTACCCTACTGTTGCACCTACCTGGAGTTAGATTAGTAAATGATACCCCTACACCATCCCACACTTACCCTACTGTTGCACCTACCTGGAGTTAGATTAGTAATTGATACCCCTACACCATCCCACCCTTATCCTACTGTTGCACCTACCTGGAGTTAGATTAGTAAATGATACCCCTGCACCATCCCACACTTACCCTACTGTTGCACCTTCCTGGAGTTAGATTAGTAATTGATACCCCTACACCATCCCACACTTACCCTACTGTTGCACCTACCTTGAGTTAGATTAGTAATTGATACCACTACACCATCCCACACTTACCCTACTGTTGCACCTTCCTGGAGTTAGATTAGTAATAGATACTCCTACACCATCACACACTTACCCTACTGTTGCACCTACCTGGACTTAGATTAGTAAATGCTAAACATATAACATTTTACATTTTCTGTTGCCTTATATGTTTTATATACCATGTGGTTTTCTTTCTTTTTTTATGGACTGGATTCTGGTTGTATTTTTGTCTCTTGGAGGCCTGTAGAGTTGTTGATGTTTTGAAATATTTGAGTATCAGAAGTATTTTGAGAGTTTCTAAAAAATAAAATAGGAAAAAGAAATGTCATTAAAATGCAAAATGTTTATCATGAAGTTATAAATGTCATTAAAATTTGCTGTACATATTTTTGAATTTACAGTGTCCTACACCATCACACACTTAACCTACTGTTGCACCTACCTGGAGTTAGATTAGTAATTGATACCCCTACACCATCCCACACTTACCCTACTGTTGCACCTACCTGGAGATAGATTAGTAAATGATACCCCTACACCATCCCACACATACCCTACTGTTGCACCTTCCTGGAGTTAGATTAGTAATTGATAACCCTACACCATCCTACACTTACCCTACTGTTGCACCTACCTGGAGTTAGATTAGTAAATGATACCCCTACACCATCCCACACTTACTCTACTGTTGCACCTTCCTGGAGTTAGATTAGTAATTGATACCCCTACACCATCCCACACTTACCCTACTGTTGCACCTACCTGGAGATAGATTAGTAAATAATACCCCTACACCATCCCACACTTACCCAACTGTTGCACCTTCCTGGAGTTAGATTAGTAATTGATACCCCTACACCAACCCACACTTACCCTATTTTGACACCTACCTGGAGTTACATTAGTAATTGATACCCCTACTCCATTACACACTTACCCTACTGTTGCACTTACATTGAGTTAGATTAGGAATTGATACCCCTACACCATCCCACACTTACCCTACTGTTGCACTTACATTGAGTTACGCCTTACACCATGTATGTAATATTTATTAATGACTACATTTCTATAAAATCAATAATTTGTACAAATAAATATTTACCTTGTTTTTTAAGTGGTCGAATACATTTTCAAAGTAGAGAAGAGTTGTTATTTTTTAGAAAATGATTTTCTCTGTGAAAATTAAATAAAATATATATGGTTTTAAACATGTCTTTCCTTTAATTTTTGGATAGTAAACTGTTTTTGTAAAAAATCCAAAAGTACCTTTAAATTAATCTTGAAGTAGAGTGTTGTTTTTTTGGCAAAACTCAAAAGTTTTTGCTGTTGTCGTTTTCGTAGTAGATTATAGTGCCTCGACTATTAATAAAAATGTCATATTTAGTGATGTTACTGAATAATATATGTATATATTTTATTGGAAAGATAAATAATTAAAATATATTTTTATTTACATTTAACATTGCTTTTGATATGGATGGTTTTTTAATTATGGATATATGTATTCATAAATATATTAAAATATGGAAGTTATATTATTACATTTAAATACGAAAAAGACATTTATTAGAGTCAACCTTTTAATCATTTGTGGAAAATATTCTAGATATTTTTTAATAACTTACTTGTTTTATGAGAAATATTGCTTCTAATATATAATCGGGTATTATCTTTGCTATCAGGTCAGAGGGTCAGCTGTTGGCGTCTGGTCTCTCTGGGAGTTGAGAATCAACTGTTTTAAAAATGGTGTCTGGCTCGTATTTATATGTTTTTCACTGTGTCATTGTTTTTTTAAAGAAAAACAGCGTTGGCATTCTTTTTTTACATACGTGATATTTTTGAGGAAACTTATAATTTAAAATGTAGTAAAAAGAGTAATTCATTTCGTTATTTCGTTCCGTTTTGGCATCCATTTTAGAAGTACTGTTGTGGTATTATTTTAATGGAAAGAGTTGTAGGACCTATTTTGGAAGAATACATGTTAAAATGGCGACTTCATCTATGTATAATGTTTTTGTTTACCAATCATTTGTTTTAATAATAATAATATGTTTCGATTTTATTTTATTGTTATTTTCATAAATTTGTAAAAAATTTAAATAGTGACGAATATTTCAGTATTACTTTTTAATACTCGAGTATTAATTTTAATACTCGAGTATTAATTTCAATAAAAATGTTGAATTTATTTAAAATAACGTTCAGTTTTTCTCTACATTTTAAAACACTTCCCCACCCAAAACCCCTAGTTTCCCTGCATCCCGTCCCAGGATTTATTTTACAAAAAAAAATATATATTTTTTTTTTCGTTGTAACGGTATGCGTTGTAAATGAATTCGTTGTAATAACTTATTACTATGATTAACACTATCTGGCGTTGTACTAGTGCTCGTTGTAAAAACATGCGTTGTAATAGTGTTTGCGTTGTAATAAATGCGTTGTAAAAGCATGCGTTGTAATAGTATGCGTTGTAACGTCATATATCCTATATTTCGGGATCTTTTTTGCTTTCTCAAGGCCACATGGGCATGATTCCTGTTCTGATGGGATCTCCCTTTTCAAATTATGTCATAGTTTCCAATAATGTTTTACCCAAAATCGAAGCCAGAGGCTCCACATCATCCTTGCACAGGATGGCATATAACCATCATGCCGCCTGCTCAGCATTGTTTCTGAAAAACAAGAAAGGAATGTCCCTGATTTGCAGGATTTTTTTTTCAGAGCCAGGTCAGCTGTTAATCAAGGACTGGGAGGTCTGCACTAAAAGTCGAGCGTCCTTGTGTGGAAGAGCTGGGTTGGCTGTTGAAGATGGACCACGACAAGGGGTTTCTGACATCGAAACCAGCTGAGGCTCCTCTGTTGGAAACTTAGTGGCTCTCCCATCTCTAAATAATTAGGTAAACTACAAGTATGATGCAGTTTACTACAAGTGTTCTATATCCACCATACTCTAAAGAACCTCCTAAACTTGTTGACTTTTCATGAACAGAAATTCGCAACAAAGTGTAATCATACACCTGAGACTGAAAATCAGTTCAAAGTTGTCCAACAGGAAATATTCTACAATTAGTTTATTGCATCTAAAGTAGTTCAGAAGAATGATAAAACTGTACAGATACACATTTTACTTTTATAACTTAGGGCCAGATGTACGACCTTCAGTGTTTGTGACTCACAATTTTCATATTTTTGCGACTCACAAATTACGAGTCGCAAACACTGATGTACAACAGTGTCTGAGACACTGTTTGCAATTCCCAAATGGGTCACAAAGGACCCGCCTCATCAATATTCATGAGACAGATCGCATTTTTGCGACCCACTGGGAATGGCCAGCACTCAGAGAGATGATGGCCTGCTGGGTCAGCAGACCACCATGTCTGTAACTGCACTTTCAATAAAACAGTTTTTTGTTGTTGAAATGCAGCCTATTTTTCCTTAGAGGAAAAACGGGATTCATTTAAAAAATACAAATGAAACACTTCAGTTTAATTTTTTAAGAGCAGGCAGTGGCCGTGGGACCACTGCCTGCTGTGAAAAACATTTTTGCTGCCAATCACAAAGGGAAAGGGGTTTGCTGGTGACCATTTCTCTTTCGCAACTGGCTTGCCACCAATTTGAAATTGGTGGCAAATACGATTGTTTTGCAAAAGCATTTGCAATCGCAAAATAAACTTACATTCCCCCCTATGACTTGCTAGTAGGAAGGGATGGCCTTGGCCCGCCCCTTCCTAACAGCGACTTGCAAAACATATTCTACAAGTTGGTAATTGGATAACGACTCACAAAATATGTTTGGTACATGCTACAACCCTTTTTATTAGGATTTGCAAATGGGCAGATTTCCCATTTGCGACCACTAAAAACTTTTGTCTGGTCCTTGTTTCACTCAGCTTACAGAAATATATTTATGGCAGGCAGTGACCTCATGTGAATCCTCACATCCCAATTGGACTCAGCAATGTGGGAAATTGCCCAATTACTAGAGCGATGACAATCTGTTCCTCCCTAGTGGAAGATTTCTTGTTAATTCCTTCTGGGCAATTTAGAAGTTAATATGACAAGGCCATAGAACTGAAATTTGCCAATGTAATAACACAAAAGGGACTTTTAATCACAATCATGGTAAAGGAAATGTCTTAGTGTGATTCACTGTATCTCATGCTGTTAGGAGTGATTTCTAAGGTGGAAGCTGAGATCACTGGTAAGAAGATCTGACCTTCTCACTTGAGCACAGATGTGGAGGTTTGTGGTGATTTACTTGGTGTTTTTATTGCTAACTAGTGTGTCCTACAAATTGCAGTAATTCAGTATTGAATCTCACACTGTCCTCCATCTTGTGGAATGGAGAATGGCTCTTAGGTGTACTACACCTATTGGCAAGATAAAGCTAGATGTTTTGTGAGTTTTTACACTGTAGACACCAGCCACCCCTTGAACAATTTGATGCTCAATAAACTCATAAACTCAAATCATAGATTCTCTCTACAACGATGTTTAAAATGTATATAAATGACATACTAGTCCTGCATTCTCGATCTCGATTCCCCTCTCAGTCTCATCCTAGTCTGAAATAGTGGCCCGTGTACCGTAAGACTCCGCATTTCTGTGGTTAGTCGAAGAATGTTACTTTTTTGAGGATGAACTGCCCTCTTTTGTTCACAGTTTTTGATAGTATTGGTTATACATAGTGCCCTTACTAGGTGTGTGTGTGTGTGTGTGTGTGTGTGTGTGTGTGTGTGGAGGGGGGGAGGTAATTTAATTAATTTATAGGTATTTTAGAGATATCATTATGGAGAAAAATGAATTAGGTCAAATATGAATCACCCACGCTAATGAAACCATCTGCTGTTTTTACAGTACTCATAGCAAGAATTAGGTTCACAAATATGTTGTAGTTTAATTAGAAATTAGCACTGTGATACATACCATACCTAATTAACGCACGTGTGCAGGTAAAATCTACCTTCTCTGTGGCTAAAGGTCATTATACCTACATTATCAGCAGCAAACAGCTCTTAGTCGAGGGCACATGGATGCCAATTAGAAGCAGACAGAGTAGCAGAAATTAACGAGGCCTTGCCCGATAGTACACCAGGCAATGTCCTTACTACCCCTGGTCTCAAGAGTAATGAAGGCTGCAGATGGAACAGGAACTAAACAGAGCTGTAGGAGAAATGTTTATTTTCTGCGGTTGTCATTCCTGTACCTTCCCACTACCTGATCTGCTACAAATAAGGGGCTGGTCAGTGGACGGGCATGGGGATAAAGAGCCAATTGTATTCTACTTTATTTTATTTTGTTTAGTATGCTTATGTAGCACTCTAACCCCAATACAGACAGGTATTTAGGTGTCTTTGATGTCATGGAGGGGTACAAGTTCTGTGATGTCACTTCCGCAATCCATGTTATTTTCGTGAATCAATGTCAGTAGGAAGCTGACCAGGGTATTTTCAGATATCTGAGCTTTGTTGGACATTTTGCTTATCTGTCGCTTGTGTTTTTTGGAATTAAGACAGCTGTGGCTAAGAGGCGTGCTCAGAGAAGATTGGATACAGTCACTGAGGCCCTTATGATTACATGGTTGAGACTGCAGATTAATGTATCCTGTGGCCACAGTCAAACCTGGGGCTATGTACTGCAGAGATTTTAGAAATAATCTACTTATACAAATGATCACTGGAAGCTAATTCGATTGAATGTTGCCCCCAAAGGTTTTGTGCATTTTCTTTAATGATTTTCTGAACCGGCATGATTTTTTTATTTATTATAATCATCAATTATTTCATGTTATTTCTAATGAATGCACCATATTATTCTGTAATTGCTCGTTAGATACTGCTTTCCTCAGAAATATTTTGAGTTGACTGATTGTGTGCCAGTCAACACTGCAGATATATATGCTTATTATACCTCAAGTAAAACAGATGTATGTTGGTTCGCGGTGTGTGTAGCTGAGATTACTTCTGATTAGATACTCACAAAATGCATGTGAAAAATGCATGCAAAGCTGCAGTTGGGTTAAAGGTTAAACACCACTGGAAAAATAGACGCTGTTTCAAAGTAGTAATGCAGCTCAGCTATTTGCCATCATGTACACGTACTACGCGTAAATTGAATATATCGTGGCTGTCCTGGATCCTTGATTGGTTGGGAATATCCTGCTACCCGAATAAGAGGTAGAAGCTGCCGACTAAAGATATAAAGAGTACTAGAAATGGAAAACGACCCCTTGAGGAATTTGAAGGGTTATGATATATGCTACCAAGCAGACTGAATAACTTACCTTAAAGGAGCCACCACTGTACACAAAAGCATTACATAAACAAAATGATTGCAGAATTGAATAAAAATAGAGGGTAAAGTCTTAAAATCCAACCAGGGCTACTATACTGATAGTGAGTGGTCATATCACATAAAGTGTTAGGACACGCAACTTAAATAGTGAAGGAATCATAGCCGCACTATTTCACGAACTTCAAAGATGACAAATGGTTTCTTACCACGAGGCATTATAGGCACCTGCTTCAAAAGAAGTTGTGTTTAAAATAGGTTTCTAAGCTTTTGGTACGGATTTGGATCAACTTCACATCCCAGGTTACACCCCCTCCACAGGGATCTAAGTGATTTTCACTTTTGACTACTGCCCACATACGCGTTCTAAGTGAATTTCACTCTTGGCTACAGCCAACATACTTGTCTCTGAGTATGTCTCACCAATACATCAAGTAGGCAGCTAGCTGCTGTAGGTAGAATTCATATAGAATTAAAAAAGAGAATGTATTATTGGGACATCAGGTCCTTATTCCGATACCAACACCAAGATCAATCCATTCTACTTCCAACCACAAGCTGGAGGACATTAGCTTTCATCTTTCTGATGGTCCTGCTGGTCTAAATTGTATATAATCCGTGTCACCTTAAGATACTATATACTAGTTCATAGCTTGATCCATCATCTTCAATTGAACAAGCATCTAATCTATGAAAGGTTGTTTGAAATCTTGTTCGCAACTGAAGGGCACAGAAACAGTCTATACTAACACACCAAACTAAACTCTCAATACTAACCAGACACATCAGCCAAGACTGGAGAGATCTGCTCCACATTGCTGTTAAGTGGAGCTCTTACATAGTCTACCAAGCATGTCCATAATTGACACAAACCCAGAACACCAACATCATATTATTAGCCAAAGGATATTTATAACACAATGCATTTCCTTAATTGACGTCTCATAACTGCAACCATATAAAGGAGAAATGAATGCAGTCTATCTAGACAGATCTCTGATTTCTTCTCACTTCTTTTCCACGCCGATGACATCCACCAGATCCAATAGATCACAGAGTGGACAACCTCCTGCCATAAAAAGCATAGGAAGTTAGATTAAGAACATAAATAGAAAATACAGACACAATAAAGTGCCCTGCAGAACTAATCATTGCTGTCAGCATACAAAAGACAATAATAATGCCCTCTCTCACATGCTTCTTATCCATAGCACCACAAAGTGCCGCATCCCATTACACAATACCTGCACGTCAGTGAACAAGGAAACATTTTCCAGAGAGGCGCAAAGCAAAAACAACACACTTTATATATACATACTGTAGCATGCAATCCATTTGTATACGTACTTCAGTGCCCCACATAGGGATAATAAGCTATATAAATCCTATCATATACTAACTTATTTGTTAATAATGTTTCCAATTTCTACAGTTTCACATTCTAAAATAGCCTGCTAGCTCAAAAAACCTCCTCCACTATATTGCTATAACATTGCATGAAAAATTGCTCTTGACTTAAAACTATTGATTGTTTTATCTCCTGTCTTTCCGTTGAATCATCCCACCATGCTGCCTTCTCGTCATGACTCTTTTCTCCGAGGATAGCCTGTTTTAAGCCTCATGCTCACATAAAATGTCATTGCTCAGACTTTCTCCTTTACTGAAACTACGACTCTGCAACTTAATAATACTTAATGTCTTCTAGTCTATCCATTCACTCCACCAACCATCGGCATGAACTCACATACCCACCTCCACCCCCACCTCCACTGATGATTACACCTAACTTCAATTAATGTAACCTACCACACAAAAACCCTCAAGCAAATGATTGGAATGATTTGCGTGAGAGCAAGAGACTCATACCGATTACGATCAATAACTAATAACCACTGGATTAAACATTAACCTTGGTTCCACATTAGCATAAAGCCTGGGCAAAATTTGAATGACACCGGTGTAATTGGCATTATTTTGGTAATTTCCTATATGAAATTACAACATTACACCACTATCCCATATCACTTAATTTCAGAGAGAAGCTTAATAGGAAATCAACTCAAAATCAAATTTTCTAGTTGAATTTTAACCTGAACGAATCATTCCAGTAACTTTTTTTTTAAAAAATATTTTATTATTTTGTTGCTGTAACAAAAACCGTAAACAATTACAGAATTTAGCAGTTTTAAATATGTGTTGTTCCTTGATGGTATAAGTACACAGTTTCTCTGGCATGGACATAAAGAATACATTGCATTTATCCCTTCAATATTCTCCCCTGCATTTCGTTTCACTCCCCCGTCTGTTAACCGCTTCATCCCCGCCCTCTTGTATCATTCATCCTCATCCTCCTCGTCAGAGCTGTCAGTATCATCTTCAGGTAGCGGATCGCATAATCCCCCCTAAAGACATTCCATGGATCTCAGACCTTATTCCACTTACGTGGGCTGGCCCTGGTCTTGTAGACCGTGCGCTCCATTACCATAAGCATATCCATATTTCTACACCATTGTGTTAGCGTGGGTAATTCTGCTGTACCCCACTTCTGCGCAACATCTCTCTTTGTAACCATAATGCCCAGTGTACCCCATGTTAGACCACGGCGAGAAAGATCATTCGGGTCCCATATGTTCAGGATACATTTGCGTGGTTCAGGTACTATTGAGGTCTTTAGTGTTTGTGAGATGGTGCGCATAATCTGTTTCCAATAGTGTGTGATAAGTGGGCAAACCCATATGGTGTGTAGGAATGTGCCCTCCTCCCCACATCCGTGCAGGCAGTAGGGATGCTGTGCTCATTGTAGCTTGTGTAGTGTGGTTCTGGTGTAATATATCCTATGGAGGATTTTGAGCTGTCCTAATCGGAACTTTGCCGATATTCCCACTTCCCTTGGGGACGCCAGCGCCTCATTCCACCCAGATTCATCCATATTCCCCACTTCGTCTGCCCATTTCTCTTGCAGTTTCAGTGTTGGGTCTGGAAGGTTGTTGATTAATTTCCGATAGGTGAGGGACGTGGCGCTGCGCTGCATGTAACCTGTGAGCAGTCGATCCTCCTGCGGTGAGGCCTCAGGGACTTCGGTGTCCGTCGGGATTGCTGTTAATAAGGCATGTCTGACCTGCACATATCTATAAGTCTCGTTTAGGCCTAGGTCATATTGTATCTGTAGTTGCGTAAAGGGGATCACTGTCCCCTTGTCCCACAAGTCGCCCACCGTAGATATTCCTATATTGTCCCATTGTGTAAAGCCCTTACTGCGTCTCAGCTGTCCCAGTGCTTTGGATTCCCATAGCGGGGTGAGTTTAGTAACCACTCCACTCCATCCCAATTTTGCCTGTGCTGCGTACCATATTTTCGTGGAGTGTTGTGTGGGTCCTATGAGCTTCTTACCCAAACCCTTGTGGTAGAGCACTGCCAGTAAGCTGTTCGTGCCCATCTGTGCTCTATCAGCTTTGTAAGCAGGATCGTCTTGGGGTACATGAATCCAATGATTAATGGTTTTAAGTTGTGTGGCCCAGTAATACATTTGTAAATTCGGCTGTGCAATCCCGCCCTCATACCAACTTCTGTTCAGTTTAGTATGGGCAATCCGTGCCGGGCGGTTACCCCACAGTAGATTGGAGACCAGTGCCGTCACTTGTTGAAAGTAGCGCCTCGGCACTGGATATGGTGTGTTGTCAAGTGCATAGATAAATCTTGTCAGCGCCATCATTTTGTATAGCGCTGCCCTGCCTAGCAGGGTCAGGGGCAGAGTTGCCCAGTGTTTTACATCACGTCTCAGGCGTTCTAGTGGAGGTTTAAAATTTTCATCATAGAACTCTTCTGGGTTCTGCGTTATATGTATGCCAAGATACTTAAAGGAGTTTGTCGCTAATCGCAATGGACAGTCAGCGGCAAGGGAGGGCACCGGTCCCTGCTTTACGTATACTATCGACTTCGTCCAATTTATTGTGTAACCTGATGTTACCCTGTGAGCATCACACAGTGTAAGAAGCTCTGGTATGTTACGTTCTGGGTCCGTCAAATATATCAACATGTCATCAGCATAGAGCGAGAGGCGGTCTTCCCATCCTTCCCTCCAGCTGATTCCCCGCAACAGCGGGGTAGTCCTGAGTAGGGTCGCTAGCGGTTCCATTACTATTGCAAACAGTAATGGCGACAGTGGACATCCCTGACGCGTCCCCCTTGCCAGTTGTATCGTGTGTGAGATGTGCCCGTTGGTCGCGATATGAGCAACCGGGTTAGTGTACGGAAGCTGTATCCATGCTATGAATTTAGGGCTGAACCCCATATGCTCTAGTACTGCGAAAAGATACTCCCATTCTACCATGTCAAATGCCATTTTGGCATCCAGTGACAGTATCACTGCAGGGCACGGTGGCTGTGGTCCCCGTGCCAGTACTCCATTAACTCGTCTAAGGTTTAGGGCTGTGTTCCTATTTGGCATGAATCCTGATTGATCCGGGTGGATCAGCTGTGGGAGGTGAGACATTAATCTAGTAGCCAGTAGTTTTGCCAGGATTTTCGCTTCAGCGTTTATGAGAGAAATCAGACGGTAGGACGCACGGTCCGCCGGTGGTTTTCCGGGTGTTTTGGAATTGCCACAATTGTCGCTGTGCGCTGGTCTAATGGGAGTTCTGCGTTTGCCAAGCTATCGGCGTACATTGCTAGGAGCGGTGTGCTTAGTGTATCTGACATTAGTTTATACCACTCAATTGGGATTCCATTGGGGCCCAGTGCTTTCCCAGACTGTACCGCATTTATAGCTAATTGGATTTCGTCAGCTGTGAGGTCTGCCTCCAGTTCCTCGGCTGCTTCTGGCGTAAGTGTCTGGGTAGCTATAAGGCTGAGGGAAGCTGTTGCTGCCTCTTTTGTCACTTCCCTGTCTGGGGTATAGACCGATTCGAAGTAGTCGGCTAGTGTGTGGACTATGTCCTCGGGCCGTGTCTGGAGTGTGCCGTCCTCTGCATATAGCTGCTGCATTCCTTTGGTGCCTCCCCCTTTCTTGTCCAACCAGGCCAGCTTTTTCCACGCCTTGTCTCCCACCTCGTATATCTTATGTGTAGTTGCAGTAATATCGTCTGTAGTCTTTCATTTCAGGTGGTCTTTGTGTTGCTGTTGACATAGGTGTAAGTCATATAATGTATCTGGTGTGGGGTCCGACATGTGCGTCGTGTTTGCCGTGTGTAGTGCGAGTTCTAATTCTGACAGTTGTTGTTGCTGTGATCTTTTATACCCAGTAATGGATGTTATTGCCTGACCCCGTAGGACCGTTTTGTACGCCTCCCAGAGGATCGATGGAGACGTCACTGACGCCGTATTTTCATCAAAATGATGCTTTGTCGTTTTCTTAAGTTCCTTCTCAATGGTTGGGATTTTAAGATAACCAGAGTAGATAGGGTAGATTCTTTTGCGAGACTTCTCCTGACAGGAGAGAGTCAATAACACTGGGGAGGGATCCGATATCCCCTCGGTTGAATGTCAATACTGTCTACATTTTGTGTCCCTGTATTAAGCAACAGGATGTAGTCTATCCGCGATAAGCTATTGTGGACTGGGGAGTGGAAAGTGTATTGCTGCTCGGTGGGGTGCATAAGTCTCCATCCATCTGTCAGTCCCATCGCCTCTATGAAGCTCTGGAGCCGTGAGAGTCCGGGCGTTTGGGGTCGCACCGGGAATCTGTCCAAAGTGTCATCTATTGTTGCCTTAAAATCTCCCCCTATAATGAGTTCCTCAGCTGGTAAATCTAAGAGAAATTCGCCCAGTGCCAGCAGAGTAATGGACTGTAGAGCTGGAGGTATGTAAACTGACACTATGTTTAATAGCCTGCCTCCCACTGCCCCTGGATAGCTGCGAATCGTCCCTGATGGTCTACCTTAGTGTGTAGGAGAAGGAAGTGGGACGTCTTCTTCACTAGAATGCCCATCCCTCTCGAACCTGATGTGAATTTGGAGTGTGCTACCATGTGGTATCCTCGCCTATCCAATGCCTGGTATGCCCTTCCCGTGAGATGTGTCTCCTGTAATAGGATTATCGTAGGGCCCTGTCTTTTAATGGCCTGTAGTACCAGTCCCCTCTTGATTTTGTCCCCTAATCCTCTCACATTCCAGGTCAAGATCCGCAGAGGTGCGACCGGAGTCTTGCGTGCCTCCCCCCTAGGAGTGTTAGGTTGAGAGGTGTGCATCATGGGGAATCTGTCTACACACAGGATGTCCTGTCCAGAACCTTAGTGTACCGTGTGCACCTTTTAGTCACGCCATTAGTGAGCCTGTTTCAACACATTCTGCCTCAATACGTAAAACCAATGTAACAAGAACAAGTCCTCCCTTCCCAACCCGCCTCCCTGCCTGCCTTCGTAACGGACTTTGAATCGCCCGCCCCCCCAACTTAGCAGAGTGCTCGTTCCAAACCCCACCCATGGTACTTGCTTGCTGGGGTTAAAGGTCCTGTGGAGGTAACGGCCCCCTCTGACCACCTTGGCCCAACCCGGTCCAGTGTCCCAGGGCATTTTCGAGTTCAGTGTTCAGTGCATCCGGTGAGCATGTAGTCCCGAATCGGTCATGAGTCTGCGCTCTGTTCGCCGCTCACTGACCCTGATCTCGATTCCGGCGAGTGGGTTTGTTTTTCTTGTCTTGCAGCTTGCAGGCCGGTCTGGTCCCCTCGCTGCTGGCCTTGGTGATTCTTGTTTGTGCGTCAAGGTACTTCTACCTGTCTCCATCCCTCCAGCCAATCATGAGCCATTTCTGGTGTGTCAAAGAGCCACGTCTTTTTGTCAGCCACCACTCTGAGTTTTGCTGGGAACAGCATAGAATACTGAATTTCTCTTGCTCGTAACGCTTTTTTGACCTCGAAGAAGCACTTTCGGCGACGGAAGACCTCAGCTGTGTAGTCCGGAAAGAATGCACTAGTGGAGTTGTGTACTTTGATCAGTGGCGAGATTCTTGCCGCTTGAAGTATTGCATCCCTGTCTCTAAAGTTAAACAGCCTGGCCAGGACAGGCCTTGGGGCTGCTCCCGACTTTGGTTTGCCACCGGGGAATCTATGCGCTCTTTCTACAGAGAAGAAGTGGGATAATCCCTTAGGCTGCAGTCTGGTCTTGATCAATTCTTCCACGCAGAGATCCATTGCTTGCGCGCCTTCAGATTCTGGAATACCCATGATCCGTACGTTGTTCCTTCGTGAGCGTCCTTCCTAATCATCCAGTCGTTCCTTAAGTAGTTTATTTTCGGTCTCCATACATGCCATCGCTGTCTGTAATTCTGAAGTGTCTTCCACTAGTGATTTCGTGATCACCTCAGCTTCTTTAACCCGTTCCGTCATTTTATGAAAATCCGCCCGTAGCAGGGAGACATCTGTGGAGATAGTCCCCACCATTGTCTGTACCTGCGACAGTGCCTTCATTATGTCCTCCAGTGTGACTTTTTTGTGCTTTCACCATCCGGCGTCTTTCCCGTAGGCGTACGCCCCTCTGTTAGCGGTGGGTTGCTTTTCTCGTAGGCATATTTGTCTAGTTTCGCCTGGGTCATTTGTGTCCTTGGACCCCTGCTCGCCATAATGTCGTCCAACGAGTCTCGGGTAGCTGGTCCGATTGATCACTTCTGGAAGGATTTTGCCGGCTACAGTGGTATATCGGCAACTCAGCGCTGCTCCGGGTGAGTGTTCTTAACAGGGCGACTTTGCTGGATGGGACGAAGAGATAGTCACCTATCACCCGCAGCTCCGCCTATCCGGGAGTTGGGCCGGTGTGTTATTCGGTGTGTTCTGTTATTGCCGCTCCGCATGGGTATCAGTTCAGTTTGGCAGAGGTCTTGTTGGCGCCAGTGGGGTATATTAACTAAACAGGAGTAGCGTGCACATAGTCCCTGCCCCCTCTGGCTCTCTCAGATATACAGGTAAGTGCCCGGAATTGGAGGCCCCTGGCACAGTACTCCGTCTGTGGGTCAGGGCTAATCAGTCCCTCCGGTGTTGTGGAAATCAATTCAAGTGCCCCCGCTGTTATTAGCCTCGAAGCGGTCATTCACTTCTCACCAGGAGCCAGCCCTATGAGGCGCCTGTGTGACTCAGCTGCGTGAGGACGATCGCTCAAATGTCCTGCGCCGTAGAGTGATGCCGCGCCGCCGGCGCTGGTAGCCGCGTGCACCCCCCGCCTAGTTGCAGGTCCTCCCTCGCGCTCCAGAGCGCGACCGCGGGGGGGATCATACCCGAGCCCCGCCGCTCTCTCGATCACGAGGGGGCTGCTGTACGGTGCGGTAAGGCCGCTCAGGGGGGCCGCGCACAACACAGCGCCCTAGTGCTCAAGTCGGTTGCGGTGATCACAATGTCCGGACATTGCGCATCCTCCTCTCACCAGCGGGCACCAGCGCTCGGTTGTAGATCTGCGGATGCCAGGTCAGTGCGTGCCGCTTCAGGTGACGGGACGGTTTGCTGATTTTTGGGGACACAGCGACCTCAGGGGGACTTCCGGTTGGTCGACCCCGTCTTGCTCCCACTTCCGCCCGGCACCTATGGGGACTACAGGTCGCTGCGCTGTCAGAGGGAAAGGCCGCCCTTGGTTGGCGTGACATCCTGCAATTTCTTGGTTGTCTCTGCTCACCGGAATTGCACCAGATGTTGCAGCTCGGTCACGGACACGGGTGGCAGCCGTTAGGGGTTACTGTACATGCAGATTATTATTCGGATTAATGGCTGGGGCCGCCTCACTCACGGAGCTCTCTCACTATGCAGCCATCTTCTCTGGCTGCTAGCCACGCCCCCCATTCCAGTAACTTTTTGAGCATGAGAATCATTTTGCATAATTACACAGAATTTTGCATACTATTTCAGTAATTTAGAAAATTACACCACAGCAAAATTCGTGAGTTTTGCCCACCCCTAATTAGCAAGCTACTTGCCACAGAGAACTTCAATGAATGCCTTCTCAGGGATTATATTCGCTACCTAAATACAAGCACAACACAGTCTAAAAAAAATGTATGAAAAGGTAGCAGTATTTTTTGCCATCTCTAAAGTAAACAACAGAACTTAACACAATATCATATTGAAAACAACATAACATCACAATTAAACAAGCAGGGCTCAAAACAACAAAACAATCGAATGCGAACACCGCAAAACAACCACAGTAGAACACAACATTGCATTGTTATTATGCAGCATAGAACTAGAAGCACTACTGCACTGTCAGAATAAAATTTCACCAAACAAGTGTGAACAAACATTCATGTCACACACTACCACCTCTAGAAATCGTCTTTTATAATATGGTGGTGATAAGTGTTATACAAGGGCTGTCTTATTTATTATCAAGAATAGGAAATAGCGCCCAGAAAAAACGTTTTGTGATCTGGCCGCACACCCTTGCCTAGCAGGCAATCATTCTTCCCAATATTTGTGGTGTTGTCTTCCTCTGAGACAGAATTTAGCCCAATCATGGCTAACTATGCAGTGCTGTCTCTAACATCTAGGTACAGGCAGAACACCAGAAGAATGTACTGGTTGCCCCCCTAACCTCGAACCGTGTCCCATCTCACTGTTAAAAGCTGAACATCAAACACTGCAATGATCTCCATTACATTTCTGCTCCTGAAAGCATCGTTCCTTTCAGTAGTAAAACATTATTGATGTGCCTGCTGCTTGATGTATCAAAATAGGATCCTAGCATATCGGCCAATTATAGGAAAAGCAGGCTGAGGCAGGGTAAGTGAGCAGCAGCAGGATAGGGCAGGGGAGTGAAGGGCAAGGAATGCAAGTACAGATGTGGTGAGGGGAATCATTGAGAACATGAGTCTGGATGTCCAGTTGTTAAAAAAAAGAAACATTATACTGTTTTGTATACATTCAGTGTGTTGGTTTGTGGCCATTTCATAAAGTGAAATTCATGTGTAACACATCTGCAGTAGAAGCTTCGTAGGCACGTGCATGGCAGTGATTCAAGAACATGAGTCTGGTGTAATTGAGGCAGTGAGTTACATGCTCGCATCTGAGGAACTCCCTATGTAAATAGGTTGCCAGGTAATGTAAATAGGTTCCAGACAGTAGTGCCAGGAAATACCACCATGTGACCAGGCCCATCCAGTTTGCAATTGCGGAATTCCCCTACTTACTCACAAACTTGGGGAGTATTGTCGGCAGCTGTATGTTACTGATGACCACTTTTAACTATACACATCCATATTCTCAAAAATAACACTTATACCTTGCCTTCTTCTTCTCCTCTGATGAAGTTCTATTTTCGCTGAGATTTCTTGGCATGTTTCCAGTTGTGCAGAAAGTAACGTGTTATTGGGTGGAATGGCGCAATCACAAATCAATCTCGACTCTCAAGTGTGTGGAAAAGGCTGCTTTAATAAAGCTGGTGCGCATCACAATAGCATTAACCTTGGCTCTTCCAGGCTAAACAGGTCTCACTAAACACCGCATATCGCTAACCTCATTTCTCCCCTCCATTAAATAACCCTCCCCAACACAGGGGCATATTATCAAGGGTGTTTATCTCCGCTTTTCTGGCTTTAAAAGCCAAGAAAGCAGAGATAAAATTATCTCCCTATTACCTAGCTGTCGCTAACACCAGTTAACGACAGCTAGTAGGAGGTAGCGACCATCTTGGGCCCCACTTTGCATGTCAGTGATATTTATCACTAATGACATGCAAAGTGGGCGTGCCAAGATGTTAGCAACTGGAAACAGTCGCTAACATCGCTATCTCCTATTACCAACTTTTGGAGATATTCGCGCTATGCGCGAATATCTCCAAAAGCTAACACCTGCCCTGAGCAGTACTTAGCCATGTTATCCAATGGGAGGTGGATAACATGGCTAAGAGCATTAGCTCGGTAATGCATGAATATCGCGGACTTTTCAGCGATATTCATGCATTGCGGCCGTTTTTTATCGCATTTGCGATAAACCTTGGTAATCCCAAGGTTTATCTGCGATAAAAATCGCCGCAGCTCAGCGGTAAAATATTGGGGCATATTACCAAGCAATAGCGATAATTATCGCTATTGCTTGGTTAGAGACAATATTTTACCGCTGAGCTGTGGCGATTTTTATCGCAGATAAACCTTGGGATTACCAAAGTTTATCGCAAATGCGATAAAAAACGGCCGCAATGCATGAATATCGCTGAAAAGTCCGCGATATTCATGCATTACCGAGCTAATGCTCTTAGCCATGTTATCCACCTCCCATTGGATAACATGGCTAAGAACTGCTCAGGGCAGGTGTTAGCTTTTGGAGATATTCGCGCATAGCGCGAATATCTCCAAAAGTTGGTAATAGGAGATAGCGATGTTAGCGACTGTTTCCAGTTGCTAACATCTTGGCACGGCCACTTTGCATGTCATTAGTGATAAATATCACTGACATGCAAAGTGGGGCCCAAGATGGTCGCTACCCCCTACTAGCTGTCGTTAACTGGTGTTAGCGACAGCTAGGTAATAGGGAGTGTGGGACTTGGCCCTTTCCCCAGAAATTTTTCGTTTTTTTACCCCTTTTAATTTAGAATGTCCCTATTGTAACAACAATGTATAGGCCTTGTGTAGTGAGGAAAGCCCTGTGTACTGTGAAACTGATGTTAAGATGCAGGTGTCTTATACCCCTAACATGGCTGCCACTGACCACTGCTGCTGCAGCGGGGTTAGTGGGCGCATTCTAGTGGCTAGGGCCTGGCTGGAACCCTCCAAACAATGTATCAACTTAGCCTGCCAGCCTGCCCACAGGTAGAATGGTGGAACCTCCTAGAACCCCCTGGAACCTTCTGGAACAGGTGAGGTGACACCAACTGCCACTGCCAACTGTCAACTGGCACTGTATAAGGAAAGGAAGGAAAACTTTCCTGTCAGAGTGACTGAGGGGAAAACCTGGGGAAGAACCTACGCAGGAGGATAGGCAGTGGGGGTCAGGGCAGGGTCTTATGATGCTGGAAATGACAGGGCCTAGAGTGCTGCTTTACAAGTATTGAGGCATCCTGTACCCCCCCCACTGACCTAACCCCGCGGAAGGGAACCCCCAGGGACCACTTGAGGGGATTGGCTGAGGAGATCTAACACCCGCCACCAACTTAACCCCCTTCAAGGAAACAAGAAACCAAAGGGCGCAAGAAACATCACGCCAACAAGAAACTAAGCTTCTATTTACAAGGGCGCAAGAAACATCACGCCAACAAGAAACTAAGCCTCTATTTACAAGGGCGCAAGAAACCTAAAGCGCTAAGAAGAAATTAAATCATCACAGGACTTTTGAAGAAGCAAACAGGTATTGGCGCGGTACTGACCCTGCGTTTCCTGATGTCACCTGGGGTCTCCCTTGCTAACCTGCTACTGGGGTGTCACCTGTCCTGTATATCTAGCGCTGCCCTTGCTGACCCTGTGAAGAGCGCTGAAGTAATGGAGGGGGTTGCTGCCTTCTGAAGCGCTATATTTGCCTGAACTGCAGCACCCTGAACTGAATGTTATTAGACCTGCTGGTCTTGCCCCCACCTCGTGTGGGCCAAAGCGCTATAGCCCTGCACCCTGCTGTCTGTGAAGCGCTAGAATCCTGGGCGTGATTCCTGCCTGAAGCGCTATATTCTGTGGTGCCCTTCAGCAGCGCTACCTGGAATGAACTGTCTGCCGAGCGCTACCTCTGCTGTGAATTGCCTGCTATATCGTAGCGCTGTGAATCCTGAAAAGCGCTATCCCCCTGAAGCGCTGTGTCACCAAGAACTTCTGTGGCTCTAGAAGTTGCTGCCTTCTGAAGCGCTGACTCCCTGCTCCCCCAACGCTCCTTTGCTGTCCCTGTGAAGAGTGCTGAGGTACTGAAGGGGGTTGCTGCCTTGTGAAGTGCTGTACCTGCAGGGTGCTATTATCTAAACCTGATTGCCTGCTGAAGCGCTGTCCCCAGCATGCCTGTGGCCAAGCGCTGTCATGTGAGGAACTGAGGTAGTGCCCAGGGAAGCGCTGTAATTTCACTCCAAGCGCTTTCTTGAATGTCCCATAGAAGCGCTGTAATTGTGCCTCCAAGCGCTCTCTTGTAGGCCCCAGAGAAACGCTGTATTTTTGACCTTAAGTGCCCACCTGTTGGCCCCTATGTGCCTCTAGTGACGTGGAGGCCATTAAGTTACTATTTATGCCTGAGGACAGGCTTGCCATTCATTAACTGTTTGGGCCCTGGTTCCGGCGTAGGCCTAAAGACATACTGAGTTCACCTGCGATGGCTTAGCCCTGCATAGGGGAGTCCAAGGCATAGTAAAATGCTCATTGAGAATGCTTTACTGAATTGCTTATTGAAATGTTCACCTTAATTAACAGAAATGTTTTACTAGTCTAAAGCAAGGCCTGTGCTTGCTTAATGAGATGTTGCTCTCTAGCAATGAGTAATGTTCTATTTATAAGTTACTTAATGAAATGCCTATGCCTGATTCCTTCCCTGTAATGTTTACTCCTGATTAGGGGGATGTTACCTATGATTGGGGAAGAGTTTTGAAGTGGTTATTCCTGCTTGGAACCAGGATTATTCTGAACTATAGAAGTTTTATTATACCCCTGCCCCAGTGTTATAACCTCTACTTATTTACAGGATTACTCTTGGGTGCTGAAAGGTTTATGCCTGTTTAATGTAGGAATTAGAATGTTGATCCTGGCCTGGGGGTGGAAACGCCAACAGCTGCATAATGAACTGTGTCTGCTGACTAATGAAACATTTATTCATGTTGGTTGAAAGGTGGAGCACATGCCCACAGTTATGGAGTGAGGTGCTCCTTGCTTTAAAGAAATGTTTACATTTACTAAAAGGCTTTACATGCATAAACCAAGTCTTCTAAGCTCAGGCGTGCCTGTTAAAAATGGTTATCTCTGCCTTGAAGAGTTGTAAACTGTTGATTGCTGAGTAGGGGAACGTTAATGCTATAAGGATATAGTTACACTGCCCAATGAGATGTTTTATCCGCAGTGGCGTGTTTTTATTCCTGCCATAGGAGTTTCATTCCTGCCTAAGGAAATGGTTAATGAAATGTTTTACCCTCAGTGAAGTGTTTTACTTCTGCTAAACTGATTATCTCTATTGCAGGAAATGTTTTACCTGTAAGCTCCTGATTAATAGGGGGAAGGCCCTGCCTGTTCAGGCATCAGGTAATAGGATGGTGTGTGATGCCTAAATAAATACTTTATGCCTAATGAAAGGTGTTGACCTCATTTGAGGCAATGTTTATTCCTGCCCAGGGAAGGGTCTCATACCCCTGCTATAACAGAGATCTACTTACACCTGCTCAATGTAGGGATTTCTACTTCCCTGATGGAATGTTGGTGTAGCCCTGATACAGTTAAACCTGCACAAGGGGATGGTTACCTAGTTTGCAATGTTTTCTCCTAGTTAGTGCTGGCTAATGCAATGGTTAGCTGGGCCCAATGAGAAGTTCTCCCAAAGGGATGCCCAACCTTGTTATATGGAATAATTATTCTTAATGAAATGTTTAATTCCTATTACAGGAGGAGAGTTACGTCCACATACTTTTGTGGCAAATGAAATGTTTCATATTTAAGGAAATGTTTGAACTACACTTAACGAATTGTTTATTCCTACAGCGGGGAGATGTTTCTGTTATGGAACTGTCCCTTTGTTTACCTGAGGAAATGGATATTGATGCTTAATGCAGTGTTGTTCTTATGACTTTGAGATGTATTCCTTTCAGGTACTGACCAAGAAGCAAGGCGTAGGCCGGGCCTGTGTCCCACTAAAAATGTATTTAACTATTTATTGATCCAATATTTAATGTTTATTGCAGAACGGATATTTATTCATCCAATATTGATTGCAAGTCTTGAGACACATGTATTTTAAATGAATTTATGATTTCCCTGATCCTGCTCTATCTATCTGATTATTTATCTTAATACAAATCACTTGTTTTTATACAAGCTCTGGAGTGGAGTCATTTATTGCGTGCCCAGGTTTCTGTCTCAGTGTGAGTGTGTGCTGCATGATCGCTTAACACATGTGCTTTCGGATGCCTACCCGCTCATGCCATGCTACCCTAGGGGACTGGTGACCCCAGTTCCAACAGGGAGATCATTTTATCTCTGCTGTCTTGGCTTTTAAAGCCAAAAAAGTGGAGATAAACCCCCTTGATAATATGCCCCCTTGTCTCTAACCAAGCAATAGCGATAATTATCGCTATTGCTTGGTAATATGCCCCACAGTTCTTTCATACAACCAAGCTTAACCTCCTGCCACCGCAAACCTTGAACTTTAAGTGTAAAACTGAAATGCCAGCCTTACCCCATTCCCACATGCCTCCCCATTTGAGGCTGCCTTTCCCCCTTCAGCTTGTTGTAAAAATGTCCGTATACTCAGAAAAAAAGAGTGCGTATAAGTGTTTTCTGCCACACCTCTCCCCTGGTTTGTAATTATCTTTAATGCTATCCACATTTTCTCCCGCAATACCTCGGCAATGGCTTCCCTCAGCGGCATTAAATATAAATCCATTCCCATGGCACCAACAAGTAAGTTTGTCATCCCAAAGAAATACTTCCCTTCAAACTTATTTTCTGGGTGACACAGGCTGCCTACCCCCTCCTCCTTGTAAAATGTTCTCTTCTCTTTATCAGCCTTTCTTTGCCCACTATCAATTGCCTCTGGCTTGTCTGCCCCCTCTGCACACCCACCTAGGAATCAGCTCCGTCCATATTATGTCCCTTGGCACAACGCAGGGCCTTTACCTCTTTCAAGAAATATGCAATGTTACAGCACATGCAATACATCGCAAGCCATTAAAACGTGGTTGTTACAAAGACCGCGTTGTTACATCGCATCCCATTACAACGCAAGTCGTTACAACGACTTGCTATAGGGGGAGCTGGATGTTGGAATAGTATAATTTATTATTCCACCTCCAGTCTGTGCAACAGTAGGGAAGGTGTTGGGTTTTAAATCCAAAACCTTCTGCCCCCTACAGCAAGTCATTGTTACGACTTGCATTGTAATGGTTTGAGACGTAACAACACGGTTGTTGTAACAACCACATTGTAATGGCATGCGATGTATCGCATGAGTTGTAAAGAATATTTCCCCCTTCAAGTCCTTCTTCATTTCCTTAATAAACGCTAGGCCTTTCACCTTTACCATATTGTTTTCCCCTAAATGTAATACGAATACACTAGGACACCCGTCTTTGTCCAGTTTATTATTTAATGTCGGCAGCAAATTCAACTGTCTGCCATATCGCCATGTTGCTGAATGTCATTTTACCCATTTCACAAAAGAGTAACCACAAATGCAGACCATCATTCTACTGCACAAGGGACTCGGTACAGAACTTTAAAAAAGAACCAGCAAAAAACAGTTTGATAATCATCTGTTTCAATTTGCCTGCCTCCCAGTCTCTCTTGCCTGCTTATGTCACTGCCACAATGCGAAATGAATCCATGCCATAGTCTTCTTGGTGCAAACCCAAGGCTCTTAACTCCTTTCGTGGCACTACTAGCAGCTAAAACACATTACCCTTGACCATCCTTGTGGAAAAATAGCCATCCCCCACTGTTCACCCTTATCATTCAATATCTCCTCCATCAAAGCACTGGGCAAAAAAAAGCACCGCGGGATAAGCTCTCAAGAATACTTCCACAGCTGTTGCCTCTAATCTGTCTTCGCTCTACTCATGGTGATCCCCAGACCTTCCTGCCTATCACCTGCAGATTACTCCTCATGATGTCTTTGACTCCAACAGCTTTGACACAACTGTCCTAAAGGCTCCAAAGAACATCCACACCATAATGAGGGAGAAAAGAACCATCTCATGACTGTCATTGCATACTGCCGGGAACTTACTCAGAACCCACCACAATACCGGCCATGATATTGGATGCCTTACTTTGTCCCCCACCCTCTCTCTCTTGTCCACCCTTCCAAAATTCCCAATCCCCACTCTCCTACACTAGGTTCATAACCACACCACAACTTGCTAAAGAATGCTATACCAGCCAACTTATCCGCAATGGTGCAATGGTCACCTATGATAAAACTTTCTCAATCATAACCAGGGTGAAATGTACTACATCCTTCTGCCTTCTCCATTATTCAGTAACACTAATTAATCTCTCTGCCCGGACTGCAAAAATGTCTTCCATGCCTGTTCAGATGTCTGGCACGTCTATGGAGCCAGGGAGCCCACCACCAACTCCAACATTCTTGGCCAGAGTTCCAGAAGCATTCTCGTTTACTCATCATCTGCTGGTGGAAGAGTAGAAAATCTCTTCCTCTGTGAATAAGACAAAGCATCTGCAATTTTATTCTCAATGCCTGGGGAATGCATGTCATGCCAAAAAACCAATATTGTACCGCAAAGAACCCAAAATAAACACCCACAGCAAGTGCCACACCTTCAGATCACTTGCTTACTGCCTATTCATAATGTTCTCAACTACCATGTTTATTATGAGAAACAGCACCTTCTTGTTTTACAAATATACCCCTCTCAAGTCAAAAGCATCCCCAGGAGAAAAAAATATCTAAGAACGCTATGCTACACTCCCCATTCAACCATGCATATGGATATTGTTCTGCACACCGTTTCACTTGCTGAAAGAGGACAAAACATGACCCTCATGCTGTTCACGAAAACACCTCAATATTACATTCAGTTTATTTTCACAGCCCCTCCAACAAGATGCCATTGAAACACTCTAGACATGTCCCACACATTCTTAAGTTGGCCCACATTCCAGCTGAAAGCCTGAACCAGTGATGAGGAAGCAACAAGCCTGCCCATGCTAGAATCCATCTACTTAGATAGTTCTTCCCACCTTAGTACTCTGCAGGTGAAATTTAAGTGGCACATCAAAACTTTTCACATCCCCCACCCTGTATCCAACAGCATCAGTATGACACTTTTCTTGTCCTCTAGCAATCTTACCTCTATTTTCAGTGAAACAATTTCTATCCTCAGGAAAGAAAGGACTGTGTTCAGCCCAACCACCCTCTCCTCTACCAATGGAACCCCGATATCAAACATCAATGTCTGAAAGCCCATTAAACCCTTTTCACCCTCAATTGAACCCATAGCCCTCACAAAGAAAAATAAATCTAGGTAGAGAGTCACCAACTTGCATCCTTTCCCAAACATAAACAACCATTGAAGAAAGATGCTGAATTTATGAACTGCATCGAGGAATGAGAGATTGATATGGAATACAGTCAAGAATTAAAGGAGGAATTGCTATTTGAATCCAAAACTCCTGAAGAACTCAGAAGTGACGCGACCCGTGTTTGCATCTATACGAGAAAGATGAACGCCGGCTCGAGACGCGCTTCACGAGCAAAGTGAATATCGTCTTCAAACTCTGAATAAATTAGAAGATAGGGAGAGCGTGGGCCCATAATACTGGAGGAACGAGAAATACTCCAGCTTGTTTAAAAGCAGCAATGCCAATGTAATTGGATAGACGCCTTCAAATCGATCACGGGATCGTAGAAGAGAAATCCTAAACTAAAAAAGAAACACAGAGAGGTATCTGAGACACAACAGATGAGGAATACTTACATCTTTCCAGAGAATCAGAGAGCCCTGATGAGAATCTAGGTATTGACTACCTAAGATTCAAGACCCGTCGGCACATCAAAAAGAGCACAGAAGAATAAGGGATTTTTTCCTACATTGATGAATTATATGATTAATGATTCCGTGCTCCTATGGATATATAGATATTTTTTTTTTAAATCTATGAAATTGATCTATTCATTGTATAATTTGCACTTAAGGTCACAATTGGTTTATTGTGTTTTTTGTATATATTTGTGTGTAATGTGATGTAGTATGCATAGTATGTCTAACGTAAATGAATGTAAATGGATTTTTTAAAGCATTTTTGTAATATATGTAAATTGTGCACTAGTTTTCCTTTTCACAAAAAAACTTAATGAAAAAATAGAAACAAGACGTCCAAAAAAAGGTATAAATAAAATACAGGTACAAACATAAACAAATGTGTTTGGCTTATAAGCATAAATTATAAAAGCTTGTAAGAAGCAGAGATTCAGGCAAACTTTTTCTTAAGAATTTATGGACTAGGTCATAGAACACTGGACATCCCATAGATAAAGCTTTGTCCCCGAACCACTACTTGGAACTGTATCCCTGGCAATTCAGAATGATCAGGGTGTACCAGGAGTATCCGGAAGACTGCATTTTCATTGGTCTTGACCATTTGTCCTCTGCTTACTGTCCTTACCAACCCAATTGTCACGTCCACTGATGAATAATTTATAGAAGATAGCTCTTCTGATATGAAATAATTCACAGAGCAAATCTCTGTCCATGACAAAAGTTGTAACAAATTCTGTCCATGACAAATGTTGTATCAAATGATTATTTAATTTTTTTGGGTGGGGCACCACACCAACAGGAGACACAATCAGATTGCCCAGGGGCTTTTCCATAAAAGGACCCACCACCTGCTCCTCCTATATCTCCTTAAGCAGCTTGGGCCAGAGAAATCCTGCATGTTCCTTTGAAGGCCTCAAATCCCTGTGCACATCTTTCCCTTGTTCCCTCATAACCCAACCTGAAACCCCACAGCAGCACCCCTGCCTCCTATTTGTTACCATACCACTGCATTCAATAGATCAGTGTATGCCATTTAACTGGTGCATGCACTTTCCCAATGGGTGTCTGTGTTCCTCTTCCTCCCCAGCTGCTCTGACTACTGCAAATTCCCATTAGCTGGCCTTGTCCACCCCCGCACTGGGTGAGAGGATGCTTCTCCCCAAACTTTGAACATTTGTGACAAACTTTGAAGAAATCTCAATTGTAAAATCCTCCATTAAAGGCCCAACATGTCCCCTGAGCCCCCTATTGCCCTGTCTCTATTGCTCTCAGCCCTCATTGGGGGGGGGGGGGGGGAGAGTCAGCCCTGAAAGTTCCAAAACAACTAGTGGTCAATCACTTGTGGTAATCACCAAGGATGCTGGCCTGTTGGGTGCAGACACAGATCATTGTCAAGATCCCCTTATTTCCCTTCTGTGTCCAGTGCTAGCCTAGCCCTGAACTCCTTATCATATATCACCCACAAATACATGCACACATTATGTGGGCATTCTGAATCACATCCATGTATTTGAGCAATGTCATATATCACACCAGGTCTTTTTTGCAGTACACACTGGCATGTATTAAAATAGCCACCATCCAGTTATCTCTGGTAACCAGTACCATGGGTCTCTTTGCAACGTCATATTTCTTATCTTTCCCATTCTCCCTCCTTCCCTTTCTTCACTCCACTGTATTCCTCTGCCTCCTCCCCACTCCATTCCAGCATAGCAGCGACTATCCCTAATGCTGTATATCCCCTAGAAACTTCTCAGTCTGTCCTCAGTTTTCCTGCCCCTTATGTCCCGCCCATGCTCTGATGTCATAGCACCCATCCAAATAGCACACACAGGGGACGGTCCTGCTATAAATAGCTGTGTCCATGTCTCAGGGGGTTTGAAACCACAGCCCTTGCCATGCCTGATGCTTTCCTCAGGGTTGTGCATTCACCCATGGCCTTTCAGAGCCAGGAACCCCTATTGTTGCCACAAGTAAGCCCCCACAGTGGGATTTCTGAGACTTCATTCGAGGCCACACCCCCTTTCTCAACCTCTTTGCAAAGGGTCCTCCTGGTGCATTACTCATTGGAGGATGAAGTCCCCTTGGCTACTGAGGGTCCCCACAGTGGGAATGATCAGACCTCGTCGGAGGCCTTGCCCTCTTTCTCAATCACTTTTGAAAGGGGCCTCCTGGTGCACTACTGGTTGGGCGATGAATTCTAGGGGGTGAGCCTGCCAGTAAACTGCTTCGCCGTCAGCAAATCTCCGCAAAATCCGCTGGCAGAGCAGAGTTTACTGTCTACCCTTAGCAGAAACTCACACACCCACTCACAGACCCACTCATATACCCACTTACAGCCCCACCCATACTCTCTCACACCCACTTAAAAACCTACTCAGACACGCATGCACCCAATGATACACCCATGCACTCACACACACACTCAATGTCAAAGGGTAGTGGTTATAGTTAGGAAATAACATTTAATAAAACAAGGAAATTCACTTAAAACACGAGAGGTTACAGGGATGTTATAGTTAGGAAATAGAGTTAAAAAATACCTAGAAATTTACTGAAAAAACAAAGGTTACAGGGACATTTTAGTTAGGGTGAGATTTTACTCATACAAAACGAGTAAAATTCAGCCATGATAGTTACCTGAGCAAATTATAACTTATACCCCTTAAGAGTGTGTGGCAAATTCCGCTCCGCTCGCTGAATTTGCAAAATTTCGGCAATTCCGCGTTCAACGCAGAACGCAGAATTGATGACAATTCCGCAATCCGCGGCGTAACGGAATTCCGAGCACAGTGAGTAGAGGTATTGCACAAAACGGTGGCCTCTTCTTCGCTAAATATGCAGGGCAGGATTCATTCTGGTACGATGCTCCTGTCACAAAAATTAAACCTCAACAGGAAGCACTTAAAGATATAAATAAAGCAGGTGCCCAAGTTGAAGCTCAAATTTAGTAAAGCATAAATCAGCCCAAAAAGTTTGTGAGCACGGTCGAGACTGGGCAGGTGTGCTTTCGCCCCACATCTACCGTCAAAAATTAGCTGTGATCCTTGATGGGGGTCTTTGCATCCATGAGTTTCTCGAGTGCAATCCCTGTGTAGTTCCTGTGACCAGGAGGTTCTTTCTCCTCATCTGCTGCTCTAATCGGTCTATGACCTTTTAGAAACAAGAGGCATGTGAACTCGACTAGAAGCCCCGCCCATTTGGCCCCGCCCCACATGCACTAGCAGTATGCAACGTCTTCCCACCCTTTACCCACTATGATGGGCAGCTCACTCAAGGGACCCCGGCGCCTTTCGGTGCGGTGGCAGTTATAGGCACATATGGTCACTGGAGACAACTCTTCTGGCCCTTTGCGCAGCTGTAGTGTAGGAAAAGCACTATGTACATTTAACCAACGAGGTAGCACTTACTGATTAGCCAGTAGAAAGTACTCCCGTTGAGTAGAGGTATTTCACTACACTGTGGCATCTTCTTGGATAAATATGCAGAGCAGGATTCATTCTGGTACGATGCTCTTGTCGCAAAAATTATACCTCAACAGGAAGCACTTACAAATGTGAATAAAGCAGGTGCCCAAGTTGAAGCTCAAATTCAGTAACGCATTAATCTGTCGAAAACGTTTATGAGCACGGTCAAGGCTGGGCAGGTGTGCTTTTTCCCCACATCTACCGTCAAAAATTTGCTGTGATCCTTGATGGAGGTGTTTGCATCCATGAGTTTCTCAACTGCAATCCCTGTGTAGTTCCTGTGACCAGGAGGTTCTTTCTTCTCATCTGCTGCTCTGATCGGTCTCTGACCTTTTATAATCAAGAGGCATGTGATTTGGAAAAGGCCATTAGTTGAGTCATGTTTAGGATTTTATTTGTTCATATGCAGTCTGCCCCAGTGGCATGCATAGCTTGATATGTAAAAAGTGGCATTAGTCTGCAGTTCTTATACTCATATTAATTAATGACTGACTAAGTACAATTGTAAGGATTTTCCAAAACATATGAGGGTTAGGTTTAGATAATAAGGCTTCGATCATATGTTCACTAGAGTTTCTTTCCTTAGTCTCCAATTGACTGCCCTTCTTTTTCCATAAGATTAAATCTAGGTATAGTGATCTTGTGTGTTTTGATGATTTGATGGGTCTGATTGGTGTGTAGTGCATTACTAGTGCATTACTAGGACCCTGGCCTTTTTTTTAAATAAAGTTTGTGCAGTAGACATAGAATCTTGAATATATTGTGCAAGTGTGCTCATATTGTTGAATGTAGAACACACTGGGGGTGTAACAGTAGTGGCATGCGTCTTTACCCACATATTTCACATTGATTAAATGAAACGTGGTGGCTCTGATGTCGCTATCATGTCACGTCATATTTTGTGCTCACTGCAGTACGGTGAGAATTGGAATTAAGGATAGTTTGAGCAGAAATATTCACATAGCCCCTTTATGTTGTGCAAGTGGGTTGAGGATATCTGAAGAGCCCCCGCTCCCTAACTATCTCTACTTCCTCTAGCACAAAGTTATGAGCGCTCTCGCTTCTCTCATCAGTTTTTAGTCAATCAGCAACTGGAAGAATGTGGATATCCCTCACTGCCGGTTGAATGATATAGGAATTCCATTTTTACATTTACTGGTAACATGCTTACCTTGTAATGCTCCACTATGTAGGCATACATCTACAAACAAGCATTTGCAATGCAATAGGTCTCGCAGTTGTGAGAGTTTGAGCTATTGGCATAGTAAATGGCAATGCCTTTTCTTTACATGTTGGTTTTTAAAACTTAAATAAAAGGCATTGTCATTTACAAGGCCAATAGCCTAATCTCTCGCAAATGCAAGACCTATTGCATTGCAAATGCTTGTTTATTATCGCTGCGCCTGAGACCTGCCAGGACCCGCCCCACTTGAAGACTTGATTTCCTCTAGGTAAAGGTAAAACTTGGAAGAAGCTGGAAACGCATTTACTACTGTAGACTTACAGTAATCCGTTTGCGTGGTTACCTCTGAGTAAAAGTGTGATAAGTTACAAAGTTCTTTGTCACTAGCTTTTGGTGTTCTTTGCATAAATTACCAAAATATGCAAAGAGGAAAGTTGAGAATTTGTAAAAAATGAGCAAAGGTGCAAGAAAACCAGGACTTCTGCAAGCATATTGTATGGTAGTGTAAGTGGTCATGAGCCACTCATGAAGAAAAGCTAAGCAAGGGATGTACAAAAGAGTATGAAATACAGGTAAATTGCTGGCGCTGTTAGAGTACTCATTAGAAAGATCTAAGGATGGTACTGCAAAAGTTCAAACTACTCACAAGTAATACTGATGCAACAGTTTCACAGTACTCACGATAAAATGCTACGCAAGGCCTGCACTTGCAAACAAAACACCTGTGAGTTACCAGCACCTTCTAAGAAGCATAAGAGCAAGCAATATATAAGTGTGTAGGCCAGTGCTTCATTTGTGAAAGAGAGTGTCAGGGCCAGAAACTCTGCTCAGAAGCCCGCGGCCGGTGCAGTGAAACATGGGCGCGAGGAATACCAAGGCTGGTAGTTTTAATGCCACCTCATACCTCTTTAATCTTCTACCAGACACTCCCCTTCATTTTATCTCACTCCTTGAGGTTCCTAAATTTTCATTTTGTGACGATTTTGCCGTCTTCCGTCGTCTTTCTGCTCTGTGTAATAGGTACATAAATTATGTGGAAAAATAAGTGTGGGTTCCCCAAGAATATGTGCCCCCACTGGCAACCACCAGCTCAAATTATGCACTGGTGTCGGCAGAGGAACTGCAAACTACAGGATGACCAACAGTCAGAAACTTCATAAGCCTGCGCTAAGGTGATGAAGAAACTTGCATGCATCCCTACCTCCGAGGCAGATTGGTTGACATTTCAGGTGTCCTAAGGCATTCCACCTGCGCCAAAGCAATGATGGCATGTTGGGTGACTCTCCGGGAGTGGTGGGGTGGTTCCAGTGCTTTAAATGGACTGAGTTTCTTACACTTTTTTATTTTGAAAGGGAGAGTACCTGATCTCAAGAGTGACATAATACGTTTAATTGGAGAGTTCCGGCACTTCTCAAAAGCAAGCAGATACTTTGGTACAGGGTACCAGCACTTCTGTTTTTCCATTTCAAGCACTGTGTGGTTTAAAGGGCCAGGTTACATGTTCAACCAGTCTGCCAAATGGCACAAAATTCAGTTTTTCGTGTTTTTATTGACATTATGGCAACAGGATATTGTAACAAATATAACTGCTAACAGAAACATGGTGCCCTAAATATCTTCCAATAATACCCCAGACTGTGGTTAATATTAGTAAACCTGCACCCAACGTGACAAGATTTTTTTAAAGAAAATTTATGACAGGATACTTGGATGAGGCAATATTTTTGCTAATTATATTCTGACACGTTACCCTTAGAGAGTGTATCTAGGCCTCTGGACAATAAACTTAAGCACGCCCCACGCTCTCCAGTTTGCAGGCCACTTTATGTGGAGGTTGCAATCTGGAAATTTGAAGTGTACGTTTTGCTGGAGGCATAGAGCACCAGGTATGTTGGCAGACTTTATCTCAAGCTTTCTGCAGTGAACTCTTGCAGTCCTGGCCCACCTCAGCCTCAAGATCTCCCGTGACGCAGACCCTCGTGACTGTGCGCGCCCGGTGTGCACTGGTGCAGGAGGCGCCTCATTAAAGCAGAGCCCTGTGAGGGAGAGAAAAGAGGCCGCACCGTGTGTGTTTGTTTATAAAGCTTAACATGTATTCTCCTTCAGCTTACCCGCTGCGGTTATATTTAGACATAAGGTGTAGAGACTGCAGCTGAAAAGGCTGCATTCAGGCAGGTTTACCCTTTTGTTATGTGAAACCTGGGGGTAAGAACGAGAATGTGAAAGGGAAGAACAAAGGCAGGAGAACAATAAAGGAAGAGTGTTTAGAGGAGAAGAAAGGAAGAAAGAAAAGAAAGGGTGGGAAAGGGGAGAATGGGCAAAGGAAAGGAGGGTGGAAAGGGCCATAGGATTTGGATCGTGGAAGAAGAGAAGAAACAGAAACACAAAGGTATGAAGAAATATTGGACCGAAGGCCTTCGCTTGTGAATAGAAACCGAATGAAATGAAGGGAGGGAAGGCTGGATGATAAATGCAAGGTGGAGAGAGAGGGAGAGAGGTGGCCCAGGCACCACAATAAAAGTGGTCCTATTACTGCATCACATACCTAAAAAAAAAGTTCCCCTTGTTTGCAAATTGGAGCAGTTTTTAACTTGTATAGACATGATGTGTAAGGGTTGTACAAGATATGGAAGATTGCATGAATTTGACCTTGCTGCAGGTGATGGAGCGAGATAGAAAACAAAATTTTGTTTAAACTCGCAAAGTCACATTTCCATAACATGAATAAAATTATTAATGATTTGTGATATGTCGTGCTAATACAACTTAGATTAAACTTTACACGTGGGGGGACTAACATGTGTGCTCATAAACGTGCATAAATGTTGCATCTTTCTGTTTGTGCAAATTAATAAAATAATTTATTGTTTTCGTTTTTGTCATTACTAACTGCTGCAAACTTAAAAGAAGCATGTGCTTGTTTTGCTTTTCCTTGTCTGTGTGATGTCATTTCTACTATTCTAGATGCATTTGGGTCTCATAGAAATACGGAGACTGGTAAATATAAACGCTGCTTATTTGTTTGCAATGGCTAGGTAACATTTTGATTAATCGGGTGGGTTAATTAATTAGTGTAACATGGGGTGGATACAGAATCTACTTTATTTCTTACATTAATACTTTTCTTGTGTTTGTTTTATACTAGAAAACATAAGTTGCCTGCTTTTGGGCCTAGTCATTTGAACCGCAGAAAAAGAGCTGATCTATAATTCTGCAGAAAGTCACGAGACGCCCATTCTGAATTAAAACGATTATTGAAGCTGCATTCACAAAGCAAAAACTGATGAGCTGACATCATTCTGTCGGACATGGCCAAGGTCGAAAGTGAACATTTTGTCAGTCCTTAACTTGGCATCCGCGGAAGTTGTACTGAAAGTCTATGGAAGCTGCGAGGATGACTTAATACATAGTTGCAATCGCAGGAAGCTTCTGGCTTCACGTGGAAGAGACAATGGTCTTTGTAAGACATGATTTTGTGGAACTTTTTGAAAATCGGGTGACATGTCACTTGTCACTCTCAGCCAATGGGACGTCGAGGATTTCTGAAAACTTTCCTTTGCTAGTTTAGTTAGCGTAGAAAGGTATAAAAAGTCATGCCCTTAGGGTTGGGCTGGCTGCTGCTTTCTGACTTTCCGATGAGGGTGATGTGCTGCTGGACTTTGCGTGGAGCACGTAAGAATCCTCAAAGAACTTTACTTTAATTCCTATCTATTTAGCTTATTTAGGGACTTAGGTTTTAGAAATGCTAAACTTTAAATATTCATTTTAACTTTGATTCATTTGCTTAAATTGTGTTTTCCATAATTCTTTACAATCATGCTTGCTTTATTGCTAATAAAATTCAATTATAAAACATTCAATTTACATAACATAATTTAGAAAATAAAATCTTACTTTTGACAAACAAGCTGGTCTTGGTTATTCAGAAGTGTAGGTTACCATTAGTCAGATCACGTCACCTATGGTGGTCGTTTAAATGATTGGGTTTTATTCTAATGACAATATTCTTTCTGCAAAAGTATAAATATGTATATAGTTTATAGATAATGTGTATATAGATTTATTCTGACCACCTGATTCAGTAGGCCCAAAATATATCTGGTTCATAAATGGGTCCATATTTAGTATAGAAAATTGTTTATAGATTATGAAGTTGGGTAGCATTGTTTATGATATATTTTCTATGGCCCGCTGGATCAATTCTCTGGTAGCAGAAATTGATGGTTGCTAAGAGGTAACCAAGGTAATATGTTGGTTGCTAAGGGTTACGTCATGGTATGGAAATAGGATCGATGTTTTAACACTTGTTAAGTTCGTTTTTCGTGCTATCTGTAAGCTATACCGGTATAGATTGTGTGGCGAGAAATTAGTCACGCAAGCCATCTGTTCTGTTTGTAGTGATATCGCCGAATATCACAAGAGGTATCGCCGTGTACCATAGTGTTGTCGCCGAGCAGCACAGTTTTAGGGCTAGGTCTGAATCTTGAATAGTGAGGGTTTTCTAAGAAATCAAAGCAGCATGAGAATAGGGACAAAGCGCCTTCCATAAAACTCACTGTGATGAGAGTATTAGTTATATCCGAGCTTGAGTGAAGGGTAAAATTAACGTCGGTGCATGATTATCTATAAACAGGTGAGAGTCCTGTACGGGTACATGTTTCATATCTATAAACAGGTGAGAGCCCTGTACGGATAACGTCGTTATTTTGCTAACGGTGCATGATTTCTATAAACAGGTGAGAGTCCTGTACGGATTTCATGTGTGTTTGAAATTAGGGAATTTTCCGAATGAAAGTGCGAGTTTGAATTGTATTTTATGTTCAAGTGGAACTCTTAGAACTTTCACTTCGCGGTGGGTTCAGAGCAAAGCGAGTTCATAATTATACGCGTTAGAAGGGTGGGGTAAGGTTACTCTACTGACAATTGAATATTATCCTTAGTGTGAATAGCGCCGTCTATTCCGAAGTGTGGATACTTGAATGCATGTAAACTATCCTAAATAGTGAAACGAACAGATGCTGTCCTTATAGTCATTGTTAAAAATTAATTTACACTGAAAAGTGTCCTTAAAATGGCGCTGTGAAAAGATTTTGTGAAGGAGGGGTAAGCGCCAGGAGTGAGAAGTGAGAAACCGCAGCTGCTGTGTACGTCACAGAGCCGCGCTGGGATTGGGTGACCTACGTCACAAGCTGTATTCTGATTGGCTCTTGAGTCTCTGACGGCCTGTGAGCTGATTGGTCGTTCGGAAAAACTCTAAATTTATTGGTTGAGCAAAAAAGTGACGTAGCTCAACTGCCATTGGCTTGTTGGTGTGTTTCGCGCACGGATTGGTTGTTTTGCGGAACATCCCGGAAATATTTTACGAACGATTTTGTGAATTAAATTTAACTTTTAAAAATGAGTTATCATTTTAAACATGTTGAGAAAAAGACAACATTATTTCAGAAATTCAAAAATTTATTTTCACCTGACAAGAAAATCGAAACGCGAGGTGGTAAATTACTTCATAAGTATAAAACACCTGCAGCGTATATGGAAGGTGAATACGGATATCATACTGTCTTATGGTTCGACAGTTGGAAACGATATACTAAAAACGACGGTGTTTTAGCTTGGCCTGATGATGGTTCATTTAATGTAAGAGTTTTAAGAAATTTACGAGAGAAAATGAATGCTCTTGTTCCAAAACCTAGACCAACTCAATTTGAAGCTTTAGTTGAATGGGAAGACGAGATGTATCAGTTACAAAGAGAAGCTAGTGGAATTAAAAGACCTTCTAAAAATCCATCATGGAAAAGAGAAACTCATGAAGATAGATTGCGAATGTGGAGACAGGGAAACATGAGTGAAGGATTGTATTTAATTCATGAAATGGTAATGGGTTCTCCTACAGGGAAATCTATGGAAAGTGAATCTGAGGATGCAGTTATGGAAGAAATATATACAACTGCTAGAAAGAAACAGCCTAATCAGCCTTTGAGACCTCCTAGATCATGGTCTACTCCGGTAGTTTCTACTGAAACTTCACCGAGTGCACCTCCAATTAGTGAAGCTCCTAAACTTTATCCAAATAATTGTGAAATCACTGAAACTCCTAGAAGACCAGAATTCGAGAATGCTCGAAATGAGGGTAGACATTTTTCAATGACTCCAAGAGCAAGGGAACCTCCAAAAGATTATGCAAGAGAGACAAGAAATGTTGAGGATGTTGATTATAATGAATATTTAAGGTCTAAAGAAGAATTAATTAAAAGAATGACAAAAGGCATGGAAGCTGTCACAGTTCCAGTAACAATAGGTCCTGTTCAGCCTGTATTTGATCAAAGAGATACAAACAAAAATGGATTAACTATTCCTTTAAATACAGAAATTCAGAAGCCTGCTGAAAAATTTTATTCAGACTTGACTGAATTAAACACTTCTAGATCAAGAATGCCTGATTTAACCTTTAATGAGGATCTATCTCCAAAAACACCAATGGGTGCTATGTCAGATGTAGGAAGTCCTGAAGTCAGGGTAACCACACCAAAACTTGATGTGGCTAAATTAAAAGCGAACATCGAAGAATTAATAATTGGAACAATTGGCCCAGATAGTTTAAATTACTATCGGGATGATGAACTACTATTCATTTGCAAAAGTATTCAATGGAAAACGAAAAATAAATATGATCAATTAGAAGATCTAGCTGCAGAACTTGAAATCGATGTAAGTAAACAAAAGAATTTTGCAAAGCATTACAGATTAGACTTTTCAGAAAGTGACATTGAGAGTTTGAACTCAATGGGAAGAATAGTTCACATTAAAGATTTGATTGTCTATATCAAAAAGCTAGGAGAACTGAACAAATGGAGAGTGAAATGGACCAAAAGGAAGGAAGATGAAAGATTGGAGAAATTGTCAAAACAATTTCCAATGAGAGAAGTAGCAGGTGGAGGATATGTTCATGTCCCTTGGTCAAGACAGGACATTCTGTTATTTACAAATGACTTTCCAAAATTAAGGGAAAAACCAGTTGAGTGGTACAGACAAGTTGATAGATTTATCAAAGTGTCAAAAGTTCTGTGGATTGATTTGGATGGATTTTTTGACATTGTTGTTCCATCTGATCTTTGGACAGAATGCAAAATATCGATTAGTTGGCCAAAAGCAGAACCTGAGCGAATTAAAGAAACAGGTGCCCCAAATCCACTTGTAATGGATTTCTATGAAAAAGTAATTGTTTGGATGAAAAACAAAATTCCACCCAAAGAAGTTGATTGGGTTAAAATAGAAAGAACAGAACAAGAAACAAAAGAATCAGTTCATTCTTTTTATGAAAGACTATTGTTAATCTTTAAACAATACAGTGGTTATGAAAAATTAGATGAAAAAGACATGAGTCATTTTATCTATAGATTTGTTTATGGACTAAAACCTGAAATTGGAGAAATGATCAGAACTAGTATTGTCGGATGGCAAGCACTATCTATAGATGATATTCTAAGAAAAGCAAAATATTGTAGCGATGAATTAGAAGTAAAACAGAAGAAGCTGAAGGAGAAAGCCATGTGGGCTCAGGTAAAGGTGGCTGAGCAACAGATTGCCAGCATGGTAAATAAGAACACTAATTTTGTTCAAACTGGAAATACAAACCAGATACAAGGAAAGTTTAAAGGTAATAATTTCCCAAAGAAATTTAGCCCAAAGATAGAAGAGCTGAAACAAAGATTACCTTGTTTTAATTGTGGCAAAATTGGACATTGGAGGGACGAGTGTCCTCATCCTCCTAAAAACTTAAAGAATCCCTTATTGAATCCACAGATGCAGAATGGTGTTAACCTGCAACAACAGCTACAGATGCAACAGGGGTTAAATGAATTTAATATTCAGCGACAGTTACAACAACAGCAACAACAACAGGTGAATAATCGTCAAGACCAGTTGCCACAACCACCTTTTCCGAATTGTGGGGGAGTTCAAAAATATAATCCAAACGTGGGATTTCAGGGATGTGAACAGGTAATAAAACCACAAAAACAGCAAAAGCAGCAAAGGGTTCAAATGCAAAATGCTTCACAACAATTTTTATTAACAGAAAGTCAAGACAGTGATTCTGATGATTATTGCTGACGGTGCCCGAGAGAGGAGGAAGAGTGTGTTGTTGGAGCCACTCTTGAGGTTGACCAGTCTGGTCCTTATGTAAACGGGAAAGTTAATGATGTAGACATCACTTTTCTAGTGGACACTGGTGCTACCCGTTCTACTGTTAGATCAGTGGAAATTGAAAACCTACCTCTCTCTGGGGATACCATCCAAGTTGTGGGAGTAAGTAATCAGCAAATTAAAACAGACTTAACTGATCCAGTACCAGTTGAAATTGGAAATTACAGAGATAAACACAGATTTGTGGTTTGTAATACTAGTCCAGTAAATCTATTAGGAAGAGACATCCTATGTAAAATGAATTGCAGAATATATTGTTCTCCTGAAGGAGTTGAGTTACAAACAATGGAGGAAGATGGTTTGTACAGAATGACAATGATGATGATGGAAGCAGAAGAAACAAAATTGTTTCCTGCATTTGAAGAAAAGGATTTACCTGAAGAGCTAAAGGAAACAGTGAAATCTGAAATATGGGATTTTACTGGGAATGAGATGGGTCTGATGAAAAACGTAGATCCTGTAAAAATTGCGTTGAAACAGGGAATAGAATTTCCAAACACTCCACAGTATAAAATGAAAACAGAGACAATTGAAGGTATTACACCTATAATTGAAAAATTAATAAAGCAAGGTGTATTAAAGGAAATGAAAAGTAGCTCTTGTAATTCACCAATTATGGGAGTTAAAAAGTCTAACGGAACATTTAGGATCGTACAAGATTTGAGAAAGGTTAATCAAATTGTTATTCCATGTTGTCCTGTGGTTCCAAATCCAGCAGTAATTCTATTTCAGATTCCACATGATGCTGAATGGTATACAGTCATTGACCTTTGCAATGCATTCTTTACTGTTCCATTACACCCAGACAGTTATGAAATCTTTGCTTTCAGATTCCAAGGTAAGACCCTTGGATGGACAAGAATCCCTCAGGGCTATACTGAAAGTCCTTCAATCTTTAACAAACTGTTAAAAAGATCATTAGAAAATTTAGACTTACCAGGTAGGTCTACATTGGTGCAGTATATTGATGATTTGTTAATAGCAGCAAAGACAAGAGAAAATTGTGTAACAGACACAATAATTCTGTTAAATCGCCTTGCAGAAGAAGGACATAAAGTGTCCCCAGCAAAATTACAGTTTTGCAAACAAGAAGTAAAATATCTTGGTCACAGAATTGCAAAAGGAAAAAGACAAGTAACAATAGAGAGAATAAAAATGATTCAAGCAATGTTACCGCCAAGAACACAAAGACAGGTCAGAATGTTCCTGGGAATGGTAGGTTACTGTCGACAATGGATAAGTGGATTTTCAGTAATTGCAAAACCATTACAAAGACTGACCAAATCAGATGTAAAAGATCCAATTATTCTCAATGATGCTGAGATGGAATCTTTTGAGAACCTGAAAAAGAGCTTATGCCAAGCTCCTGCTTTGGGTATGCCAAATTATGAGAAAGATTTTGAACTGTATTGCAGTGAGAGAGAAGGATGTGCATTATCTGTATTAATACAGAGACATGGAAATTTAAAGAAACCTATAGCATACTTCTCTGCAGTTCTTGATCCAATTGCAAAAGCATTACCAGGTTGTTTGAAAGCAGTTGCAGCTACAAGTATCAGCCTCGAACAAAGTGAAGGAATCATTATGGGATTTCCTGTAAAAGTTTTTGTGCCTCATTCAGTTGAAATATTACTGACAAGAGGTAAGACTCAACATTTAACAAGTAGCAGATTGACAAAGTATGAGAAAATCATACTGGGAGCAGATAATGTTTCGATTTCAAGATGTTTGAATCTGAATCCTTCTACATTACTGCCTGATTCTGAAATTGTTGATGACATTGAAACTGAACATGAATGTTTAGATGTCATGGAATTCTGCACTAAACCAAGAAAAGACATCAAAGACAGACCTTTGTCTGAATCGGATTTTGTCTACTTTGTAGATGGCTCATGCTTAAGATCCGAAGGAGGTGTTTTGAAAGCTTCATACTCAGTTTGTACAGTTGTAGATGTTGAAGAAGCATCATGTCTTGAAGGAGTTCGTTCAGCACAAGTAGCTGAATTGATTGCTTTAATTCGTGCATGTGAAATATCAAAAGATATTAGAGTTACCATCATTACTGATAGTCAGTATGGATACGGAGTTGTGCATGATTATGGACAACTCTGGTCACAGAGAGGATACATGACATCAACAGGATCACCAATTAAAAATGCAGTTTTCATTAGAAGATTAATTGAAGCAATACAATTGCCAAAAGAAATTGCCATTGTCAAGTGTGCAGCGCACACTAGAGGAACTGATTATATTTCCAAGGGAAATGCCTTCGCAGACGAAACAGCAAAGTACTGCGCAAGGAAAAATTATTCATACAATCGGGAGAGGAGTAAAGAAACTGATTCAAATTCATTAATGCTAACAACTGTTGTAGAAACATGGCATGAGATTAGAGATTTACAAAACGAAGCAGATGATGAAGAAAAAGACTTATGGTTAAGATCAGATTGTAGACCACGTGAAGAAGATGGAGTGTGGGTTTACAAAGATGGCAGAATAGTCTTACCAAATTGCTTGATTGCTGACATGGCAAGATTATATCATGGTCCTGCACATCTAGGAAGAGATTCTATGGTCAGACTTTTTAGAGAAACTTGGTTCAATACCAAATTTAGAACCATTGCAGAATCTTTTTGTCAAAGGTGTTTGTCATGCCAACAAATGAATCCAAACAGAAAATCAGTGGTGGGGACAGGAATAATTGGTCGAGAGGGTGGTCCCTTTACCAGGTTACAAATAGATTTCATTGAAATGCCCTTACACAACTGTTTGAAATATGTACTTGTAATTGTATGCCTATTCTCAAGATGGGTAGAAGCTTTCCCTACACGACATTGTGATTCAATTACAGTAGCAAAACTAATGCTCAGAGAAATCATCCCAAGGTACGGTTTTCCAGTCACTATTGAGAGTGATGGAGGGAGCCATTTTGATAACAAACTGTTGAAGTTAATTTGTGAAGCTTTGAGCATTGAGCAGAAAATACACTGTGCATACAGACCAGAGGCATCAGGTGTAGTTGAAGAAATAAATGGAACTATCAAAAATAGAATTGGAAAAATGTGTCTTGAGACAGGTGTTAAGTGGACTGATGCTCTTCCACTTGTTTTGATGTCATTAAGAAGTACACCAGATAAAAAGACAGGTCTGAGTCCTCATGAAATTATAATGGGAAGAGTTATGAGACAAGCTTTTGTACCTGTAGGTAAACTGTTGAGCATAAATGACAGTGCAATTTTGGATTACTGTAAAAGGTTATCTGATATGGTAACTTCTGTGTCTAATCAGGTGGGAACTGAAGCTCAATCAAATGAAAAAGTTTTGACTCATGATCTGAGACCTGGTGATTGGGTCAGAACGAAAGTACATCGGAGAAGGAATTGTCTATCTCCTAGATGGCAGAAACCTAGGCAGGTAATCTTGATCACTACTAATGCTGTAAAGTGCAGAGGATTGAAGCGCTGGATTCATCCAAGTCATACTATTCCAGTACCGACTCCTGAGAGTTCTGATGTTGAAAGTGATACCACAGATGATTCTGATTCTGAAGCAGAAGACAGAACAGAAGGTGAAGTAATTCCAGATTCTGAAGATCGACAAGAAAGTCGACATCTGGAAACTGTGCCAGTGAATGGAAATCTGACAAGAAAAGACTTAGAAATAATTGTGATAGATTCTGAAGGTGAAGAGAATCTGTTAAAAGGAAAGATAACTGAGGATTCGGTTGTCTCTATTGAAGACAAAGAAGCTGAACCAAAAGAAGTTTCAGACCAGGAGAGTATCGAAAGGCAGAGAACAAGCTCTGAAGTAAGGAACAAAAATCCGAAATCTGGGAAACTAGAAGTAATTGAGGAAGAGGAGGAGAACGAAATACCGAGTACCAGTGATGGAAGACAAAGTGAAGTTCCTGAAGGAGTGAAATTGCCGAATAGAGAAGTTCCTGAGTCAATTGAAATTTCAGACTACGAAACTGAAGAAAGTGACGTGGAAGGTGGAAGTGAAAACGGAAAGAAAAGGACTTGGAAGTCAGAATCAAATAATTCTGAACCAAAGAAAAAGTACGTGAGAAAAGCAGACTACTGGCCTGGTGGAAGATTGAGAGTAAGATTGATCAAAAAGCCAATAGAACAAGTTGAAGAAATCAGTAGTCAAAAGAGTCCAGGAAAAGAAGTTGGAGTTGGAAGAAAAATTGAAGTGATATCGAGAAAAGGGAAGAGAATAATTAAACCAAACCAGAAATACAAGTCTCCTGAGTGGACTTACTTAGTAATTCCACCTGTAATAGACATATATGATAGTAGTGAAGAAGAAAACGAAATCCAAGAAATTAGTGACAATGATTGAAGTACAGAATTATTAAATTGGCAAAAGGCTGAAGAAAATCTGTTAGTTGACACAAGGTCGAAGAAAAACTGTTTAGTTGAAGAAAACTTATGTATGACATAAGGTTGAAGAAATCTTGTTTAGGGTTATAAAAGAAAAATATATTTTAAAAGGGGGGTGTATATAAATTTTAAAATTTATTTTTATTTTTGAGGCTAAAACTAACCTAAAAATGCCTTACGTTAAGGAGAGCACTTCAAAATGTTCTGTTTTTAAAAGATGCTGTAAGATGACTCTGGTGTGTCTGCTCATTTTAGTTCTGCTCTGGTTGGTACTAGCTGTGATTATCCCTTTAGAAATGAATAGAGAATTACACAAAGTTAACATAACAAGCAAAGCTCTGGTTAGCCAAACTAAACATAGTGCATCTGCAAAAGTTATTGATCATCAGCCTAACATTCATCAAGATAAATCAATAGGTGATTTTTCAAGCAATACATTCACAAAGCTTTTGAGTGAATATGTCAAGGTAATGGATGCTAAAGACTGTTATGTCTGTGTTAAGTTACCTGCTTCTGTTTCTGAGGGAGTAACATATAATATGCTTCCTCTCACTTATGCTGTAACATGTAGTGTATTAACTAGTTTATTTTATCAAACTGGTCGTTTAGAATATTACTATTCAAATTATGATGAGATTTTTGCTAATGTTAAGATTGATAATGCTTTAAATAAGCATAAGAAAGCAAAACAAATGAGAGAATATTTCCTTGTTACTAACGAACTCACTTACGAGTATGCTTACAAGAATAATCTAACATGTAAATTAAGTGCTGAAGGAAAGAAATTTTTGAATATGGTTGAGGAGAGAAGAGCAATTTATAAGAGAAATGAATTAGTCAAGCAGACTAAGTCATCCTTCTGGCAAAAAGAGGATGAGAAATTAAATGGCAAAATGCTTGAAAATATTGCAATTCACATAGACAAACCTGTTAGTGGAAAGCTTTGCATTAGAAGAGATAATACACTTTTTGATAATTATTTTGTAGGTGCAAGTAACTGTGAAGATACTTATCTGATTATGGGAGGTTGGGGATTTAAAGGTGGAAAAGATCCTATCTTCCCTGGAATTTATTTTGTTTGTGGTGACAAAGCTTACTATAATCTTCCAGACCATTGGTATGGAACTTGTTATGTGGGAATTGTTTTTCCTAAAGTGTTTCATGTTGACAGAGATTCAGAAGGATTGTTTAAAATTCATAATTATGTAAATAGAGCTAAAAGAGAAACTTTTACTGAAGTTCTGGGAGATATTTTTCAAGCTGTAATACCTTTTGTTGGTATAACCCTAAATGCAGGGAGAATTAGAAAATTGTCCACTATAGTTGATAGATTATCAACTGACACTGCTGATGGATTTCAATTAGTGAATGTTGAAGTTATTGCAATTAGATCCATGGTAATTCAAGATCGTCTTGCTTTAGACATACTCCTAGCAAAAGAGGGAGGAGTCTGTGGCATTTTACATGTCCAACATTGCTGTACATATATACCTGATGAAAGTAAGAATATTGAAATGTATATTAAGAATATTACACAAATGCATTCAGAAATAATTCCTTTAGAAGAAGAAGATTTTACAGGGAAACTTTCAAAAAGGTTTCAAGCAATTAAAAACTGGTTTCATAATATCGGAAGTTCAATCCTTGGCAAGATTTTGGCACCTTTGATTGTAATAGTATTCATTTTTATTTTGACTAAAGTAGGTTGTTTGTTACATAAAAGAAAGAAACAGTTAAAGGAAAAGAAGAGAATCTATAAACTCAGAAAAGAAGAGGAAAGGGAGATCGAGTTACAGGAGTTACATAGAGAGCGTCATGTTAATTGCAAAGATTATGCTGAAACAGACTTTTAGGTTTACTGATACAAATGAATTTGAATCGATTTCTTAAAAATTTAATTTACCAAAATTTTGAGTGCTGGTGTGGTGATTTGTTAATCACCAGATGAGGGAGTTGATGGAGCGAGATAGAAAACAAAATTTTGTTTAAACTCGCAAAGTCACATTTCCATAACATGAATAAAATTATTAATGATTTGTGATATGTCGTGCTAATACAACTTAGATTAAACTTTACACGTGGGGGGACTAACATGTGTGCTCATAAACGTGCATAAATGTTGCATCTTTCTGTTTGTGCAAATTAATAAAATAATTTATTGTTTTCGTTTTTGTCATTACTAACTGCTGCAAACTTAAAAGAAGCATGTGCTTGTTTTGCTTTTCCTTGTCTGTGTGATGTCATTTCTACTATTCTAGATGCATTTGGGTCTCATAGAAATACAGAGACTGGTAAATATAAACGCTGCTTATTTGTTTGCAATGGCTAGGTAACATTTTGATTAATCGGGTGGGTTAATTAATTAGTGTAACATGGGGTGGATACAGAATCTACTTTATTTCTTACATTAATACTTTTCTTGTGTTTGTTTTATACTAGAAAACATAAGTTGCCTGCTTTTGGGCCTAGTCATTTGAACCGCAGAAAAAGAGCTGATCTATAATTCTGCAGAAAGTCACGAGACGCCCATTCTGAATTAAAACGATTATTGAAGCTGCATTCACAAAGCAAAAACTGATGAGCTGACATCATTCTGTCGGACATGGCCAAGGTCGAAAGTGAACATTTTGTCAGTCCTTAACTTGGCATCCGCGGAAGTTGTACTGAAAGTCTATGGAAGCTGCGAGGATGACTTAATACATAGTTGCAATCGCAGGAAGCTTCTGGCTTCACGTGGAAGAGACAATGGTCTTTGTAAGACATGATTTTGTGGAACTTTTTGAAAATCGGGTGACATGTCACTTGTCACTCTCAGCCAATGGGACGTCGAGGATTTCTGAAAACTTTCCTTTGCTAGTTTAGTTAGCGTAGAAAGGTATAAAAAGTCATGCCCTTAGGGTTGGGCTGGCTGCTGCTTTCTGACTTTCCGATGAGGGTGATGTGCTGCTGGACTTTGCGTGGAGCACGTAAGAATCCTCAAAGAACTTTACTTTAATTCCTATCTATTTAGCTTATTTAGGGACTTAGGTTTTAGAAATGCTAAACTTTAAATATTCATTTTAACTTTGATTCATTTGCTTAAATTGTGTTTTCCATAATTCTTTACAATCATGCTTGCTTTATTGCTAATAAAATTCAATTATAAAACATTCAATTTACATAACATAATTTAGAAAATAAAATCTTACTTTTGACAAACAAGCTGGTCTTGGTTATTCAGAAGTGTAGGTTACCATTAGTTAGATCACGTCACCTATGGTGGTCGTTTAAATGATTGGGTTTTATTCTAATGACAATATTCTTTCTGCAAAAGTATAAATATGTATATAGTTTATAGATAATGTGTATATAGATTTATTCTGACCACCTGATTCAGTAGGCCCAAAATATATCTGGTTCATAAATGGGTCCATATTTAGTATAGAAAATTGTTTATAGATTATGAAGTTGGGTAGCATTGTTTATGATATATTTTCTATGGCCCGCTGGATCACAGGCAATGTTTGTGTTAATATCAGGGACATCAACAGTAAAAGCCGGTCCAGCAGATCATAAAGCAGGGCCACAAACAGCCCACAATCCCGACCACACATGACACAGACCTTCCAGACCAGGACACGGGCTCCATTGTCACAAGAGTCTGTGATAAGGCTAACTAGAGGGTCAGAGCTCCCTACAGGCGGGCAATGCAGCTGTTCATGGCACCAGAACACAAGAGAGAGCAGGGAAAGAAACGGAATGGAAACAAGGAAAGGGGTCAATACCCGAAAATGGAAGAACACAAAATATGAAATCATAAAGTCTGAACAGGAAGGCAGAACAGAGAGAAGATCAGAGGGTTGATGGTATGCTGTTTATTCGCACTTTGTTGTCTCCACATCCCTGTCCTGATCTGGGAGAGAGGATCGTCCCAACAGAGGAGCACGGAGTTTTTTTTATAACTTGCCACAACAACATGCTGCCCTAGGGCTTGACACTCTGCTTGGCAGCTGTAGCCTTGCCTGGGATCTGAACCAAGCTCTGAGTGCCACCAGAGCTGGCAGCGGCACCCTCTGAGCCCAGGGAGAAGGCTGTGAGCAGCCGGGGCTGTCACCCGAAGGATCTGAGCTCTGCCCTGAGAGCCTGTCTGCTGCAGAGGGCAGGCGACGAGAGCATGGGGCACTGAGACAACATCACCACTGGTGATAGTCTTCCAGCTGACAGTTCCTGTCCCGCCTTCCAGTCCAGCTCTAACACTCAGCTGAGAGGCCAGGCAAACCTCCCATTCCATCTTTAACTCCCAGCTGAGAGGCCCTGCACCATCTCACAGCTGAGAGGCCTTGTGCCCCTACCCATTCCAGCTCTAACATCCAGCTGAGAGGCCGGGCAAACCTCCCATTCCAGCTCTAACTCCCAGCTGAAAGGCCCTGCGCCACCTCACAGCTGAGAGGCCTTGCACCCCCTCCCATTCCAGCTCTAACATCTAGCTGAGAGGCCCAGCAACACCTCCCATTCCAGTTCTAACTTCAAACTGAGAGGTCCTGCAGTGCACCCCCTCACAGCTAAGAGGCCTTGCACCCCCTCCCGTTCCAGCTTCAACTCCCAGCTGAGAGGCCTGCAGCCCCTACCATTCCAACTCAAACTGCATACTCTATAATGCCTCCAACTCCAAATCCCATATGAAATGCCCTGCACCCCCCCCCTTCCTGATCCAACATCCAGCCGAGAGGCCCTGCTCTTCCTCCTATTCCAGCTCTAATTCCCAGCTGAGAGGACATGCACCCTCTACCATTCCAGCTCTAAATTTCTTACAGGTACTGCACCACCTCCCATTCCAGCTCTAACTTATAGCTGAGTGGCCCTGCATCACTTCTCATTCAGACCTCTGACCCCAGAAGAGAGACCTCGCGCCGCTTCCCTTCCTGTTCAAACTCCAGTCTAGATGCCCCGTGTCCAGGGTCGAGAACTAGGGCAATGGTCCAGTAGCCACTCTCCTCAATATCTGAAAATAACAGGTCTCACTGCTTCCCAGGTCAGCAGCACTTAATTATACCCTCCCCAGAGGAGTAATGCAAAATGGTGGGGCCCCACGGGCTGGCAGGAGCAGCCAGGCAGCGGGTGTCGGCCCCTATGGTGTCTCCGCGATGCCCAGCATGACACCAGCGGCGATGCCGGGGGGGCCAGCCCGGGGGCTCAGGCGAAGTCGAGGGGGCCTTGAGGGGGAGACAGTGGTCTCGAGGGGGTAGGGTTAGGGGGGCGGACGGTCTGCCTCCGCACAGAGATGGCAAGTCCGCTGCTCTCCGCCGCAGCAGCCCTCTCTGTGGCAGAATAACAGGGCTGAGAGCAGGGAGGGAGTGAGGGCAGAGGACTCGGCTTCCCTCCTCCTCTCCCTCCCGCAGGCTCAGGTGCCAGGGAGAGGGCTGTCGGAGCAGGCTGGGGTGTGGTGGGGCACACCCGTCTGATTCCCCCATCCAACGCTCACTCTCTCCCCTGCCCCTACTGAAGCCACTGCTCCAGCCTCAAATCTCGTGGGTGGGTGGCAGGGGATAGCTGGGGCATGGTGGGCGCCCACCCCTGAACACTTCGGGGGTCTGCCACCCCATATCAGATCCCACGGATGATGAAAGAGGAGCGTGGGGGCACCCATTTTTTACCCCCCCAAAAAAACCTCACATGACCCCTGCATCTGCAGTCCCCTACCTCGGAGGGAGTTGGGCATCTGCAGTAGGGATCTTCTTTATGATGGTCTTATGTCCAACGTCATCTATTCCAAAACGTCACCCCCCCGGTCCGATCTGTGCATTTCCCCCTTAGTTCGAACAATCAGATTGATTCCAAAAATGGCACTTCTGCCAACGAGCCCTGTTGGCCCCACCCACCGGTGCAGAGATTTCACCACAAAAACACAGAAGCTGGACAGATATACAAAGATTTGCAGGAGTGGTTCAGGCTCGCCAACAATCCGGGAAGTCTGCTGCTCACCAGCAAACCACTAGGGAGGCGGGCGCCTCCTACTGCATGGGAACAGCTGAGGAGCGAGCCACAGGAAGCAGGTAAGCGAGGCTCGAATGTATACTTGTGTAGCGTACACTGCCATTGTTGCCAAATGGAATGTGGGGTATTTCGGAAACAAACCAAAAGCACGCAGACAGCGATACTAAGTAGCTTGAACATTTGGACTACAATTTACAATGAAGGGACTCTCAGTTTGTTAGGCTGATAGTCTGTCATGAAAGTTAAGGCATCTTGTCCGAACGTATAAATGTATAATGGATGTGCTTAAATACACTCGAAATAGAGCATGTTTGAGGAAACAGTCTCTTTAACTGACGTCAACTTTGTACATTTTGTAGGCGGAGGCATTTCCGTTTGTCGCAAAAGCTTTATCTTTATGGGGCCATGTGTTTGAAACACATGGCCCCATAAAGATAAGAAACCTTTTGCAGCAGAAGGAAGTCAGACAAGCCCGTCCAAGTGGGCCGTCTGACAAAGAGAAAAGTCGACGTCACATAAAACTCTTTCCCAATGGCTGGCCACCGTTTAGCATAAACGGTGACGCCGGCCAATGGAAAGAGGGGCGGGGCTTAAAGCCCGAAAGCGAAGCTCCCCTAAATCATTTTTTTTTATTTCAAAATATTTTTATTGAAAATAAATTTTGTACATATCCATAGAAAAGACATTCTTAATACTTGTACTGGTCTTGCAAGATTGCGGCCTGGCGGGGCCTGAGAGAGGGAAAGGAAGAGAGAGAAAAAAGAGAAGAGAGAAGAGAGGGGGGGGGGGGGGGATTACCGTTCCAGGTATGTGTCGAGAGCTTCCCACATATTCTCCTTGGCCGTATGGTTTGCCGCCTTTTGCTTGGCGGTGATGTTATCCGCCCCCCGGAGGAAGGTTACCCAGTTGAACCAGCGCTTAAAAGTGGCTTTGCTGGTGTCCTTCCAGTTGCCCAGAATCGTCTTCACCGCAGCCGTTAGAAGTACATCGACCAGGTCGCGTACTTCTTTGGACTGGAGGTCTGTCGCTAGGAAGGCGGTGGCTGCCCCGGCTAGTCCTCTTTGTGTCTTGCTTCCCGTTATTGTGTCTATGACGTTGTAGACCTTGCCCCAGAAAGCTTTGACTTTGGTGCACTCGAATAGCATGTGGGATAGGTCTCCCATGGCCCTCTGGCAGTTCCAACATGTGCTATTATCACTGGCTCCGACCCTCCCTAGTTTCGCTGGTGTCCAGTGCAGTCTGTGGAGTAGCCAATATTTTGTTTGTGCTAGCTGTGGTGTTATTTTGTTTTTGGACGCTGTCGTCCATAGTTTGGCTCTTTCCACTTCGTTCAGCTGTCTCTGTACGGTCTCCTCCCAGAATGCCAGCGTCTTGTTGTTTAGGGTTGTGGTGCGTGGTGTGATTAGCTTATAGATTTGTGCTGTTTGGTGGCCCGTCTTGTTTAAGTTTTGCGCGTATTGTATGATGGTGGGTGTTTGTTTCGTTAGTCCTGCTCTGGTGACAGCTGCTTTTATTTTGAGGAATTCGTAGAACTCCTTGTTAGGCAAGGAGGTTGTCTGCTGTAGTGCCGTGTAGGTGAGTGGGGTGTACCCTGCCTCTAGTTGCGAGGGTGTAGTGATGCCTCTGCTTCGCCATACCTTGTTATCTAGTGTTTTCCCTTTGTATTTGACTTTGGTGTTGTGCCACAGAGATTCCCATTTGGTGCTTTTGATACTCACAGCCATTTCCCTGTCTACTCTTAGCAGCGCTATCTTTGTGTTGTGAATTATTGCGTTTTTGGCTTCTGGGTGCTTGTGGGCCGTGAGGGCCATGATTGGGTCAGCGCCTCCTAGAATACACCTTTCCAGGTCCAGCCACACCGGCGTATAGCCTGGCGCGGGGGCAATCCAATGCAGACCCTGTTTGGCCAGGGATGCCGTCTGAAAGGCTTTGTAGTTCGTGAGGTTTAGTCCGCCTTGTTCTTTTCTGAGTCTGAGTTTCGCTAGGCTCATTCTTGGTTTTTTACCTCCCCAGAGGAACATGTTGATGCTTTTGTCTAGGCGTTTGTGGAAATCGGGTGTGAGTGTGAGAGGCAGCATGGAGAGCAGGTAGTTTAGTATGGGGGTGACCATCATCTTTATTGTTTCGATCCTACCCCACCAGCTTATGAATTTGGGGCCCCATGTGTCTAGCTTGGACTTAATTTTTTTTAGCATCGCTTCCTCGTTGTGGTCCAGAGTCGTCCTTAAGTCCCTACCGAAGAGGAGGCCTAGGTATTTTAGGGGTTTCGTTTGCCATGCTAGGCCGGATGTACCCAGGACGGCCTTGGTGGTGTGGCAGTTCATCGGTTTGCACTCGGATTTCTCCCTATTGAGCTTATAGCCTGAGACATGTGCATACTCCTCTATTGTTTGCACGAGTGCCTTAATTGACTGTTCTGGGTTGTTTGTGGTGATCAGAATATCGTCTGCGTATGCCGCTAACTTGAAAGCTTGCCCCTCTATCTGCACCCCCGTGATCTGGGCATTTGACCTGATCATGTGGAGGAGTGGTTCCAGGGCGAGCAGGAATAGACCCGGTGATAGGGGGCAGCCTTGCCTTGTCCCTCTCTCTAGTATGAGTGTGTCTGATGTGGCAGCGTTAACCACCACTCGCGCCCGTGGGTTCTTATACAGGGACATGACCATACCCCTGTACTTTTCGCCTAGTCCAAACTTCATCATGCATTGGTTGAGGAACGGCCATGAGACTCTGTCGAATGCTTTTTCTGCGTCCAATGCGATCATGACCGCCTTTTCTGCGCTGTTGGCCGTGCGGTTGATTAGGTGGCATAGCAATCTGGTGTTATCTTGCGATAGTCTGTTTTCCAGGTAGCCCACCTGAGATTTGTGTATGAGAGCGGGGAGTAGTGCATTTAGTCTGGCAGCCATGACTTTTGCGTAGATTTTGCAGTCCACGTTAATTAGAGAGATTGGCCTGTAGTTCTGAGGGAATTGGGGGTCCTTCCCTTCTTTGGGGATGACAATGATGTTTGCCTCCGCCATTGAGTCTGTCATATTGCCGTTTTCTGCGCATGCTCGGAATACTCTGACAAGTGTGTCTTTGAGTAGCGGTTGAAATTGTTTATAGAAGGTGGCTGTGAAGCCATCCGGTCCTGGGGCCTTGTTAGGTTTTAGTGAGTCTATGGCCCTCCCAACCTCCGCTTTGGTTATGTCTTGGTCTAGGGCCTCTCTTTGTTCGTGGCTTATACTGGGCAGGTCCAGGCTCTCTAGCAGGCTTGCTCCGCCATCCGCATCTAGCGATGTGTCCGCTGTGTATAGTTCTTTGTAGAACTTCCTGAATGTTTCGAGGATATGCTTATTCGCTGTGTGTGTTTTGTTGTCTGCGTCTGTTATTGTGGCTATGCAGTGCTGCCTTTGCTTGGCTTTCAGGTAGCCAGCTAAGGCCTTCCCCGCCTTGTTGGCCGAGCATAAATTTATGGATTTGTATTTGTTGATCCACGTGGATGCTCTCTCGCTTAGGATTCTGTTTAGCTCATATTTTTTCTTTGTTAGCGTTGTGAGTGTGTTCCTATCTGTTAGGTTAGCCGTGTGGTTCCTTTCTAACCCCTTGATCTGCTCCTCTAGGTCTTTAATTTTCTTGTTTCTGTTCCTGTTCATGCGTGCCTTGATGTTTATGAGTTTCCCTCTTATTGTTGCTTTAAGCGCATCCCATAGTGTCGCTGCCCCTGTGTCAGCTGTATCGTTAAATTGGAGATATTCTTTGATCGCTTCTTCTATTTCGGTGATGTTGGCAGGGTTTTCGAGGATGTCGCTGTTAAGGCGCCATCTCCTGCTCGGTGCTTCATTATGCTTGCCACTCAGGGAGAGGGATACGTGTGCGTGGTCTGAAATTGTGATGGGTCCTATTTCCGTTGTGTCGGTCAGGTGTGTGTGTGTGTTAGACATGAGTATGTAGTCTATCCTGCTGTATGAGTTGTGCGGGTGCGAGTAGAAAGTGTATTCTCTGGCGCTTGGGTATTGTAGCCGCCATGGGTCTGCTAGTGAGAGTTTGGCGCATAGGTTTTTAAGTATGTTCTGTTCTTGTGAGTCATGACTAGGTCTGTGTGGGTGTCTGTCCGTTGCGTTGTCCATCGCCTGGTTCATGTCTCCTGCCACGATTAGGAGCTCGCCCAGGGGGACCTTGCTAAGTTCAGTTTCTAGGTCCTCCCAAAAGTTTTTGTCCCCCGTGTTTGGCCCGTATATATTGGCTATGTGTACCCTCTCATCGCCTCTGTTGATTGATGTGATCAGCCTCCTTCCAATGGTGTCTGTTGTGTTATCGTTGACCTGGAACTTCCCTTTCTTACTGATTAGAGTGATGACCCCTCCCTTTTTGTTGACTGCTGGTGAGCACAGTACTTCGCTTATCCAGCTGGCTTTCAACCTGTTTGCGTCCTCTGCGGACACTCTAGTTTCTTGCAGGACGTATATGTCTGCCTTCAGTTTGTATAGGTAATCTAGTGTTTTCCGTCGTTTGATGGGGTGGTTTAGCCCTTTGACGTTAAGTGACACTATCTTTATGTCTGAGGCTATCTGTGCCTGGCTACTATTGTCGGGAGCCATCATGGTGTGCTGTTTGTGTCGCTGTGCCTACGTGCACCAGTTGAGTATCTTCCCATTGCTCTATTCTTGCCTAGTGGCAGCCACCACTTATAGGCCCCCCCCTGGGGTGTTGGATGGGATTGGGTGGTGTGTGTGGGTATGGGAAAGGGGAGAGAGAAGAGAAAGGAAGAAAGAAAGAAAAAATTATACATCCGCCAGGCTCTGATTGTCCATGCCGCAGGGCCTCCCTCCCGACCCCCTCCCCCCCTCCACCCCGCCTCCCCCCTCCCCCCTGTCAACGTACTGTAAACGTGCGACAGCAACGGTTCCCGCCCTCCGCTTCCCCGGTTCCTTAAAAAGACATTAATGTCCCCGCCCCCTTCCTGCCCCCGTGCTGTGCTTTTAGGTAAAGGATATGATTGTCAGATGCTCAGCCCCCTGGTTACCCTTCTGTGCGGTTGTCCATGATTCGCTGCCCATGAATCGCAGATCAGTGTTTCTACACATGTCCAAAATCCCATTGTTGAGGTAGCTCTGTTCTGGTACTTTCCGTCCTTTCCTTGAGGTAGTTCTTGTTTGCATTCCACTTTACATTGTCATTCCCCGCCGTGTCATTTGCCGCCCGCTGCCCCTTTCTCTTCCGTCTCTGAGCCATCTGATGACGCTCTTCTTTTTGCTGTACCTGGCTTGGTTTGTTCCATCTCCTCCAATTCTGGCTTCCTGAGGTATCTGCGCAGCTCTGCTGGGTCGTCGAACATACGTGTGTCCTGCCCGTCTGTTATCCTCATTCTTGCTGGACCGACAAAGCTGAACGTTATCTTAGCTCTCTTCATAGTGTCTCTCAGCGCAAGGAAGCCTTTCCGTGCTTCCACTGTGCTCCTTGAGAGGTCTTGGGTAAAAATTATCTTCTTCCCTTTCCAGATGGGTGGTTGCCCTCTTCGGGCAAAAGTGAAGATTGCATCAGTGTGGCTCGACCTAAGGGGTTTGCAGATGATCGTTCTAGGCCCTTTCATGTGCGGTTGTTTTGTGGAAGGAATCCTGTAAGCCTTGTCGATCTCCAAGGCTCTTTCGAAATTTATGCCTGTCAGCTTGGGTATCAGCGTTTCGAGCATTGCTGCACATGAGCCCAAACCTTCTTCCTCATCTTCTGGTATGCCTAGAATCCTTATGTTCCCCCTTCGGTTTTTGTCTTCTTGCTCTGCGAGCCTTTTCTGCAGCTCACTGGAGACTTTGGAGATATAGCAGATGTCTTTGTCCATAATGCCTGACTTGTCTTCTATGTCGCTGATCCTTCTTTCTGTCTCCGCTACTCTGCTTGCCGTTTTGTTCTGGTCTGCTCGTATGGCTGTGAGCTCTAGCTGGACATTGTCCATTGAGATCTTTGTGGCCTTTGCTAGGTCGTTGGCTTCCGTTATTTTTTTAACGAGCTGGTCCATCGCAGACTCTGTGCTTTGCAGATTTTTCATTTTGATCGGTGATTCCAGGTCCTTCCTAATTTTTTTATTATCGCTGTTCATTGTCTCCAGGCCTCTTCTTTCTTGGTGTATGGACAGTCTCTCTTTCTTCTGCAGGTTATGTTGTGCTTCCTTAGGTGGGGTGGTTTTGGCAGTCGCAGCCGTGCCCGCTTTAGCCTCGCTGCCAAAAGTGAACCTGCTTGGCCACCTTATAGACCTTGTCCTGGTTTTCCCGGACGCCAGGGCTACCCCTCTGGGTCAGGTGCTGGACCTTGGTTTGGTGACGCGTTCTCACTTCTTCGACAATGCTTGTTTGGCTATGTCACCCCTGTGTTTCGCTCACTTCACTGTACCCGCCCTGCCCCTGTGGCTGGGTTTGCTCCGTTCTGGGGGTGCGTCGATGTGGTCAGGTGCTGGGTCGCTCTCTCTCTCTTTAGCGCACTGTGGCTGAGAGGCACCGAGGGTAATTGTGTCCAGGTTCTGCCGACCCTGTCGATTGTTTTACCGCCTTGTCGTGCTTGTCTTTTATCACCACTGTGGGGTTGCCTGTTGTCTGTTGTGCTGCCCCTCCTCTCAAAAAAAAAATGGCCGCCACTGTGGTCGTCTTCTTGTGTGACCTTTGTTTTGCTGTTTGGTGGCTGATGCTCAGCGCATGCGTTTGCATTCGCAGCGAGCCCCCCGATTGTCAGTGGGATGCACTACCTTGCATACTGCCAGTCTGCTCTCCCGATCTCGTGTTGTTTTGTGTTTGCGCTATTATTGGATCGCCCCTCTCAAGATGGCCGCCGCCTTTCTCGCCTTCTTCGCCTCCCCTTCAGGACAGCCACGCTTTGCTCGCTGGCCGCCCCACTGGTATTCCCTGATGGGCCCTGGCCCAACGAGGCCTTGGGGGGGGGGGGTGGCGGTGCTACCTTTGCTTGGCAGCCGCGTCGCGCTGTGCCTGTCTCCCCTCCCAAGATGGCCGCTACCTTTGTATTCCGGCTCTTTTTCTCTCTCGTCCGCTTCCACGTTTTGCTGGGGCATGTGCTTTGCCCGGTGCTGCTTCGCCTTGTGCTCCCGGGGGGGGGGGGTTGTAGCTCGTTGCTCTTACTGGTGCTCGTGCAAGTACTTTGCTCGTACTGGCGCCTCTTCCCCTCCCAGCACTAGCGCCCCGCTCTTCCGCCTCACTTTCGCTTCGCCGCGCCTCCCTCTCCGAAGGGGCGCTTGTTCCGCTGACACGCCTTGTGCTGGCGCACGGCCGCTTATCTGCTCGGGGGGGTACCTGCTGAGCTGCTTCTCCACCTCCGTGTTGTGCTTCTAGTTGAGCTCCAGGGTGACGCAAGATGGCCGCCACCGTTCTGCCTTTGCGCTCCTCTGTATCCTCTCAGTGCGCTCGCAGCCTCCTTGCTCTTTTGGCGCCTCCGCTACCTCTCGCTCTCTTGTCGGACCTCCACTTGTGTCCCGTCTTGGGGTTTTTCTCCGTGCTGTGGCGCGTTCTTGTCCGTTTTTTTTTTTTTGAATTTTATTGCCCCGCCATCTTGGGCTCTCGCTGCCTGCGCTCCTTCCAAAAAGGCTTTTTAGTGCCTTTATCTTTGTGTCGCACACTGCTCGCTCCTCAGCTTCGCAGCACCGCACGTTCGCACACGCTACCGTCTGTTCCGTGTGTGGGAAACGAGGGCTATCGCTGGTTGTCTCGCCGTTCTTCTCCCCGGGGTCGCGGAGCTCTCGAACTCAGGCGACTGCCTTCGTTGCCATCCAAGCCACGCCCGCTCCCCTAAATCATTAAATCTCGCCAGCGAGACTTCGCATGTGCGGAGCCCACGCAGGCTCGACCTGAAAACAAAGTTAGAAGAAGAGAAAAAATAAATAAAACCACAGTGATCAGGGACACATGCAATTTGTAAGGTATTGAAGAAACAGTAATACTTGAAAAAATGCATTAGGAAACCAGTAAGAGTATCACAGAGTGCATGTTCAAAGTTTAAATTTAAATAGTGCAGCATTTTATGTTGTTTGCGTCAACAATGCTTAAAAAAAAACACATTAGATACAAAAGCTGATATACGTACATGTAAAGGAGTTATTAGTGTTTATGGGGTAAATATGAATACGAGCAAACATCATATACTGTTATGTGAACATTCGGAGCAACCTTTTCATGATGCATATGGGTACAGGCCAAGCCTGTCCTCTATATGATTAAGGGTGAACCAGAAAGCATGGTCCAATGCAGAAATGCCGATGAGCGTTCTGACACTTACAAACGATAGGCTAGTGTGAGATTGGTAAAATAATGTAAAGCAAACAAAGCACAGCCATGTAGAGGTCAACCATAACAATGATGTTCCAAAATGAATATGGTGGTCTGGTGTTTGAAGGTACATGTATTCATTGGCACTACATTGCAGGTTAATTGTGGCAGACTTCAAAATGGGAGTCATATAAAATAGGAGTCAACTAGATGGTATTTGTGATGCACCCAACCTAACTTATGTGAACTGACAACTATAAGGAAGCTAGAGTAAGAAGGAGACAAGGGTAGAGGTCAAAGGATATGCTTAATGCAATGCACTATAGAAAAGAGCAAATAGGCCAAGTCAGCTGTACTTGTTACTTCAAGGGAAATACTGTAGCATACCTTTGTGAGATCTAGGCATCATCGAACAGTCAAGGACGCTTGGTGACACATGGTGTTTGTGTATGTGTGCTCCGCTGTACATTAGTTAAAGTAGAGCAATGGTTAAATCAAAGGGAATCAAGAGATGCAATGATAATTAACCTGTGCATTGTTGAGGAAATTGGTAAGAGTGAGTTAATGAGCTTTGGCAAAGACAATAGGTCTCACCTATGTCAATGCCTTTTAACCATGTTGTACAGCAGTGGGGCTGCTGTGCAGCATGGCTGAATGTTTTGAAGAAGAAAACGCTATGACACGGGCAGCATTTTACACAAGGGGAAGTGATCTGTTTTCTTATTCTGGGATTATTGTCTGCCATCACAAAAAAACGTTTTCAAGAACAATTGACAATAACACCTTGTCAGCAAACATATACCAACATAAAATTTAAATACAAACGCATTCATCAAATGGTGGTAGAAAATCTGAGCCAAAGACTGGGGGTGCTGGTAAAAAAACAAAGTAAGCAATAATAACAAAAACAAAAAAACAAATAAATGAAAACTGCAATCCCTAAACTGGTGCAAGGATTTCAATCTACTTAAAGGGGTCCGAAGTTGTCAAAAGCGAAAACGATCATGTTGTGGCTGCAATGTCTAAAACTCAAAAATGCATAAAAGGCATTCAAAAACTTTGTTTAATTATATTACTTACAAGCTCAACTTTACCGTGTTGACTGGGCATGAAGAAAGCGCCAAAATGGCCAAGCAGGGCAAGTAGTGCACCACTATCTGCATTCTAATAGCATTTTGAAACCTGCTTGTGTGACTTTTGGGGAACATTTTTGGCCGGACAAGAGGGGCAAACAATAAAGGGGGAAAGGAGAGGAGGTGGAGACAGACAGAACAAACAACAATAGGGGAGGGGCGGGTCAGGCGGACAGACATCAATGCAGGAGGAGGTGTGGGTGGCGCAAACAAATATGCTAGAGGGAGTGGGAGGAAGGGGGTGTGAATTAAAGGAAAAAAGAGTAACCCTCCAAGCAGCGAGCAATGGTAGGAACCTGGGCTGAGATGCAGTAGTTGGGCCATGCTCCAATGTAGGGACAAACAGGAAGAGGTAGTGAAGCCGGCACCTGCTGACCATGGAAGCAAGGAAATTAGAGTGACAACTAAGCCAACCAAGGGTAAGCAACGGGCAGGCTGTAAGTTCCCTGTAAGTAAATACATTTTCTCACAAGAGATAACACATGTACTGGCCCATGTGAGACCTAAAAATAGGACATGGGAGGGAGGGGTGAAGTGGCAAAGAGATGCAGGTGTCCACCAAAGATACCAAAGGGCTTAATACAACTGACAGAGTCCTCAAAACATTTTGGATTGCTTGGGAGAGATCAGGAGAGTGTTTAAGGAGAGAGCAGGAATTTGTCCTGCCTGAGGGCAAACAGGCTTTATCATACAGCATTTGCCATGTAGGTAAGTATTTGAACGTTTACTAGCAGTACTTTACCATGCAGGTAAGTATTTCTTTAAAATAAAATAATTTCTATGTTATTTTTAAAAAGTGGATTGTAGGATGAATAGAGTTAAAGGGAGGTATGGGTGATTTTGGGGTTTAGTGGTTGGTAGAGGTAAAAGGAGGTAAGGTTAATTTTTGGATTCAGCAGTGTGTAGAGATAAAGGGAGGTAAGGGTAATTTTAGGGTTTAGTGGTGGCTAAAGGAAAATGAAGGTAAGGATGATTTTAGGATTCTAGGGTAGGTGGGCGTAAAGGGATGTAATGTTGACTTTAGAGATGGGAGGAGTAAAAAGGAGGTAAGAGTGGTTTTAGCATTTCTGTGTGAGTAGAGGTAAAGGGAGGTAATGGTGATTTTAGGGTCCAGGGGTCGCTAGTGATATAGGGAGGTAAGGGTGATATTAGCTTTTTGTGGTGATTTAAAGTAAATGGAGGTAATGATGATTTTGGGGTTTGGGTGGATAAAGAGAGGTAAGGTTGATTTTAGGATTCAGGGATGGGTAGAAGTAAAGGGAAGTGTGTGTGATGTTAGGGCTTTGGGGTGATAGTGTTGCAGGGATTCTGCTCAGGAACAGGACTATGCTTGGGACAATAGAACATCAGCATGTAGGGACTGGCTTACCATACTACCTCAGTATCTATGAGCTCGAGGTTGACTAGCTATAGTGCCTCGCTTTCCCTCCTAACTTTTCCAGAGATACAAGTGGTTTGGCACCCCTGAACACAACACTCTCGACCCGATCCGGGATCGCGGTAACAAAACACACCCTTTCGCTCTCTCACTTGTACTTGTCAACAATTAGATAAAAAAGAGACACAAAGGAAGTTTACACTGTTTATTTAAACTATCGTGCTCTAAGATGCAATAATTGTGCCACAAATAGAAAACAAATGCATGTCAATAATATCATCAGCATGGTTAATAAGCCATATGCAATAAAAACCCTGTCATGTTATCTAACAGATTTGCTGACACCCTCCCGTACTACTGAAACTAAGTGGTTATGCATTGAAGAGCTCTGGGTTTAGTGGTGGACCCCCGTCCCTTAGCATACATAGGTGGATGTTCTACATCTCAGCTGACACTGCACTCTTGTCTCTGGAACTTTGCTCTGTATGTCTTTTTTTCAGAACCCATGTTTTCAGTTACATGACAAGATATGTGTATTCAAAACAGAAGCTGCATTCTTTTATTATGTCTAGGTGCTAGTGTCTGACTAGAGGGAATAACAAGGGGTAATGTTGTTTGACCTTGCTTGGGTTGTTCAGATTAAATTCTAGAAAAAGAGTAGAATACTGAAGAATCATGTGTTGGTTCTGTGTGAAAATACAATGTGGCATAAAGACAAGTGTGATATTAAGTAATGTGTGCAAAATATAAGTGGCCTAGAACCTGCCCAATTAGGCTAACATAGGGAAATCCACAATGGGCCATACAAGAAATCCATGACAATAGAGGTAAAAGGAGGTAAGGGTGAAATTAGCATTCTGGAGTAGGTAGAGGTAAAGGACATTAAGGGTAATTTAGTGTTCAGGAGGGGATAGAGATACAGTTGAAACATTAATCTTTTGAATCACAGCGTGTTTGAGGTTGAATAAATAATCCTCTATAAAACAGGTAGCCAACAAATAAGTAAATGTGACACAGAGGCAAACATTAATTCAGAAAAAAACATGCTGGATGGCAACACTCGTAAACTACAAGAAATATGTTTACAGCTCTCAATAAAAACGAAATACCACCAATATGTATGTTTCAGAAATTAGTAACATGTCAAAGTTTTGAAATTGCTAGTTGTATATTTTCAGCTCTTGGAAATATCAGGAAGTGCAAGCTTCAACTCTGATGTTCTCAAGTTGTCTTGCAAGAAAAAGTCAAAAAAGTAACACAATGCCTGTGCAAGCAGCTTGGAAGTACACTAGTCAAGAAATCAATCAGAAATTGGTCTATGCTCCAGGGAAGAACTCAAACACATGGAGACAAAGTGAAGCCCACACACACTGACACAATCTCCCTTTCTGAAAAGGAAGAAAATAAGAGTGACAATGAGGCCAGCCAATGTTAAGTATTGAGAGAGCTAAAAGGCTCTCTGTAGACTTTTTTTTTTAGAAACAATAGATCATCACAAGTGACAGCAAATACGCTGTTTGTGTGGACATGCTTTAGGTGGGTGAAATATTTGTAATGTATTAATTAAAATAAAATGTGTCAACATATGTATGGTAGGTGGAGTTTGATACTCATCAAGGAGTCACGTTGTCAATAGTCTCTGGCATGTAGCCTTGCTTCAGTTACTAAGATGTGAAAGATTGAGCTACCATGCCTTGCACCAAGGAAAACAGCATAAACATGTTTGCATCATCTTTAGAATAGCTGACATCTGGCTGTCATTATAAACAGTTCCAGCTTAATCTATTTTCCTTCATACCATGCATTTAATCCAATATGGTCTGAACACCCCCTAGAAAATTTTATTCAATTTTTTATTTTAGTCATTTTGGTAGATGCAATATGTAAACCAGCCCCCAACAATTCAAATATAAATGCCATGTACAATACCATCAATATATAATCCAAATCAACACGATACAATTCCAAGTGCAGCCCACTCCACAGTCACTACCTCTCATTTAGTACCACACTCGTGAACACTCCAAACTAACATTATTAAGGTCCCATCTGAACAATAGATTAACTTTGATGGGCAAACAAAGTGACCCTCATCATTAGACTTCAATTGTTGTGTCTTGATTTGGGTTTTTCAAACAATCTTGGTTAGCACACGTTTTGGTGGAATTTTAATTCTTTCAATCACCTTCTTCAGGCCCTAATATGCATCAATGTTCCCTTTTGTGACCAAATGCAACAGGTCGGGTGGGTTCTATATAAAGATACATATATAAAGGTCAGGAACTCCTTCTCAAACAAGCAATGGCTTAAAAATGCATTATCACCAAGACAGCTCCATAAAGAAACGCCTCCATATCACCAATCAAAACCATGTGAAAAAAAGAAAATGTGTGGAAGAATCCAAAACATACCGTGTAGAAACAAATAGAAACTGAAAAATAAAAAATATACACAGAGCTGCCACCACCATGTAAAATAACCAGTGCTATATCCTTAAAATCATATCATAGTGCAAGGCCTTTATTACCATGAAGGACTCATGCCAAAAGTTTATTAACCATTCATTTTACACTTGCAATTATATTGATCTTATGTCAGCCAAAATCGAAGGCCTGGTAACTGTGACAATTTCTCTAACTCACAATTTTTAATCACGGCAGAGTGAATTAATTCCGAAGATGTCCCAATGTAAACCAAAGACACATTGGTATATTGCAACTTCTGTTTAAGAACAACAAGCTTACAGAAGTTCATCCATGAATATTATATGATTATATGTGCCCATGGTATAGTGCATCTTCCCAGTAAAACAATATTCAGCTTCCCTCATTACCGATAGCAGTTAATGCAATTTTCCTTAAACTTGTCAAGCTCTGAAGAATGCCAGAAGATAAATAAAGGCATCTAATATAATTGATCCAAGCTCAACTTCAAGACAAAACATCTGTTGGTTAATCTCCTTACTATATCCACTTATATTGATACACTTACTTAAGTAAAACAACAGTTATAAACCTAAAGAGAGTTGTCTCTTTCTAAAACACGACTCTATGCAACTCAGGATACATGTATATATAGATCCATCATGCATCTAGATATTTATCTTCAATGTTAAAAATCTATCCGTGTTTTGCAACCACAATGTGCGTCACCTGGTAAACCTTTTTCTTTATCACAATGTACTCCATGTATCCTCTGGCCATCCCCCCAAACGAATACTGTCCATCCTACTCACTCGGGATCACCACATTGGCCCTGCCTTCTTGTCTTCCATCTAGTTACTCAACTGTAATCCTCAAAAGCTCCCAAATTACCAATACAGAGCTCTATTTCACGCAAAGACAAGACACCAAACACACATCTATCAATAAACACTACTCTCACAATCTGTTATAGTTAACAATCACATCTCGCCATCCATCCACATCGGTCTACCTAATTTTCCTCATGCACACTGTCACACCGACGTCCTCAAAGTCAGCGGATAACCTCTGATAATGATCCTCAAATAAGTGTTCAGTTTAAAATCTAAGCGGCTCCTCACTGGTTCATCAACACTGCGCCAATTAATGTCACATGTCATAATGTTTCAATGCAAGCTCCATTTTGATGTGCTGCCTTTTCTCCGCATCGGATATCCGCTAACCATAAACTAAAGTTATAACCGTCCCATACTCATTAATAGGAAATAAGAAATACTAGAGTGGGGAAGAATGCCTACATCTAACCTCCGACAGTAGGATTAGACAATGTTTATAATTTATACTCCAAGATAGCCCATACTCTCTCGTTCACAAGACCCCACACTATTACAGGACACATGACCCTGTATTCTATCATGAGTGCTGATATGATGTGAAGTTGTTCCTTCAAAAGAATTACAAAGTATACCTAGGTAAAAGTTACAACTTTCACACAGCCTTGAAAAATAATCACAATCTAATAAATATCGCCCTTATCTAGGATCACTCCCTTTTTCATAGATCAATCAATTATATATTGAGCTAGGTATCAAAACAGTACTGCCCAATAGGCGACCAAGATCTCAACCTTCTATGTGATGGTCTATTCACTGCAAAGACTAATATGTGACATTATCTGCTAACCCCTCATTTTGTCAGAAAAACCATGAGAATTCCACATGATCTCTCCATTTCTAACCATCACTCACCATGTCGAGAGCAGATTAAAGTGATCAAATCAAACATACCTCAAACACACATTCACTGTTGAAAGCAGACTGGATTTCAACTAATTCATGCTTCAGTAAATGCTATTATGTCCCTGTCCAGAATATTTCCTCATTCAATCCAGGTTTGTTAGTTCTAAGAGAGAAAATCCAAAAAGGTTGTCTCTCCCTTCTAACTTCAGTCTCAGATCATCCCTGGTGGAACTTCACCTTTTCTTAAATTAACCATCACAATTCCAACTCTGTATGCTTTGCCTCCATCCAGTGTTGGACTAATGGTGCCTGGGTATTCTTTGTCCTTATCTCATATTGGTGTTCTCCAAAACGGGTTTGAAACTTGCTCCCTGTTTCGTCTATATAACCCTGAACACATGGGCGTAGGATTAAATACACAATGCTACTACTCCTGTAATTAGTAATTTCCTTCAAATGTATCCTGTTTCCATTATGTACTCATTTATCAGTCACTATAGCTGTGCCACATGCATAACATGTACCACATCTATGGTTGCCTCTCACAGGAGTTCCTCCTTCTATTGATCTTTGATTCCATCGAGACTTCTGTTTGAGGCTAGTTTATCCCTCAAATTAGCATTTTGCCTGAAAGCAAAGAGAGGATTTCACTTTCTCTATCTTTGGTTCATCGTTCATATTTAGGTTCTTCCAATTGCTGTCAATAACCTTCCTTACCTTATTATTCATATTTGAATGGCTAGTAATGCACACCAATCTGTCCTCCTTCGTGTTTTTATTCTGAAGGAGTGCTTCCCAATCGTAATACTTATCTCTTTTAAATGTTTCCTTTATCAAGCTTTTTGGATATCCACTTGCATAGAGCTTAATTTTTTAGTTCTTCACCGTTCTTCAAGTAAGCTTCCATTCTGGAGCAATTTCTCCAAATTATTCTGACAAATAGGATGAAAACTGGAAAACTGCAGTAGTGTGTACTGTATAGTTCAACTTCCAAATAGCCATGCTGGCCCGAGATCCAGATATCTAAGAACTCTACTCGGCTGACAGCTGGAACACTGATAGAGTGTCAGCTGTGTCAGTTGCGATAGAGATGTGCAAAATGTGATGGTGCTGCAGTCCAACATGTATACATGTGCACATATATGTGTGCCAAAGTATACAATTGCTACGCAACACATTGCCGATTATTCACGCCAACAAGTGGTGCAGGCATCTGAAATGGCAGGGCCATGTGTTTCCGAAAGACATCAGCTTACTGGAAATGCTGCATAGAGTATATGTGTGCACAGGCAAAGATGGTGGGGGAGCTCAATCAAGCACAAACCATGTCAGGATCACAGTTGGAGGGAAAGAATGTGATTCGTCTTCTGTATATACTTTCCCTTCTCACCCTCTTGTTCCTAATGATCAGCACAATCATGGTATAGCCTGTCCCTAGCTTCATCCCCACTATTGCCTGTTCTCAGGACACCCCGGCGCCGCACGGCCCCCAGCTGTGTGTGTGCCCCTCGTGTGCCTGCCTCTCTGTACCTTTCCCCTGCTGTTTCGCCGTAAATTTGTCTCAAGTTGTTGTATTTTGTGCTTAAATTGTTAAAAGTGGTTGTATTTTGTGTTCTTCCCCCCTTCTGCCTGCCCGACCGCTCCCCGCTTCCCGCCGCCGTTCACGCGGCCACACCCCCTTTTGTTCCGTGTCCTCCCCGCTCCCGCCTCCCAGCTGCTCCTCCCTCCCACTTGTCCTTAAATGGCGACCGCGCGGCGCAGGTGAGTGTGACCTCTTCTCAGGACACCCCCGCGCCGCACGGCCCCCAGCTGTGTGTGTGCCCCTCATGTGCCCCTCGCTGCTGCTCGCAGCCTCGTTCTGCCGTCTGCCTGCCTCCCTAGCTGCCTGCCTCTCTGTACCTTTCCCCAGCTGTTTCGCCGTAAATTTGTCTCAAGTTGTTGTATTTTGTGCTTAAATTGTTAAAAGTGGTTGTATTTTGTGTTCTCTCCCCCTTCTGCCTGCCCGCCCCGCTCCCCGCTTCACGCCACCGTTCACGTGGCCACACCCCCTTTTGCTCCGTGTCCTCCCCGCTCCCGCCTCCCAGCTGCTCCTCCCTCCCACTTAGCCTTAAATGGCGACAGTGCGGACGTGCAGCGGTCTCGCGCAGCGGGCGCGCCGATTGTGCGCCGAAGGCGCGCCAAAGGCAAGCCCGTCTGTGCCCGTCCGCGCCTGGACCGCGCCCAGCGCCAGGACCCCTGGCCCCCGCCGACGCCAGACAACACGACGGACCTACGCCGCCGCCACTCTCACCGCACTCAACGCCGGCCCAACCCCCGCCTGCTGCCGAGCCCCCCCGAAACGCACCCACGGACCCTTCACCTGCCAAGCCTGCAAATTCACCTGCCTCCGGACCTGCACCGCTCCCGCCAAGCGAGCACCCGCGGTAACCACCTAAAGTGCATCCTGCTCAACACCCGCTCCGTCCACAGACACGCCGTCAAGCTCTGGAACCTGCTCGACACCACATCACCAGACGTCGCCTTCCTCATGGAAACCTGGATGAACGCCTCCTCAGCGCCCGACATCGCCATCGCCATCCCGGACGGATACAAGATCATCCGGAGGGACCGCGTGAACCAGACTGGAGGAGGCATCACCATCGTATACAAGAACACCATCCGCATCACGACCGACTCCAGCGACACCTTCCCCGCCGCCGAGCACCTCCACTTTCAGATACACACGGACCCCAAGACAACCCTCAGAAGCACCCTCATCTACAGACCCCCAGGACCACGCACACAATTCAGCGAAGACATCACGGACTTCATCAGCCTGCACGCCCTCCCCTCCGCGGACTACATCCTCCTAGGGGACCTCAACTTCCACCTGGAGAACAACAAGGACCGCAGCACCGCCGCCCTGCTGGACAACCTCGCAAACCTCGGACTCAAGCAACTGGTCAACACCCCCACTCACTACGCAGGCCGCACGCTTGATCCCGTCTTCTCATCCAGCAAGCACATCACCTTCAGCCACTCCACCGGACTTCACTGGACCGACCACAGCTGCGTCCACTTCAGCTTCAGAAGAACAACGACCCACCACCACCCGCAACAGGTTCCTCACAGGAGCTGGAGCAAGATCACCGCCGAGCAGCTCACCACCTCCCTCAGCCAGAACCCGCCCACAAGCACAACGGACCCAAACGAAGCAGCCCGTAACTTCACACAGTGGCTGACCGCCTGCGCAGACGACCTCACGCCACTGAAGAACCCTCCCAGCAGACCCAGAAACAAGAAAGCCACCTGGTTCATCAACGAACTCAAGGACTCCAAGAAGAACTGCCGCACCCTCGAGAAAGCCTGGCTCCTCAACCAGACCACAGACAACATGACCACCCTCAAACAAGCCACCCGCAAGCACCATCAGCTCATCCGCACTACCAAGAAGAAAACTCTGAAGGAACGACTGGACAACAACGCCCACGACAGCAAGGAACTCTTCAGCATCGTCAAGGAGTTCTCCAACCCCAGCACCGGCAACAACTACATCACTCCTTCTCAAGACCTCTGCGACTCTTTCGCCTCGTTCTTCCACCGCAAGATCGCCGACATCCACAACAGCTTCGGCGCACCAGCCACGTCCCCCACCGTCGAACCAACGCCCCCCACCGCCACCCTCCGCACCTGGACCACGGTGACCACCGAAGACACAGCCCGCACGATGAACACCATCCACTCCGGATCTCCTACCGACCACTGCCCCACCACGTCTTCAACAAGGCCGACTCCATCATCGCACCCCAACTGCGGGACATCATCAACATCTCCTTCAACACCGCCACCTTCCTGGAGAGCTGGAAGCACGCCGAGCTCAGCGCCCTACTGAAGAAACCAACAGCGGACCCCACCGACCTCAAGAACTTTCGCCCCATCTCGCTCCTTCCTTTTCCTGCCAAAGTCATTGAGAAAACCGTCAACAGACAGTTTGCCGCCTTCCTCGAGACAAACAGATCCCTTGACCCCTTGCAGTCCGGTTTCCGAGCCAACCACAGCACCGAGACCGCCCTCATCGGAGCCACCGAGGACATCAGAACCCTGCTCGACAACGGGGAAACAACGACCCTCATCCTCCTGGATCTCTCCGCAGCTTTCGACACTGTCTGCCACCGCACCCTAGTCCAACGCCTCAGCAACACAGGTGTCCAAGAGAAGGCTCTGGAATGGATCATCTCGTTCCTCGCCGGAAGAACACAGAGAGTCCGCCTCCCCCCGTTTCGATCCGAGGCCACCGAAGTCATCTGCGGCGTACCGCAAGGATCATCACTCAGCCCCACCCTCTTCAACGTCTACATGAGACTCCTCGCAGCCATCGCACGCCAACACAACCTCAACATCATCTCCTACGCCGACGACACCCAACTGATCCTCTCCCTCACCAGTGACCCCGCCAACGCCAGAACTGGCCTACCCGAAGGGATGAAAGACCTTGCCGAGTGGATGAAGAACAGCCGCCTGAAACTGACCTCAGACAAGACGGAAGTCCTCATCCTAGGACCGTCGCCCTCCGCCTGGGACGACACCTGGTGGCCCCCGGCCCTAGGCAGCGCACCCAAGCCAACAGACCACGCACGCAACCTGGGCTTCATCCTGGACTCCTCCCTCTCGATGACCAGACACGTCAACGCCGTCTCCTCATCACACTTCATCACCCTACGCACGCTCCGTAAGATCTTCCGATGGATCCCGACCGAAACCAGGAAGACGGTCACCCAGGTACTCGTCACGAGCCGACTAGACTACGGAAACACCCTCTACGCCGGAACCACAGCCAAGCTACAGAAAAGACTCCAACGCATCCAGAACGCCTCCGCCCGACTCATCCTGGACATCCCCCGACGCAGCCACATCTCCGGACACCTGAGGGACCTGCACTGGCTCCCCGTCAGCAAGAGAATCACGTTCAGACTCCTCACCCACGCGCACAAGTCCCTCCACGACCTGGGCCCCAAGTACCTCAACGACCGCTTGACCTTCTACACGCCCACCCGCCAGCTACGTTTGACAAGCCTCGCCCTCGCCGCCGTACCACGCATCTGAAGAGCCACCGCCGGAGGAAGATCCTTCTCCTACCTGGCGGCCAAGACGTGGAACTCCCTCCCCACCCACCTCCGGCTGACCCAGGACCATCTCGCCTTCAGGAGACAACTCAAGACCTGGCTGTTCGAGTAATAGCAGACCCCCCTCCCCCAAGCGCCTTGAGACCCTCTGGGTGAGTATTGCGCTATACAAATGCCATGATTGATTGATTGATTGATATTTCGGATTCACTACTTTGTGCTTGACTGCAGTCGATACATCATCATTTCATCTTTCTTTCGACATAGGAAGTGTCATAAAAGAATGCACAATAAAATACATCATATATCATTACAATTGTTAAAAGGAACACAAGTTCCAATAATGTTAAAATTATTCTAAATAAAAACATTATCAAACAACAGATCATAGGGCAATCCCCCGGAAGAAGCCTCAGGTCATCACAGACCCCAGAACACCTAGGCAAATTACATAACTGTATTGCATCTCATTTTTCCAAATATTTTCTTCTGGTATTCCACATGGCAGCCAGGAATTTCGTGACCGCAAAAACAATTATTGGCGACAAATCAGTTTTTAATATTTTTAGGACTGAAAACACTGCCTAATGCCCAGGTTTTTGCAGGTGGGGATAATCCACTTCTTCCTGGAAATCTTATAGGAAGGGCAAACCATGTGTAACTCAGACTGTACTTCAGAGCTACACGCAGGACAATTTCTGGGGGCATTAGGATGCCAGCGTGAAGTCAAGGCTCTTATCGTTAGGGAGTCATATCTCCATTGAAGATACAGCTTCCTATGGCCATTAGGGCTGATAATATCAAAAGCAGACTCCAGTTTGTAATAGTCCTTTTGACCCAAGAATGATCTCGTCAATGTCCCAGTTTGGGCGTTGGTTAGACAGGCAAACATATTTTTATCATAATACAGGCTAACCAATTCCCGCCGGGATAAACCTCTACACGCTTCTTCAGGGTTAGTCCATAATAGAGGGCATCCTAGCCTATCGAATTCTTGTCTAATGTATTTCAGCCAGGGAAAGTTCCAAACTTTTGGTGTTTTTAAGAGTTCTGCAAGATCTTTCTTGTAACTGGCAAGTTCAGGTGTTACCCAGAGACGTCTCCAGAAAGTAAGAGGTTTAAGTCCCAATTCTTCCTTGAGTGGTCTGAGTCCCAAGTCCATCCTAAGGGGAAGTAGGGGCGTGCTAGCTGGCAAGGATACCAGCTGCCTAAGAAACCTGTTTTCTATAGTGGTGATTTCAGGTAGGCAACTGTAGCCCCATAGCTCACCACCATAGATCACCGCTCTCCGTGCCTGCATCTTGTAGATTTCAAGGGGGGAGGAGATAGGTTTAGAGACAGTTTGCTTCAGAAGTTTGAGAATCCTTCCTGCTTTTTGGGAGAGTTTTAATTGAGTTTTGATCTGATGTTGTACCCAAGTCATATCCTCATTTAGAGTTAGTCCCAGATATTCAAACGTTTGGACTCTCTCTAGACGAACACCTCCTATAGCAGGATTAGGTCGGGATGTTTTCGGTGGGTTAAAAATCATGAATTTCGTTTTGGATGTATTTATTTCTAAACCCCGATCATGACAAAATGAGACAAAAGCATCCAAGACTCGCTGTATGCCCATTGGTGTCTTTGCCAGCAACAGGGTATCATCTGCGAACATAATCGCAGAGATCCCTTCACCAGCGAGCCTTGGGGCGTTTCGGTTGGGGACCGTGTTCAGGTGGGTGATTACTCCGTTGACAAAGAGGCAAAACAGGGTTGGTGCCAAAACACAACCCTGCCTTACCTCTCTGCCAACGGAGAAGCTAGATGAAAAATTGCCATGTCTCCCACACCTTACCCTCGCAAAATTCTGAGAATGGAGGCGAATTAAAATATTTAAGAGGGGGGTTGGAATACCTAAATCCCTCAATACACTCCAGAGTTTCCCCCATGGGACCAAATCGAAGGCCGCACAGAGGTCAACAAAAACAGTGTAAAGCGAACCGCCCTGGACTTTGACCGTTTTCCAGTAGAGCATGTTTAATCTAAAGATCTGGTCAGTGGTGGATACATTCCTTCTGAAGCCTGCCTGATAATCACTCAGGATTTCTGAGTCCTCAACCCAATCTAAAAGACGGTCCAAAATCAGCCTTGAAAAAAGTTTCTGGGATACATCTATTAGGCTGATTGGCCTATAGTTGGCTGGGAGGAGAGGTGATCCCTTCTTGAAGATTGGGACCAGCTCGGCTCCCAGCCAAGTATTTGGAGGTATAATTTCCCCGAGAACTGCATTAAAAAAAATTTGAAGATAGGGGGCCCATATCTCGGGTTCCTGTTTATAAAGGTCCCCCGGGACCTTATCCAGCCCTGGGGCTTTCCCCGCAGGGAGCTTAGCTATGGCCGCACGGACCTCAGCTAGGGAAAACCTGAGGTCAAGCGGGTCAGAGGCCAGAGTGCTTGCTATATCAGGCATGTGGGCATTTGTGCCATGAGTATCTTCCTTATAGAGGTCGGCAAAATGTTGTTCCCATACCTCAGGAGCAATATTAGGTGTTACTGCCTGGTCTGGCTCGAGAGAGCCAGTGCTCACAATTAACGAGAACTTACGTGCATCTTTGACCACAAGTGCTGAAGTTAAATGTACCCATTTCTCGTTTTCCCATTCGTCCTTGGCATGGTGTATAAGGTTCCTGTATACTTGTCTCCTGGCTTTTATGAGGTCCCTATTGTTGTTCAGCTTTAAAGCCTCTAGTAGGTCACCTTTCGCCTGCCTACATGCCTTATTATACCAGGATGGATTCCTGTGAAGCCCATCATTGCTTAGTCCTATGGGATTTAACATTTCTTTGATGGTGCTTAATAATACAGTATGTAATTTTCCCAGTTTTTCATAGAAGGAATCCACAGGATGCTCTTCTATGAGTACAGCAACATCCTCCAGTACTGGGATTATCTGGGTATACAGTTTGGCTAACCCGTTGGGATTTTTAGCCAACTTATCCCATCTTACCCTTCGTCTGTTACTTGATAGGGTGGACGTGTTAGGAATATCAAGTTGGGGCGGTAGAATGCCCCTGTCAGGACCCGGAATTTTGAGATCTAAGATTAATGGGTTATGGTCACTCTCCCCCCTCTGTGTAACCCTAAAATCTAGGATTCTTTTCCAAGCCCTGCACTCCACAAAAATATAGTCAAGGCGTGCCCTCCTCCCTGACTGGTGGAAAGAAAAAGGCAGGTGGATTATCAGACTTTATGCGCCCGTTACACGCCCTTATCGAATGGGTCAACATCAGTGAAGTGATTTGTAGAGCTAGAGGAGTCCATGCTCTTTCCGGGGGACCTGATACTTGAGGAATTTCCCAAGCATCATCCTCCTCCTGATTTATGGCCTCTAACAGACCGTCAAGTGGTTCGAACTGGGAGTTAAAATCACCTTCCACCACAAACATAAGACCCTCAGGAATGTTGGTTAGAAAGGAGGATAGTTCCACAATGGTTCCAGACACAGATGAGCCACTCACAGGTCTTGAGTAGATATTAACCGCTGCCAATCTGAATCCATTCGGCCACTCCAAAATTACACACTGGACATCATCTGTGGCTGTGTCCATGGTTTTAACACTGCAGCCCAGATGGGTTGCCACCCAAATTGTTAGCCCCCCGGACGGGCGACCTTTTCCCGCCCATTTAGCGGCAACTGAAAATGAGGCGAATCCTAAACGATGTTGTTCCTCCCTTGCCCGTGTTTCTTGAAACAAGCAGATGTCATTCAAGTCACTGTATGACCCCCAATCAGGGCAGGCCAATTTATTACATAGACCCGCTATGTTCCAGGAAAGGATTTTTAATGCATGGGAGTCAGGAGCGGTTTTAGGAGAATGTGTGGGGGATTCTAAAGTAGTAGTACTCGGCTGACCATTAGACAAAAGGACAACGGGAGAGTTTTCAGTATCAGTGATATCTGGAGCTGTCTCTAGTACAGCTGCAGAAAGCACCGCCCAATCACTTCCTCCCTTGCATACATCTCGGTGCAGTCAATCCACCTCTTCGAGACAACTATACCTATTGGGATGCAAATAGTTACTCTGCATTGGCGTGTCCTGCCGTGTGGGCCTATACCTAGTACCTTCAATGGCAAATCCCACCCTTGTCCAACCATCATTCACCCTAGGATGCAAATTATGGTTTCTAGGCGGATAAAAAAAGGACAATGGTAGCAGTTGGATAGTGGTATTTCCCAAACTGCCCAGCCAGTTGCTGATGTGAGGAGCAATCTGAGAATCCCTAAAAGTTACCAGAATATAATCTCCCTTAATCTCCTTTCTTGTATGTCCCACCCAAGGAACCTGCCTGACCATTAGTATTTCCCCTCTCAAGTTTGACGGCAAAGGCCTATGGATATTTAACCAGCTAATCACCTTGTTTCTTAAGGAATCAAAGGGTTCTGGTACAGAGCTAGAAAGTTCCGGTACTCCGGCCAAGATTACAGTATGGTCTGCCGCCTCTGGAGGAAGGTTAACTATATGTGACCGATTTAAAGTGGGGACGTTCTGGGCGGGGCGGTCACCGATCTTGGTTTGCGTTTTTTCTTGCCTTGGTGGGAGTGTTGTCACAGGTAACTTTGATTTCCGCACTAAGGGCACTGGCGGAACTTGCCTCGAAAGGGGTAGGGGTCAGGGATAGGTGGACTAACTATAGGTGCAGTTATTGTCGTAGGTGATATAGTAAGTCCTGTGGCTGGGATAGTAGCTAGATTAGAGTGAGAAGAACTCCCCGCATTCGTTTTTGTTGCACCAAAGCTATTACCCAAAGTTCTTACTTGTTCCTTCATACCCCCAGTGACATTTTCAATTGCTTGCAGTCTAGTGTCAATACAATCAAGTCGCACAAAAATGGGTTCTAGAAGCTTCTGCAAAACATTGGCAATAAGTGATATTGACTGATCCCCCCCTCCACAGGACCCCTCACCAAAAATGAATGGACCAGCCTCCCCTAATACCGGCAATTGGAAAGACTGTATTGGAGTCACAGTTTCGTTAACAGTCGAGAGAGAAGAGGGTTCCATTATATCAGGGATGTTAACAATAGTGCTAGAGACATAATCCAATGTCGCCCTTTTTACCCCCTTGGATTGTCTAGTTCTTTTCCTTTTAGGAATAGCACCTTCTCGAAGACCCCGTACATGAGATAGGTTTGGTTCGCTCCCCTCACTCTGAATCAGTGCTGGATCAGATATTGAAGGTGGGGTGACTTCAAGTGCAGACTGGTGAGAGTCACGTTGGGAAATTGAGGAAGACCTTAGCTGTTGTAGAACAGACTCAATTGTTTGATCAATACTATCCAAAAGGGATAGAGGAGAAACATCCAGTATCTCCGGGGATGTGGTATTTAGAATTAATGCTGTGGGGTGGCTAGTGCTTTCAATACCATCTGCTAACTGTCTTTCTAAGGCCGACAGTTCATTATTTACTGCAGTGTTAGCTCTGATAAGAAAGCTATACAAAGTACCTGTAGCCATGATGGACGAAGCCGTAGCTTTACTCCTTGTCTCCCTTGATGACATGATACGTTAATCCTGGCGTGTCTGGATCTCCGGGGAGCTGGAACACTCGGATACTAAGTGTGCTATTCCAACAATGGCAGGCCCAGAGGGGTGGCCCGGTCCGGTCTCTCCCGGGCTTGGCCCGGGCTTCGCCCTGCACCGTCCCGCGTGCGTTCCGTGATGCGCGTGGTCTTATAGCCGATGAGCGGGCGGAGCACCTGGGAGGCGGGGGCGGGCGGGAAGAGTCTCCAGGTGCGGCTGGTGAGAACGCCGCAATCACTCCTGGGACTCGCAGTCCCACTCCGTCTGTTTGCGCCCAAAATGCTGGTCCAATGCTGCCCAGGGAACAGGGAGGCAACCAAACACCACTGTCCTTGCCACATAACGCCACACAACTATGAGCGGCACCCGCAGTTGATACATTATTCATAGGTAATTGCATCAGATTTAAAGAAGAGGTAAGAGTAAAGTTTAAATATGCTAATAGTAAGAGTTACATATTTAAAAATAGGGTAAGATTAACTAAATTAAAATGAAAGTTATGAAAAAGAGTGATGCAGGGGCATGCTGCAGGAATATATTATATTTGAGATCTAAATTATCATTGTGGAAAAATATTGATTATCACAGTATTATAATGTCAATTATATGTAGTTAAGTATAGATTTATTATTCTAAACTCCAAATCCATGTATCTTAATAAATAAGTTGTTTAGAGGTGGAGTCAAAAACATTAACTCTCTCCATTCATGATATGCTCAGCTATGGCTGCCTAAGTGTTACAGCTGTGTTTTCTTTTCAGATCTGATGTGCGATTATTGGTGCTGGCCCTTTTGGCCTATTCATTCTTGTTTCATTAGCTTTCACGTTTAAAAAAAAAATTGTGTCCTTTAACATTCCCACATTTACACATTGTAGTGTTATTTGCACACGTAATATTACACATGCATAGTGTTATTTTATTCATACGAGATATGGCTACACCAGTGCTACATTTTCTAAGTGCAGGTTTGCGCAATATTAGGATTGCATATGCGACAGGCGTATACCATGTTTAATAACCCATGGGAACTTTTTGTTTGTGAATCAAGCTCAAAGATTCTTATTGACAAAAAGTTACAAAAAAGGGTAGAACCGGAAGGAGATTAATCTGCATTAGATGAACAGCTCCACTAAAACACTGTGGGGCATATTTATCATAGTATTGTGTTGCCCATGTGCCATGCTAGGGGGTGCAAGTGTGACGCAGCACTATTGTCATATTTATCAAGCCATGCAAGGCCCCCTACATAAATCTGGAGTAACCCAAGGCACCAGAGAGGTGTTCCATGGATGGAGCCGGGTGTTTCCCGCATCCGCTCATGGATTTTGGCGCTTTTCCAGATTTACCATTAGTGATAGATCTGGGAATGCATCAACATGTTATGCCACACCAGGTCAGATGTAGCCAGTAGAAATATCTTTATTTCTCCTTGTTTTTTCCAATTTGTACATAGAGAGAGGAAAATGCCTCTCAGGATTTATTTTGTGCAGGAAGGTATCCCTTCCTGCACAAAAACAATCCTGCATACACCAAAAGCACCCTGGCACCATGGGGGCCTGTGTTAGTGCTAGGTAGCCAGAAGTGCAGCAGTGTAAGGAAAGGATGCATTGTATAATGTTAAATACGGCGCGGTCCTATCCTTTCACTCAGCACAGCAAGGTGGCTTGTTGTGTTATGCTGCTAGAAAGTATGATAAGTATGCCCCTGTATAATCACAGTTAAATAAATAATACATGCTAAAAGATATGTTATTAATTAACTTACTTAGTGATCAGTGCTATCTTTTAGTCAATGAATTTTGCAGCACATATATAAAATACCTAGTGGACCTTGATCAGGATCACAGTGCCAATAGGGACAACATGCCACCATCTTGTGACATGCCTTCTGATGGTAATTAACCTTGATTTCAGGGGAGGACGAATTGTGGCTGGAATATGGCTCGCCAGTGAAAAACATCAGCACACTAATGTCCCTATTGGGAATGGCACCTTGCATAGACATCCAGGCCCTGGAGAAACGTCAATTATTCCCTTGGGAAAACCTCGCTTGACAACGAAACGTCATTATCTTCAGATGAAGTCTTCTTCCTTCATTGGTGTAACAAATGGTCCTTATTTCCCACTAACTGTCCCTTTCAAGTATTCTGATGCCAGGGCAGCAGCACCTTCTCTGATACAGATTGGGCCACTGTTAGTTTCTCAAATCTTGTGAAGCATTGCCTGCCTTTCATCCTGCCCCATGCTCAGCCGCCTTTGATTAGTGTGAAGGTTATTCAGCTACATCAAAAATATAAAAACCTTTTAACTCCTTAACTTCTGAGGCTAACCCTCCGCTAGAGCGAAACCCTATTTTTTGGGTGTTTGGGGCACTCTGCGATAACGCCTTCGTAACTTGTTTGCCAAAAACAGGTACATAGACAAACTCCTATGTCCTTTTTTCCCCACATTTTTGGGATTCTGAAGGAACTTTGCTTTTGTGGTTTCCCTGTAGGTACATGAATGAATAGCCAAAATATAGCAAACGTGTTTTCTTTTTTAAGTGAAAGAAAGCATAACTTGTTTCTAAAAAATTAATTAACAAAAGGTCACCACCATCCCAGCATTAAGGAACAAGCAGAGGTGTAAAATAAATCAAAAACATTGCATTCTTCTAAGAAGCAGTCCTTTTTTCCAATATTTTGTGATTTTACATATTTGCAGTCTGTGGTGAAAGCAAGAGTGATGCGCATAGGTAAACTCAAAAAACTATACGTTTCTGAAAAGTACACACAATTCCATATTCATCAAGAGATTATTTATTTAGACCGCACATGGCTTTCCCAAAGGAACTAACTGTTGAACTCAAATAATAATGAAAATAAGGAGGAAAAAACAGCAATACGTTACAAAGTTTTCATGTGTCAGATTTTGTCCCAGTGGTTGATTTACAAAAGTAAAATGTGAGTGAGGAGCTTGAAGGTGATCCTCTTGTTGACGGGTAGCCAGTGCAGGTCTCTCAGGTGGGGTGTGATGGGGCTGCGGCAAGGGATGTCGAGGATCAGGCGTGCAGAGGCGTTTTGTATTTGTTGCAGTCATTTCAGGAGCTTGCCTGAGGCTCCTGCGTAGATGGCGTTTCCATAGTCCAGCCTGCTGCTGACGAGGGCCTGGGTGACCATTCTTCTTGTTTCGGTGGGGATCCACCTGTCGATCTTGCTTAGCATGTGGAGGGTGTTGAAGCAGGAGGACGAGATGACTTTGACCTGCTTTGTCATGGAGAGAGTGGAGTCGAGGATGAACCCCAGGTTGCATGCGGGGTCGGTGGATGTTGGAGCTGTTCCCAAGGCGGTTGGCCAACAGGAGTCATCCCAGGCTGAGGAGGTGGAGCCGAGGATGAGGACTTCTGTCGTGTCCAAGTTTAACTTCAGTCAGCTGTTCTTCATCCACTCGGTGACGTCTTTCATTCCTTCGTGGAGGTTGGTTTTGGCGGTGAGGGGGTTTGTGGTGAGGGAGAGGATCAGCTGGGTGACATCCGCATATGAGATGATGTTGAGGTAATGCATTCGGGTGAACTGGGTGAGCGGTGCCATGTAGATGTTGAACACGTCGGGCTCAGGGATGAGCCCTGGGGTACGCCGCAGATGATCTCTGTGGCTTTGGAGCGGAAAGGGGGGAGGCGGATGCTCTGGATTCTGCCAGAGAGGAATGAGGTGGTCCAGTCTAGAGCCCTGTCTCAGATCCCAGCATCGTGGAGATGTGTGCATAGGGTGCGGTGGCAGATGGTGTCGTAGGCGACTGACAGGTCCAGGAGGATGAGGACCATGGTTGCTCGGTTGTCCAGCAGGGCCCTAATGTCATCGGTGGCGGCGATGAGGGCAGTTTCAGTGCTGTTGTTGCTGCAGAACCCGGACTGGGATGGGTCCAGGCTGCTGTTCTCCTCGAGGTAGCGGGTCAGTTGTCTGTTGATGGTCTTCTCGATGACCTTCGCCGGGAACAGGAGCAGGGAGATGGGCCTGAAGTTCTTGAGGTCCTTGGGGTCAGCCTTGGGTTTTTTGAGTAGGGCGTTGATCTCGGCGTGCTTCCAGCTCTCCGGGAAGGTTGCTGTCTTAAAGGAGATGTTGATGGCTTTCCGGAGATGGGGTGCAATGCTGGTGCTAGCTTTGTTGAAGATGTGGTGTCGTCATTTATGTTGGTCCAGGAGAGCAGGGGGTCGGTGCGGACGGTGACCGTGGGGGCGCAGGCCTCAGTGGTTGTCGTGCGGTCGTGATGTTGAAGCTGTAGTGGATGTCTGCGATCTTGAGATGGAAGAAGGTGGCAAGGGAGTCACACAGGTCTTGGGAAGGTGGGATGTCGTTGGTGTTGGAGCTGGGGTTGGAGAGTTCCTTCACAATGTGGAAGAGCTCTTTGCTGTTAAGTGCGTTGTTGTCTAGGCGGTCTTTGAAGGAGGCTCTTTTGGAGGATCTGATGAGTTGATGGTGTCTGTGGGTGGCGTTCTTGTGGGCTGCTTGGCTGTCTGGTGTCTGTTCGTGGTGCCATTTCTTCCTCCCTAACTTACGGCAGGTTTGCTTGGAGGGTTGGAGGTCTTCCGTGAACCAGTTGGCTTTCTTGCTGGTGTGTCTGTTGGAGGGTTTCTTGATTGGGGTGAGGGTGTTGACGCAGTCGTCGATCCATTGTCTGAATTTGCAGGCGGCAGTGTCGGGGTCTGTGGGGTCTGTGGGTGGGCTCCGGGCGAAGGTGGTGGTTAGCTGGTCTTCGGTGACTTTGCTCCAGCAGCGGAGAGGGATCTGCTGGGTGCGGTGGTGCATGGTGGGTTACCGGAAGGTGAAGTGGATGCAGAGATGGTCAGTCCAGTGGAGTTCGGTGGTGTGGTTGAAGGAGACGTGGGAGAATTCGGAGAAGATGGGGTCAAGCGTGTGGCCGGCAGAGTAGGTGGGTGTGGTGACGAGTTGTCTGAGTCCCAGTTTTGGCGAGGTTGGCGATCAGGGTGGTGGAGTTGCGGTCATTGTTGTTCTCGAGGTGGAAGTTCAGGTCCCTGAGAAGGAGGTAGTCTGTGGAGGTGAGGGCGTATGTACTGACAAAGTCGGCGATGTAGTTACTGTGGTCAGGGTCTGGGGGCTGTAGACGAGGGTTCTGCTGATGGTGGTGTTGGGATCGGTGTGGATCTGGAAGTGCAGGTGTTCGGCAGTGCTGAGAGTGTCGTTGGTGTTGGTCGAGACTCTGAGAGTATTCCTGTGGACAATGGCAATTCCTCCTCCTACTCCGTTGGCGCTGTTCCTGCGGCTGATTTTGTAGCTGCTCTGGATGGCTATGGCAATGTCGGGTGCTGAGGAGTGGTTCGGTCTGGTCTCCGTCAGGAAAGAGACATCTGGCGAGGTTGAGTCAAGTAGGTCCCAGAGTTTAACGGCGTGTCTGCGGGCGGAACGGGTGTTGAGAAGGATGCATCTGAGGTGGTTGCGTTCTTTCACGGTGGTTGGCTTGACGGGGCAGATGCTGGTGAAGCTGCAGTTTCGACAGGAGAAGGGTCCTTGGGTGTACTTCAGGACAACCAGGAAGCAGGTGTGTGATCGACTGGTGTTGCGTGCGAGGAGGGTGCTGGCATCACAGCGGAGATGGGCATTGTGGCGTTGTGCGGTTCGCGGGGGCCAGGGGTTCTGGCACTGGGCGTGGTCCGGGCACAGGCAGGCACAGACGGGTGCGTATGGGCGCAAACGGGGAGGTGGGAGGGAGGAGAAGCTGGAAGGGGGAGTGGACGAATGGGTGAGAGGGGTGGCGGGCTGGAGGGGACACAGCGGCAGGAAGTATGGGGGCAGGAGCGGCGAGGGGACAGAAGGCAAGAGGGCACAGGGCACTGAAACCAAGGGTGAAGGAGGAAAAACAAGCAAATTAAAAAGTTAGGAACAGAGGCAATACAGCACAAGCTGGGGCGTAGGGCCACAGGGCGCACAGCGGTGTGAAAAACGGGGGCAGGAGCGGTGAGGGGACAGAAGCCAAGAGGGCACAGGGCACTGAAACCTAGGGTGAAGGAGAAAAATTAGCAAATTAAAGAGTTAGGAATAGAGGCAATACAGTACAAGCGGGGGCGGTCTGCAGGGGGCACAGTGGTGGGATAACCGGGGGCAGGAGCGGCGAGGGGACAGAAGGCAAAAGAGGGCACAGGGCACAGAATTAAACAATGACAAACTGAAGGAGGAGAAAATCAAAACAGTTAGGCAATAAAACAGAGCAATACACTGCAAGCAGACCTTCGGCCAGCCACTGGCCACCAGGGATGAGGCTCAGGTGGTAGCCTGCAGGTGGAGGAGGGCCTCAAACTCACGGCAGTGGCAGCAGCAGTGAGCAGGGACCACAGGCGCAACAGGTGATGCTGTTGCGGCGTGAGGGAGCGACCAGCCTGGAGCAGGGTCAAGAGTTGCTCTCCTCAACGCGCAGCGGCCGCCATAAGAAGAAGAGGTGGGAGGGAGGGGCAGCTGGGAGGGGGGAGTGGACGAGTGGTCGAGTGCGGGTCGGGCCACAGGGGACACAGTTGCGGGAAAAACGGGGGCAGGAGCGGTCAGGAGACAGAAGGCAAGAGGGCACAGGGCACTGAAACCAAGGGTGAAGGAAGTAAAAATGAGCAAATTAAAAAGTTAAGAACAGAGTCAATACAGTACAAGCAAGGGGGCAGGGCTGCAGGGGGCACAGCAGGAGGAAAAACGGGGCAAGAGCGGCGAGGTGACAGAAGGCAAAGAGGGCACAGGGCCCTGAAACCAAGGGTGAAGGAGGAAAAACGAGCAAATGAAAGAGTTAAAAACAGAGGCATTACAGTACAAGCAGGGAGGGGCAGGGCCGCAGGGGGCACAGCAGCAGGAAAAATGGGGGCAGGAGCGGTGAGGGGACAGAAGGCAAAAGAGGGCAGAGCACATAGAATTAAACAATGACAAACCGAAGAAGGAGAAAAAAGAAACAGTTAAGCAATAACACAGAGCAATACAGTGCAAGCAGACCTACAGCCAGCCACTGGCCACCAGGGATGAGACGCAGGTGGTAGCTGGCGGGTGGAGGAGAGCCTCAAACTCATGGCAGTGGCAGCAGCAGCAAGCAGGGAACACAGGCGCAACAGGTGGTGCTGTCTCGGTGTGGGGGAGCGACCTGCCTGTAGCAGGGTCAAGGGTCACTCTCCTCACCGAGCAGCAGCTGCCATAAGAAGGGGAGGTGGGAGGGAGGAGCAGCTGGGAGGGGGAGTGGATGAATGGGTGAGCGGGGGCTGGGCCGCAGGGGACACAGCGGCGAGAAAAACGGGGGCAGGAGTGGCGAGGAGACAGAAGTTGGCAAGAGGGCACAGGGCACTGAAACCAAGGGTGAAGGAGGAAAAGCAAGCAAATTAAAAAGTTAAGAACAGAGGCAATACAGTACAAGCAGGGGGGCGGGGCCGCAGGGGGCACAGCGGTGGGAAAAACGGGGCAGGAGCGGCAAGGAGACAGAAGGCAAAAGAGGGCACAGGGCACAGAATTAAACAATGACAAACCGAAGGAACCGAAAAACTAAACAGTTAAGCAATAAAACAGAGCAATACAGTGCAAGCAGACCTACGGCCAGCCACTGGCCACCAGATATGAGGCACAGGTGGTAGCCTGTGGGTGGAGGAGGGCCTCGAACTCATGGCAGTGGCAGCAGCAGTGAGCAGGGAACACAGGCGCAACAGGTGGTGCTTTTGCGGCGTGCTGGTGCGACCTGCCTGTCACAGGGTCAAGGGTCGCTCCTGGTCTCAAGGTCTCAATAGGGTTATTCTCCTACCAAAATATTTTTAAAGCATGGCTTGGTGTAGAGAGCTACTACAGTTATGTGTTAAATCCCACAGTTTCCCCCCATAGGGGGCAAAATACTGTTGGGCTTTAGAAGGGGGGATTGGATTGGGGTAAACCACTCAGTGGGCTTTCTAACACCTCCAAGGGTGCTGATTGGGGTAAACTACTAATTTTCCCCCTGGCCAGGTCTGGAAGACTGTAGGTCCCCTTATAGGGTGGGGCATCCACAATGCATGGGCACCTATTCTTTATTTTATACTCATTCTTCATGAAGGGGCAAAATGACTGCTGGGCCCAGTATAAGGTGGATTGGTGCCTGTTCAGTCCTCAACCCACCTTGTATTGTTTTTCAAACAAATATTCCCAGGTGCCTAATGGGTATTCTTCCCCTCATGGTAGAAAGGCTGTTAGGCCTGGTATGCGATGGGAGCATTGCCTGGTGGCTGGGCAGGCTATCTCACACCTTCTTTTAAAAAATATATATATTATCCCTGGTGTCTACTGGGCTTCCTGCTTCTTTTGGGAGCAGAATGGGGGTAAACCTCCAACCACCTCCACCAGAGGGGCAGAAAGAGTTTTGGAGCAGAGACATGGCCCAATGCCAAGGTGAGCCACATCCACTTCTTAGAAAAATAAACAAATAAAAATATGTATATAAACCCTCCAAACAGACCCCGGCAGGGCAGAAAAATAGAAAATAAATGTTTATGAATGTGAGCACTTCCTTCTGTGCATTGGCTCATGTCTGTACTTGAGCATCACAATCCTGAGAAAGATGAGATATTCCCCTGAGTATTAATCACAGTGTACCCTGTTCAATCAGTGTGATATCAACTCAATGCTTATGCTACAAGTCACAATGATTAAAAATATAATAATATCAGGATATGAGTGGAGCCTTTAAGCCCATGCACTATTCTTCAGTTTCAGTTTCAGTTTCATAAGTCTTTATTTCGATTATCACATCATAAAAGACAGACAGTATCAAAGACAGGATAAGAAAATTGATAAAACCATCATGACAATCATCATTTAAAAAGTATTAAACAGTATAATAAAGACTTTATAAATATAACACCCCGTAAAACATTTTCCATATTAAAATACGTTTGGGTTCCTAGTTCGAATAACTCATGCCCACCCAAGGTATTTTTCAACACCAACCACTACCAGCTCCGATGTGTTTGTACGAAATATCCTCATGGCTTCGGTGCTCCCTTTAATTTATAGCCTACAGCAAATAGGCCTGATCCATTTCATTCTTGGGGCATGATATGCAGGGCAAGCAAAGAAAAAATGGCCCACACTCTCCGGATGGTCTAAACACAAAGGGCAAGTATCGTTTGAATTGGCAGACCACTTCTTGGTAAAAGAGTTAACAGGTAGTGGCCCGACTCGGAACTGGTGATATAATTTCCGGTCGAGAGTCTTAGTAATCACATCCCAGTAGATCTCTAGGGAGGGGGTCACTTTATGAGCCAGGAAAAGACCTGTTAGGCTAGTGGCATCAGACTGTGCAACAGCTGAATGCTTTACTGAAGCCCAATACAGATCTTTGAAATCCTGTTTAGAGGGGAACGTAGAACTCCCCGGAGAGGCCCAAAGCTGGTTTAGACCCATCTCTTCCAGCACCAGTTTCACTTCCCTTAACCATGTAATTTTTGAAGCGCCCCACAGTGATTTTACCTCGGCTAGTTCGTTGGCAAAGAGGCTGAGATCTGGAGAAGTCCAGAGCCGTCGCCACAATGCCACCAAACGATAGCGAGCCAGCTCATTAATGGGTTTACAGCCCAAATCTAACAACAGCGGTTTGATAGGTGTAGATTGAGGAAGACCTACCAAATTCCGCAAAAATTTGTTTTGGGCTTTGACCAGGGAGGATAGATCTTTGTAACCCCATAGGTCGGCACCATACAGGGTGGCTGCATTTATTTTTGCTTCATAGATCTTAAGTACTGGAGCAATGCGTTTGGTCAGGGACTTCTTATGCTCCTGGATTAAACAACCCGTTAGGCGTGCAAATTTAAGATATAATGCCTCAACCTGGGGTTTCCAGCAAAGGCGATGGTCTAAAGTCACGCCCAAATAAGACATTACCTCCACTTGCTCGATACAGGCACCATTCAAACGAACCGAGCTTTTAATGGGGCGGTTTTTTACTAAAGACCATACATTTAGTCTTACCTACATTAATTTGCAGATCGTTTACCCTGCAAAACTCATCAAACCTGTTGAGTGCTTTTTGCAGCCCCTCTCGAGTTTTTGAGAGAAGCAAAGTATTATCTGCAAAAATCAACATCGGGTACTTGGTCCCACGCAGAGATGGGGCATCAGTCGGGGAGTCAGCAAAAAACTTTGCTACCTGATTAATAAACAAAAGGAAGAGGGTGGGGGCCAGCACACACCCCTGACGGACGCCGCGTGTTACTGGAAAACTATCCGTCACCTGCCCTTGTTTTCCCCATCTCACCCTGGCAAAGTTATTCTCGTGTAGCCTAACCACCATGTCCAGGAGTTCTGGCGGCAGGCCCATGGATCTAAGAGCATCCCACATTTTCCCCCTTGGCACTAGGTCGAAAGCCGACTTGAGGTCCACAAAGACGGCATAGATTGCTCCTCCTCCCAACAGAACAACCTTCCAGTACAACATGGTTAGTCTAAAAACCTGGTCTATGGTACTGGTGCCTGATATAAATCCGGCTTGCATTGGGGAGAGAATGTTATCCTGCTCCATCCACCCCTGAACTCTTGCGAGGACCATCCTAGCAGCTATTTTTTGGATTGAATCGATTAAACTTATCGGGCGGTAATTTCCCGGGGCCGATCGGTCCCCTTTTTTAAAAATTGGTAAAATTTCCGCCCCTTTCCAAGAGTCCGGGATCCTTGCTTCTTTAGCGATGGCATTAACGAGCATGGTTATATAGGGAACCCAAATATGTAAATTAATTTTAAAAAGGTCTGCCGGTATTGCATCCATCCCTGGGGCTTTCCCTGATTGTACTACACTGAGGGCCTGCTCTGTATCGGAGATGGTAAAAACAAGCGTGTGGCTAGAGCTGGAAGGCGAGAATACTCCCTTCACCTGCTCGGTATGGTGATCTACATTCAAAGCCCTAAACTGGGATGAGTAGAAAGCCACCCATTCTTCAGCAGAGACATAATTGACTGGAATTTGGGAGTCCGGATTCCTACCCCACTTTACAATTTCCCAAAACTTAATTTGGTTGGATGATTGACACGCCAGGAGGAGCTCGGACCAATGATGCTCATCCCACTCTTTCTTCGCGGCCCATTGAGCTCTTTTATAAGTTTGCCGCGCCATTTTAATGTCACCAGTGACTCTAGATTTTATCGCTCTGATCAGACTACAATGCGCTACCCTACAACTCTTATTATACCATCTATTTTGGGTGCCTAGTGCCTTTTCTTTCCTTAGATTTGGCGGTTGCGTAAGGAGGGTTTTAAGTTTTGAGAAGCACTGGTCATGCAGGTCACTAATCTGAGGGAAAGTCCCCAAATGGGATGAGAGAGCTTTCATGGCATTCAACGTTACCAAGACTTCCTTCTCTATGTCATTTATTAAGGTAGGATCTTCGACTACCCTAGGCCATCTAACCCTTCTTCTGTCATTGGTCAAAATAGCCTCTGACGTTAGACAAGGGGTTTTAGGAGGCCCGCCCCGATCGCCTGGGAGCTTCAAGCCTAACGAAAGGGGGTTGTGATCACTCTCTGGGCGAGCTAAAACCTCCATGTCAATCACCAGAGACCAAAATTCTATTTTGACTAAAATATAAACTATTCGACTCTTGCTGACCCCGTTATTAAAGGTAGGATGACCTGCCGTGTCGGAGGTCGTGCGCCCATTAACTGCTCGCAGACCCCACTCCAAGCACAGCCCTAGCCAGAGGAGTGCCGCTTCAGTAGCCTTTACACCCTTGTTTAAAGATAAAGACGGGATAACCCAAACAGCGTCTTCCTCTGCCCCCAGATCCTTACCCACACTGAACAAGGGTTCAAACGAGCAATTTAGGTCCACGGCTACGAGGATAAGTTTATCTCTACCTATTGCCTCGAGAAGCAAATTTAGATCGTCCATAATAGCCGGCCTATGACCTCCTGGACGTCCTCGGGCATAAATATTTATGACTACAATATCCTGTTCGTTGGCCCTGCTAAGCTTTATTCCTAGTAAGTCAGGGTTGGCCACTAAAATTTCTTAAGGTCTATACCCAGTGGACTGCCTAACCCAAACCACTAAACCTCCTGAGGCTCTGCCCTTAGGACCCTGGATAGCTGGCTTAAAGAAGTTAAGATACCCTGCCCGATATATGGGGTCAGGGGCCCAGCTCTCCTGAAGGATGACAATATCAAAGGTGTTAATAAAAACTGCCCAATCCTCTGAATCGATTCGCCCCTTTAATCCCGCTATATTCCAGGAAACGACCTTGAGCGACCCAACCTGACTAAAAGATGTGTTCGGCTCTAATACACACAAATCCTCCTCTATTGCTACATCCATTCTGGAAAGGGTGCTGGATGTCTGATTAAGAGCTATAGAACTTACAATACCACTCTCTTTCTCTTTAAAACCCTCATTAAAGCACTGTTCTAAGTTGTATACCACCAAGTTAGTACCTTCGGCATCTCTACAAATGCTTTCTAACCCGTTGTCTGATTCCAGTCAGTTAATACCCTCTAAGCCAGACAGAGATTCGAACCGGTTTGACAGACAGGGATAGAAAGGGGAGTGGGGTATCCTCTCTACCAAGTTCCTCCCTACAGGTCTATGCATTGGGAAACTATTGAAGGAAGGCGCACTATATCTTTTGGGGTAGAAGTAATTCAAGCCCAAGGATTGCACATCCCCCATCCTCCCAAACCTGGCCTCCCTACGGATATGTTCTACCACCCAGGGGTCCCGAAAGTTTATGAGGATACAGTCGCCTTCTAAATCCTTCGTACAATAACCCACCCAGTCAACTCTACGAACAGTCAAGATCTTAGTTGAAGAGGAGGGTGGGAGGGTACGATTTTTATTTAACCAAAAGGCAACCTTATTCATAAGATCGCCATGCGATTCAGAATGACCATCCCTTAGAGGTGCAACACCTGTAAGAACAATGGTATAGGGCGTAGCATCAATTGGTAGGTCCGCTGGCGGGGGTCCCCTTTTAATAACTTGCCTTGGAAGTTGTGTAGTATTTGGCTTAACACGCCCAGCAGCAGCACTAGAGCTCCCTGTGGGCTGGGAGGGAGGTTTAGGCTCGCCTTTCCTGGAGGTCTGGGCCTGCTTATTGGTTGCTGGTTTAGAAGAGCTTGGCTGTGGCGGGCCATTGGATTTGGAGCTAGCCTTCTTGTGTGGTGGAGCATGGGCTACGGTGGCCGAGGATGGATTGGGGGCACTATTTGATTTTAAATTACTGCCATTGGGTCCCAACCCGTTAGAATTAGCATGAGTCGGCCTGACGGATGAGGAAGCCTGGGCGATTATAGAATTATTTCCCTGGGACTTGGTGTTACCAGAGATAGCAGGAGCCAGCGATACTACATGATCGTTCACCAATTTTTTAAGTAAACAGGAATTGGCAGTTGCAAGGTTCTCAAGGCCGTCTAATTTTAAATTCATGAGTCTAGTTCTTTCTAGCACTGGCAACAGGAGTGTCTTAAATAAGACTTCCATTTTTGCCAGTATGTCGGTATCACTACTGCTCGGGCTTACTGGGCAAAGATACGGAACCCCAGATGGAGCTAAGGGGGAAGTAACATGACCACTAGGGAGCTGGGGGTACTGTGAGCCACAGGTTGAATCGTGGTTATTAACGAGCTGAGATGGGCAAGCTGTTTTTGGTATTTTTGACACACCCCCTCTCTGCCGACCCTTGTTTCGCTTCCTCTTACCGGGGAGGTTACTCTTCGGGGAGTCCCCTTCATAGGACGAGATTAGCAATGAAGGGCTTCCTGACAGCACACTACCTTCCACCCTACTCCCAGTTGTATCAACGTTATTAGAATCGTTACTACAATGCAACAAAGAAGGACCTTCAGCATCGCTATGAACATCCACTAAGACAGGAACCATGTTAGAACTTGGAGAAAGTGATAATGGGGGTAATGGGCTAGTTACAGAAGCAATAGGCCCCAGAGAAGAACGTTTCCCGCTAATGAGGTCTAATGATAGCCTTTTCTCTACAAAGGCTATTTCCTTCTCCAAAATTCCCGTAGCCTTAATAATAAATGCATCCAATGGACCAGAAACCGCCCCCTTAGAAGTCTGCAAAATAACAGAGCGGTCCTTACCCGAGCGTAAGGGCATACTTAGGGCAGATCAGGCTTTACAAACAGTGAATAACACAGCACATATAGCAAAGGAACTAATTGGTTGAGTGAACTGACAACCCACTATACCTAGTGTTAGGGAAGGAAAGTCCAATGTCCGAGGCCCGAAGGGGGTGGCCCAACCTAACCACGACCGACCACGGACGGCCACAGACGGTACCGCCCTTGTCCCGGGCTTCTCCCGGGACGCTCCCGCGCGCTCCCGCGCCGCTGGGAGATGAACCTGCTAAATGAGCAAAAGGGGCAGGCGGGTGGGCGGGGCAAGCAGGGAGAGCGGCCCAGGTGGAACAGTTTTGGGCACACACGATGGGAGATGGAGTCCCTGTTAGAACGCTTGCAGCCCTGCCTCCACACCGCACTCCCCGGGACCTCCTTTGCAGCACAGTCCCACTCTTTCCGTCAGCTCCCGCCGATGACAGGCGCTGCGGGACCCGCGCAGCGGGTCCGGCGAGCTGGACTTCACAGGGGCAGAAAGGCAGCAAGTTCAGCAACAACACTCCTGTGGCAAGACGATAAGGAAAACACAGAGTCCCGCAAAGAGCAGCAAGAAGCCCGTTTTTACTCCGTGGGCGGGGGGGCGGGGCAAGCAGGGAGAGCGGCCCAGGTGGAACAGGTTTGGGCACACAGGGACTCCTGGGAGATGGAGTCCCTGTTAGAACGCTCGCAGCCCTGCCTCCACACCGCACTCCCCGGGACCTCCTTTGCAGCACAGTCCCTTTCCTTCCGTCAGCTCCCGCCAATGACAGGCGCTGCGGGACTCGCGCAGCGGGTCCGGCGAGCTGGACTTCACAGGGGCAGAAAGGCAGCAAGTTCAGCAACAACACTCCCCTGGCAAGACGATAAGGAAAACACAGAATCCCTATTCTTAAAAAGAACACCTGTTGGAATTTGTTTAGTATACAAACTTTTTTGTCCACCACACAGAGAAGATACTGCAGTGGAGTAAAATGGTTCTTCCATCGCAGCTTACTGCTTAACATCATTATGAATATGTAATTGATTTTTTGCATCTTAAATGTATTTGGAGTGTGATGGGTTACACGCCTTTTATGTGTGTTTGGTCATAAAGGCATCCATGATATGACAGCCCAATTAGCACCCAAAGCATGTTCACATGACTGTTACTAATTATGGATTTGTCTTGGAAAACAACATAGGCTTTGTTCAAGGTAAATATTTTTCAGGAATAGGATTAATTCAGTGTGTAGTAGTGAGGGGCAATGACTGAGTGTTAAGTCTTTTGCAAGTGACCTTTGTGAAGAATTGCGTTGCTTATGGAGGTGGGTGTGAGCCCTGTGAGCTTAACCCTTTGGTAGCTTAGTACAAGGCAGTTAGGCTTACCTTAGAGGCAATGCGTAAAGTATTTATGCAGCACTTCAAACAGTAATAAAGTAAAAACACAACACAAGAAAAATCCCACACTGGGAAGCTGGGAAAAATCAATTTTAAAAGTTTTGGAGTAAAGTAGTGCTTAGAAGCATGTAGCGCCAATTGAGGTTATCTCTTCATGATGGACAGTGTTTGAGTTCAAGCCAACTGCAATGAAGCACAAACCGAGTTCAGTCCATTGGTAAAAGTATCTTGCATCTCAAGCTTCGATGTTCAAAGTTGTGAGGATTTGTATCCCGCTGGGATGATTGTCGAGATGCCCTGCGCTGGGTTTGTCTTTGCATAGCCCCCGAGTAGAAGCTGCTCTGAGTTGAGAATCTTCAAAAAACTTTGAGTCAGGCCAGTAGTTGGCGTTGAGAAGTGTTTCGCTCAGCCGGTGCTTGCAAAGCCACTGCAATGCATCGTACCTCGTCGAGATCCAGCAAGGTTTGTCAAGCTGGACCGGTTGTTCACGTTGAGGTGTACTGCGCTTCATCGGTGCTAGTAGAGCTGCAGGAGGTCAACCAACAGACCTGTGGAGACATTCTGGAGGTTCTTTGTCCAAACAGGCAGGCTGGCCTCAGCAGAGCAGTTCATAGCAGTAAAAGAGTCTTTGGGCGACAAAGCAGGCCATGGGCAGCAGAGCAGACTTCACACAGTGGGGCAGTCCTTTTTAGGTTTTGCCTAGCGAAAGCTGCGCTCTGCGCAGCTTTTTCGCGCAGGCGAAATCCTGTTGAGAACTGTAGGGTGCTTTGGGTCGGCCCTCGTCATTGATTGGCTGGCTCCGTAAACGGAGCCTTGCCATTGGACGAGGGGCCTGTCCGTCAATGCCGGACCAGACACGGGGGCGTTCCTGACATTCTTTCCCTTTTGCCGACGTCACGCGACGCCGGGAACGCCCCCGAGTCTGGTCCGGCATTGCCGGGACCTGCGTTTGCTGAAGTGTCGGGTTTCTTTGCTGTGGCGGAACAAATTGCAGGTAAGCTCAGCCCACACTCTGGTAAGCAGCTAAATTACTCCCAGGTCAATCAGGAACAGGCGCTCTCCCCCCGGGTGCCAGGCTGCCCCCCCCCTCGGCCCCTCCATCCTCTCGCGCAGGATCTCCGCCACCGTTCAGCAGGTTCTGCGCGGCGTTAGTACCTTTGTTCCCCCTGGCATGCCTGGCATTCTCAGGGCCCAGCCTGACTACCCACACGTCGAGATGTTAAAGATGGATTTTCGGGCATTATGCGCAGCATTGTGGCGGCCACAAAAAGCGCCGAGTGCACACACAGTTGAGCCGGCCCCTGCCCTGACGCGTTCACATCGAGAAGCTGAGGTTAAATGTTTACGAAAAGCATGGAATCTGCTTGCAGCGGCGGTAGGGGCGAACGGAGGGAGGGGCTGGATTTATCGCTTTGGTTTGGTGATCTGCTGGGTGGTGTGTGGCGAGTGGGAGGGACGGTGGCGCGCCCGCAGATTCCCCCTCTATCACACTCGCCTTCTCTTTAGATCATCGTCATGGTGTAAACAAACAAGCTAAACTCCCGGAGATTTACAGTGCCCGGCGTCCGTGACTTCCTCTGCCGCGCTGTGAGATATTTCCGTACAGGCAGGCTAAGCTCTTTCCATTTTATACCTCAGCGGCTTTATAGCATCTTGAGGATTTTATTTTAAAGTGCCAGCAAACACTCCCTGCGCTCCCCGTTGGAAGTGAGCACGACGCTGCTATCTGCATTGTGCGGCGGGAAACTTCCTGTGTGTATTGATCCCTTGCTGAGAGCACTGTCCGTCATGGGGCTGCTTTGTCTGGCAGTCACTTCCATTTGACTTTGACTGACTGAGGGAGCCTGGTTTATTTGTAAAGGACAACAAGGATTTTCATTTATAATTCCGGCAGCGGGGACGGGTGCTAATGACAGAGCCCTGAATAATGAGGGCGCGGTATTCAAGGCAGGAAGGAGCGCGGCCGGGGTTGCCAAATGCGGCAGCCAGAGACGAGACGGACTGCAGGGAGCGCAGGCGGCGCCGGCACTCAGGGATCCACATCTGCAGCACGCCCTGTGTGACCCTGCACACCCAGAGAGATCCGCAGCACGCCCTGTGTGACCCTGGGCACCCGGAGAGAACTGCATCAGCAGCACGCCCTGTGCGACCCTGGGCACCCGGGGAGAGCCGCATCTGCAGCTCACCCTGTGTGACCCTCGGCACCCGGAGAGATCTGAAGCACGCCCTGTGTGACCCTGGACACCCGGAGAGATGACCGTTGAGGATGGCGCGCCCCTTACGGAGGTCAGACGGCCCATTTCACGTCCTAGAGAGAGGGGGCGAAAGGGAGAGGAGAAGTGGGAAAGTTTGAGATGTCGAAAATGAGTGAGAAAAGTGAACGAAAAGAGAGCGGAGGGCGAAAGAAGACAGGGAGAGAGGCAGTGAGGGACGGAGGCACAGAGGAGAGGAAGATAAGCTGAGCAGTGTAGGGGGTTGGGGGGTGGGGGTGTAGAGAGGCTTGGAAACGGAGACGGGGTATGTTTGTGTTTCGGGTGCACACGCGCGTGAGCGTTTGAGTCACTAGTTGTCTTTTCCGAAATTAATTTTTCAGTTGTCTTTCTTAAATACGCTGATATTCCCTTTCCGTTTGTCTGTTATCTCGGCATTGCTTTATTTTTGTTTTTAAAATGCTTTTGTTGTTGCAGTGAATCATTTTCTGTTTGTGTCATTTAGGGTGGGTCAGATGGGGTTCTAGGCGCCTCCAGGTCAGATTTTCACTTGGGTCGGAGCCTTTGATTTACTGCTTCCTTTCTGGGGTTTTATTGGTGTTGTCGGCTGCGCCGTCCTTTTCTTGTAATTATAATTCGGGAGAAGTAAATTGAGCACGACCCCGAGTGCTGTGGAGTGGAGTGTGACGTCCAAGTTCAGGTCTGAAGGACGGAGTCAAAGCTTTAACAGCAGCAATATTCAAAGTGCCGCCATAACTACTGGAGTGAAGTGCTGTGTCTTTGGGGTTGGAGGGTTGTGCGGCGATGTCCATTCAGTGCCGCCTGTAACCACCAGTGCAAAGCTCTGTGGAGGTCCCGGGTATATCCCTTCAAAGTGCCACCCGTACCTACCGCTGTAAAGTGCAATGTAAAATGTAACTTGGAGAGGGTCTGGATGTTGAGTGTGACCTGAAGCTTTTATTCCCTGCATAGCAGACAAGTGGTGTCCAAAGTCTCGCTGCAAGAACTGTTTTTTGTTGCAGGTTTATAAAGCATGAACTCGACCTGAAGGTATCAGAGCGCTTTACATGAGCACCAGCTACATTACACAGTCAAGGACACATTCATTTTTTATACCTACAGGGAGAGTGAGTGTTTTGCCCAGAATCACAGGACGCTGTGCCAACGCTGAGACTCCAACACGGTTCTTCAGATTCAAAGTCGACAGTTTTGGCCATTAGGCTACCCCCCCCCCCCCTAAAAAAAATGAAGAGGGGAAATAAATAAGTGAAAGTGGAGCTGATAAAAAAGTTGGGCCGGTTAATCCTTAAATACATTCAGTAACCTATTAATAAATAGCAAAGTGCAGATGGGTGTGATCTCGAAATGCCACGGGAACGTTTAGGAGACTTTAGTCGAAAAAATGTCCTTTAAAGTGCAGTGGAAGGAAAGGGATTCCCTGCACTTCAGCTTCACAATATAAGTGTACCGCGTAATGTGTGCTAACGTGTTCATCCGAAGTGCAGCGGTGCTGTCTAGTATAGTATTTACGGTTGGAATGAGTTAAAGTGTAGGCGACATCTGTACACACAAAATGACCCGGGTATATGGATTTAAAGTCCAGTGATTGTGCACAAGCTTAAATTGAATTAGTGTGTGAATTTAAAGTGAAAATCAAATGAGTAATGTGCTTTGAACGTGCTGCAGGGTGTACGTTTAAATACGTTACTGAATAACGCGCAGCTGACATAGGTGCCCTTAAGTGCAGAAGGGTGTATTCGAGTAAAGTGCTATGAGAAGGGAGCCAGGTCCTCACCCAGAGGGACAGTGCGTCCATTTAAAGTGCAACAAATAATGTTTGAGGGTGCAGTATGTAAAGTGCAGCACTGGTGCATGATTTTCGAACGCAGCAGGCACCTCTTGTGCTCCGGTGATGTAGTAAAGTGCAATTGAGGAGTGCCGTAGGGGGTGTACAGTGCAGCGAGGGAGTACAAGAGTGTGCATTAATCGTGCAGCTAGCAGGGTTTCGTTTGCAGTGCAAGGGTCGTTGCTGACACGTCTCTGTAGGGCACATCAATTGTAGTAGTTGCAGGTCGTCGGAAGAGGATACATTGCGACGATTTTAGACTACCATATTTGAGGAAGCCTCATCTATGGTTTGTTTTTCAGGTGTGGTGTGAACCAAGATCTTCTCGTTCTAGTAATATCATATATTTCGCTCTTACTTATAGGGCGTTCAGGCAGCCCTCTTCACCCATTGGTCTGCTGTTGTGCCATTCACACTTCTCTTCTGCTCGCTGCTTTGAACCCCCTGGCCCAGCCCACTTCAGCCATTGGCTTACTGCATCCTGAGCGAGGGCAAAAGCAAACCCTGTCAAAATGAACACATCCACACGCAAAGTAGCACCCCCTCAGGGGCCACTTTGACACTGTTTGTTTCGAGAAAAAATGCGTGTTTATATTTTTTTAAAATATTAGTGAAGGCCTGGCAACTTCAACGGCGGCGTTTTATGCAACCGATGGCAATACAGAACAACTATTAACCAAACCCAAAGCCTGGAACCCAACGCTAGATGGATTGGCTTTGCTAATGTTTGCTTTCCTATGTTGCCCATTGTTTGCGAAGCTCCAGTTACACAGAAGTCCGAGAGAGATACTCTGCGCAGTTTCTAACCATTTCTAAACCTCCAGGCTTGTCCTCAGTCTCCCTCTGTGTGCAGTGAGTCCCTCCTGGCTTGTCCTCAGTCTCCCTCTGTGTGCAGTGAGTCCCTCCAGGCCTGTCCTCAGTCTCCCTCTGTGTGCAGTGAGTCCCTTCAGGCTTGTCCTCAGTCTCCCTCTGTGTGCAGTGAGTCCCTCCAGGCTTGTCCTCAGTCTCCCTTTGTGTGCAGTGAGTCCCTCCAGGCTTGTCTTCAGTCTCACTCTGTGTGCAGTGAGTCACCCCATGCTTGTCCTCAGTCTCCCTCTCTGTGCAGTGAGTCCCTCAAGACTTGTCCTCAGTCTCCCTCTGTGTGCAGTGAGTCCCTTCAGGCCTGTCCCCAGTCTCCCTCCCTGTGCAGGGAGTCCCTCCAGGCCTGAAATGAGACTCCGCCTTTGTGCAGCTAGCTCATGCAAGTGGGTTCTAGCCTGCACCAAAATAACAGATACAACTTGGTTTTGTTTTTTCTTGCCTTCTGCCTTTTGATTGTGCCTGTGCCTGTTCCCGCCCCCCCCTCCCGCTGTCCGTGTCTCCGGCCCCACTTGTAAATGCTTGTTTTATTTTTGCAGTATATTTCCTTGGGAAAGCACATGTCTGTAGTTGCATTTGGGGAATGAATCTCTGAAACTGAGATCTGTTTTGAATTTGGGAAGTGCTTCTCTTAGAGACAGCAGCATAGTGTGGGCTGTGAGAGCTGTGTGGGCTGTGAGGGCTGTGTGGGCTGTGTGGGCTGTGAGGGCTGTGAGGGCTGTGAGGGCTGTGAGGGCTGTGAGGGCTGTGAGGGCTGTGAGGGCTGTGTGGGCTGTGTGGGCTGTGTGGGCTGTGAGAGCTGTGAGAGCTGTGTGGGCTGTGAGGGCTGTGTGGGCTGTGTGGGCTGTGTGGGCTGTGAGGGCTGTGAGGGCTGTGAGGGCTGTGAGGGCTGTGAGGGCTGTGAGAGCTGTGAGAGCTGTGTGGGCTGTGAGAGCTGTGTGGGCTGTGAGAGCTGTGAGAGCTGTGTGGGCTGTGAGAGCTGTGTGGGCTGTGAGCGCTGTGAGGGCTGTGAGGGCTGTGAGGGCTGTGAACTGTTGGCAATGTAAATAACAATGCCATTTATTTATAAGTAAAAAAAAAATAAGAAATGTCATGAGCAATGCCAATAGCTCTAACTTTTCCAAAGGCGAAACCATTGCATTGTAAATGCTTGTTCTATAATATACACAAGTCCAAGGTTGATCTGAAGAGATGGGTCTGATAGTCTCCTTTTTATACCTGGTACTCACTTTGAAGTGGGAGTGTTTGGGGGGCGTGGCTTGCGCCCGACGGTGATGGCGGCGTTTCCGTAGTTCCCCAGAGCAGACGGGAGCGGAGACGGACCAACGCAGCGCCTAATCCTCATTTATCGACTCCAAGATGTGGTACATGAGCCAGCCGGGAGCTACATGAGGACTGTTTTGAAGTTCTGGGACTCGAGGTGACTCGCTAAATACAAGTTTCAGTTTCGGCTCGGATCCACTGAACTCCCGACTGCGATTTTGAGGGGACTGCTGAGGGGCCGGCTTCCTCGCAGCACCTTCATTTTCCTAAGTGCTGCTCAACCCTTTGACCATTTTGCAAGTATTTCAGGAAATTGAAGGTATTTTTTCTTCAGGATGCACTTTGCTCTTCACTCGCAGTTCTTTCTTCACAATTTTGGCATGCAACAGCTCTCCTGAGCCTTCATCCACCATTTTGCTTAATATCTCTCCATGCCGCTGACGGAGCTTTCATCCTATGCGGAACTTTGTTGGACTCTCTTTAACACAAAATAGATGCTATTTTCGCTGCCGGGACGCTGATTCCCTAAAAACTCCTTGCAAATGCCACAATAGCTGACTGTCAACTGTCATGCTGTGACGTATTTTGAACTCATGCAGACACGCTGACTACTTTCTTCTGGAACTTTTGACCCCCTTATTTTTCCAACCTGCTTGTTGCACATCACTAGTCTCAGATGCCTTCATTGTTGCTTATTGTATGTACAAACAATGTCTGTTTTCTATTATATTTATGTTACTCACCATTGCTTTCTATGGTATATTTTTAGGCATGTTTCCTCCTAATTTCCTTCTGACCTCTAACAATCCTCTTTCCATGATTGTTTGCTGTATGTTTATTTGTATATTCAGGCTTTTACTTAGTTATACGTGAATTATAGGCCTTCTTGCATGTTTTTCTATTATGCTGTAAAGCTCATTTTCTAGACTCTCTACCTGGAAGCGGCGCCACTATTGATTTTTCATTGCAGCTTTTAGTTTCTTCATGGAAAAACAACTTAAAGAGACACTTCAATCCAAATCTTCATCCCGCAGATTTTTCTCCACAGTGCTTAGATATGGATGACCCAGCTAATTCTTCTCCAAAAAGTGTGTCATCAGCGGCGACTACCCAGGCTTCTAGTGGTACTAAAGCATCAACTAAAAGACTGAAAAAGGATCCTCCCTCTCCTCCTAAACAAGTCTCTTCAGTCGCTATGGACTTATTGTTAGAGGGAATTAAGGCTTTACGCCCCTTTGTTGAAGCAACCACTTCTACTCTCCAGGAAACTACCTCTACAATCAAGGAACTTTCTAATAAATGGTCATGTGAAGAACATCGTGTCACCACTCTGGAACAAAATGTTGACTCTTTGAATTGTCCTACTTCTAAAATTGACTCCTTATGCTCTCAGGTATCAACCTTACACAAACAAATAGAAAATTTAGAAAACAGAAATTGAAGAAATAATCTCCGTATTTATGGCTTGCCAGAAGGGACTGAAGGGTCAGATTCAATTGCTTTCTTCAAGACCTTTATTCCCAAACTTCTCAAACTATCGGAAAGTACCAACTTGAACATTCAAGGAGCTCATCGACTGGGTTCATCATCGCACCTAGCATCTGCTTCCTCAACGAGTAAACCAAGAGGAGTGATATTATATTATCTTGAGTACACTGACCTATTAAAAAACTCTATCTGCAGTCAGCGCATTGAATAAAATTACTTGGTCGGGGAACTAATTATTTTTCACTCAGGAATATAATTTCTTAGCAATGAGACCTCAGTTACGATCGATGGGCGCGTGATACGGTCGCTTCCATCCATGCCTATTTAAAGTGACTATTAATAACAAGACTACTACTTATGAGGATCCACTAAAACTTAAGAGTTCCCTTTATTCTTTTCAGGCTGATTCAATGGATAACTCTTCTTCGTCAAACTCCAAGTAGACATTTTTGATTCTGTTCTGCCTCCACTCCTTGCATGAGCCTTACCTTAATTATGGTGTAGTCACAAGTATAGCCATGGAGCTTCTCATGGGCTGGGTTTAATATAGTTATAGTTATACGTTTCTCATTACTATACATTTCACTTTTTGCCTCGTTTGTAGATTATTCCTATGTAAACATTTCACTACTTTTACTTCTATTGTTCTTAATACATACTTAACCTCTTTTTTATTTTTACAGGTTGTTCTTCGCGTCTTCCTCCTTTCCCCAAGTGTTTTCTACCATCCGTTGGGACTGTTATCTTTTCCCGTCTCTCCTTGTGGGTCTGGGACACATCATTGTTCCGTGTGGCCTCCAACCCCCCCACCCCTCGTATGGTCTGGAATTTATGTACGTATTTCTTCTCATTTATCCTTTTTATCTTCTGTACTATCATCTTTCCTTTACATTTCTTTTTTATTGTTTTTCTTCTTCTATGTTATTCAGTTACACTTCTAATCATATCACAATCTCTCTTTCTCTTTCCGCACTTTCTACACTTTCAAAGATTGTATACTCCTTGCATCTTGCTCTTTTTCTTTTTCTTCTTCTTTTTTTCAAACGTTTCACTATGTATACAGTTAGTTTATTGACAGAAATGTTTTTATGTTCTCAACACTTTGCTTACTTCAGTATTTATTACATTACTATAGTCTTATTTTATGCCTTTAAAAATTATATCTTGGAATGTCAGAGGTTTACATTCACCTATTAAGTGGCAGAGGGTTTTGACTCATTTAAATAATCTAGGAACAGATATTGCATGTCTACAGGAATCTCATCTATCAGCTGATTAATGTGCAAAGTCGAAGAGAGGTTGGGTTGGTGAGGTCCTTTTTTCCCCGGTTGAAGGCAAACGTAATGGTGTCCTTATTCTTTTTAGAAAATCCCTTTCGATTAAGGTACTCTCACACTGTGCAGATCAAACTGGTAGATGGGTATTTGTAAAACATTTGGTGGATAATGTCTCACTCTCTTTATTGAATATTTATGCACCTACAGTTGGAGACCCTTCCTTCTGGACTTCCCTGTCCCAACACGTTACACAACACTATGATGATAATTTTATCCTTGCAGGGGACTGTAATTAAATCTTTGACCCCTTCATTGATCGAAATTCCTCAGCCCCTTTTGTCCCTCATAGATCTCACAAATCATTCACACAAATGATTAGACAACACAAATTTAAAGACGCCTGGGGATTATGCAATCCCACACTCGGAGAATACTCCTTTTACTCACCAGTACATCACACTCAGTTGAGATTCGATTACTTTTTTCTTTCTCACAATCTTACTCAATCACTAGTGGGTGCAGATATTGGTTCTATCTTAATTTCAGACCATGCTGCCGTAATCATTCTTTTTAATCAAACAGATGACACACCTTTTTATGTGGTTTGGGACGCCTTTAAGGCCTCAGCTAGAGATTTCATTATCAACTTTGTCTCGAAAAAACTTAAAAAGCCCAACAGGCTACTACTGCCCTATTGACCAAAATTAAACAGTTGGAACACTCCTATTATTCTTCCAAATCAAAGGAATGCTTATTTGACCTTATAAAAACTAAATTCCAATGTATTCAGGACACAACCAATAACGCTTCCAACTATCTACTAAAATATAGCGCAAAGTATTATGGTGGTCAGAATAAAGCAGGAAAACTATTAGCTAATTACTTAAAGGTTAAACAAAATAAAGTTAATATAGAATCTATCTTTGATCAAAATCATCAGCTGAAATTCAAGGATGAAGACATTTTAAATGAATTCCTCCTTTTTTATAAGTCACTCTATTCCTCTGAAACTCCTTCCTCTGATCAAACTATTTCCCACTTCCTCTCCAAAATCCAGTGTACTCCAAATGCACGCCCAGATCTCTCACCTTTAGAATACGACCTGTCCCAAAAGGAACTCCTTAACGCCTTAAAAACGCTTAGAAAAGATAAAGCACCGAGTCCGGATCGTTTCACTGTAGAATTTTTCACCCACTTTGCGCACTTACTCATTCCTAAACTGCATGCCCTCATACTCGCTTTTCTACAATCTGGTGAATCTCATGGCTCTTTTTCGGATGCCCTTATTTGTATTATACCTAAAGAAGGCAAGGACCCCCAATTCTGTAAAAACTATTGGCCCATTTCTTTGGTAAATATTGACTATAACATTTTCTCCAAGGCTTTGGCTTTACGTTTAAAATCTCATATGCCCGATTTAAAAAAAAAAAAAATGTTTTGTCCTCATTGTGGAACATTAATAGTAAGGAGTTTTCGGGGTCCCTTTTCTCTCCAACCTTTACCTTCACTGCCATGGTGGTGGGTCTAGGCAGTACTCCTTAAACCTTAAAGAGAGAAGGAGCCCCTTACTTCCATTTACTTTGAGGAAAGGTTTTTTTCCGAGGAGGGTGAGCTAGCCATTTTGGCTACTCTTACAGGCATTCACCTGATTTTGCATTGCTAACACATAATCATTGGACTTAGGAAAGAGAAAAGACCAGTGCATGCTGCTACAACCTTACAGAGGAAATTCTCTGTAGTTATCCCATATGATATTTTTCCCATATCTCCCAAAATGTATATTTCTTAGAAAGTGATTTCTTTTTTTATCCAAATTATAGATTTTTAGAACTAAAACAGCCATTCCCTATGGAGTGAAGGGGTTGGACTTATCCATTTCACACACACCTCTCTCCTCGCCAATAGTATCAATAAGAATACCAGATTTTCCTGAGATTTGGTTAGTTTTTCTGACACATTTGATCCCATCACCCCAAAGATAACTAAATCGGTACTTACAATTAGGTGTCTTCCCAATACCTCCTCTAGAGTCTTACCCACATCATTCCAGAAACCATCAAGATGGGGGCACTGCCGGAACATGTGTAGGTCATCAGCCTTTTGTAGTCCGCATTTCGGACAGCTATTCACTGTGGATCCGTTGAATTTGGACAGCTTTTTTGGCATCCAATAAGCTCTATGAGAGGTAAATAAATGATTCCTTTTTAAGGCAGCAGATGTTACAATTGACCAGCATTTGCTCATTGATACTTGCCAACGGTTGTTTATATCCATCGTCTGCAGTTCATTCCCCCACATTCTCTCTGGAATCTGGAATTCCTCCTCCCCTGCTGAGATTAAGGCCCAATACCAATAGGAGATTTCTTTCTGGAAGGGGTCTTTTTTCAGCATCTTTAGTTCTATAGATTGGTTTCCTTTTCTGACTTCTTTTAGTGTTTTCACCCAGCTTGAAATTTGATAATATTTAAACTTTGATAGTAAAGCGTTTGTTTTTTGGGATAAAATCTCCCAATCCAGTATTTTGTTCTGAGACAATAGTTGCCCCCACTCTGTTATTCCTGCTGTTTTTAAAGGGAGCGCAAGTCTGTCTCCGAGGCATTCCGGGATACCCGGCGAATCCCATATTGTGGCCAAGTCACTGAAATAGGGGATATCCAGGGTAGATCTTATACAGTACCACAATTTAGCGGCTGACTTTAATGTCTTCAGTTTTACTTTTTTTTAAGTATTTCGGGTGACCGAATTGAAATAGAAAATGGCTAGTTTTATTGGTCATTATCTGGAGATAGAGTGGTTAATTGTTATATGGACCTAGCAGCGTCCTACTAGATTTAAATTGGAAGGCTCTACAATATTCCAAGAGGTCAGGGCTAGCAATTACCCCCTGTTCTTTTCTTCTCCTTATTTTACTCCAGGCAATTCTTGGTCTTTTTGAAGACCAGATAAAACTTGAGAGTTCTCCCTGGATTTTCTTTATGGTTTCCCTCTTGAAATCTAACAGGATGGCGCCAAAAGCAAAAGTGAATTTTGGTATGATTCACATTTTGACAATGTTTGATTTACCCAACATCGTTAAAGGTAAGCCACCCCATACTTTCAACAGTTTTTTTACTTCAACTTCGATTCTGTGAATATTAATTTGGGCTACCTTATCCAGATCTTTAACAAGATCTATACCTAAGTATCTGATTTTATCCTTGTTATAAGGACTAGTTGTGTATTCGTTCCAGCTCATAGTTTCAGTTTTAGCTTGGTTAATTTGATAGCCAGAGATTTTCCCGAAATTAAACAGAGTCTCTTTTAATATCTTTAGGGCATCCTTCCAGTCACTGGTGAAAATCATTAAATCGTCAGCATAAAGGGCCACTTTTTAATACCAACCTTGATAACAGAAAGGAGATATTAAAGGTTGATTCCTAAGACTCTGCCACTGGCTCAATATAAAAGCTAAAAAGCAGGGGGGAGAGAGGACACCCCTGTCTTGTTCCTCTCTTTATCTGGATGTTCTCAGTGAGGTTACCATTAACTAAGATTTTTGCCCTAGGAGAGCTATAGATTTTTTCCACCATGTTCTGAATGTTAACCCCTAGATTACATTTCTTTAATACTTCAATTAGATAGGTCCAATTAACTCGATAGGGGTAGGCTCTCACTAATGGCAATGTCAATTGCTCCAATCAATTTGTGTTTCAGCTCTTGTAGGTGTCTTCCTGCCACAAAGCCCTTTTGATTGGTATTTATCAATGACCCTGCTATTCTCCCCAATCTTTTTGCCATGATTTGGGTGAAGATCTTATAATCAGAGTTTAAGATTGATATTGGACGATATGATTTGCATTTTTTAGGATTTTTACCAGGTTTTAAAAGGATGGAAATCGTGGCATCATTCCAAGACTCCGGGAGTTCACCCTTTTCCAAAAAGATTTTATTTAGAAGGACCGTTAAAGGGGGGACCAATATATCTCTTAATTTTATATAGAACTCATGTGGGAGGGCGTCTGGACCTGCTGCTTTACCTCTCTTTAGATTGTTTATGACGCCTTCTACCTCTTGAATTGTTATCTCTGCGTTCAACTTTTCTCTCTTCTCAAGTGGCAGAGTAGGAATATTTTGGGCATCTAGGAAGTATTTTATTTCCTCAATTGCAGGGTTACAGTCCTCCGTATAAAGATCTGAAAAAAGGCGGTAAATTCTTGTTTTATTACAGCCTCCTCTGACCCATTATGTAATGCATTATGAGGATCTATGCTGGCAATTTTATTTCTGGATTGATCCGTTTTGGTTTTCCAGGCTAGCATTTTTCCACAACCTTCCCCATACTCATAATGGGCAAGTTTGCTAGATTCCCATTTCTCTCTGACTCGATCTTCCAATATTTCTGCTAATTTTTCTTTTTGTTTCAGTCTGTCAGCTTCCAGCCGCAGTCTATTAGAGGGAGATGTATCCGCAAATATCTGCAAATCAAGTGCTTTGATGCTACATTCCAGCTTGTGGATCTCTTGTTTAAAACCCCTAGATTTGTATGTTGCCAAGCTGAGGATTTTTCCCCTTATCATAGCTTTATATGCGTCCCATGCAATTTGGATTGAGACGCCCTCATTGTTATTCTCAAAATATAGATCTGCCTCTTGCTTAAGTTGTTCAGTAATCTGGGGGTCCGAAAGAATTGTGCGGTCCATTGTCCATCTCAGTAACTTGATGCCGTTCTTTAGTTGTATTGTAATCTGGACTGCCGAGTGGTCGGAAAGGTGAGCTGGAAGGTGAACCACTTTTAAAGTCTTTTCTATTAACCCTTGATCTACCAGGAAGTAGTCAATTCTGGATTGTATTCCCAGTTTTTTATTTTTAAACGTGAAGTTGTCTTGCTTGTCACCTTTCTCTTTCCAGATGTCAACTAAACTCAGGTCCCTTATATACACTCCTAACCAATCCCTCATCTTTGGCAAACTTGTCTGTCTCCCTCGGGGGAACCGATCCACTTTAGGATCTAGAATAATATTAAAATCTCCGCCTAAAATAACTGGGCATGTAGCCGAGATCTATTGTGAGTATAAAGATTGTAATGGAAGGGGATCGTCCGTATTTGGGCCATAATAGCCTACCACCGTAAAGACGTCACTGAGTATTCTTACATTGGCTACTGCCCACCTTCCCTTTGGATCTGTTTCTACCGACTCCACTCTTGCTTTCAAAGACTTTTTAAAGAGAATAGCTACTCCCTTAATAACACACTCTTGATTTGTGCATACATGTGTGTCGACCTAGTGTAATGTTGTTATTATCTCCTTCCATTCTTTTTTTAATAAATGGGTTTCTTGAAGAATTATTATTTCACTATCAATTGATTTCAGATACTCTAGTAACAAATATGATAAACGAAAAGCAGGAGTCACCCCTCCCTGGAGAAGCCGCCCTTTTTCTTCTTTGGGTTTTATTAATGGCCCACTTTGAGCTCCGTGTTTATCTAAAAAGATTTCTGAGAACGATCTGCTGCTCTCTTCAATAAGCAATTATTTCTGTATCTGTATCTGGTCACGCAGTTGTTCTAGGAACGTTTCAACTTCTTTGGATCTCTGATATTATACATCTTGTTCCTCCAGATGATCCTGAGGGAGGCAGGGAATTTCATTTGGACTGTGGCACCAAGGGACTTCAATTCGGGCATCATCTGCCCCAACTCCCACTGTCTATCTTGCGTTACCTTTGCAATATCAGAACATATTCTAAAAGACCAGTCGTTCTTATTATATAACCCAGTCTTCAAAGCCTCACTTAGTATTCTCTCTTTAAGAGTATATGTTCTAAAGTTAATTAATATTTTCCTAGGATTTTTTCTCTCCTTGTTTTTCCCAAATGGATCTCGGTGTACCCGTTGATTGTCATCTTCCAGCCTGAGAGTTTTACTCCAAGGAAAATGTTCCTCCAGAAGTGTAATTATAATTTTTTTTATATCTGTTCCTTCTCGCCCTTCTGGAACATTGAGTACTCTAAGGTTACATCTTCTGGACTGATTTTCCAGTGCTTCCAGCTTTTTGTTGACGCTTTTGTCTTTCGCCTTTAAGGTTCTGATGTCTTTTTGGTTCGACTCTACTTTTTTACTTAAGGAGTCAACTGCTGCTTCCGCTGCTGTTACTCTCTCACCTAGGGCATTTAATTTGGTGTCCAGCATCTCACATTTTTCTTGAATCTTATTTTGATTCCCTTCTGAGATTTCACACCTTGACCTAATCTCATCTAGCATCTTTTCCAGAAAGTCGTCTGTAGTACTTCGGGATTTATTCTGGGGTTTATTCGGACTTGTAGGTGGACTTCGAACAGGGCTTCGAACAGGGCTATGAACAGGGCTATGGACAGGACTTTGGACTGGGCTCTGACTAGGGTCATCAGTCTGCTTTGCTATTTCGCTTGTTGTGCCATCTTGAGAACTAGGGTTTAGAGAATTTTCCATTACTAGGGTCGAGTTTACCAGCTTTCCCTGATGACTTTGTTCTTGTTTCTTTTCCTGACTTTACCCCCGCTCTTGTAACTTAAAATACGACCTTAGGGATGGGGTAATCTTTATTTTTGATGGTCTAACCCCCTCACCTGTATCCAGTTTCTCCCCTGGTTGCCCTAGCTGCCCTTTTTTATAGCTTAACTTTGTTTGCAGTTTTGAAGTCTTCCGGGATATTCTTTTCGTAATACGTGGAACAACAGGCTACTTGACAGCTGGGGGTTGGTTCGATTTAAGAAACTGCCTGTTCCTTAAACAATAGGAGGATCGCCCCCTCACGTCCAAACTTGTGCTCACCCTTTTCTCTGCAATAGGGTCTCTACAGTGCAGGTTTCCTCAACCGAGGAGACTATGTTTAAAGAACCCTTGTCTCCTGTTGATCCCTTTTCCCCCTCTTTCTGGGCATGCAGCTGATCTAAAAAAAATACTTTCTTTTTGTTAATAACCCCCTTAATTACAGTCGGTTCAGCTGTTTTCTCTGTTTTCTCTGTTTTTTTCCCTCACCCCCTCCACCTTCGCTCTGAATAACCGGCTTACTCGGCTCATTGGTTGTGATAGAAATAGAGCCCCTCCTTCGGTAGTTCCACTATCGTTTTCGTCTAACGACCGGGGAATTGAAACAGGATTCCCCACTGAGCCCGTGACTGAAACTCGGTTCTGCAAAGAGTCAGAGTTAACTACGCTAAACTTTGGGCCAGCCCGAGACTCTGTTCTGCCCGCATTCGCCCCAGTGCAGTTTCGCCTTATGACTCCTCCGCCTTTCCCCCGGAGGAAGACCGAGATCTGGCCCGCTGCCCTCTGGCAGTTTCTCTGGGCTGCAGACACCGCCCCCCACCAGCCAGTGCAAGCCTGGAGCACGGGTCGAGCTCTGCAATGCAGATCGCCGACAAATTTCACCTGACGGCTCCACCCCAGCGGGTAGGTAGATAGTGTCGATAGCGGTAGCGATATTTACCATTCCTAAATGTTTGTACATGTTTGTACGGTCTTCTGTAAACATAGAGTGTGAACAATGTGAACAATCTCCGCGGAGTAGGGCAGAAAAAGAAAAGCTCAACTTAAAGTCACATCCACCGGAAAAGCAGTTCTGTATTTGTTGTTTTTATTTAGACTTAAACTTAGACTTAGACAGGGGGTAACAGAGGCTCCCCCCCACCAGGCACCTCGTATTACTCAGTTTTTATCATGCGCTCCCCAAAAAAAACAGCATCACCTCTTCCGTCTTTAAATGTTTTTAGCGCATTTCAATCCAAAACGACACGGAGCTCCCGACAGGACTCACTGACTGGCCGCCATCTTCTCCCTCTCTGTCTTTTGCTTGTCGGTCCCACCTGGCCTCTCATATGCCCGATTTGTTAGGAACCGAACAATCTGGTTTTGTTAAGGGACGACTCATCACAGACAACACTTGTTTGTTTTTTTATATTCTTTCTAAAGTCTCACACACTAACCATTCATTGGCAGCCATAGCCTTGGACGCAGAAAAGGCATTTGACACAGTTGAATGGCCTTACCTCTTCAGCACACTAAAATGGTTTGGCTTTGGCCCAAAAATCACTGCTTTCATATCTCTTTTATTTTCTCATCCAAGAGCAGCTATATCAGCGAATAATGCAGTTTCTTCCTATTTTCGTCTGGGCAGAGGTGTCAGACAGGGCTGCCCTCATTCCCCTTTTCATTTTAATCTTGCTCTGGAGCCTTATTTGCTGCGGATTCGTCAAAATGATAACATTCACGGTTTTACTTTTAAAGATACTACTGTTAAAATGGCGGCCTATGCTGATGACGTCATTTTATTCCTTTCATAACCTCAGGCTTCCCTTCCCCCTTTTTAGGTCTCGCCTCTCAATGCGCATGCGCATTGAGCAGAGCGAGACTATAGGGACTTAAACAGACTTTACCCAACTTGGCGATTTGGTGCTGTGCCCGTGCGCTTGACCTAAAATGAGCGTGCACATCATCAAATCGCCATCTGTTCCCCAGCAGCTCTTCCCGCTCCTCCCCACAAGCTTCCCCCAGCGTGCGCTCTGCCTCAGCCGCACTCCTCCCACACCTTTGAAGTGAAGCTTAGCTTCACTTCAAGGCCCCTGTTGCTTCATACCCTCATGCCGCTCTCCCCGCTCCACCCCCTCCCCTGCCCGCCGTGTCGCATTTCTCCTCCCCTCTCCCCACAGCAATGCCCTCCGTCTTGTTTTAAGAGCCTGGAACTCTCTTCTCGTGCAGTGCAGGCAGGGTCTAGGGATACTCTTCCCAGGGAATACAGTGCATTCCAAGAATCAAGGCGTCCTTCGTAACCAGTAACGGAGTCCGCCCCATCCTACCAGCATTAAGACACACCCACCTCTGTGCAATGACTAAATGCAGACGACTCATCCGGGAAAAGGCCCTGCTAAGCCAGGCATTATTAAATATATATATATATATATATCCAGAGCCTGGCAGCCATTACAGAAACACTTCAGATTACTGTTAACACCAGCACTGGTATATGGAAACGAATAGACGTACATTGCGACTGTAAAGGGACAATGTAGTGCTTTATGCATTGTTCTCGAATCTCTAGATTGACAGATTTGTTTGTGAGACAAAGATAAAGTGATTGCTCAGGGTCACACGGCGCTAGTGATTGCTCAGGGTCACACGGCGCTAGTGACTGCTCAGGGTCACACGGTGCTAGTGACTGCTCAGGGTCACACGGTGCTAGTGACTGCTCAGGGTCACACGGTGCTAGTGATTGCTCAGGGTCACACGGCGCTAGTGACTGCTCAGGGTCACACGGTGCTAGTGACTGCTCAGGGTCACACGGTGCTAGTGACTGTTCAGGGTCACACGGTGATTGCTCAGGGTCACACGGTGCTAGTGACTGCTCAGGGTCACACGGTGCTAGTGACTGCTCAGGGTCACACAGCGCTAGTGATTGCTCAGGGTCACACGGTGCTAGTGATTGCTCAGGGTCACACGGTGCTGCGAAGTCAAGTGTGAACAAATATATTTGAACCAAAATCTTCCGCTTCCACTGCCGACAGGCTCGCCTCCACCAACCAGTCCGATCCGTGAAGCATCTCCAGGCGGCGCTGGAACATGAACAGAAATCTCTCCAAAATGAAGGCTACTCGCTCAAAGCCCCAATTAACAAACCTCTCCATATCTCCGACAGACAGTCTCCACAGCCTCCAACCAACCTCAAAGTTATTGCACCCCAGTATCCCTTCTGTTCACTGCACAGCCCCGTCCCCGTGCTGATAACATTAACAAGCAACCCACTATTACAATACCCACTTGTGCATTTACTGTGCTTGTCGCACACACTCGTCTAGGTAAACAACTCCAGGAAGCCGATCCGGTTTACTGCTCACATTTAATGGCAGTGCTGCGTGATCCCAAATCCGGGGCAGTGGGATTGGGCTTTAGATTCCAGATGCGCCTAAAGTCGATTCGACACATACTCTGAGCTACGTGAGAAGAGTTGTAATCTCGGCTTCCCTCTACACTAAACTGTGATTCTGGGCAAGTCACTTCCTACCCATGCACCCTTATCTTGCAAAAGCAGCACCGTTCAACAGACCCGAGTCAGACAGGTTATTCCCGAGTTTCAAAGCAAACAATGGCTTTATTTATGCTCTCTCCCGCCTAAAATTAACTGTTTTAATAGGAGTCAGTGGGGAAATATATACCCCTATTTTTATCGGCGCAGCTCTTACATCATCTGGAAGATTCCAGAGGGCTGCCTTTTTTGCTTCTACAGACCCTCACCCTCACACACCCCCTCACCCTCACACCATCTCACCCTCACTCACCCTCACACCATCTCACCCTCACTCACCCTCACACCCTCTCACACCCTCACCCCATCACCCTCACACCTCCTCACCCTCACACCTCCTCACCCTCATCCCCCTTACCCTCACACACTCTCACCCACCCTCACACACCCTCACTCATCCTCACCCCCTCATCTTCACACACCCTCACTCACCCTCACACCCCCTCACAACCCTCTCACCCTCACTCAGCCTCACACCCTCACCCTCACACACATCACCCTCACACACCCTCACCCCCCTCACCCTCGCACCCTCTCACCATCACCCCCCTCACCCTCACCCACCCTTACCCTCATCCCCTCACCCTCACACACCCTCAGTCACCCTCACACCCTCACCCTCACACCCCCTAACCCTCACCCCCTCACACACCCTCACTCACCCTCACACACCCTCACACACCCTCACTCACCCTCACACACCCTCACCCTCACACCCCCTCACTCACCCTCACCCTCACACACCCACTCACCCTCACCCTCACACCCCCTCACCCTCACACCCCCTCACCCTCACACCCCTCACCCTCACACCACTCAGTGCTACAACACATATTGTGTTACAATAGGTGTCACATTTGCAAAAGATAAAACTATTGGCATTGTAAATAACAAAGCTATTAATTTCACTATTTTCAAAACAAGCACATAAATAAAAAATGTGTCCTTTACAATACCAATAGCTCAAACTTTCCTAATGCGAGACCTATTGCATTGCTGTGCTTCTCTCCCCTGCTGCACTCTCCTGCTCTCCAGAGATGTGGCCTAACGACCAGAGCTGCCATCTAAGTCACTTAAATACAAAACATGTTGCATTCCAAATGCTATAGGTGTCACATTCGCGAAAATTATAACTATTGGCGTTGTAAATGACAAAGCTATCAATTTAGCTATTTTAAAAACCAACAAATAAATAAAATATTTGTCATTTACAAGACCAATAGCTCCAACTTTTCTAATGCGAGACCTATTGCATTTCCAATGCTTGTTTAGAAGAAGTTGACTCATTTGCATCTGTCTCTGGCTACAAATTAAACAAGGATAAATGTGAGATCTTACCCCTTACCTAGTATACTTTCAAAGCTGAATTTACTACTTCAGGTTTCATGTGGAATCCTCAGTATATCAAATACTTAGGCTTACATTTTACTTCTCCCATATCAGGAACAATATCTCGCTGCTTGGACGATTGTATACAAAGGCTCTCTTCTCTAACAGCGAGATGGCATCCCTTATATTTGTCTTGGTGGGGTCGCTTAGACACCATAAAAATGATGCTTTCTCCTATAGTTTTATACACAATTTCTAATATTCCAGTATCTATTCATTCAAAATATTTTAGAAAGCTTAATTCAGTCTTATCTTCCTTCTTGTGGAGTAATAAATAATCGCGTATGTCCATATCAAAATTAATTTGACCAAAAACAGAAGATGGAACAAACTTCTCCGATTTTCCTACTTACCATAAATCACTCTTACTACATCAAGCATCAAACTGGCTTACTGAATCTTCTGTTAATCGCCCCCTCTGGACTACACTTGAGCAATTTTTTCTTTCACTTTTTCATTTCAGGAATATCTATTTTTCACGCGTAAACCACAGTCTGTATCTTCCCCTATAATTAGATTTACTTCTAAAATACTCCCGCCCACTCCCTTATCCTAACCTTCCTTTATGGCATAATAAACATATTGTGATTAATAACAAACCTCTTTTCTGAAAATCCTGAAGACAACGGGGCTTGACATGGGTGCCTCAATTATATGACAACTGTCAACCTTTATCCTTTACACAGGTCTGCACCTTATTCACCTTGCCTTCTAATCTCAGTTCTAAATATTCTCTTTTATTGAAAGCTGTTCAAGATGCTTGTACACATTATATACCCTCTGCACCACCCGCTCCTCATAGTGATGAATTGAGATCCCTTATTAGTGACAATTCCAAGGCATCCGTCATATATAAATGTATTCATACCTCATCTGAGTCAAGAGAAAAAGCCAAAGTGAAAACGTTGTGGGAAAAAGATTTAGAATCTTCCTGGACTGTAGACCTTTGGGATGATATATGGCTTAAAATTAGAAAATCCTCTAGGGCTGCAAACTCCACACAGACACTTTTCTTTATATATAATAGGCTCTTACTTTCTCCATTAATTCTTAATACATGACACCAATGCTTAATTTGGAAAATATGAAGTGCAGGTGCTCGAAAAAAAAAATGGAGGCCACACCCACTTTCACCTGGCCTCACCCACTTCTTCCACTGGCTCCACCCACTCTCTACTTGCTCCCGCCCACATCCTCAACTGGCACTGATGAAAGGCATATGTAATACCCGATCTGAATTTCAGCAAGGGAGCCTTGCTCCAAGTAAGGTTTTGAGAGAAGGTTCCCTGCCCTGTGAACATTTTGAAAACGATTAAATTAAAAGTGCATTTAAAGCACAATTTTGGAATAAATTAGCTAAAATGACAAGTGCATTGAAAAGGGATAAGTGAAACATTCCAGTGCTCTATGCGCCAATTTAGGGAAAGGACAATACTCACATGCATTATAATGCCTAGCCCTGGCATAATGGTGGCATTACACTGTGGTGGCCAGTGTTCCGATATTAGCATCATTGTCAAATTGAGCTAGCCACATGTTGTATAATGGTGGCCACTATTGACAAACTGAGTGCATCCTTGAATTTATGGTGCCACCCTGATTACCGTTTTTAATATATTTTGGACATCTATAGTATTAATGGTGTCTAGACCTGACACAAAGGTGGCTTTCACGCAATGGTACCCATTATTGGCCTAGTGTGTTGTCCTTAGCATTATGATGGCCATCTCTAGCATAACACTTTACATGCAGCTGAAGTCTTTGATAACAGTTTTAAGGTTACTGTAGATTAGGATTGAAATTTATGAATTGCAAGTAACAAAACAATGTATGTGACATAATCAGTAACCCCTGAGCTACCAACATAAAAATACTTTTCAGTGATATGCAGAATAGATGTTCTTTGCAGCAGGCATGTTAACTCTCTCTCTCTGTGCTACTGCAGAGTCAAAAGTTGCACCAGACAACTCTGATCTCTCTGCAGCAGGAACATGATAAATCATCACTTTATCTTTCACTTACCTACAGACTCACTGGGTGTTGGGTAAATAATTTCTGCTGCTCAGCCTGGTCGCTGTAGCTGGAGTCTGTGGGGTCACTCACTACAAACCGGTGATCTGACTGATAGTGTTCTGATATGCAGGGAGATAAGAGAAGCCTAGCCCATCTGCAGCTTGGGGTGAGGGGGAAAGGTCATGGTGTGGCACACTTTCAGAGCTGTGCCCTGCGTTTAGACACACAGCGCCCACTCTCTAATATGACTGGCATAGCCTCTAAAGAATCCCCACGACCAGGCAAGAGGAGCACTGTTCACAAAGTCATGGAGGTTGTTGAATTATGAATTCAGTCGGCGGCAGAAGCAATTCTTGGTGGTGGCTGGATTTTGAAATTAAAACATTGTGCTGCTGCTCAGCCTGCACAGACCAGAAGCCTTTCAGTGGTAGTGCCTACACCAGACCTGAAGCGGCTGCCGAAATTCTAGTAGGGCTGCAGACCATGAGTGTCCCTCCTGTGAGTGCAGCTCTATCTCACCTGAGCTGACAGAAGCGCACATGCATCAGCTCGCGCCAGCCACAACAGCGAGCTGTAGGGGTGGTAAAACCATGATGTCCGGGGGCTGATGCTACAATTAACGTTACAGAGTTAAAATCTGCTCAGCACGCATTGGTCCCAGGCTGCACCCTGCAAACTTGAAGTGCTTGAAAACGTGTGCACAAGCACCAGCGCAACGAGGTCTGAGGCCTTAACAAAACTGAAAGCACGCAGCAAGTGAAACATGTTTGCAGTGCACCGTGGTACATGCGTCACACCAGGAGCCTGATCTTAAGGGCAGTGGGGTGCTCAGTGTGTGGCACCAAAAAAAGAGGGAGCAATCAGACAAGGCCTAGTAATCCCACCATATGGCACCATGAGCCAAGCAGAGATGGCGTGAATATGCAAATTACTTTTCATACCGCCACTTTCTCTCAAGTGGTATTTCAGCTCTAAACCAGTTTGTTGTAATGCAAGAGTATGATTATTCTGGCATCGGTCATCTGCATGCTGCTAGTAGGAGACTATTACAAACAAGCTTACACTCAGTGTGACAAACCAGCCTGACACATGCCCTATGTAGAAAATGATGTAACAGTTTTCTTATGTTTTGGCATGAAGGACAATTTGCATCAATCAGTAAGGTGAAATATTTTGTATTCACCAAGTAGGTTCTGGGTATAGGAGGCATTACATTTAGCATAAGGTGCAAATCAGATGCATAGATGCTCCTGTACCCAGATTACTGTTGCTTTCCTATGAATGGCTGTTTACTATAGTCAATAAAACAGACGGTTTGAAAAAGTATCTTTTCTATAAACAATGCATTAGCAACCATTTGCTTACACGGTACCTGGTACTCTTTTAAGAGTAATGTGTCACACAATGTAGATTTTCACTATTTGTTTCAAGAAGTAGAAAATTACACACTAACAGGTAGGAATCATTTCACATGCACATTCATTAATTTAGCATTCTGTTACAGAATTGTATTATTCTTAAACCGCATACAACCGCTGAAAGATGTTGAGTCACGTATTAGGATTTTTTAAAAATTCCTTTCTGAAGTCTTTTCCATCACTGGAGTTGGGTTCTATTTTATGGTGTTATTCCCCATTCGTAATGGCGCCAGTCCGACAGGAGAAACCACTACGATGTAGCTCAGAGCTATCCCCAATTGCACGAGTTTTAATTCATGTCATTCATAAAACATGTAGACTGCGACTGTTTGCATTTTTGAAAGAGGTAAACAGCCATTAGCATTTGTTTTCTCAACCAGAAATTAGTGCGGAGGGGGGCTGGGCCAGATGTTAACACAGGATTGTTTTAACTCCTTGAGAACCTAATGTGCTGGTGGCAGCAAACACAGGGCTGAGGGGTCATGATCATCTACCTTCTCAAACTCTTACGGCTTTCCAGAGGACGCGCGTGAGGGTGTCTCTCGAGTAATATACACCGTTCGTTAAATATTCTTCATTTCCCTCCCTCACCAGGGCTTGAAAGGCATCCCCTTCAAGTGGAAACTGCACGCTGCCTTTGCGGCTACCGTTGACAACCGTAATGCAAACTTCATTTTAATTGTGCAGGGAGTCTAGGAGCATTGTTAGACCATCTTCGGATGGCATCTTCATACCAAACTTTAAAATGGCAACACGCTGTTTACACTTTACAGCATTAATGCTGAAAAGTGTTAGCTGCTATTTTCACATGCCTAATACAGTCCTGCTCTCCCAGTCAATCCGGTCAATGGCGACGTGGCGGCTGGGGTTGCACCTGGCTCCAATCCACAAAGACGCACTGCAGCTCCAAAGGAGTGGGATTTGGCAGCACTGATAGGAGTGTGAGTTGCAAACAAAATGTAAATGTAAATGTTGTGTACTTGTATAGCGCATGAATCGACCCTAGCTGGAGTATCTTGGCGCTTGTACGAATACCGCTGTGGAACCCTTCCTGGCTTTTCCCTGTGAAGTGCCCACTCCTGGGCACCCCCAAGGTGAAGCCAGGCATCCTAGCGTTGTTGGGGCCGTTGTGGAGATTAAGCAAGCTATTGCCCAGAGTTGCAGAGTGGGACCCATGATTAGATTAGGCACCGAGGCGAGAATTATCAGGTCCGAGGAAATTGAGCCCAAGACCCGCCGAGGCAGGAATTGAACCCTGGTCCCGGGCTAGACCTCTGCATCAGGGTCTGACGCTCTAAACATTGAGCCACACTTCTCCAAAATGATCTGGTCGGCTTCACCCATTACTTCTCTCACGTGCAAGGCGCCAACTGCCAGTTACACTGTGGGCAGTGGCCCCTCCTCCAGCCCCTGCTCTTTGAAGTAAAAAGCATTCCAGGTCAGCATGGGGTGGGGGAGCGATTTACGTGTTTACTCAAAATCAACCCTGCCTCTTGTCTCTGGTGCTGTGTGCACCCCACCCCGCCTCAGGCTAGAGGACTTAACAGACTGTCACGTCACCTAATGAAGCAAATACATCCTGATATACAACACTGCTTTTGGACTCCGGGGCGATTAAATCTCGCCAGGTTCACACATGGGGAGCGGCATTGTGAGTTAACTTTCATTCACAGTGCTTAAAAACACGAGTTTCAGGATACTACAGCCTGTAACAGCTCGTGGGTTTTCTTTTGTTAGGCTAATCTCTTAACAGCAGTCACCCCTTGTAGACCCGGCCCTGAGAAATAAGTGCCGGTGCTTAGCACCTGAAAGCACTGGCACAAATTAAGCACTGCATGACACTCCCATCTTCCTGATACTAGTTGGTCATGCTCATCACCATGCACTGACCTATGCCATATGCTTTTTTACTTCAAATTGGTTAAAGATTTTTGGGAACAGGTGTGGTCTCAAATGAATTTCATCTTTAGTTCAGCTCACACACTCTCCATACCACATATCTTTGTAGGGAGTTTATCCCCTATATGGGTAGGTTGTACCTCTAATGTTCAGATCATAGATTTATTATTGGCAGTGGCCTTTCAGCAAATCACCCAAAATTTGAAAGATTTTACAAATTTTTTTTATCAGGCATGGTGGTATGCTGTTTGTTATAATCACAGATTGGACACGTCATTTGTATATCCATTACACATGGCAATGAAACATTTACATTTGTGGTCACCTGTCACGACGTTCATTGACATGAGCACCAGACGTTCTCTGTCGCATACTCTTCGCCAACAAGATGTACCTAAACCTCCATGAAGACTTCCCTTATGTTGTTATTATGTAGTTTATCCTAAATTGTATTTTATAATGTAAATTACTGTAGATCATCTAAGTTTCCTCTCTAAACCGATATTCCATATATTATTGCTCTCTTATTGGTATATGTTATAACTGACTGTATTTTACTTAAGTTTCTTCTCTCTATTCATTTTACATTGATACTTTATATGTAACTCTTTTCTGCTTGCTATTATTCTGTCTTTTACATTATTGTATTCCTTAAACTTAATAAAATTATTTTGAACTTGAAGTGGGAGGGTTTCCCCCTACAGAGGTGTCTGGACTTTTCTGCATTGCTGCCCTAGTCCCAACCTGTCTGGGGGCACCATAGGCCAATGTGAAATCCTTTGTGTGTGAACCGAGCCAGTGTCTTCAATGTCTGAACACAACCAATTCTGACTTAGCTGTGAAATCTTGTGAAAGTGAGACGGTTATGCCAGAAGCTTCTTCCCTACGGAACCTAAGCTCTGTAACCACCTGAAACGCGAATATAGCATCTTGTAGGAGAAGCACCGAGGGGAAAGGAGAAGAGGAGAAAAAAAAGATGCCCGTCCCCCGGAGCCCATTCAAGGTGACTGCATCAGTTTTACTTGCTGCAAATTGCTTCAGTGTTCAAGTATCGCCGCGCATCTACAAGAGTACAATATGTTTTTAAGGACCTGCCCTTCAAAGACATAAACATAACCATTCATAGGGTTTAAATGTATGTCAGTTTATGTTATTTATGTTCTTCCCTAATACCCCCCATTTTCCCACTAGAATCTATCAACTATTAACTGGAACCTGTATTATGCAGTGTAAGTCCTAAGGGAAATAAACAAATGCAGAATATAGGTAAATAGAGTACGTCTGAAACATTAACAAACGAGGACATTACTATAGTTACCAAGTTTACCTAAACAAAACAAGAGATAGTTGCCTAATTCAAACCCGATATGAATGGAATGAAGTAATTCCTTCAATGTCTCACAAAAATATTATCCATAGGTGTAGTGATTTAAACATATTGTATAGGTCGCCAGAAGAGGCCCAGAAATAATTAATTATTAATGACTATGCTTTAGAAGTGTAATAAAAAAACAGTCTTTTCCTTCTTTTTTAGCATGAATAATCACATTCCACAAGAGTTCATGAATCACAGCACTGGACGGTGAATACATATTCAACAACATATTGCAATCATGCACCTCATCAACTCAGAAGAGCAGTCAGCTGTTAGTAAACCCTCTTGTACCGTTTTTGTCTCTGAAGGTTTCCAGAAAAGTGCAAACAGCACAAAATGCCAGCGAGTAAGAAGCATAAAGAGAAGGAAGTTGGATATGCCGGAATAAATGAACAGGAGGAATTTCAGCATCATTCATGAGGAGTCAGCAGAAGTGTGACCGTCAACAAATGCGGCAAGTATATGGGGACGCATGGCTGCAGCTGTGACAGTACACCCCTCTCAAGACTCTTTGCACCTGCTTCAGCTTAGCTGTATATTGAACATGAAATCCTCTATCCAACTGGGTTGCATGCACATACCCTATAGGCCCCCAGGACCTACTCTCTGGACCATAGCCTTTCCAGTCAATGATACAGGAATACATTTTCTCACTCATTTTGAATCCAAAATTGCTTTCATTTCATATTCTGGTTTGTCCCCAACTTCCAATACTGGTGGGATAGTATCCAAGCATGTACCATCTGTAAATGGTTTAACCAAAGAGTCATGAAAAACCGGGTGCACTGGAAAATTTGCAGTGAAATGTATTTCCCCCTTGAAAGATACATGTTTTGTGGCTAACCCCACTAGGTCCTAACTGAATATAACTGTTACGGTGTTCCGTATCTGTCAGCATACCTCTTATATCTTTGCTTTTTGTATGGTCACCTGAGTGATATGATGTATTTTAATTATATGTTCCTGAAAATTGTGTGCAGCAGGTACTAATTGAAGAGGTTGTATTTCACTATTCAACTTAAGGTGAAAAGCATATGCAAAGAGAAAAGCGGGACAACCCAAAGATATATTTGTGGAATTGTTATATGCGAATTCTGAAGTCCAAAATGAGTTTCGCCAATTGGAGCTGCCTTGTTGGGATGGCACTTGATATACAGTTCCAGACACTGATTTATTCTCTCAGTTTGATCATCTGTTTGTGGGTGATGACTTGAGGAAAGTTGTACCTCAGGTCCCACGTTTTTCAGAAATGAGATGTGAATTCTGAACCATGATTGGAAGTAAGTACAGAAGGTACACCATGTAATTGGATTATGGCCTGTATAAATACATCTGCCAATCTCTTAGCTGTAGGAAGATCTTTCAAGGGAGTAAAATGCACCATTTTTGTCAAATGATCAACAGTTACCAGAACTGTGTTGAATCCTTAAAGTGTGCTTGGTAATTCCACAATAAGATCTAATGACATAGTATGCCAGGACCATGGGGGACAGGAATAGTCATACGGAATGCCATAGGAGCAGCATGTGCAACTTTTCCCTGAGCACAAACAGTGCACATTTCTATAAATCTTTGAAAGTCCTTTTCCATGTTGTGCCACCAGAAATGTCTCAATACAAGGTCTAGGGTTCTCTTTTCTCCAGGATGACCAGCTACCTTACCCGAATGACTTCGATCAAGAGCATGTTCTTGTAGAGTGTGAGTAGGTAAGTATTGACCTCCATTTATGCAGTATAAATTATCCTTTCTTACACTGGCATGTTGCTCTAGGAATGTTTTGCTTTCTTTTGTGCTTTATTCTTGTTGAACTAAGATACAAATACAGATTTGTTATGATACATTGTAGTCTGTCTGCAGGTATTATATGTGGAAGATGATTTGAGTGATCAAATGGTTCATACCCATATCGAGAGAGAGTGTCTGCTTTAACACTTTCCCTCCTGGGTTGGAAAGTGAGAACAAAGTCATATTCAGAAAAAAATGTGTTCATCTTAATATTTGAGCAGACAAGGCCCCAGAAAAGTTTAGAAACTATAGGATGCAATGATTAGTAAGGACTGTTAAACGCTGTTGGGCCCCCAGCAAATAATGTCGCCAATATTTAAATGTACACTTGATTGCCAAAAACTCTCTATCTGCCATTGTATAATTGATTTTAGCTAAACTGAGCAAGGAAAGACTAGAATGTGTCCCCTGCCTCCTCCTCCTCCTTACTTCCTGTGTTTGGCTGCGCCACAAGCCTGGAACAGGGATGCTTACTGCAGCAGTGACAGTGCCTTTGAAGTTCAAGTGTCATAGGTGACAGCTCCACCCCCCAATTCTGCCAGACATGGCCAATCCTGCCAAAACCCAGAACCTCTATTGTGAAGCCATCTGGAAGGATTACACAAAGGCAAACATTCAACTACACCTAGTCATGTTGACCAGGAACAGGCTGCAGGCACCAAATGGTTAGGACAAGAAAATGCCATTTTTCAAAAAAAGAATAGCCATTTTCAGAATTGTGACTTACACTTTGACTTTCCTAGTAAAGATGATTTTAAATTAGAATTTCTGGTTAGCAAACATGACTCTCCAACCCGCTCCCAATCAAAGGTTATCAATTATTCAATGTAATAAGGTAACCAATTGTTTTCCTATGGAACCAGTGAGCCATGAAGTAGTGAAAAAGAAATTTAGGAGTTTTTCACTACCAGAACATGTAAAACTAAAAGGTACATATCCAACTTTTTAAGCACAATACAATGCATCTTTCCCTAAGGACTTTTTAGGACCTACCTAAGTGGTGACATATGAATTAAAAAGGAAGATTTGGGCCTGACAAAAGATGTATTTTACCAGGTCGAAATGGCAGTTTAAATCTGCATACACTGGCTGCAATGGCAGACCTGAGACAAGATTAAAACGACTACTTACGTGAGTGGCACAATAAGTGCTGCAGGCCCACTAGTACTCTTTAAGTTACAGGCACTGTGTACATATAGTACTACTTTACTAGGGACTTACAAGAAAATAAAATGTGCCAATTATGAGTAAGGCAATTTAACCATGTTTAAAGAAAGGAGCACAACCATTTTAGCACTGTTAGAAGTAGTGAAGGTTGCAGAGTCCTAAATACCAACAAAACCTTTTCAGAAAACAGGGGGGTTAAGGCACAAAAGTTTGAGGCTGACCCTGCAGAGGGCCAAGCCCAACACTCCTGCTGTGGGATGTTGGTACATAGACCCGGAATATACATATTTTAAACGTCACACCCTCTATACTTGAGATCAGAACAGCGCACTCTCTGATATATTACTCATTCGTAAGTGTACAAGGTTTGATAAAAATAATGTCACATCTCCCACCTCATGGGATCCCTTGTTCACAGGGAAAAATGTTGAAGAACTGAAAAGGCCAGTTGTGGCAAAGCTGCCCCAATCACTGTGTGAGTGCCAACCCACAGCTCCCATTGGGGACCCCATAGAAGATCGGACCAGCCATCTGACCAGCCCTGACATCCAACCATAAAGCATTTGTAGAAGGAATCGTGCAACATGGTCAGTGCTCAATATTTAAATGTTTGGGTGGACAAGGTTAGGATTCTGCTGAGACTTGTGGGAGATTGCAGAATAACAGGACTTTTTTTGCAAGTATGTGGTAGATGAGGGTGGTTGGGATGGGTGGTAGGATGCAAAGACTCTTTTTTTGTAATGTATGGCTGATTGCTGAATACAGTAGGCAGGTAATCAGCAGGGGAGATGAGAGTTGGGTAAAATATTGATCTGTGGATGCCCCATAACTTCTCTCTTCTTGCTCTGTGGCATGGGAGATAGTTTGCTTATCGATAACGGGAGAATCTACCTCAGTTTTCCAAGTGATATAACAGGTAGTTCAAGCTTTTCTCTCCCTGTCTATTTGATGGCACTTGGAACCCCTATGTGGAAAACTACCCTACTAATGATAAATAACATCTCTAATTCCTTATATACACACCAATATTGTTTTTTTAGGTTTCGCCCTGGCGTTGCAACTGCGTAGCAGTTGCTCCGCCCAGGGCGAAATCTCATGATCCTACATACGGGCTTTGGTACCGCCTCTGTCTCCCATTGGCTAGCTCCATAAATGGAGGCTAGCCAGTGGGAGACAGAGGCTGTCAATCACGCTTTCCCCTGAAAACGCGATTCGGGGGCGTTTCCGTGTCTTTTTTTAAGTCACGCCCTCTCCTCTTCCCATTGGCTGGAATGTTACCTTCCAGCCAATGGGAAGGGGAGAGCAAAAAAAACACGCCCCCGAATCTGCCGGCCCGGGACACCCCCGTGACGTCATTTCCCGGGCCGCGCTGTGATTGGCTGCCGGCCCGGGACCTGACTTGTTTTAGGACTTGTGCCCTGGCTATATACCTTTAACAATCCCATTTCTATAAGTTGATTTTAATGAAGTGTCTTTGTTATGTCATTCATTGCACATTTTACGAACGTGACTGATTGTGAAGCTGTCAGACTCTTAGAAATGACCATGAACATGCTCGCTTCTCTTATGCTGTTTCTGTTCTGCATCTGACAGCTGTTCTCGCCCCTTTAAAGCAGGCAAATGTTGCTCTTGCGGTTTTCGGCGAGAGGTACAAACCTTGAAAACGTGGCCCTTGCAGCTAAACCAGCACTTCTACATCCGCTGCTTGCAGCTCTACTCCGAGACAGCAGAGGACAGCCTGGAGTGCCGGCCAGCATGCAACTGGGCTACAACTTCCGGTGCTAAACTTTTCACGAGGCAAACGTACAGTACCGGCCCATGTGCGGCTGGAGCATCACTCCCGGGTCGACGGACGTGTTGGTAAATACAGGACAGTGGCATAGAACCTGAAGTGCCGGCCAACGTGTAGCTGGGCCGCAACTTCACCCTCAACAATACAAACAGATGATACCAGTCCACGTGGTGATGGGGCACACCTTCCGGGTCGATGGAAGTGTTGGTAAACATAGAACAGTGGTATGCAACCTGAAGTGCCGGCCATCGTGTAGCTGGGCCGCAACTTCAGGTGCCAAACCCTCAACAATACAAACAGATGATACAAGTCCACGTGGGGATGGGGCACCACTTCCGGTCGGTTGTGCAGTTCTTCCGGAACGGTAGGCGGGCTCTGTTTTCCTGGGCAGTGGAGAGGGCGGTTTCTTCGAACAGGTTCCTGCTGTTTTGAATAGCTCTGGTCATGCTGAAGCATCACAGCATCCCGGGGCTGTGGAGTTTGCAGTCGCGTTCAGCATCCTAGCCTGTTAATCGCCAGAGATTAACCACTCGAGTGAATTTTGCCCCATTGGCATAAGGGTCGTTTAGTTGTGTATAACAAGGCGGTAAAAGACGGAAGAAAAGGAAATCCTGTTATAATATTCCTTGACAGGGGGTGGAAGGTAAGGCGCTAATCCCCAGACGCTTGATTTCAGATTCTTAAGAGCTGTCATGGTTTCAGTTTGCTTTTGTTTCCCATTTCTACAGTCCTGGCATGCTGATGTGTGATATTACCATGTATATTTAGTGATGCTTCACGATTAGATAAGCGCGATAATAAAGACTTCGTTTTAATTTTCAGAGGAAACCACCTTCTTGCAACTTGAGTGTCTAAAATTGGCCTTGAATCATCGGTACACTTAAAAGTAATGCAATCAAAACCTCCATACATTAGAAGGCTTGTAAGTTCTGGGCAGAGGGCTGACACGTAGCTGGACTGGGAATATCGATTTTCTCACACTTAGCCATTACTCTCTGTTTTTTAGGTTTTGTCTGCAGAGCGTTTACAAAATCTATTGTATTTAATATATCTTAAAAGGGGTTTGCATCATACACTTCCTTCTTATTTATGCTTGACACTTTACTTTTCTTCCGTTTCTATTGGTTGTAGCGTTCTATTTCCTGTTTTTCCTTGTGTGTTTCTCTTATAAGATAACGTGTATTTCTAAAGCTCACATTCACCCAGAAGGGTATCTTGGCGCAAAATAACAGATGTTTATTGTTAGCCAACTCAATGGTACTAATTTTTGTGACCTCAGAAGGATGAAAGGCTGAGTGGACCCACCAGGATTTTAACCTGTGACAGTGAGGTCAAACACAGGCCCCTTCAATGAACGCATTGGCCCACTAGGCCACCACACCAGGCTTATCAAGTACTCATTCCCATCCGCTTTTGTTGGTGGAATTTCTTTTATCAGGTTAAGACTGCATAGCGTTTACTGTTTACCTTTACATATCTTGTTTTTAATATTATCCTGAGAGCATGCCTTTCAAGACGGTGTTTAGTGCTTACCTTTACTTTACTAGTTTGTCCGATGTCTTTGATTTAATATTTTTGTGTTAGCACACATTTTAAGCGTGCTTGTACAGGATGCAGTTCTGAGACTCGAATCCTGCTCCAAGGCCGGCAGTTCTGTTCGTTACGTGACATTTGCTATCCTGCCCCTTGCAGCAATTTTCAGTACTCTTCTTGTTTTGCTCTAGGTATAAAGGGCTGCTTGCTGCAACTTCAGCTGTTTTGGGGCTTGAGCAAATCCCGCAGATGCCTCTACCCTTTGAGGCTCCTGTTTCACAGCGCGGCACTAAGCCTCTTTAAGCGCAATAATGTCAGGAAGACAAAGTTATCACACCCCAACTCACATGCATGGGTTATCAGAAGTAGCACTGCCGCCCATGCCAAAGTAGGTTGTATTGCGTTGTAATTGTGTTTATATAGCGCTTACTACCCCTGACAAAGCATCAAAGCACTTAAGTTATTGCACATTTCCACTTTACTCAAGCTATGACTGCTTATCTACAAGAAAACCATGTCAGTCGTTCACACTTCTTTAGCTTTTGAAATACCTTGAATTTGAGCTTTTCACGGTGTAATTTTTGGAGAGAATAGGGATACTTGGGGCCACCTGCATTTGAGCAGCACCACACTCTAATAGTAACACATCTGTTTAATAGTGCTACAACCACATTTCTGCCATTTCTAACTGTTGTAAATGACACATTCCTTTTATCCAATTTATCTTAGAATTTACTGATCGAAAGGATGGAAAGTTTGGTCTATCCAGACGATATTTCAATTCATGACCTACAATGCACTTTGTAAGTGGCAAGCATTCAGCTCACTGAGCCACCTTTCTTTCTTGCATCTAGGTGGAGGGACACTCTCTCCCCGGTTCATTCATCTAGGATGCATTGCCTTGGGCTGCACACCTAAGCCATTGGATGCATAAGATTTTATACTTGTTTTGTTGAGGCGTTGCCCTCCCAAGCCTCCAAGTCAGCGTGTAAAGATTAGAAACAAAACAATAAGGAACGTAAACACTGGCTGAGGTGAGCAAGTGTGGACAGATGGAGACTGGGGGTCCTCTCTCCTTGCTACTTTAGTGGGGGAAGCGGCTGTCTTGTGATGCGCTGAAGACGGGGCCTGGGCATGTTGCTTGGGGAGGACTCGCTCTCGTGGTTATTTTGGCGCAGCGCATCTTTCTGCACCTACTCAGTTTATATGGGAAGACGGAATAGAAAATACAGGGGACTGACGTGAGTGGCGTAAGTTAGACGTGGCAAAGAAACAGTGTTGTACACTGAATCTCGGCTAGGTGCTTCCAGGCGCTACAGAATGTTTCCTTTTTAATTAGCCGCTCTGACTGATCCCTAGTGTGAAAGCCAAACCAGAGCTCAGTGAAATACATGAATTTGTGCAAGATAAAGCCATATTAGTCAAGGGCGTACGCAGGAGTCTCACTTCTGGTGCCCGGGCCACACGGCAACTACTCCACTACTTAAAAGAAACTAGACCATTTACGAATGCTTTGGTGGAACGGATATGGTAGGTGATTGTGGAAATGGGGGCGTGGCGTGGGTCTGATTGGCGGGGCAGTTATAGAGACTCGGGTGGAACAGACACTAGGGCGATGGCAAACAGGAGTACTTGTGAAAGTGTAGCCAAACAATGGCAAGACCAAATCACAAAACAAAGGGGGCAGCCGCAGTCAGTCGGGGCGGCGATAGGGCCCCACACGATGGGAACCATAACGCCAAATGCTGGTGGCGTAAAGTTTCTGGCTCGCTCTGCCATCGGACAGGATCCCGTGAGCGCGTCATCAGAGGTGCAGCGTCGTGATCCGGGGGTCGTCGCAGGTCTTGTAAAGCCCTCTGGGGTGTTTGGCGTTCACGCTCTTTACCTCCATGACTGGGCCGCTGTGCTTAACCTGCCCACCCTGGCCACTTTCCTTTACTTTTGCTCTTGGATAGCGGATAGCGGATGTGTGGGTGTGTGGGGGGGCTCACAGTGTGAGGGGTGGCTCGCAGTGTATGGGGGGGCTCTGTGTGGGTGTGTGTGTGGGGGGCTCTGTGTGGGTGTGTGTGGGGGGAGGCTCTGTGTGGGTGTGTGTGGGGGGGCTCTGTGTGGGTGTGTGGGGGGGCTCTGTGTGGGTGTGTGTGTGGGGGGGCTATGTGTGCATGTGGGGGGCTCTGTGTGGGGGGACTCTATGGGTGAGTGTGTGTGTGTGGCATTTGCAAGAGATTAAGCTATTGGCATTGTAAATGACAATGCCATTTATTTATCTGTTTTCAAAACCAACACATAAATAAAAATGTTGTAATTTACAATGCCAATCGCTCTAACTTTTGCAAAGGCGAAACCGTTGCATTGTAAATGCTTGTTTATTATTATTTCCTATTTCTTGATTTCTGCATTGACATATATTTACAGTTTGACTTTTTCATTCTATTTTTATCAAACTTTGCCTGTACATCTTTAAGTCTGTTTCAAGGAAAATGAGCCAGTAGATACATGAAAGATATCTGGTTCTCTTATAATAGAGACATTGGACTGAAAAAGTCAGGTATGATTGTACAAAAGTGGATGCCAAAAGAAGACAGTTGTCATTTAGGGCCTCATTTACAAGTCCCTTGTGCAGCCGCTGAGTCACCTTTTTATGCAGTGACAGCACAACCAGTATGCCACACTGCACCATATCTACAAACTGATACATTTGGTCTAATGTGTCAGTTTGTAGAGCCCTGCATCGCATTAGACTTGTGCCAGTCATAATGTATGCAGGGTAGATGTTCCCATGCCAAAAAGCCACGTAGAACTGGCACCGTGAAATGTACAACATTTCACTGCATCACTCTACGACTTCACTGCGTCAAAGTCCTTATTCTTGCTCAGTCTAGGGGTAAGGAATGACACAGAGCTTTTACAATGGAACTCACCTATGTGTTCTGACGCATTGCAGGAGTTGCATCAGTTTTACGAGCAAGTCCAGCAATACATCACTTTTGCACCAACAGATGTGTCCGAATTTCGGACACATCTGTTAATCCTTGCGTCATGGAGCTCTGTATTGCAAATACAGTGCATCCATGGTATCGCATGGACATTTGGAGCAGGTGCAAGGAAACTGACGCATCAATGCCAATGGATCAGTTTCTTGTAAATGTGGCCCTTAGTCTTGTGTCATTGACTTTGACGTTATTCAGTTGTGTTATGATTTAAATGCTAGTCCATCCCACTCTGCACAATAATGAATTGTAAACACCAAAAAAGCTAAAAACGTGAATTCCTTGACTTCCATATTTAACATCCATGCTATTGTGCCTTAATGTAGTGATGGATACTGCTTGGGATGTGGCCACAGATAGTTGCATGATAACTTGTGGTTATGCAGTGAGGTAGACCCTATAAGGATAATACTCTGCATATCACCATTTCATCACATGTGGTGTTTGATAGGGGTGAGCAAATTTATATTTGCTTAACTATGTGATTTGTCTGGAAAAATACATTAAATTTCGTGTAATTATATAAAATTGTAAACCAGCATGAAATGTATCCGCACATTCATTTTTGATATGAGGGTGCATTTCTAGGAAACAGCAGCCAACCGCATACTGGTCGCCCGCATTGCTACCATGCAACTCATGCTAAATGTTTGCCACTAACGGCCCATAATTTTGCAATGTGGCATAATTTAGCATAATAAGAGTAATGCAAAACAGAATTACACCTAAACCTAGGGGCATACTATCCGTACAAGGAAATGGCACAGTGTGGTGCTGCAGCAAATTTTGCAGCGGCACGCTGCGTCATTTAAAAAAACACTGGGATGCGCAGTATTTACAAGAATACGGCGTACCCTTGTGTTTGCCCTTGCTCTAAAAAAAGCTGCCTAGTGCCAACATAGACACGCTTGCTCAATAGTGCAAGCGTTCCTGTATTGCAGAAATTATTGTTTATGTGCAAGGAAGGTTTCACTTCCTGCACATAAATAATCTTGTTTCCTATGTTCTCTCGTTTTGTATGTGTGCAGCATTCTACAGTACACATAGAAAGAGCAAAACACCATTAATGATTGTTTTTGTACTGGACGGTGCCCCTTGCTGCACACAAACAATCATTAAATAATGGCAATTTGCTACTTCTATGTGTGCAGCAGAATGCCCATAAACAACCAATAATGGTGATTTGCAACTTCTATGTGTGCTGCTTTCTGCAGAACACATAGAAGTAGCAAATAACCTTTATTAAATGATTGTTTTTGTGCAGAAAGGGGCACCTTCTGGCCCAAAAACAATCATTAATGGCGTTTTGCTCTTTCTATGTGTGTTGCAGAATATGGAGAAATACATGTTTTTTTCCTCGCTGCGCCAATCTAACGTATGCTTTTGCATGGCATTAGTTTTTGGGGCTGCCTCAGATCTACCCATCCTTGTACATCTGGAGCAGCGTCAAAAAGCAATGGGTGCTGCGGTGGAACACCCACAACAACACCCATTGCACGCCCTTTTTACACACATACCTGCATGAAAGGGTACCATATTTACAAAGCGGCGTTAAGCCATGCAAAGTGGCTTCCCCCACTTTGTAAATATGATGCAGGGCTTTGTGCCCCTCGGAACGTCGAAAAAAGTGATGCTCTGGTGGTGTAATCCCCTTGTCCATATTCCCCCTAGTGTTTGAGGAGGCGGTCTTACAGAATGTCTTCTGCTGTCAGCCATACACAGGCTTGTATCCCCTGCAGCAGTGATGGCTATATTTTTTCTAAAATGCTTATCTTGTTACTGTAAGCTATTCTTCATTTTTCGCACTAACCTGCCGCAGCATGTCAACTGATGGTGTTCCATTTTTGAGAAGGTTACATTGTTGTTTGAATTTTCTGCCTCTGTGCTCTTCAATGGTCTTCGTGGTGCCTTGACATTCTTGCATTATATTGAATCCACAAATAAAACAGACAGTATTTTCAAAGCCTCTTTGTGGCGGCAGCCGGGCGCTTTGTACCCTGCACAATAGGACTATTTTGCAGGGCACAATAATAAAATGTCGTTAAAAGCACCTCTCTCCGCTTTCCCATCAATAGGATTTTTTACCCTTTGCAAAAAAACGAGGCAGAGGCGAGCTCCATTCAGCGGTGATACCTGGCGTATTCACAACAGCTGTAAAGTTTGATTGCATTGTGTTCAATCCCATTCTGAGGCTTGCAAATAAGCTCTACTTCATCAGTGAATGAAATTAAAATGGCAGGCAGAAAACTTTGCTCCTCGCGCAGATGCGATTATTTCCCCGTCCTCGTGCATAGATCATCCGCGGCGTTATTGCTGGTATTACGTGAGCGCACTAAAAGAACAATCTAATTCCCATTTGGCAGCTGGGTATGAAGTGTGCCGATGACAATGGATTTCTGCTTTGTAATGAGTGACTGTGTTTCTGACAATAGGCGCAGAGAGCTCGCAGTGTGTGCTAATGGAATGTGTCTCTGCGGGAGACAGCCATTTTCTGGGAAGCACGCCTTCATCTAGAAAACTTTGTTTTAACTCAAGTATTCCTCTCCAGTGTGATCTAATTGTAATTGCACAGAAAGCTAATGATCCTGTAGTAATTGACTTAAAAATGTTACACTTTCATCAAGTGCACAACTGGGAACTCACGGAGGTTGCACAGCTGCCTTCTGAATTTCCTCTCCGGCTACAATGCGGAAAAACAGTATCCGAAGCCTGGTGCATTCAAAAAATTTTCTCCTATAACTTTTGCTTATTTAAACTATTCCCCCCTCCCCCACTCCTGCAACATAAACTGGTCCAAATAAGCTTTCTCAATCTTCCAAACTTGTACTTTTTTTTTTTGCACAAAAAGAGGCAAAAAGGTATCTTTGTGGTTTGTCTTGCGTGATAAAGAAGCACTGGCAAATCCAATAGGCTGGGTGTTCGCTGCAACCTTTCGGTTTTGTAAATGCTTGTTTTTTTCATATGTTTTTTTTAAAAACGTGTGAGCTGTTGGGCTCTCGGCCAAAAATAAAACAAAAAAATATTGGGTATAAACAAACGAGGGGCAGGCTACCCAAGAATTCTTTGGTAGTACCTGAGAAAACTTGTATCTAGCATGGTCAGGGTGAGGAGGAGAGCATTCAAGGTCCTTTTACTTTGGTCTCTATGGAGAAAAGAAGCCTAAATGAGGGCAACAAGAGGCCGAGCTCCTTCTATTGCGAAGCCCCAATCTGAGAATACGGGTAACAGGAGTAGCCAAGTAAAAGAGGATGAGAACTGTGATGCTTTGAGGATTTTGGGTGAGATTAGTCAATCAACAAAGGCACTCATCCCAAAGGAAAAAGAAGATTAAGACAAAATGGCTTCAAATCTTGCGTCCTCATAGGACACCACCAGGAGGGTTTCTGGGCAGCCCTCGCCCCCAAAAAGCAGGTAACACAGGATACAGCACAAATGGGTGGAAGGAACAGGGTTTATAACATTAATATGGCATGGATGCACATGCTCGGTCACCATTTTACTCTCTCAGTAATGGAATGAAATGAAATGAAAATGAGTTTTGTAAAGCGCAGATAGCTGCCCGGAGGCGTCCAAGCGCTGTGACTAAAAGGTGATCCAGCAGATGGGCGAATAGCACGAGAGGATGGTGAAAACCTATTTATTAAACAAGAATGTTTTCAGTTGTTTCCTGAAGGAGGTTAGATCGGAATTTGACCTTAAGTAAGGTGGGAGAGTGTTCCACAACCTGGCCACGTTTAAGGTGAAAGAGCGGCCCCCAGCTCTGGTCCGTTTGACCCTGGGCACGACAGCAAGAAATGCATTAGTTGAACGCAGCTGTCTGCCAGGGAGATACGGAATGATTAAAGGAAGATTAATTGCTGGACCTGTTTCCCATAAAGACTGGTGGGCAATACAGAGGGACTTAAAGCTAATCCTGTCCCTAACAGGGAGCCAGTGCAATGATTTCAGGTCAGATCTAGCAGAAAGCCTACGGGGAATTTGCAGTAGGGTGCGGGCCGCACAGTTTTGGATAACTTGCAGTTTCCGCAATGTGGTGTCGGGGGCTCCAAGGTAAAGTGCGTTCCCGAAATCTAACCTAGAGTGGATCAGTCCCTGTACAACAGTTTGTTTGGCCTTGAATGGTAACAGGGGAAGTATTCTCCTTAACATTCTGAGAAGGCCAATACAGGTGGTCGATAGCTTAGTGGCCTGATAATCTAAGGTCAAGGACCTATCCAGCCAGATGCCCAAGCTCTTAATGGCATTCTTGGGGGCTGGAGGGGAACCCAGACAGGCTGGCCAGAATGAGTCCACCGAAGATGGAGCTGAGCGACCCAACAGCATGACCTCTGTCTTGTCCCCATTAAGCTTGAGACAAGACAGGGTCATCCAGCTGTTCACTTCACTCAGGCAACCTGCCAGATCTACCATATCCGCAGAGCTCTCGGTCCGAGTCAGAGAGACCACTAGCTGGGTATCGTCCGCATAGATAACGATCTTAATACCATATGGACGGACGAGCCCAGCCAGCGGCCTCATGTAGACGTTAAACAACGTCGGGCTAAGCGAGGAGCCCTGCGGGACCCCGCAGCCCAAAGGTCTGCTGGTGGAGGTGGTATTTCCCTCAAAAACCTGAAAGGTTCTGTCACTCAGGAAAGACCTAATCCATTTCAGCGCTCCCCCTCGGATTCCAATATCATAGAGACGCTGCAGTAAGATTTCATGATTCACGGTGTCAAAAGCAGAGCTTAGATCGAAGAGGATGACAGCCGCCGATCCTCCTCGATCCAAGATTCCTCTAGTTTCCTCTAAAACTGCCAGCAAAGCAGACTCCGTCCCAAGTTTGGGGCGGAAACCCGTTTGTGAGGGGTCAAGCAGATGGTTGTTTTCTAGAAAATTTGTCAAAAGACTGTTGATATATTTCTCTAGTATCTTGCTAATCCAGAGGAGCAGGGAAATGGGACGATAATTACTGAGGTTGTTTATGTCCATGTTAGGTTTCTTCACGAGTGCCTTCACTCTAGCCTCTTTCCATGCAGGTGGAACTGTGTTAGTGGAGATTGAGGCATTAAGTACCTCCAACATAACAGGAAGGATGGTGTGGCTAACGGCCATTAGGGAACTCGGCGGCGCAGGATCACAGGGAGAGCCTGATTTTACCTGCCTCATTAAAGTGGCAAGCAAGTCCAGGTTTAGTGGAGGGAGCTCAACTAGCACAGGTGACAGATTTCCTAGTTTATCCTGCTTAGGGCTTGTCAGGATGTCTACTGGGGCATTTGAGATGGGGTTTGAGAATGATGAGTAGATGAAATCCACTTTGTTGTGGAAAAAGTCCGCTAGATCATTGCAGCGAGCTTGTAAGTCTTCACTGTTTACGGGGGGCTGAGGTAGTTTGGTAAGACTCTTTACAATCCGATAGATTTCCTCAGAGTTAGAGGTGGCTTCGGAGATTTTGTGTGTATAGTACAAGGTTTGAGCTTTCTTTATCTCCTTCTTGTAATCACTGATGGATTTTCTGTACAAGATTTTGTCTGGGTCTGTATAGCCCAGGCGCCACTTTCTCTCTAGCCTTTTACACTTTCGTTTGATGTCCCTAAGCTCCTCCGAATGCCAGGGGGGCGAGGTCCTGGATCTCTTTGCCATAGTATTCCTGATGGGGAGTATGATGTTCAGTGATTTGGTTATCCAGTTGTTAAATTCAACGTTTGCTATCGAAGGATCTGCGTTGATGGATGGTAGTGTGGCTTGTAGCTCACCTACCCACCTATCGAGTGGGAGTTTGGACCAATTTCGCGCTTCCCGTGCCCCAGGTGTCAATGTGGGGGGTTTGTAGATGTTCCAAGTTAGCGGGACTAACCAATGGTCAGTCCACGGGAGCGCGGTGGGAGACTCTGCCTTCAGATCAGGGCAATTACTGAACACAGGATCAAGCAAATGCCCCTTGATATGAGTGGGTAGTGAGACAAGCTGAGCTAGCTGTAACGCAGGAAACCTAAATATTCCGACCACCACCAATGTCTGGACTACACCTTAACAAGCATCCGATAGTGTGGCTGTTGCTATTGCTGACCTGCAGAAACAGGTTGTTCAAAAGTTGATGAGAGAAGTAAAGGGGAGGTGATTAAGAAAACTTAGAATGTAAGCACACCAGTTGCAGAAGATCATGGGGAAGTGTCATCTTGGAATAAGGCCACTGGAATTTCTCTACAGTCAAAGGACTAGAAGTGAGAGGAGCGAGTGGGTTGACTGAGACAAATACACCCAAAAGGATTTGATGCTAATGCTCCTGCATGCGACCACCATCTTGTTTGTTCCATTGTGTCACACAGCTGTGCATGTTTTGATATGTGTTCCTATTCCATATTCGAACTTGGATGTTGAGACAGCTTGGAGGTCCGTTGCACTGGACCATCCTGCTGACCAGTCATGTTCATGTTGTTGTGCTGCTGAATAAACTTCTTAAAATCTACAACTGGATTTTCTACTTGCAAAAGCTAATTAATAGACTATTCTTTTTCGACCCGGTAAGCTTTGGCCCACATGCATTTAGAAACTACGGAGAAGATATTTAGGTGGGATTTTGTAGAGGTATCCCCACTGACCAGAGCAAAGAGGAGGGATATGGAAGCAGAAGTGGATGTTAAACATACCACAAAGAAAAGGAAACCCAAAGTGGAAGAAAATACTCCAAACTGGTTTAATTGGGTTTAATTTGTATAGTATGGTAATGCTTGTAAAGAAAGCAAAACTGGTAGCAGAATTAGCGTTTGGTATGAATATAATAATTAGGGAGCCCCAGAACTATCGGGTTACCGGCAGCATGGATGGACCATGACCACAACTTAAGGTGGTCTAACGTGGATGATCCCAACATTAGATGGGATCAGGCGGAGATATCAGTTTGGTCAGAATCTGATTCAAACAGAAGCTCCACGTTTAAGCAGCATTTCTTTTATTAACCCAGGTGGGATGGGAAATAAGAAAGTATATGGTTGGCTATTTAACAGGAAGCTCTGCAAATGCCCCTGTGGATCCTGCAAACTCAAACATGTTCGTTCCATTTGCAAACTTGTATTGGACCTCAAGTTTAATTGTCATAAAAAGCCAAGGAGAAGGGAAAAGTGTCAAGCATGTCCTTCAACTAGCTACCCAATACAATTTGGAGAAATTTCTCCAGTGGCTCGATAGCTATCCCAACAACAATTTTGCACACGTTTTGTACTTAAAGATTTAGGACATCAGCATCTGATTTATTTCCTGATACACATGATAGGAATCAGCTATTTTTATCGGTGCAACCCTGGGAGATAGCCAAAAATCTACACAAAGTGTTGTCAATGGAGAGAATTGCTGCTACTTTCAAGAAACCAAGGGGTTTGTGCATTTTCCTCGAGCAGTGCAGATAGGCTGATACATAACAAGGCTCTTTTGTTAAAGATGCTATTGACCCCTGGTCAGTTCATTCCTATATGTATCTGTCGACCAAGCCTTAAATTAATGATGTGGGGGATTGGTGCTCTCTTGGCAAAGCCGTACATTGAGTCTGCTTGTAGATTGCCTCTTGTACACCCTGAGGACTATGCTTGCTAGGATTCCAATATAAGAAGGCTTATTACTATAATAAATGCATGTTAATGGGTTTTTACATTTATTGTTCCTATTTTGAACGGAAAAGTTCATGCCCGGAATGGATATTTTATGTGAAGTCAGGCTTCTTTAAAATGAAGCATTATATTGATGCCTTTCTCCTTATGGGGGCAGAAGGGTCAAACAAGCATGGCCGGTTTCCTACAGCCTTAGTTTGTCTTCTACAGAATTTGGGTGTACTTTAAGCAAGTGATAAAACTGCAGCTCTTATGACATACATCTTTTACCTGGGTATTGAGATTGCTGTGGGTGTAGATAAGGATAAGGTCCAGGATTTCCTACAATCCATTCATTTAGTTTTGACATAAAAAATGTACACAGCATCAGCTGAAAGTCATGGTAGAACAACTCAATTTTGCCTTGAGAATCATTGCCAGGGACCGCCCTTTCTCCCAGTTAATTACCAGGTGCATTCACCTGCTTCTTACAGAAACATCACCACACAAGGTTGTCAGTCAAGATGAGGGAATACTTACATACATGTAAGTATAAATATGGTTCCATTTAATGGTTCTATGGTGTGGCCTCTCCCCCAGTATTGAGCCAGGTTGTTGACCTGTAAACTGACATGCCTGTTAGGGGAAACATCCTTTACAACGAAACTTTTACAACGCACTACCATTACGACGCAACTTTTACAACGCAAACCATTACAACGCATAGCGCTGGGGGGCGCTCTAGGATAGGGAATGTATTTAATATACTATCCAACACCTTCCCTACTATCCACGGGGACTGGAGTTGGAATAGTAAATTAAATAAATCACTATCCAGCGCCTAAAAGCACTATGCGTTGTAATGGTATGCGATGTAAAAACCGCGTTGTAAAGGTAGGCGTTGTAAAAGTATGCGTTGTAACGTCATACATCCGCCTGTTAGTACTGGTTTTGTTGTAGTATTGAGGAAACCAATGGTTGAGAGGGATTGGCCAAACACATGGAATGAATATGGCCTGTTAAAGAATATTGCATTCTTAGAATTGTTCCCTCTCGTAGTCAGGATGTAAGTCTTGTTGTGGAATTTTAGGAACAGGGGCGTGATCTTTTGATCTGAGCTTACCAAAACACAAAAGGCTATATGCAGACATTTCCTGATTGTGTTAAGGCCTCTTGTGCTGCTATGTTTGAAATATAATGTGTTTTTTAAAGTCAGACATGTTCCAGGTAGAAGTGGGCGAACCACTGAATGCTCGAGTTAGCTCTAGCATGAAGCTTGGCTCAGGTTCAGCTTAAGGTCCTATTGGTACCTCGAGCACATAATGAGCCAAGTTTTAATTTGGCTTCCGTCATCCTCTATCTACCCAGCATGTGGATTTACAACCAGAGCTGGCAACTTTGGAACTGGGGAACCAGGTTCAAGTCTTTTCATTGGCTCAACATCTGGTGATTCTAAGCAAATGACCTAATCTAACTATTGAAAGTATGAATGACAGGAACCAGAATAGGTAGAAGTACTGCTTTATTGGCCATCCACTCTCTACAACGGCAGCAAGGTTTCAACATCCTATTGTCAACTCCAGGTGGAAGGAACCAAGGAAAGTGGAAGAGGAGGGGGAAAATGGAACATAACATATGCAACAAGAGAAAGGTTACAACACACCTCCCTCCCTATATGATGAGAAAAGATGCAAACATAGGGATACGATTTCAAGAAAACATTTGGGACTTGACAACTTTGTCACAACTTCACCATTGCCCATTGTCAAGGAGAACTACATTGTTGAATGCTTTTACAATGTGACAAGGAGGGTAGAATTTTCTTAGGCTGTGAGGGTCCTTCACACTTCTCTTGATCTGCACCACATCACCTACTCTCCAAATAGGGGCTTCGACCCCATTCTTTTTGTCGTACCATTCCTTGTACTTAGCTTGGTGGAGGTCAACCGTCCTACCCACCTCCTCGGAGCTAGTATTCACGGTCCTACCACTACCCAACCAAATAGGGTTACGTTAGGTGCAAGTTTCTCTCCTCCTGAGGGAAACAAAAGGGAAGGTCCCTGTTACAAGGTTAGGCGTGCTGTGATATGCCCACAAACAGTCACGTAGGAAAGATTCCAGGTCATGACCGTTGGTAGTGGCCAGTTGGATGCGCTACTTCATTACTCTGTTTGTCCTCTAAACCAGGCCATTGTCTTTATGACAATATAAGGCCATCAACTCATGTTTGATGTTCATGTTGTCTAAGAACTCCTTCATAGATTGGGACGTAAATTGTTCACCATTGTCGGTGTTAAGGGTGGAAAGTATGCCCTCCTTGGAGAACACATCTTTGAGGAAATCCGGGACTGTACTAGTGTTTATGTGATGTACGAATTTCTGAGTAACCCAGTGGGAGTTGTAGTCAACTAAGACCACCATGAACCTCTTTTGGACACCCAGGTTGTCCATGGGACCAATTATGTCCATGGTTTGTTTACTCCACGGGTTAAGGGGCACCGTGACAGGGGACAAAGGGGCCTTGTGTAAGGACTTAGACTTGTCACTTCTGGCACAACTGACACAGTCCTTCACAAACTGTTCTGCCATGGCGTCAATCCTGGGGAACAAGAAATTCGTACGAACTCTATTCTTGGTAATGTTGCGTCCCAAATGTCCTTTGTGTGCCAGATCCATTATTCGGATGTATGACGTTACTCCGCATACCGTTACAACTACCTACCATTACAACGCGACCATTACAACGCATACCATTACAACGCATAGCGCTTTGGGGTGCTGGATAGTGGTAAGTATAATTTACTATTCTAACTCCAGTCCCCGTGGACCCTAGGGAAGGTGTTGGATAGTAAATTATACCATTCCCTATCCTATAGCGCCCCCCAGCGCAATGCGTTGTAATGGTATGCGTTATAAAAGTCGCGTTGTAATGGTAGTGCGGAGTAACGAATGCGTTGTAACAGGTGCATACCCCATTATTCTTCTTCTGAGACCCACAGGAGGTACACCTTTATTTTGATGGTGGCCTCTGTCCTCTATGACACTCACTGTTCCTGGCTTCCGTCTTTGAGTTCTGCTTCCAGATCACTGCATTAACTAGGCCACCGTTCTCTCAATACAATTTTCAGTCTGCCCAAATCCTTGTCTTCCTCCATGCATTTCTTTAATTCTTCTTCTGTAATGGCAGGGTCGTCTACAACCATGATGGGGCTGTCAAGCATTCCTCAGGTTGTTCCACTTCCAAGGGTGTTCTAGACAAGAAGTCCGCAATTTTGTTGTCTTCACTAGAGACGTACTCCACTATGAAATTAGAATTCTCTAAGCGCAGAATCCATTTCCCAATGCGCGTAGTACAATTTTCCATACACTTCACCATGAAGATGAAAGTGAGAGGCTTGTGATCCGTACGAATTGTGAAGTTCAGCCTCCACAGGAAGAATTTAAAATGCTTCACTACCCAGAAACATGCCAGGGCCTCCTTTTCAATTATGGAGTAATTTATTTCTGCATTGGTAAGGCAAAGGGATGCGAAGGCGATAATCCTTTTTTCCATTCCATTTCTTTGAGATAGGCTGGTGCCCAATCCCTTGTTGGATGCATCTGTGGCGAGGATGGTTTTATTATGTGGATCAAATACCTCTAAAGCTGGAAAACGTAAGAACTTTTCCTTGAGAGCATCCACCAAACACTTATGTTGCTCATTCCATTCAAACTCCTTGTTTTTTTTTGTAGTTCTCGCACGGGTTCCCATTTGGATGAAAAGATCTTAATGTACTTGGCCATGTATTCCATCAACCCTAGGAAAGTACTAAGTTCCTCCTTGTTTTTGGATATTGAGAGTCTCTCACAGCACCAAAAAACATGAATGTGACCTTGTGTACTGTAACTGGTGGTCATATAAAGCACTCCAGTACTTTTGGGCCAAGTTTGTGCTTAATCAACCAATCAGGATTTATAAAGTGCGGCTAATCACCCACAAGGTATCCAGGCACTTGCAGGCCCCAGAGGCTTATTTGAACAGCCAGCTCTTGAGGGCCATTCAGAATTCCAGAAGTGAGGTGATGGTCCGGAGGAGCTTAGGGAGGCTGCTCCAGGTCTTTGCTGCGATGTGGGAGAAGTGTCCTCCGCTTCTGCTTCCGTCGATTTGGGGAGTATGGGCGATTGAAAGGGAGGCGGAGTGTAGTCTTCTTGATGGTTGGTGGAAGTTCAAGTGGCGGTTAATGTAGTGGGGTCCTTGGTTGTATAGAGCCTTGTGGGCATGGGTCAGCAGCTTGAATAGACATCTCTTTTGTATGGTGAGCCAGTGGTGTTTCCTGCTATATAAAACCTCGATAAAAATGGACAAAGAGCAAGAAATAAAGCATTCACACAAAAAGGCGAGACAAGTAGATAGCTATTTACTAGTTTGTAAAAAGTGAAACATGAAAGCCTGGATAAATTGTGCATTTTAGCTTCAGTTATAAGATTTAAGCGAATCTTTAATCTCACCAAAGCTCCTTTCAAATGTTTGAGTTCAGAATACGCTGTACAAAACCTATTGTGTTTGATTTAATAGACTTAAGTGTTGTTCTGTAATAATTTGGGCCACATATAGGGTTCACATGAAAATGTTCTTGCCTTTTGGCTCACCAAAGCAAAAGACACACAATTGATGGACGCAATGCAGAACAAATCAAAATATTTACCCCCAGTCAAAAGATCTAGGTTAAATCCGTCATTCTTTTGCTCACCATGCCACCCCAGTTTAGACCTGGCCATATGCAAATCAGTCTTGACCCTGTTTCTCCCATGTAATTATATGAAATTGTTCTCTTATATGTTCCTTTTTTAACTAAATTGTTTATATGAAATGTTTTTAACATATGAATTGTTATTTGTATATTTGTGCCGGAATTGCTTTCATGATTTTAATTAATCGAATAAAGCTTGTATTGACTTGACTTGACTTGACCCTGTGCCTCATGGAAACAGTCCAGCCCGAAATGCCAAGCCAGGTCCTCCCTGGACCAGAAACAAGTATCCTAGGACCGGTTTTGGGGTTTCACCCCTCATCAGCCAGGATAGCTTGAATCCAGTGGCACAGTAAGCCCGGGACCCACATCATACCCAGAGCACTTAGGGCAAGAAAGCAAAAAACACACAATTGATGGCCGGAATGCAGAACAAATCAAAACATTCACCCCAAGTCAAGAGATCTGGGGTAAATCCGTCATTCTTTTGCTCACTGTGCCACCCCAGTTTAGATCTGGCCATATGCAATTCAGTCTTGACCCTGTGCCTCTTGGCAACAGTCCAGCCCGAACTGCCAAGCCAGGTCCTTCCTTGACTGAAAACAAGCATCCTAGAAAAGTTTTGGCATTTCACCTATCATCAGCCAGGATAGCTTGGATTCAGTGGCACAGTGAGCCTGGGACCCACGTCTGAGCATACCTGGCGCACTTAGGGCGAGAAAGCAAATGACACACAATTGATGGATGGACTGCAGAATAAATCAAAACATTCACCCCCAGTCAAAAGATCTGGATTAAATTCATCATTCATCCATCACCAAAAGCACTGTCGCCATTGGTGGTTCTTAGTGCATGTTAAAAAACTATAAAAAAATGATGTCAAAACATCACATGGTCAACAAATGCACGTTTTCACATTTTGAAGAGACTTTATCATAATTTACGTCTTTTATTGTATCATTTACAGAACAAAGATTTTCAGGTCTTGGCTGGTATATGGTTTCTTTGAGACAAGCTAGATCATTGGCTTAAATCTGGCTCAGTTCTCTCTTTTAATTTAATGGCTCATCCAACCTCTAGTATCACATAGCTAAAATAATGTGGCTGAGGGCTTGTCTTCATCAGAGGTCCCAAGAAACCATCCCAGTGCAGTGAGAAGTACACCGTACCATACATTTGTTTGTGAGGAAGGTCCTGGCCGGTTAAGCCCAATTGTCAGTCAAAATGAAATTCTTCTTCAGGTGTTCCACATCGGTGGTTTGAAGATGTCAGAGCTGTGTGAGGCGTTTGAGGCAGCACAGGGTCAAGAGAGACTAGTGCTCCTGGTTTTCATCATTGTACACATTGGTAGAAATTAAATAGTAAATATTGGTGAAAGCCTAAGGTACTTGCATGATAGCATTTTGTGGGAGTTTACCTGGTTGGGGATGGACATTCCCCAATGCAAATAACTTGGTCACACCTGATTCCATGGCAGGTCTGGGGTGTGGGGGATCTAAGTCAAGGACAATTAGTTTGTCGGTTTGGGGCCTACGTTTGGAAATGGACAGGAATGCACTGGAATGGGTCACTTAAAACTCATACCACATAAATTACTGAAAGTTGACCATATGTGTCTTCAGGATGTGGTTCATCTATCAAATGTAGACAATAACCTATTTATCAACACACTCTTTGCTTTTGCAGCATCTTTATTCTGTAGTAGGGAGGGCAAAGGACCAGTAGCCACTTAGTTGCCCTTGTGGCAGGAGAGCAGGCAACACCAACTGGTAATTCAATGAGAGTTGTCCTCTCCACAGTCACCTTAAGAACAGCACTGAGGTTGGCAGACAGCAATGTTCAATCCGCGAGAGGGCATTGACACTGGGTTGGGGGGAAGGCTAACAGTTCTGACAGCAGTGTAGGGCATGGGGTGTAGCTTTTGGTCTAATGGCAAGGCAAATACCTCCTTACATTGTGGTTGGGAGGAGCAGGGCCCTAACAGGTGTCTATTTGGGAAGAAGTCAGGGATCGCCTCTCGTGATGCATGTAGTTCACCTGCTTGTTCTTGGTGGATTGAAAGGTAGATCTTAGTGCTTGCAATCAAGGATTATAGCTAGTACAGAATGATGCCCATGTATTGATTTGAATTTGAAATTTTGCATAAGTGTAAGATGAAAGATATGTTATGGTATGTTGTTTCTTGGTTAGTGTTTTAGAAAATAAACATAACCTCTGTGTATCCAAAAAAGAGGTGTGTGAAATGTGCATAATTTGCTGTTGCGTAAATGTGAGATTTTACAAAATTACGCAAAATTATGCATAAGTATGTGAAATACATATTCATCATTTTGCACTATATTTTAGGGCAGAATGCATCCTGGTTTGAATTTTTGGTGCGAGCAAGCATTTAAACCAAAACACAGTGAACAACGGCCATTTGCTTTCTGTTGGTCCTGTCTGTTTGTGATACATTTGTACAGCAAATGGCACCATTCAGTGTAAATGTTTACCATGAATGGCATGTAATCAGTCATAGTGGTGTACTATAATACACAGGATCCTGTAAACTCTGTATAAAAGCCTTTCTCTGATTTCGTTATTACAGGCGACTTGTGATGGATCAGGTCGCCAGTAATAAAGAAATGACTAGTTGCTCAGCTGTAATAAGTTATTACAATTGTGTTCTGATGACTACTAAAATAGGGTGCAAAGTGTGGACTCTGTAATTTGCAATTGCAAGAGGTTTGTTAATTACTGGAAGTGCAATTTGCATCTGATTACACGTCGAACATGTTCGAATGGGGAACAATGCATTAACATTAAATGTTATTCCCAATTCCAATCCGAGCAAGCTGCACATGTGCGCCATATGTGCCTCTGATATGCAGAGGTTTTCAGGCGCAAACACCTGCCATCTGTATCACCACTGTAATCATGATTTAGGCAAAAATTCGAGTTTATGCATTAAAAGTATTACCAGCCTGATCTTGATCGGAACCCAATTCTTAATTGATGACTTACACAGCACCATGTTTTTCTTGTCTATTTAGAGTAAAGTATAATAATGTCCATATGTATTCGATTTATTCTGTATTAAGATTGTGGGTTGTCAGGCTCATTTGATGCTTGTTTATTCTGCAGGGGTGTGAAGGTATCTGGACATTCAGTCATGAGTAGCAAGGTGGTTGCTAGGTGAATGATAATCAAGAAAACCTCAAAGAAAGTCAATTGTTCCCATGTCTCCACCTTCCACTGATTTTATCAGTAACCACATTCCCACAAAAGGCTTCTTACCATATTTGCTGAATAGAGTAGGATGGAATACTTTGCCAAACCGTGATGGATGTCTCATTCGCTGTACTGCAAGTGCCGTAGGCTTAAATATACTTGTAACATGGTGAATGGGACATCTGGCTACTTTGTATTGAAGTATCCCAGCTGTGAAACTCTAAATAATGCCCCAAAGATGCTTATCATTCTAGTCTACAGTTAGTGCAGTAAAATGAAGATATTGGATTAAACCGTAAAATCTGAAAGGAAAGTTGAGTTTGTATTGGCAAGGGCACACAGAATAATTCCCTGACTTCCCACTGGACTTCCCATTAGACAGAGCTTGCCTAGTTCAGCGTGAGAAAGGCTATGGGCTTCCCAAGAGCATACATGGGCTTGGAGCCAATCACATTGCTTATCATTGGTTAGTCTTCCCATCACTCTCATTTGCCTGCTTCTTACTTGTGTCCGAGCTTGTCAGTTTTGTATTTGCCCCTACCATGGAGCAGCGCCTATTTATCATCTCTTTTGATTGCCTGTTTTCTATGCCTTCATTGCTTGCTTTTGAAGCACTATTTTTTTCTTTGCAGTTAAGCACTAAATGAGAATGCATGTGTTTTTCCACCTGTGTCCCTCATGCACTTCTCAAACCACCACCTCCCTGTTGTCTGTGTGATTCTTTCTGCATCTCTCTTTGTTGCATTCACCCTTCTGTAGTTCCACACAATCCTGCATAGTTTTTCGTCAGTGTTCTTCTTGTCCTCCCTCTCCATATTGCTCTTTGGCCCATTGCTCCTCCTCCTTACCCCTGCCATTGGTGTAGAGATAGTGGGAGAATGTGAGTGGGTGTTGAAAGAAAAAGAAAGGACAGTAAAAAATGAGGAATGAAGGGTAGTGACGGAACCGGGATAAATGAACAACGGTGAGAAAGGGTGAGAAAAGAGCAGTGAGTGTAAGTAAAGAGGGGTGAAAGAGGGTGACAAATTGAATTAGGATAAGAGATGGGGAGTGACAAAGAGAAAGGACAGAGAGAGTAAAGGAAACAGTGCCTGAATGGGTCTGAGTGAAACAGCAAAAAAAGGTAAGTAATGCAGTGTGTGTGACTTATAAGGAGTCAGTGGGTGTAGGTCAGGTGTGGGTGTGCAAGGTGTGTCTGTGGGTGTGGATGTGTGGGGTGTTTCGGTGTGGGTGGAAGTGAGGGTGTGTGAGATATGTGTGAGGGGTGTGTGGGTGTGGGGGGTATGTGTGTGGGATGTATGTGTGTGTATGGAATGTGTGTGTGTGTGTGTGAGGAGTGTGTGTGGGGGTGTGTGTGTGTGTATGAGGTGTGTGTTTGGTGTGTGTGTGGGGTGTATGTCAGAGGTGTGTGTATGTGTTGGGAGGGGGATGAGGTGTGTATGTAGGAGTGAAGTAAATAATTAACAAAAAGAGAATGAGTGAAGAAGCAAAGGAAGGGAACAGAGGGTAAGTGAAGTAAAGAATGGGGAGTGAAAGAAGTTGAATGTGGGTGGGGAAATAGGGAAAGGGGAGTAAACATGGAGAATAAGAATAAGTGAGGGAAGCAGAGTAAAGAAACAGGAGTGAGGTTGGTTGAGCAAATATTAGTGAGGTTAAAGCAAAGGGTGATGACAAACTACATTTTGTTAGTCACACTTACCATATAATAAATGTAACTTTAATTACATTTTTTTACTACACTTTGTATCTGTGAAAGAGAGAAGAAAAAATAAGTTATAATTAGTAAAATATGTATTTTAAATTAAAAGATACAAATGAAGAGGTTAAAAATCATAACAGTGTATTTAGAAATAAAGTAAGAGTGAAGGACACAGAAAGGGAAATAAAGTAAGGTAGAAGGACAAAAAGAGAGAAAAAGAAATAGAAGGAGAGCAAATTACTAAGAGAAAGGCATATAGATTCACTGACATAGAGGAAGAGAAGAACAGAGAAATGAACTGAAGGTAAGAAAGATACTAAAACAATGTGAGTTAGCAAAACTAAATCAGGAAACAGTAGTAAGTAAAAAGATAATGACTGAGACGGAAAATAGTCTAATTAAGGATGCATTTAGAAGAATGAGGAATAGAAGATAACTGAGAGTAAGTGAAGAACAGTCATAGAGTGAAGGGATGAAGGGAGAGAGGATAATATACAACGATTGAGGGAAATGGAGTGAGGAAGTTAGTAGACAGACACACTAAGAGAAAAACTGAGTGAGGTGGAGTACAATGAGTGAGCAAAGGAAATGAGTAAGGGAGAAAAAAAGGAAAGAGAGGAGAAGACGACTAAAACAGTGGTACTGAGAGAAAATAATTTGGTTATGAAAGTAAAGAGAAGGACATTGAAAGAAAGGAAATGAGGGGTAGTAATGGAACCAGAGTAAAAGAAAAGGGATGAAGAACGATGAGAGAGGAGCAGTGAAGTTGTTGTAAAAGAAATGATAGAAGGTAGATAAACACAAGTGAACATAACACAAGGAGAGTGAGGCACTGAGGACATAGAGGTAGTGAACGCAAAATAGAGAGAAGAGGTCAAAAGAAAGGAGCAAACAAAGATAAGCGAGGGAGAGTGGGTGATTTATAGTGATAGAGTGCGACAATACTGCTGGGTGAGTAAACAGGAATTACTAAAAGAGCAAAGGAGGAAAATACGGAAAAGGGAAGTAAAGCAGAGAGACTGAAAGCTGAAAAGGTATGCAAGGGAGCGAGGGGATGCAGACAGTTGAAATGAGAATGAGAAGTTGTCAAAGAAGTGGAGTAAAGGAACGGGGGTTACAGAGAGTGAGAGAAAGACATTATAAGTGAGGAAAAAGAGCTGAAAGAGGATGGAAAAAGGAAAGTGAGTGTCAGACAATGGGAATACAATTTAATTTACACAATCCAAAGTATAGAATAACTTGTACAACATGTTACATAGTTTATTTTTGCTGTTCTCAGAATATATTGAATTTCACTTAAAACAGTCAGTTCAAATTACTCATCATTTGACAGCGGGAAAAAAAACTGTGTTTGTGTTTGTGTTTGTGATTGTGTTTTAAAAAAAACCTTAGATACTGACAAATGACAAATGTACACTAATCGTTGATTGACTTACTTTTCCTTTAGGCCAAAAAGTATATCATGAAGGTCCTTTTCTCGTTGGAAAGTACTCTGCTGTTCACTAAAAAATCCATTTCATCGACTTTCTAGAAGAAAAGCTCCAAGAACATCTGAAATATTTTCATTATTTTCATATACTCCTTTTTTTCAGTCATGACTCTTTACTCATTTCTGTACCTTTCCTTTTGGCCAAATAGTGTCAGATGTATGAGTATATTTTCAAATTAATTCTAAGAAACTCTGAAATTACTGTTTTTCCGACGTTCTGAAAGAAAGGCTCATACAACATTTTCACAATATTTAAGTATTTGTAAAACCATCTCTGACTCACTCATGTTCATCATTTTGTATAATACTGATATCACTTACTATGAGATCCACTTACAGTACCTATATGACAAGTCAATTTTTTATATTACCTGGATCACTTTTACTCAGAATATATTTTTAAACAGCAAAATAACCTTTATTAACTGCTCCCGTCTTCATAGGCCAATTACCTTTACTTAAATTTTTGATTTTTTTTTGATTTTTTTTTTTGGGGTTCAACTCTGCTTTATTGTGTATTTGGAGACATGTCACACAGCTTGTCGTGCCCACAACCCGGAGGCCGGCAGCAATAAAAAAACGGAAGTGTACACAGCCTTGTTGCCGGCATCTCGGAGGCCCGGCGGCATTGCGTAAAAGGAGGAAGTGGAGGTGTTTCTCCGATGTGGCACAGTAAAAGAGGATGAACAGCAGCAGAACAGTGTTTTCTATTGGAGACAAAAAGAACGTTTTTCCCTCTCCGTTTTATGGGGTGTAATAAAACAACGTAACAACATTACCCAACAGTGCAACGAACATGAGGCAAGTCCTGCATCACGGTCAGTTAAGGATCAGTGTATAGGTGTGGCATGCTATGTGAGTGGAGGTGCGTCTAGGAGTGCGTGCAGGGCACAATCAATCCAGCGAGAGGGTCTCTAGTAGCCAGAGGTTAGGTCGGGCGTGGGGCCCCAGAGAGTCAACCAGCAGTGGGTGTCACGACATATTGCCAGCAGGGCGTGAAGGAGTCTGCGTGAAAGTATGGGGGAGTGGTGGTAAGACAAGGAAGCAAGGCCACGGTGCCGGCGGAGCATGGAGTCAGGAGGCGGGGGGGAGGCTGACAAGTGTGCAGTGGCCGAGTCCAGGGGGGGGCCCTACTTGGATAACGCAAGGAGGGGGGCACGCGCATAGAAGCAGGGTTCCCAGCCAGGGTCAAGAATGGAGTAGTGCGCTAATCTATTGTGGGTTGATCGCCTGCTATGGTCGCATCGTCTGAGCGTGTGAGGAGATATCGCAGCAATGGGTCCCAAATGTCGCCGGGGCGACTCGAGATGGGCAGCAGTTCAGCAAATGTTGTATGCTGATCTTGGCAGTATGTGAGGTCGCCCAGCCAATCCTTAAATTTGGGCGCCCTGCCCCGTCCCCACCGGCACACCACGCGCCTCTTGGCCAGCAGGAGCGCAGTGTCAACAAATTTCCGGCAGGATCTAGGAAAACGGACAGTGTCCCCGAGTAGGGCCACCAATGGGTCGGAAGGCATTGGTTCTTCAACCATCTCCGCAAGAGCATCCAGCACTTGGCGCCAGAAGTCCGCCACCTGAGGGCACGTCCACGCCAAATGGAGAAAGTCGGCACCAGGGACATGGCAACGTTCACAGCGGTCATCATCCGCCAGGCCAAAGCGCCGTTTCCTCGCCGGCGTGTAGTATACACGCTGCAGATATTTATAATGAATGATCTTTAATCTGCTGCTGGCAGAAATGCGAGAGGTGAGCGCGCAGCAGCGACCCCACTGCTCATCTGATATGTCGAGACCGAGTTCATCAGACCAGCGCAGCCGCGCATTGGACTCTGACACCGGGACAGCTCCCCTGATCTGGCGATAAAGGCCGGAAACCAGGTGGGCCCCATCTTGTGAGCTTAATAAAAAGTGCAGCGGAGGTGTGGTGTCGGGCTCGCTGGGAAAGTCTGGTAGGATGTCTCTCATCCCCGCCCGTAGTCGCACATAGTAGAAGAGGTCGAGGGGAGTGTGGTCTTGTGCAGCAAAGACCTTTACTTAAATTTTGGTTCTAAAAACACAAGGTAAGAATTTTTTAAGTCAAAAGGCAAACGTTGTTTAAAAGTCAAATGAGTGTCATTACAAAGGGTCCAACCTCTACGACTTTTTAAAAAGCATGTGTAATGCCCTGATGTTGTTGAAGGTCCGTCATGATAAATAATAGCTACAGTTGCAAACGTTCTTCCTGAAATTGATAACTGAGAAGCCACAACATTTTTAATAGAAGTTGACAATTTACTTCCATCAGGTCTACATCGTTGGAACATTAAAATCACATATTTACCATAAGTTTGTAAAAATAATGTGGACAGCATTGCAGACATACATTGGGTACACACCATATTGTGATCAGCTGCTTTAACTAGATTATTAAAAGGCACTGATTTGCAGTCTGGTAAAGTCAAATATATAAATCTTTCAGTGTCTATTCTAGTACTACTTGATAAACTACAGTTGTCGCAGTCATGCTGCCATTGATAAGATTAAAAAGATTTTTTATATCTACACCTTCATCTTCCAATACATCAAACATATACATTAAAAATTCCTGACAATCCTGCTGAATAATCTGTGAAAATTGATTTTGACCAGAACATATGTCTAGAAGATTTCTAATTTCTGAAACACTTTCTATTTTTGCTCTATCACTGCTACATTTCTCATACACGGAATTTAATAAACAGCAGAATGTTTGATCCCGATTTTCAACAATCTGTTCTTGTAAATTTTGAAGAAAAAAAACAACATTAAGCACTACATTAGCATAACAGTTGACACCAGAACTGTTTTCAAACTGAAATCCAACAACATCTTCAACAGAATCCTTTTTCTTTCTGCTTACAATTACAGTTTCATCTACTTTTTGTCTTTTTGCTACTAACTCACTTCAATTATTCTCATTTCTTCTTTTTCGGCCTACCACACATTTTTCAAACAGAGGATATTGAGGCAAATGTGGAGCATACTCTCTTCTTAACCTATTGTATTCTTTAACACAATCTAGATCAGCACAAATCTTTGTTTCATCACACTCAATCAAGTACAATCCTGACAAAGTTCTGACTCGTGATAATGCCACATATGCCATACCCTCTTTAAACACAGAACTTCCAATGTTCACCAAAGCGCTATCTACACTTAAACCTTGAGATTTATGGATTGTCACCGCATATGCCAAACAAATAGGAAACTGTTTTCGGCGAACATAGAAGTCTTTCACAAGCAAAAACCTAGCTGAACAACGACAAATTTGTTCTATTTGGTCAATGCCATCAAATTTAATTTTTAAAATTTCAATTCCATCTCTATTTTTGTAATTCACAAAACCAACAACATGACCCATTGCTCCATTTACCAGACCTCTTTCAACATTGAAATTCCTTCTCAAAATTATACGACAATTTAAACACACATTCAGAGTCTTTTCAAAACCAGCAGTTTTAGATATAGTCTTCTCTAATGAATCCAATTTAGATTTCAAATTTTCAGACAAAATAATTGTTGCTCCCATATGCTCTATTTTATCTGTAGCTTCCAGTTTCACTATCTCTTCATTTTCTAACTTTAACATTTTGTTGTTGAACATGGAACATTCTTTCAGAGTTGGCATCAAACATATGCCAGATTTCTTCTAGTTAATTTTCTTAAAAATATTCTCTGGAAGAATGTTTTTATTTGGGTACAAATGTGAAATTAATTGTCCATGTAAATCTTCTTTCCCATGCTGACTTACTTTTCCGATTCTTACATCTTGTAGAATATTTTTATAATCTTCATCCTTTGCCTGCCGCATATTTTGGAGTAGTTCTGCATATTTGAAATTTAACCATATATTAGCGTTTCCAATGCTTCCTAGGCACTTCCTGGTATCTTCATGCGTGAGCATTTTGAACACAGGTTGTCCTTTCACTGGAGTCAACTGCAGTAGATCTCCAAAAACAATAATATGTTTTCCTCCAAATAAGACATCATAGTCTGTTCTAAGAATTTCTTGCATTCTCAAATGCACAAAAGCAAGCATTATATTTGACACCATGCTTACTTCATCAATGACAAGAAGTTTCATTTTCTTCAGGACTCCGAAACTTCGGAACACGCATCTCCAGATAGCTTGTGGTATTGCAATTTGTTATCATGCTCCACTGGCAGCATCAGTAAACGATGTAAAGTAATCCCTCTAATATTATGTGCTGCCAGCCCAGTTGGAGTGGTAACAACACGAGATAGCGGTGATTCAGTCCTTTTCTGCAGATAAGTTGCAATTGCTTTAATCAGAAAACTTTTTCCAGTTCCCGCTTCTCCACTCACATACAGTTGGACAGGTTTAAATGATGTACATGAGCACTCTTTTTTCTCATGACTGAATCCATGTTCAATCTGTTCTGTGACTTCGTCATATATCTGCTTCTGCTCAAGGTTTAGTTGTTTCACCAAATCTTCTAAGTTAACTACATCATCTTGAGCTTGTTCCATAGCTCTTTCCACCTCATCCATGGCAGTGGCAGCTTCATTTTGGATAATTGGTCCTCCTAGTGGATCCTGACTCAATGAAGCAGAACTCTGACTGTCTTGAGAACTGTCTCTAGCAATCTCTACAGCAATTGTGGCTTCTTGCTCTATTTCTTCGTTCAACATTTGCACATAATTTGGAAAAACAGGACATTCTATGGTATCCTTGGTTGCATTAAAAGAATCTTCATAACAGAGAAAATCTCCAAGTAGTTCCTCTTCTGTACGCCATGGCTTAAAGAGTTGCAAAAGAGTTAAATAGTAAAATTCCCTTTTCTCTGGATTTTTGCAACTCATTTTTCGATGATTAATCTAATGGACTTTTCTCTGCTTCACTAGACATCCTTCACACCCAATGATAGCATATATTCCATTGTTGATATCTTCTCTGATGGTTCTCTTATAAATATAGTTTTGCAGAACTTCATACAAACAACTGTTCTCAAGATGACTACTTCTATTTGGATAGTATGTATCCAACATGTTTGTCTTCAAAATATCTGTACTTTCTGGTTCTTTCTCCGCCAAATACTCTATTTCTTGTACCGATTTCAAAACTCGGTTTCGTGTTGCAGCAAGACCTAGACTCACCCAAATGATGGTTCTAGATTTGGCATAGAGACTTGCTGATGACAATCGATCAGAACATTCATATGCTCCAATTTCTCGATGCGACAACATCTTCAGACTGTAACTGTATAATTTCTTGCTTAGACTCTTTTCATGTGAAATGTCCTCCCACATTTCCTTCAGTTCTGTCTTTTCTTTTTTTGTGATGTAAGACGTCACATATCGAGCCACAGCAAATGAGTTGTCAGCAACGAATTGAATATCCATGTTAGCATTCCACATGGACAAAATCACTGGGTTGTAGTCGTTGATGTACTTTGACTCTTCGTTTCTTTTTAAATTGTATGTATTTTTTGGTGATTTCCTCGTCACAGTATGTCGCAGAGAAGACATCAAATTATTTACTCTTCCTTTAGAAATCACTGGTCGTGGAAAGCCGAAACGACATTTTGTGTAGAACTTGTCCTTGTTTCTGAATTTTCGACGGCAGTACTTTCCACAATGATGGGATTGAAAGCGTAAAACTTGTTGCCTTAAACTGTTTTCCTCTGTAGTTTTCGGAACAGCACATGTGGAATACTCTTCAATGAACCTCATCACTGTCTCATCCGAATCTGTTCCAAATTTGGGTGCATCTTTAATCCACAACAACATATGTATGTGAGGAGCACCTCTCGCTTGATACTCCTTTCTCCAGAAGTAATCCAAAACGTCTCCAAGGGGAGGATTTTTTTTGTTGGTAATAAAAGACATCATAGCTTCAAATCTATGATTGAAATATCTGCATACATTCACTGGATCCAAAGAACACAGTTCTCCAGGTGTTTTGAATTCTATATTTTGTATATTTGCATTTGCCCCTCGTAGAAATTGAAGTAAGTCGTCCCATGCATATTCGGCACAGCTAAGAGTGAGGAACCATGTAGGAGTTCCTAAGTTTCTTAGCATACTTTTCAATTCCCCATGACGACGGTACCAATACTCGTTTGTACCACGCTGACATGCCATGAGATTGTTTGGCTGAGATTCCAAAATACTGTCTTGCAGATTGACTTTCTCCATGAAGTCCCTCACCGAAACATTTTGCAGATGTGCTCCACTTTTCAGTATATGGTTTACTGCATAAGAAAGCCCAGACAAGTCACTTTCATACAGTAGATGAAACAAATAAGGAATGCATTGACGAAAACATGGATCTTCAGCATATAATCTTACAGTTCGATATTCAGATGCAGGCATTTGAAGTGGTCGATCGTCATATCGTCCACCTCGACCTGTTGGAAATAGCTGTGGAAAACAACGAGCTTCCAAACGTACTTCCCATACACTAATGGGACTTCCTTTTGCTGCTTTCATTTGAAACAATTCAATTGCATTCCCCATTACTTCTTTGGAATGCAAAGGATGAACAGTATAATGTTCATATATTTCTTCACTTCTAGACACATCAACTTTTTCAATTTGGCCGGCTGAACAATCACTGTCTTCATCTGCAGCTGTTTCCTCTGCTGCAACACATACATGTTTGTAATACTCATTGTTTTTCACTAAATACAACGTTGCCTTTTTGACTTTCCTAACATCCACTAAATCATGCCAGATTTTCTTACTCTTTGTCGGAACCCCATTAACTAGAATAACTAAAGGTTCCTCTTCTACTTTTTCTATACCAATTGTATCAGTATTTTTTTTTAAATCTAGAGGCAAATAAACAACTCTTCCCTTTAATCCTCTCTGCAAATCTGTAGGAGGCAATTTCCCTATCTTAGGCTCCATGCGAACAATAGCCTGAAAAGGATGGACACATTGAATCAAAATAGACTCATATGTATTTAAATCCATCAATTCACGGGGAATGACTACCAACTCCAGATTATTATGAACAGCTCTAGTAGGCATTCTGTTTTGATTTAATTTATCATAACAATATTTACAAATACGCTGATCAGAACTCAAATCAAAACAATTCTCCACCCACAAATAAGTTGCAAAATCCTTCCACTCATAATTATTTATCTTTTCACTTTTCATGTATAAATCAACTAATCTAGTTTGATGCTTATAATGACTTCGTCGACAACACACACAAGTAATATTCGGCCTTTCACTTGATTTCACCTTAAACCTGGTAATTTCCTGGTCAAACTTTTCTGTACTTGAAATCTGTACATTGTCTTCCACATTACCTTGAATTTCTGTGTCAATTTCTACACTGTCCTCTTTTTCACCAAAATAACAAATCTCAATTTCTTCACAAATCTTCTTCACATCTAATTCAGTTCCATGTAAAAGAGCACTGTTTAATTGTTTAAGCTTAAGTGCTGGACTTTTTGCATAATACAACATTCTCACTAATTTCCTCATTTTGGTATGATGCACTGCTAACATCCTAAAATGATGAAAAACACTCTGACAGACTTTTCTAGAAAGACAAGCCAATGAATGCCCTTGCAAACCTGTGTTTTCTCTCAATCTGCAAGTATCTAAGTCTTGCAACAATTTCATTTTCTGCTTTAGACTTTTCTTACTATATGTACGTAAGAAATTACAAAACAAATCAATTGATTCCTGTCGCACACTACAAATACGACTACACTTTCAAATGTACACTGGACCCTTACTACGTCTCCCTAAAACTTCATCAGTTAACACCTCTTCTGGTTCTCTAGGCACAAGTTTCTCTTTTTCAATCGGACAACCGTCTTTCACCTCATATGCTCGACCACTGGTGTCAACTGCATGCACTAAATCATTCTCCTGGAAGTAACTCTTCTCATTAAAAAATGGCTCACAACTTGAACTGTGCATCCATTCTCCTGAAAAAACTTTACAAAAATTAGTCTGATTAATTACTCTTTTCCATCTACTGTTTGATTTGAAAACATCAATTGTCTTGTTAAGTGTCCTAATTCTATTGATTATTAAAATAAATATTTTTTTCTTAACTTCAAAAGCGTGATCAACAATCTTCTCTACACTTTTCTTTTTCTTATAAAAAGCAGCTCTCTGTTTACCTTTCCTAATGTTTTTTAACAAATTTAAAACCACCCTATTGCGAAACATTCATTTACGAATGTCTCTAAACTGATTCTGCCTTCTATTCCTATACATATTATTCTCTCCTGCTCCCGTAGTAAAAATTTTTGAGGGCCTCTCCTTCCTTTTCAAATTTACTCTCTCATTCTCTTTTTCTACATGCTGTCCAACATTTTTTTTTGGTCTACATATGTTCCGTAAGAAAGACTTAGTTGTCTTACCAGGAGCTTTTTTCCTGTTTTTTGAAGTATTTGTTCGTGGAAGAGTGCTGTAATTCCGTTGGTGTTTTTGTTTTTTTGCACTTTTCATCTTTTCTTCTCCTTTCCCTTGAGGGCATCTTCCCTTACTCTTGAAATCTTGATTTCAATCTGTGTTAAAGAAAAAATAGCACATTATAGACCACTATTACCAAACAACAAAGCAATGACAAAAAGCAAACAGTCTATTCAGGGTTACAGATCAGGTGAGGATTCTCCAGGGGTGCAGAAGAGGTGAGACCTGTATTGAAGAGTGTAGTGGAAGAGAGGTCTGTCCACAGGTACAAAGAAGGTGAGACCTGTGTCTAAGAGTGCAGTAGGGGATAGGCTTCATGAAGTCTAGTCCACTGCACTCTTACACACAGGCTTCACCACCTATGCTTCCCAGGAAAAGCCTCTCTCCCACTACAGTCTTGAACATAGGCCTCACCTCCTCTGTACCTCTGGACATGCCTCACCTCATCTGCACAATCTACTTCCTAATCTGACATAACACAAGTCACATCATTGTTAAAAGTTGAAATATATTTATTTAATCATACAGACACTATTTATTCCTTCTCAAAAATCTAAAAGTCATTGATTTGCACCAAAATCGTTTTTTAAATAACATTTTAGACACACAGTGCTGGTCCTATGTACAAGCATTCAGTGTCAATGAGTACAGTGGAGAGGACTGACCTCCTCTCACCCTTGGACAAGCCTTATCTCATCTGTGTCCTCTGGACAGGCCTCAATGTATTGAGTATAATTGATGGTAACTGGGTGCAGATGAGGTGACGCATGTCCAAGGGTGTAAATAAGCTGAGGCCTGTCTAAGGATACAGATTAATTGAAGTCTATTCAGGGTTGCAGATGAGGTGAGGATTGTCTAGGGGTGCAGAAGAGGTGAGGCCTGTATTGAAGAGTGTAGTGGAAGAGAGGTCTGTCCACGGGTACAAAGAAGGTGAGACCTGTGTCTAGGAGTGCAGTGGGGGATAGCCTTCATAAAGCTTAGTCCACTGCACTCTTAGACACAGGCCTCACCACCTATACTCCCCAGGAAAGGCCTCTCTCCCACTACAGTCTTGAACACAGACCTCACCTCCTCTGTCCCTCTAGACATGCCTCACCCCAACTGCACAATCTACTTCCTAATCTGAGGTAACACAGGTGACATTATTGTGAAAGGTTGAAATATATTTATTTAATCATGCAGACACTATTTATTCCTTCTCAGAAATCTAAAAGTCATTAATTTTCCCCAAAATCGTTTTTGACATCACATTTAAGAAACACAGCACAGGTCCTATGTACAAGCATTCCATGTCACTACTAAAACTTCACAATTTTACAAAATACAATTCCTCTATGCAAAGAAACTCAATGTGCTTCCTACACTGAGTTAACACATGTAACATAATTCTGAAAAGGTCGAATTTATTTCTTTCAGCATGCAAACACTATTTATTCCATCTCAAAAATGTAAAAGCCATTCATTTTCCCCAAAATCGTTTTTGACTTCACATTTAAGAAACACAGCACAGGTCCTATGTACAAGCATTCCATGTCACTACTGAAACCTCACTATTTTACAAAATACAATTCCTCTATGCAAACAAACTCAATGTCCTTCCTACACTGAGTTAACACAGGTAACATCATTGTGAAAGAGTCAAATTGACACCTGTGTCCAAGAGTGCAGTGGACAGGACTAAACTGGAGTAGTGTGCAAAAAAAGATGAGCCTCATTTATGAGGCCCTGCGTCAGTTTTGCACTGCTGATGCGTCACTTTTTGTGACGCATCAGCGGCATAAAACATGTCCCTTGTTACGCCATATTTAAAAAGTGACGCATGTAGGTAGATGCGTCACTTTTTAAACCTCTGCGTCATATTATACCTCTGTCAGGTGTAATGTACACAGAGGGGGCATTCCCCCGCAAAAAGCCTCGTAATAGTGACACAGTGAAATCTATGAGATTTCACTGCGTCACTTTTAGGACACTATTACGTCAAAATCTTGCGCCTGCCTCACAGCAGGCGTAAGACTGAGGCAAACGCTTTCACATGGGGCTTTCCCCATGTGAAAGGATGCATTGCTGCAGTTGCGTCACCTTTGTGACACACTCCTGCAATTCGTCACTTTTGCGCTTACAGATACATCAGAAATACTGACTTATCTGTAAGTCCTTGCAACATGATGCGTCATACATTAAATATAACGCATCATTGGTGTCACAAGGAGTGCGCAGTGAAAAATGACGCATCGCTGTTTTCATAAATAAGGCCCTCAGTGTGCTTCCTAATCTGAGGTAACACAGGTGACATGATTGTGAAAGGTTCAAATTTTTTTATGTAATCATGCACACACTATTTATTCTTTCTCAAAAATGTAAAAGCCATTGATTTGCCCCAAAATCGATTTTTCAATAACATTTTAAAAACACAGTGCAGGTCCTATGTACAAGCATTCCATTTCAGTACTGAAAAGTCTCTATTTTAGAAAATACATTTCCTATCTCTTGCAAACATTCCTACCAAGCATTACCCAAAAAATGACACAAACCAACAGCAAAGAAACTCAGTCTACTTCCCAATCTGAGGTAACACAGGTGACATGTTTGTAAAAGATTCAAATATTTTTATGTAATTATGCACACACTATTTATTCCTTCTTAAAAATGTAAAAGCCATTGATTTGCACTAAAATCGTTTTTCAATTAACATTTTAAAAACAGAGCACATGTCCTATGTACAAGCATTCACTTTCACCACTGAAACCCATTGATTTGCACTAAAATCGTTTTTCAATTACCATTTTAGGAACAGAACACAGGTCCTATGTACAAGCATTCATTTTCACTACTGAAACCCATTGATTTGCACTAAAATCGTTTTTCAATTACCATTTTAGGAACAGAGCACAGATCCTATGTACAAGCATTCATTTTCACTACTGAAACCCATTGATTTGCACTAAAATCGTTTTTCAATTACCATTTTAGGAACAGAACACAGGTCATATGTACAAGGATTCATTTTCAGTACTGAAACCCATTGATTTGCCCTAAAATAGTTTTTCAATTAACAATTTAGGAACAGAGCACAGATCCTATTTACAAGCATTCATTTTCACTACTGAAACTCATTGATTTGCACTAAAATCGTTTTTCAATTAACATTTTAGATACAGAGCACAGGTCCTATGTACAACCATTCAACTTCACTACTGAAACCTCACTATTTCACAAAATACAAATCCTCTATCTTGCAAATATTGAAACCATGCATTTTCAAAAAGCATCACACAAACCAACAGCAAACAAACTCAATGTGCTTCTTAATCTGAACTCTCTTTCTATATTGAATGAATCATAACTCACCTTTACAAATGCTTTGGGAGATTGAGAACAGGGTCAGATACACACACCAATATTTCTTTAGCAGAGTAAAAGGTATGTTCTCCAGGCACTGCAACCATTAATGGCACAGAAAACCTCTAATTCTACACACATATTGCTCATGGTAACCAATCAAAACTCTTCCCTCTCTATTTTCAAACCAACACCCTTCCCCCCTCAGCCTTTTCTACCTGTTAACATAGCAACTCCCTCCTCACTGAGCTCTCAGGGTTAAAAGTTTTTCCTACAATGTTGCAAATGAACTCAGCAAGGATGTTTGACCTCTCAATACACCAGCTTATCCGCTGCAATCTTTCTTTAAATGACTTTTTCTTAACCATTCAAATTACTTCTTTCACAGAACAGAACCATGCACCCTAACTTCCAGTTTTCAACTATCTGAATCCACCAATCATTGCTTGTGATTGAAGAGCACTGAAACTCCACAGTTTTTTCTTACAAACTCATACTGTTCCAACTGCCATTTCATTCCCACACTTCATCTGACTGCACCAGAACCTCCTCTCACCAAGTATTCTGTCTGGATTATTGGACATAGCTATATCCACTGGGCTCAAAGGTATGCAGCTACCAGAAATTTTCACAACCTTGACTTACCAAATGTAGACATAACATGGATTGGCCAAAGAGGATTGAGATGTCATCAATTCATACCATTGGTGAAAACCTTTTTGCATCTGCCACACCCTAACCTCATAATTCTGCACTGTGGTGGAAATGACTTAGGCACTTTGACTGGGGTAGGTATGGAAATGCTTTTAAAGGACACCTTTGAGCAATTGATGGCACTTTTTCCTCAAACTGCCTTGGTATATTCCAATATATGCCAAAGACAGAAATGGAAGTGGTCCACCCAATTTTGTCCATAATTTGAGAAAGCACGGAAACATGTGAATAAATCTGTTTCTGCTTACATGAGAGACTATGGAATGGGTTCAATATACAACAACAACTTGCGTTACAACATGCAAGATATCTACAGAGGAGATGGTGTGCACTTCTCAGATGAGGGGAATAGAATATTCCTCCTGAATATAAGAATGTGTATTGGAACCTACTTGTAGGTACCTAAATCAGCCACAGAACCCAAAAGCTCTTTTCAGAGCTACCCTACCTCTGATCACTCAAAATGATTATTTTACTCTAACTTTTTTCACTGTTTTTCACCAAAGTACGCTCCCCGGTGCGCGTACCGGGGGCTCCCCCAGCGAAAATTAAAATGTTTTTTTTTTTTGGCCTATATGGGCCTCCTAAGACCCCCTCAGAAAACCTAGGGGGTCAGGGGGTGTCTACCGTGCCCCCTTTTACCCATTCCCAACGTTGTTCATCCTCCATCTTGTGTCTCAATTCTACCGAAACACAAAATGGAGGACTCCCGCAGCGCTGCCGGTACGCGTACCGGGGTGCGCACCGGTAAGCGCCCTCAAAAATATTTGGAAGTCAATTTACTTAAAAACCACTGGAGAGACTTTTACCATATATAGAATAGGCCCTACTACATAGCAGTCCCTACCATTTTCCCAAATTTGGTGGAATTCCATTGAGCCATTTGGGCTGTAGCCCTGTCTAAATATCCTGAGGTAAAGTACATGACAAAAACACATCTGAAGTGTTAGAATTTACAACCAATTAAAATGTTACTTTCATTTTCTACTATTATTTCATGACATTTGATTGGTTATGTACATGAATATATATAAAAAAGAGAGGGAAAGACAGCCATTTTGACTACTACTTCCTGAAGTACATTTGAAAAGGATTTTCACTGAGAACTTCAACTGCTTTTTCAAAGGTAAGTTGGTTTTTTGGAAAGTGAAGTATGTTGTGCACTTTAAGTTAATTTGGAAAACATTTTCTGATAGTTATATACTATCCCTCTGTAATAGTTATAGATTGAGATAGGCTTCTCTGTTATAGTTATGGATGGAGTTAGGCTTGTCTTGTATAATTATGAATTTACTTAGGCTTTATCACATACACTTTTTTTATATTTCTACTTCCAGCCTGATACCGTACACTGCCCAAAGATAACTTCACTGTTAAAAAATCAAAACTACCTGTCTGAACTTAAACCCAACAGTGCCCTATCTCTACTGATATATTTATTTTTTATGCAATTTACAGCAAAAAAATGGAAGGAGAACAGAATATTTCTTTCGAAATTGTTCTGGAGAACAACCCTGAAGAAATTATTGATGAGAATGATGACTTTGATTTTATGGATGAGTCACTGGACCATGAATTAGTTCAGTGTGTGGAAGCAATAGAATCACAAAATGAAAATGAGGACATTCCAGACAATATATTGTTAGAAGTTTTATTAAATTTTGAAAAACAATCAGAAAAATAAATGTATATTTAATAATCAAAAATTGTTCAAGACATTATTAATTTTTATATGTAATTCATGAAGTAGTACCAAAATGATTATAACATAAAGTGAGACTTATAGTATACTGTACAACTTTTTTGTGTTACATAGTAATTTTGCTCATAGTCACTTCCTTTCTCCCACTTTATTGTCTCCAATGTGTATTTGACATCTCTTTTTCATCTCCTGCCTCCATGTTGTTTCTGCTTTCCTGACAGACTATAGTATAGATTCCATATACCACAATAACTTCTGTAACAACATGCAAATTATCTACAGAGGAGACGGTGTACATTGTGAGTGTGGGGGGTATGTGTGTAGGATGTGTGTGTATGTGTGGGTGTGTCTGTGAGGTGTGTGTGTGTGGGGGGGGGGGTGAGGTGTGTGTCTGAGTGTGGGTGTGTGGGGTGTGTGGGTGTGGGTGTGGATGTGTAAGGTGTCGGTGTGGGGTTGTGGGGTGTTTGGGTGTGGGTGGAGGTGTGGGTGTGTGAGGTGTGTGTGGGGAGTGTGTGGGTGTGGGGGTGTGGGATTGTGTGCGTGTGGGTGTGTGTGGGACGTACTTGTAGGTACCTAAATCAGCCACAGAACCCAAAAGCTCTTTTCAGAGCTACCCTACCTCTGATCACTCAAAATGATTATTTTACACTAATATTTTCACTATTTTTCACCAAAGTACCCTTCCTAGTACGCTCCCCGGTGCGTGTACCGGGCGCTCCCCCCGCGAAAATCGAAAAAAAAATAATTATTTTTTTCACCCGCGGGGCCCTTTTATATCCCCCACATCAAACCTAGGGGGTCAAGGGGGGTCTACCCTGCCCCCTTATGGTCATTTCCCCCTTTGTTTTTGCCACCTCTTGTGTCTCGATCCTACCGAGACACAAGATGGCGGCCGCTCCGGACTGTTTCGAATGTTTACGGACACCCGAGAGCCAATCAGCTTTCCGTGCGCAAGTCGCGTGGCGCGCCAGGAGCGCTCCCTGGTGCGTGTACCGGGGCGCGGCTATAGATCTATATATTTTTTTGGACCTAAATTACTCAAAATCCTCTGGATCACATATCTTGAGACATAGCAAAGGCACATCGGGGCTACCAGTCCCTACCGCCAGTAGGTAATATATATATATATATATAAATTGTAGAACAAAATACAGAAAATATAACAATAAATATATTTTAAAATTATCATTTTAAAAAAAACGTTGAAATATACTGAAAACAACAGGTTTGAGGGGCGTTATAGTTGGGAATTAGCATTTAAAAACCTTTTTAATTCACTGAAAAAACCATAGGTTTCAAGCAGGTTATAGTTAGGAATTAACATTTAACAAACCTTAGAAATTCACTGAAAAAAACATAGATTTCAAGCAGGTTATAGTTAGGAATTAGCATTTAAAAAACCTTAGAAATTCACTGAAAAAACCATAGGATTCAGGGGTTTTATAGTTAGGTGGACATTTCACTCATACAAAACCATCGAAATTCCTCCGTTATAGTTAGTTGTACTAACTGTAACTCTAGCGCCCGCAATCCACTGGTGATGATGTCGCATATTACATCATTCATGACATGGTCAGTGACATCACTGATGACATCACTGATGCCATCTCAAATGACGTCACTGATGACATCACTGATGACATCATCCAGTGAATGTGGTTTGGTTTGATATTTAAATAAGTATTACATATATAGCAATCTGCATTGAAGACTGAGTGGATGTATAAGTGTCTGGATGGAGGATTTAGTAGCAGTCTGATTGACTGTCTAAGTGACTAATTTAAAGTGTCTCACTAAATATATGGGATAGTGATTAAACTGTGTGCATATCTGTATCACTCTATCTCTTGTGTAAACTACATATGTTGGTTACTAGCTATGTGAAAGTCTATATTAGTTATGAATTACTTAAGTAAGTATTTGTATGGGATAGAGAAAGTGTTTGTGATTGGGTGGGAGGTGTGTGACTGTCTAAAGATGTGTAAATAGTTGATTTAGTAGGTATATGAGGTTAAGACTGTATGTGGAAACAGTTGTTTGGGTGAGTGAATCTCTTTATGGGTGTGGTGATGAGTAAATATATTTCTCAATGATACATGTCCAACAAAGTAGAAATATAAAAGGCAGTGTATGTGACAGTTGCTGTATGTAAATAAGTATACATAAGGCTCAGTGATTGTATGAGTTACTGTATCGAAAACTGTATACTTGTAATAGTGATTTAAGTTACTATCTATATGAATAAATAAAGTGGTGTTTTTATAAATATGTAGCTTAGTAAATATAAGTATGATCAATTGTTTGCATAAGTGAGTAGGATGACTGCATAAGTGAATAGGATGTGTGCTGGTGAGTAATGTCAATGTAGGTGTATGAGTATATTTAATAGTGTTCTATTGATCTTTGTTAGCATGTATGAGTGAATATATCGGTAAGTGTTTAGATGTGTGTGTAGATGTAGGAATCACTGAGTGGGTTTTTAGAAACTTGTATTGGTGTGTCAATGGTTTCAAATATGGTACTCCATATTTTATAATGAGTATTGAAAGGTTACACTAGTGTATGATGAGGTGTATCAGATTGTCACATGGATGATGTCATCAGTGATGTCATCAGTGATGTCATCAGTGATGTCACTGACCATGTCATGAATGATGTAATATGTGACATCATCACCAGTGGAATGCGGGTGTGAGAGTTACAGTTAGTACAACTAACTATAATGGAGGAATTTCAATGGTTTTGTATGAGTGAAATGTCCAGCTAACTATAAGACCCCAAAAAACCTATGGTTTTTTTGTGAATTTCTAAGGTTTTTTAAATGCTAATTCCTAACTATAACCTGCTTGAAACCTATGTTTTTTTCAGTGAATGTCTAAGGTTTTTTAAATGCTAATTACTAACTATAACCTGCTTGAAACCTATGGTTTTTTTCAGTGAATTTCAAAGTTTTTTTAAATGCTAATTCCCAAATATAACGCCCCTGAAAACTATGTCTTTTTTCTGTAAATTTCAGTTTTTTTGAAATGATAATATTTGAATATATTTATTGTTATATTTTCTATATTTTTCTACTCATTTTTATAATCTTTTTATTTTAGATGTTATTTTTTAAATTACATTACACATTTTTTTTTTAAAGTAACTTTTTTAATTATTTGACATTGTTTAAAATATACTTAAATTATATATATTTTTTTCTTTTTTTGGAAGTCAGGCACCCAAAGCGTACCCTGCTCATTCACTGCGCATCACGTGTCCGCCATTTAAGGGTTGCTATATAGGATCCACGTAGACAATATGCGACTTGTACGAGACTTCTTCCCCATACACGAGATGTACGTATTATGCGACGTGACGGACGCGCGGTAGCGCGTGACGTCTTATGAATATCGGATGCGGTGGGTGCGCGTCTGCAGGAAATTTTTTAATGTTATATATATATATATATATATATATATATATATATATATATATATATATATATATATATATATATATATATGTATAGTAACAATCCTCCAACCACTTGAAAGAAAGGAGCCCAAGCGGGGAAATACAGGTGAGGTTCTTTATTGGATATCCTTACAGCTGGGCATAATGCATTTCGGAATCATTATCCTTCTTCAGACGCCTTTAGCTGCTGTACCTCCAGTCCAAAGCGCCAAGTTCAAATAATGGCAACCTTTATACAGTTCCTTACTGACGCCGCCCTCACTCATGTGACCATCCGCTGTGTTAGAGTCTGTATATATATATATATATATGTATGTAATATAAATATTAAGACAAGACATTATCTGAGCTAATTATAAAAATAATATTCTTTAACTTTCATAAAAGTTACATTAATTTTAAATGCAATTTCGCAAAGTTGCGCTGGGGGCGATGTGGGTGCGAGCTGCATGTACGCACCCAACGCTGACCCCATGTGACCAGAAAAAAAGAGATTTGATTGGTTCATTACACTTCCTATTGTAAGTATTGAAGGACCCACCCATTTCAATCACTTGTGTTAGACCTTCCTTGGGAGAAGACCTCAGCTAACAAGAACTATTTTTTTTTATTACAGGCCTGATTCATCTTAACATTACAAAAATGGCTTTAAATCAGCCTTCTTCTGATTCAGAGCAGTCCAATAAAGAGGGGTCTGTTCCTGAACCACCACGCCCCAAGAAGATTTGAATCAATTGTCTGGAGATTTTTTACATTCCCAGAAGGATTGAAGAAAACAAATGCCACAAAGGTAACCTGCAAAATTTTCAAGACAGTTCTATCAAGAGGAGAACCCAACAACAAATATTCTTGTAGAACTGCCAGCATGTTTAAACATCTGCACAGTATGCATCCTGTCAATCTGGCAAGAGAGGAGTGCAAGAGACTGCAACAGACTGGACCACCATCGTCTCAAGTTTCAAGCACTTCTGGGGTATCCACTTCAACATCTACTTTGGACATCCGGCCCCAACTGGCAAATGCAAAAATTCATTAAAAAAATGCAATTGGTTGCTTTGCTATTGGGAGCAATCAGTTGATTTGGTTTGAAGGGCTCTGGAGAACCATCATTGTTAGACTATTTTTTGCCCTAAAGTTCATTGTTCTGTTCGTCCCATTCAGTTTTCATTTAAAAAAAAAAAAACAACAAAAAATCAAAATAATTGTTCAAAAAAACAACAAAAAAATACAAAACTACAAAAAAAAGTTATTTTCAGAATTACCTACTCTGGTTAAAAAAATAACTACACTTGTATGCTAGTGTGTGAAAGTTTAGATGTATGTATGTGTAGTGCATAATTGACTGAAATAATGCACTTTTAATATGTGGTGAATACATAAGTGCAGAACTATAAGAAAATGCTGCAGCATGACACTGTAAACTATTTAGCTACAGCATGTTGCAGTATTTCCAAAGCACAGGGATGCAACATTTGTACATAAATATGTTGCAAGCCTTTGCTTCCCTCTGCACACCTGCTTAAATTGCAGCCATGTGGTTACACATGCACCCTTGCACCATAGTGCAAGAATGTCCGTGTCATACGGAGATTGTTTTTGTGCAGCAAGGGACAACTTTCTGCACAAAAACAATGAGAAGAGGCATGTTTCACCTTCAAAATAGGCTGTGCATTGTAGCATATATTGAAAATGAAAAAATGAAAAGTGAAAACAATTCTCCTTGATGTGCTTTCCTACAATGATTGGAGGATGGTGCAGCATTCACAAACATAGCCAGATTTATAATTTTTGATAAAACTGGATATATGTCTTGTTGTATGACTGTTCTGTGCAAACATGCACAGCAAAATCTATAGAACACCTTTAAAACTGAAAGTGCTGTGTATGATGAGTTTGTATTTACATGGAAAAAAAAGTTTATAGAATGTCTTTTTCTCACCTTGTAAATTAGAAAGAGAGTTAATGCCTAGGCCAATTCTTATTATAGGTGTACATTTCTTTACTACTAACAGAGAACAAGATACATTTATAAGTACTTATGTTTTACGAAACTTAAAGCACATATTTATATATGACTGAAGAGAAGGGATAGGGCATACTGTCACATGTGGAAAAACACTTAGTGATATGCTTTAAGTTAAATAGTTTTATTTATTATAATTCTTAGATTACCACCACCTACAAGTCCACCATATGTCTATATTGCGTACTATACCATGATTCTTGCAGGCACCTGTTCTGAAGCTGTCTCCTATATGATACCTGTCAGCAATGGAATTTTCTAGCACATATCTAGACCATCAATCTTCCATTTTTTCAACTGTTTGCAAACACAGTCCATTGTGCATTTTAAGGCTTACTTAAACTTATCTCAGCAGCATTACAACTAAAAAAAGTTACACATTTTATTCAGTTATTTTTTATAATGTAAAATATATTAAATTCCATATTTTAGAATTATGATCTATAAAAGAAAAGAAAAAAAGTTATAACATGTAATAATACATTTTAAAAGCACAACATCATTTTAACATTTTAAAAGTATTTTATTTGCCTTTTTTGCTGTTCTCAGAATATATACTGAATTTCCCTAGAAACAGTGATTTCAATCGTACTCATCACATAACAGCGGGCAAAATAAAAACAATCAATTAGATTGCTTAAAATAAATCCAACAAACAATCCACAGTAAAACACCAGATAATACAAATCACACATATATAAAATGGTTACTGCTAAGAAAAGTTTATAACTTACATTTATAAACAATGTAAATGTTGTTGGTTAAAATTATACACTGAGACAATGTGCAACAAAAACTCCATAATTCAAAGAAATACCTTTCCTTGAGGCCAAATTTGATTTTTGCAGGCATTTTTATATAAATTGTCCAATAGTTATTCTATTAAATCATAATAATAAATTCCTCTGAGGCTGAATTATCTTCCTAAAACTTTGGCTTTAAAAATATTAGGTAGGAATTTGGTAATTCGAAAGGCAAACGTTGTTTGAAACCAACTCAGCATCATTACAAAGAGTCCAGCCTTTGTTACTTTTTAGAAAGGCAGTGTAATGTCCAGATGTTGTTGAAGGAACATCGTGGAAAATTATTGCTAATGCTACAAAAGTCCTTCCTGATATTGAGAGTTAAGTAAATGTAAATGTAAATGTGCTGGACTTGTAAAGCGCACAGCTGCCCGTAAGCGTCCCGGCGCTTGCTTAGGGAACCCGTCCTGGTATTCCCCTGTGAGAAACCCCGGCTGGGTGTCCACAAGGTGAAAGCCAGGCATCCCGCCGCGAGGGGCCGTAGTGGAGATTAAGCAAGCTATTGCCCAGAGTCGCAGAGTGTGACCCCGTGAGTTGAGTAGGCACCAGAGCGAGAATTGTCGAGTCTGTGGAATTTTGAGCCCGAGACCCGCCGAGGAATCGAACCCTGGTCCACGGTCAATCTCAGCTTCCGGGTCTGCCGCCTCTAACCACTGAGCCACGCTTCTCCTAGTAGCTACAAAATGTTTTATTTAAGTGTCCAATTTTCTTCCGTCAGCTGTACAACGTTAAAATGATATATTGTCCATATCTTTGTATAAATAATGTTGATAACATTTCTGGTTTGCATTGGCTACACTCCATATTTTGATTTGCAGCTTTAACTAATTTATTGAAAGACACTGATTTACAGTCCGGTAATGTTAAATATAGAAATCTTTCAGTGTCTACATTAGTGCTACATGTTTTTTTTCCAAAGCCCTTGCGCTCAGGATATGCACACAACAATGCTCCTACCACGTTAATTGGACTTTGTTAGCCTCGTAGCAACATGCTTCCCCTCTGTCCACATTGGCAAAGATACTGACGCGTTTCGAGGCAACCGCCTCTTCATCATGAGTTACGCACAGAGACACGGAAAAACTCGCCTGATAAATCACTCTATTTAATTGATTTGAATGACTCCGCCCACATTGGGCTTGGCTTGCAGTAAACGCCATGCATGCTAGTTCTGGTAGTTCAGGTGAGTGTTAGTGAAAGTCCTGTAGTAGGCTCCGTGTACCTGTGCACATTGAAACTGTTTGTGATATCCTATAGTAGGTTGGCCCTTTGGGGATGCACATTATTATGCCCATAGAAACATCGTGCCACAGAAAGGAATCTTGCCTTCCCTCGCCCTTCAGTCCGAAGTGGTGCACTTCCTGTTATCGCGGCTTGGGCAGCCGCGTTCCAATGTTTTTTTTCCAAAGCCCTTGCGCTCAGGATATGCACACAACAATGCTCCCACCACATTCATGGTCTTTGTTAGCCTCGTAGCAACATGCTTCCCCTCTGTCCACATTGGCAAAGATACTGACGCGTTTCGAGGCAACCGCCTCTTCATCATGAGTTACGCACAGAGACACGGAAAAACTCGCCTGATAAATCACTCTATTTAATTGATTTGAATGACTCCGCCTCTGTTTGAAACTCATGATGAAGAGGCGTCTGCCTCGAAATGCGTCGAGTATCATTGCCATTGATGGACACAAGGCAAACATGCTGCAGAGAGGCTAAAAATCCATGAATGTAGAAGGAACATTGTGGAGTGCATATCCTGAGCGCAAGGGCACATTGTTTGGAATTTTGAAACGCGGCTGCCCGAGCCGCGGTAACATGAGGTGCACCACTTCTAATGGAAGGACTGAGAGGGCAACAATCCCGATCTGTGACACGATGTTCCCTTGCTTAATTAGCATGTAACCCTGAAGTGTCAACCTACTAAAGGATGTAACACATGTTTTAATGTTAACAGGGGCTTGGAGCCTACTAGAACAGAACACTAACACTCACCTGAACTGCAAGGACCAGCATGCATCAAGGCGATAAACTGCAAGCCAAGCCCACTGTGGGCGGAGTCATGTAATGAAAATAAAAGAAAGTGATTCACCAAGTGAGCCTTCCTTGCCTCTGTTTGAAACTCATGATGAAGAGGCGTCTGCCTCGAAACGCGTCGAGTATCATTGCCATTGATGGACACAAGGCAAACATGCTGCAGAGAGGCTAAAAATCCATGAATGTGGAAGGAACATTGTGGAGTGCATATCCTGAGCGCAAGGGTGCATTGTTTGGAATTAGTGCTACATGTATACATACAATTTTCACAATGATGTTCCCATTTATAACAAAGGCCAAAAATATTCTCTATGTCAACACCTTCATTTTCCAATACAGTAAGCATACACATTAGAAATTCCTGAGCATCTTGTTGTATATTCTGCGTAAATTGTGTAGAACCAGAACATACATCCAAAAGATTACGAACATTGGAAATGGTTTGTATTTTACTTGTATCCGCTCTTAATTTTTCATAATTAGAATGCAACAAGGAACAACATTTTTTTTCTCCAGATTCTCCATAATTTGCTGTTGCAAACCTTCAAGAAAAAACACAACATTGACCACTACATTAGCATAGCAGTTGACACCAGAACAATTTTCAAACTAATAACCAACAATCTCTTCAACAGTTTCCTTTTTCTTTTTGATTGCAATCACATTATCTTGTTTTTCCCCTTCTCTACACCTTCAGTACAGATATTCTCATACCTTTTTTTTCGACCAACCACACGCTTTTCAAATACAGGATATTGACCTAAATTGGGAGCATATGTTCTTCTTAACCTATTATACTCTTTGACACAGTTTGCATGTGCAGTAGCTTTTGTATCATCAAAATCAATCAAAAACAAACCAGATAATGTTCTGACTCGCGACAAAGCAACATATTACATACCCTCTTTAAACACAGTATTTCCAATGTTCACCAAAGCACAGTCAACACCTAAACCTTGAGATTTATGAATAGTCACTGCATATGCCAAAGAAACTGGAAACTGTTTTCTACGGACATATAAATCTTTATCAAGCAAAAAACGAACTGAACAAGGACCAATTTGTTTCACTTCTTCAATCTGATCAAATTTAATTTTTAAGAATTCAATTCCATCTTTATTCAGATAATTAACAAAATCTACAACTTTACACATTGCTCCATTAACTAAACCATTTTTTACGTCCAAATTACACCTTAAAATGACTCAACAGTTTCTCCATGCATATAGATTCTTTTCTAAACCAGCAGTTTTAGATATTGATTTTCTAAAGAATCCAATTTTGTCTTCAATTTTTCTATCAAAATAATAGTGATTTCTTCATGTTCTATTTTATCGATGACTTCCATTTTTATTATTTCTTTATTTTCCAGTTTCAAAAGTTCTTTGTTGAATATACAACACTCACGCAGTGTTGGCATTAAACAGATTACAGATTTGTTTTCTGAAAATTTCATGTATATTTTCTCAGGAACTACGTTTTCATTTCGAAACAAATTGGAAAGTAATCGAGTCTGCAAAGCTTGTTTGCCATGTTCAGTCAGTAGTCCAATTCTTATACCTTGGAGAATAGTTGCATAAGCAACATCATTTGCTTGTCGCATATTTGTAATGAGTTCTTTGTATTGAAAAAATGACCAAATGTTCACGTTTTCAACACTACCCAGAGACTTTCTGGTGTCTTCATGCGCAAGTGTTTTAAATACTGGTTGTCCTTTTACAGTAGTCAGTTGCAGTAGATCTCCAAAAACTATGACATGTTTCCCTCAAATAACACTTCATACTCTGTTTTAAGAATTTGCTGCATTCTTAAATGCACAAAGGCAAGCATTAAGTTTGAGACCATGACTTCTCCATCAATAATGAGAAGGTTCATTTTCTTCAGGACTCTTGAAACTTCACAACAAGCTCCACCAGATAGCTTGTGGTATCCCAATTTGTTTTTATGCTCCACAGGTAGCATTCGTAAACGATGTAATGTAATTCCTTTTATGTTGTGTGCTGCCAACCCAGTTGGAGCAGTGACAACACAAGACAAATGTGACTCAGTTGTTTTCTGTAGATAACTTGTAATTACTTTAATTAAAAAACGTTTCCTGTTCCAGCTTCTCCACTCACGTACATACGGATAGGTTTAAATAACATGCATGAGCACTCTTTCTTTTCATAAAGTAATCCATGGTCAATCGGTTGTCTCACTTGCTCATATATTTGTTTCTGTTCAACATTTAGTTGTTCTTCCAACTTTCCTAAGACCATAAAATCTTCTTGATCTTGATGCATTGCTGTTTCCACCTCATTCATACCGATTGCTGCTTCATTTTCAACAATTGGTTGTCCTAGGGGATCTTGACTCAGCGCAGCAGAACTTTGTCTGTCTTGTGTACTGTCTTTAGCAATTTCAGGTGCAATTGTAGCTTCTTGATCAATTTCATCGTTCAACATTTTCACATAAGTTGCAAAAGCACTGCATTATATACTATCTTTACAAGCATTAAAGGAATCTTCATAGCGCTGGAAATTTCCAAGTAATTCCAATTCTGAACGCCACGGTTTGAACAGTTGCAAAAGGGCTAAATAGTAAAATTCCCTTTTATCAGCAGTGTCGTAACTCAGCTTTCTGTGATTAATCAAATTTCCTTATGTTTGTTTCACCAAACATCCTTCAGAACCAATGACTCCATATTTTCCATCATTGATGTTCTCTTGAGTATTCCGTTTAAAAGTGTAGTTTTGCAGCACTTCTTAGAGACACATGTTCTCAAGATGATGACTTCTGTTTGGGTAATATGTGTCCAACATATTCATTTTCAAAATACCTGTAGTTTCTGGATCTTTTTCTGCTAAATATTCACTTTCTTGTACAGATTTCAGTACTCGTTTTCGCATTGCTGCAAGTCCTAGACTCACCCAAATGATTCTTCTAGATTTGGAGTATTGACTTGCAGATGATAACCGATCTGAGCATTCATATGCTCCGATCTCTCAATGGGATAACATCTTCAAACTGAAACTGTATAATTTCTTACTTAGAGTCTTCTCGTGAGAAATCTTTTCACACATTTCTTTTAATTCCGTATTTTCTGATTTTGTAATATAGGATGTTACAGATCGTGCAACAGCAATGGAATTGTCCGCAACATACTGAATATCCATGTTTGCATTCCACATGGACAAAATAACTGGATTGTAATCATTTATGTATTTTGACTCTTCATTTCTCCTTAAGTTTTAGGTATTTTTTAGAGACTTTCTTGTGATAGTATGTCGCAAAGATGACATAAAACTGTTCACTCTTCCTTTAGATATTACAGGATGTGGAAATGCAATACGACATTTGGTGTAGAACTTGTCCTTAGATTTGTACTTTCATCTACAGTATTTTCCACATCGGTGGCTTTGAAATCGTAAGACTTGTGCTCTTAAGTTGTTTTCGTCTGTGCTTTTGGGTATAGCACCTGTGGCATATTCTTCAATAAAAGACAAAACAGTATCATTCACATCTGTTCCAAATTTGGGAGTGTCTTTAATCCATAACAGTATATGTATATGAGGACCACCTCTTGCTTGATACTCTTTTCTCCAAAACAAATCCACTACTTCTCCAAGAGGAGGATTTTTTTATTGCAGATAAAAGACATCATAGCCTCAAATCTATGTTTGAAATACCTGCATACATTAACAGGATCCAAAGAGCACAATTCTCCAGGTGTATTCAATATTTTTACATTGGAATTTGCCTCTCGAAGAAATTCAAGCAAATAATCCCAAGCGTACTCAGCACAGCTTAGGGTACGGAACCATGTTGGAGTTCCTAAGTTCGGTAGCATACATTTTAGTTCTCCATGACGGCGGTACCAATATTCATTAGTGCCACGCTAACATGCCATCAGATTAATGAGCTGAGCTTCTAGATCATCCATCTCTCTGGCGCACTTTATCCATAAAAGCTTTTGCAGATACATTTTGCAGATGTATTCCAGTTTTTAAAACGTGATTGACTGCATAGAATATGAAAGTCCAGACAAGTCACATTCAAGCAAAAGATGAAATATATAAGGGATACATTTTCAAAATCTTGGATCTTCTGCATAAAATCTTGTTGCCCGATATTCAGATGCAGGAATCTGCACAGGACGTTCATCATATCGTCCTCCTTTTCCAGTTAGAAACAACTGCGGAAAACAACAAGCTTCCGAGCTCTCTTCCCGTAGACTCATGGGACTTCCCTTTGCTTTTTTCATTTGGAACAACTCAATAGTGTTCCCCATCATTTCTTTTGAATGAAGTGGATGCACACAGTAATGTTCATAGATTTCTTCACACTTTAACATGTCCACTTTTTCAATTTGTTCACTTAAAGTTTCAGTATCTTCTGTTAAATCTATTTTTTCTTCTCCCATATAAATATTCTTATAGTATGTATTGTTTTCTTATCAAATACAATATTGCCTTTTTCGCTTTTCTAACATCCACTAACCCCATCCAGATTTTCTCATTCTTAGTCGGCACACCATTAACAAGAATAACGAGTGGTTCACTTTCTACACTCTCTACACTAATCGTTTCAATATTGTTCTTTAAATCTAATGGTAAATACACCACTCTTCCTTTTAATGCTCTTTGTAAATCTGAAGGAGGCAATTTACCTGTTTTAAGCTCCATACGAACAATAGCCTGAATCGGGTGCACACATTGAATAAGAATAGACTCATAGGTGTTTAAATCTACAAATTCAGGAGGAATAGCAACTAACTCTAAATTATTATGCACAGCTCTAGAGAGCATTTTATTCTCATCTAATTTGTTATAACAATATTTACAAATACTCTGATCGGAACTCAAATCAAAACAATTCTCTACCAACAAATAAGTTGCAAATTCCTTCCACTTATCAATATTTTCTTTTTCACTTTTTAAATACAGATCAACACTCCTAGTCTGATTTTTATGGTGAGTTCGCCGACAACAAATACAAGAAAAAATTGGCCTTTCACTTGAAATCACCTTAAACGTAGTAATTTCATTTTCAGCATTTTTTGTCCAACTATGTTCAACATTGTCTACAACATTTTCTTCTATTAATGTCTGAGTTTATTCACTCACTTCCTCAGGAACAAAGTAAAAAAACTCAATATCATCACAATCCTCTTTCACATCTGATACTGACCCATGCAAAAGAGCACTGTTCAACTCATTTAACATTAGTGCTGGACTTTTTGCATAATACAACAATTTTCTCATTAACTTCCGCATTTGAGTATGATGTACTGCCAACATCCTGAAATGGTGAAAAACACTTTGACATACTTTCCAAGAAAGACAAGCCAGAGAATGACCATGCAAACCAATATTATTTCTCACTCTGCAAGGGTCTAGTCCTTGCAACACCTTAATCTTTTGTTTAACACTTTTTTACAATATGCTTCTAGAAAATCACTTAATTTATCAATAGATTCTTGTCATACACTACAAATACTACTACAATCCCAAGTGTACACTGGGGCTTTAGGACGTCTGCCTAGAACTTCATCAGCTATCACTTCTTCTGCATTTCTAGGAACCATTTGCTCTTTGTAAATTGGACAACCATTTCTAACCTCATAACCTCGACCACTGGTGTCAACTTCATCAACAAATTATTACTCTGTAAATAACTCTCTTCATTAAAAAAAGGTTCAGAACTTGAACTGTGTTTCCATTGCCCTAAGAAAATATCACAAAAATTACATTTGTTAATGACTCTTTTCCTCTTACTTTTGGCAATCATTAAATGGATTGGTTTATCTAGTGATCGGATTCTCTTTAATACTAAAAAAAAGAGTTTCCTCTTTACATCAAAAGCCTTTTCAACAATGGATTCGAAATGCTTCTTCTTTTTATAAAATACTGTTCTCTCTCTATATTTCTTTGTATCTTTCATCAAATTATGGAGTATTCTGTTGTAAAATATTTTTTTGTGGATTTCTTTATATTGTTTTTCTCTTCTTTTATCCTTTGTATGTACACTGCCTTTATTTCCTTTTGTATTCTTTGCACTTTTTTTGTGTTTTGGAACAGTTTCACTGCTTTGCACATTTCCATTTTTTTTCTGAATCTAGCAATATTTTTATGAAGTCCTTTGTGCTCTTACCAGACATTTTTCTCTGTTTAGACACATTATGTTGGTTTTCCAATACTTGTGGTTGAGTTTTTTTCAAGTAAGTTTCCTTCTTCAGACCTTTTCTTATTCTTTTTTTCTCCAGCATAATTGCTTTTTTTAATGGTGATAAACAGTATCTGTAAAAAAATTATCATAAATAAGTATTTATTAATAACTTTAAAATTACAATTTTTTATTACTATACAAACACATTCCATATAAATTCTAACTAACAAATTGTAGGCCTGAAGCACAACTGTGAACGTGATAAGAGCAGTATATACATAGTACTGTTGTAAATGAATCTAGGACTCTAGTGTAATTTTTCCCGATTCATGCCCTTATATAGGTATAGATTGTTCGATCCTTAGATAGTCATAGAAATCATTACCATATTTAGACTGAGCCTATGCAGCAAAAAACGGCATGGCTACTTCCACTAAATTCCAAGAATCAACAACGATTTCTTAGAGAAACCCGCCTTCAGCAGCTAGGGACTTCCCCTTGCCTGAATACTAATTTATCTAGGAAATCATGGACTTTTCGAAGAACTGAGTCTTTGATGACGTTATTAAATCCAATCACACGTCAAACACGGCACCTTCAAAGTATAAATATGCCTAGATTTGCCCAGACAAACACACAGTGGTTTGGAGCAGATCGACTTACTACTTGGCCGACGTCCTGCAGCAGCAAGTGCCGAAGGAAGCCGACCCTCCAGCTGACGCACTGAGAGATGCTGTCTTTTCTCCTGCCGACAAATCCAGCTCCAGTGTTTCCAGGCTACTCTTGCGTGTTATTTTGAGACACGTGGAGGTAGCACCAAAGTCAAAGTATTTTGCAGAAACGAAGAATAGCGTATAAAAATATTTTTCTTTTTATTCGTTTTTTCTTTTTTCAAGGTGCACAAAACAGCCAATGTGTTTCGCTCCCAATCTCGGGAGCTTCGTCAAGGCAGGATCAAGTGAACTGAAGCCTGTACAGATCTTAGGAACGGATAAAAGTAGCGCCGTCCACTATAATGTATGTTGTCAGGCGTTATAAGTAGATTAAAGTTCAAACGAAATCCAGTAAAATAGAGATTGTTCTCCAGAAAAAATTGGAAACGTGACTGAATAATCCACGTGTATGTACAAATGCGTCAGGGGGTCGTAAGTCAATACAATCAGAAGTTGATAGTCTGTAGAAACTTGTAGAGGTCACATATATTAAATAGTCATATTGGCAAAAATCGGTGACGTCATAAAGATGTGCACTCCTTGATAAGCTGCAATATGTATTAAATCTCACATTAGGATAACAACCGGACCATCCCTCGTGCAAGACGCCCCGTACTCTTGCGTGTTGCTGGGAAATCGAGTCCTGAGAGAGAGATACAAGACCTCCTTCATTCTAAACCAAGGTACTGAGCTGATTAGACCCTTAGAGAATTCTTGGCAGAGAAATACTAAACTTAAGCTACTCCTCACTTGCTTCTTCCCTTGTACTAGACTTAGGTTAGGTACACCGGGGTAGGCGTATTTTAGAAGCACCAGTTGAGTACTTTTAGTCATTATTTTATCACTGTATGTATTTTATATATTTTAGGCAATTTATGGCTTAGAAACCATATCATGCTTTTTCAGTACTACTTTATAATACTTTTCGCATTATATGTCTTGTACTTTATAACCAGTATTACGATTGTAGCAGTACATTTCTTATGCTTGAGAAAGAAGACTGTTCAATAAATACTTTTTATTGAAAACGACCGTCTCTCTATTTTCTCAGCAGCTCTAGTGAAACGAAGCATGCACGATTGACTGAGTAAAATTGTTATCTATTGTTTCCGCGACTCTAGAGATTGATTTCTTATTCTTGGGAAACAAAGTTGTCATGTTTATGCAGTTGTCAGAAACGAATCCCTTCTTGTGAATTCGATAACGTTTCTAGTGACCTCTGAGCTAGCTGGCACTCACAATTAAGTTTAATATATTCGGTAGAGACCTAGTCGGCCTCAGTCCTACATCTAATCTACAGGATATATTATTCCAATGCGCAGAGCCTATTGGGAATATAGGAACTACACTACATACCAGTTTGAAGCACTCCATAACACTAAAACCTGCAGCACTGTATGAATACATGCATATTAACTAAATGATCACAATATTATGAGGAGAGACACAGAGTCAATTCATAATTGGTTAACTTTTACTCTAGTAAATAGATTACTACATGGTACATAAACAGTCACTATGGTTTAGCAACAGTACAGATTTACTGTTTAGAGTAGTGCTGTGGTGTTTGTGTTGTGTAGGGGGTCGTTGTGGCATACTGGTGTAGGTTAGTGCAGTGGTGTTTGGGTAGTGTAAGAGGTCATGCTGGGATACATTTAAGGTTTAGGGTAGTGTAATGGTTTTTGAGTAGTATAGGGGGTCATGCTGGGGTAGTGTTTTAGGGTTTAGAGTAGTGCACTAGTGAATGAGTAGTGAACGTGGTCGTACTGGGAGTAGATTTAGGGTTTAGGGTAGTGTACTGTTCTTTGTGTAGTGTAGGGGGTCATCCTGGGGTAGTGTTCTAGGATAGTGCAGTGGTGTTTTGGTAGTGTAGGAGGTCGTGCTGGGGTATATTTAAGGTTTAGGGTAGTGCAATGGTGTTTGGGTGATGTAGAGGATCGTGCTGGGGTACAGTTTTAGGGTTTAGGGTAGTGCAGTGGTGTTTGTGTAGTGTAGGGGGCATGCTGTAATAGTGTTATAGGGTATTGCAGTAGTGTTTGAGTACTGTAGAGTATCATGCTGGGATAGATTTAAGGTTTAGGGTACTGCAATAGTGTTTGGGTAGTGAAAGGGTCGAGCTGGGGTAGTGTTTTAAGGTTTAGGGTAGTGCAGTGGTATTTGGGTAGTGTAAGGGGTCATGCAGGAGGTAGTTTCACTGCAAGAGTACATGTACTTATATCTCTGCAAACATATAAACCAACCAAATTATTCTATCTTAATTTTCCCAAATGGACACTGACTCACACTATGATTCTAGACAAATAACAATGTTTCTTATAAATGGAATATATAGATACTCACTGGGGAAATGTAGACCTCAAACACAAGTGTGAAGGTGATTACACTTCTACTTACATAGTGCATAGGAGTTTCAAGCACTGCATGCCCTATAGCCTGGCTCACTGCAACAGTACATGTACTTATATATATGCAAACACATCAACCAACCAAACCATTCTCTTTCAATTTTCCCCTATAGACACTGACTCACAGTGTGATTCTACACAAATGACAGTTTTTCTTATAAATGGAGTAGTAGAGTAGTATAGTGGTGTTTGGGTAGAGTAGAAGGTTGTGCTACAATAGTGTTCTAGATTAGTAAAGTGGTGTTTGGGTAGTGTGAGAAGTCGTGTAGAGGTAGATTTAAGGTTTAGGGTACTGCAATGCTGTTTGGTTACTGTACGTGGTCATGCTTGGGTAGTGTTCTAGGGTAGTGCAGGGGTGGTTATGTAGTGTAGAAGGATATGCTAGGGATAGTGTTTTAGAGTTTAAAGCAGTGCAGTGGTGTTTGTATACTGTGGGGGATAGTGCTGGGGTAGTGTTCTAGGGTAGTGCAGTGATGTTTGGGTAGTGTAGGAGGTCGTGCTGGGGTAAGTTTAAGGTTTAGGGTAGTACAATGGTATTTGGGTTGTATAGAGGGTCGTGCTGGGTAGTGTTTAGAATAGTGCAGTGGTGTTTGTGTAGTGTAGGGGGTCAAGCCGTGATACTGTTTTGAGGTAGTGCAGTAATGTTTGAATAGTGTAGGGGTCGATCTGGGGTAGTTTTTTAGGGTTTAGGGTAGTGCAGTGGTGAATGGGTTGGGGGTCGTGCTGGGGTAGATTTAAGGTTTACAGTACTGCAATGGTGTTTGGGTAGTGTAGGGGGTCATGCTGAGGTAGTGTTTTAGAGTTTAGGGTAGTGCACTGATGAATGGTTAGTGTAGGGAGTCGTTCTAGAGAAGATTTAAGGTTTAGGGTAGTGCAGTGATGTTTATGTAGTGTGGGAAATCATGCTAAAGTACTATTTTAGGGTAGTACAGTGGTGTTTGGGTAGTGTAAGGGGTCATGCTGGGGTAAGTTTAACGTTTAGGGTAGTGCAATGGTATTTGCATAGTGTAGTGGATCGTGCTGGGATAGTATTTCAGAGTTTATAGTACTGCACAGGTGTTTGTGTAGTGTAGAGGGTCATGCTCTGATAGTGTTTTCAGGTACTGCAGTAGTGTTTGAGTAGTGTAGAGTGTCATGTTAGGATAGATTTAAGGCTTAGGGTAGTGTAATGGTGTTTGAGTAGTGTAGGGGGATGTGCTTGTGTACTGTTTTAGGGTTTAGAGTACTGCAGTGGTATTTATGTAGTGTAGGGGGTCGTACTGGCGGTACATTTCGAATTTAGGCTAGTCCACTACTGTTTGTGTAGTGTACGGGGTCGTACTGAGGTACTCTTTTAGGGTACTACAGTGGTCTTTGAGTAGTGCAAGGGGTCGTGCTAGGGTAGCTATAAGGTTTAGGGTAGTGCAATAGTATTTGGGTAGTGTAGAAGGTCGTGCTGACGTTGTGTTTTAGGGTTTAGGATAGTGTAGTTGTGAAAAAATGGCTCTATATATACTGGACAATAAGGAAGTACAGTGTGTATAGAGTCCACAAACCCCAAAGGTATAACAAAGATTAAAGTCAGGACCGACCTTACTCTCCAAAGTGGTAGCTTGGTCGAGCAGTAAGGCAGTACCAGAGGGCAGTGGAAAGCCTTTGTTGTACACACTCAGGGCCTCATTATGATTGCGGTGAATCCGCATACTCCGGGCCGGCGAAAGCCACCGCCGGCCCGGAGTATGCGGATTCACCGCCGCAGCCACATAGAACACCCACCGCCAGATTAGGATGGCGGTGGGATTGCGGTTGGACCAGCGGCGGACGGCAGGTCCGTCCGCCGCTGATCCGCGGGGTGGGGAGGGCTATTTGGTGACGGTGTCTGCAAGACACCGTCAGCCAAATTAGGATTTGCACGGAGACATGCTTTTCCGCGGCGGCTTTTCCGCCGTGGAAAAGCATGTGGACTTTGGCTTTTGGGGGCCCGTTGCGGGGCCCCAGGGTGTCGGGGTGGGGGGTGCACATGGGGGGTACCTATGGTACCCCCCAACATTTACATGCACAAAGCGGCAGGCACCGCGCGGTGCCTGCCGTTTTGTGCATGTAAATGTAATACATGCATTTTTAACATTGCGGTGGGTGCTGCTTGAAGCAGCACCCGCCGCAATGTTATTAATACAGGATGTGACCGCCAGGGTGGCGGTCACATCGTAATTTGCACGGAGGGACCGCCGCTGCCCCTGCGGACGGTCCCTCCACCTCTGGGGTGGCGGACGGATGCAGGTCCGTCCGCCATCCTAATCTGCCCCTCAATCAGCAAAAGATTTCACAAACTCAAAGACTGAACTCCAGGCCAATGGTTGTTCTATCCAAAGATACAGTTGTTTTATTTTTAGAACCAGCAGGCATAAAAATATACTTTGCTAGGTATGAATACTTTCATGTAATTACTTTGCCAGGAAGCAATAAGGTATGTGAACACAATAGGTACAGGGGTTGCTGAAAGTAACACAAGTCTAGACACACTTTAGCATTGAGCTCAATCGATTATTATCATAACATTACAGTTAATTACAGTGTAGATTTCTTTAGTAGTTCCAGGTCTAAATCCTAGATTCAGTCCTGGGGTCTAAGCTGAAACCCTATTAGCAAAAACGTTTTAATTACTGTAATGAATTTTCATGAATATAAAGCTGTTTTAAAAGTTCACACTTAGAAACTTTTCAATGTAAATCTGACAATGTTATTCAATGGGAGAAAAGTCAAGTTGGAGGTAAAGTACGATCGCGTTACTTTTGTAATCCAGCACTGGTCTCCTAGGGCCAGCACTGAGGTCTTAACTTAAAACAGGTAGGTAATTGCGTTTCAGCATTTCTTATGGTTTTTAAAGAATATTTCAAGTTTTCAAAAGTAGACACAGAAGAAATTTCATAGAAAAGCAGACACTGGGTTCCTATGGAGAAAATACAGATTACTAGTAAACCCGGTAAGGATTGCTTTTGCAGTTCAGTAATGGACTGAAAGGTACAGTAGTACTGGCTTCTCCCCTGATCACCGGTGAGTACTTTGGAATTCGGAATTCAGTTGATTTTGTATGAATATTTTCAATTTTCTAAACTTCACACTTAGAAAATGTTTGAGTCAAAATTGGTCAATGTTATCCAACGCAGGTAAGTGAGCTACCGGTTTCCAGGTGAGTACTTGGCTGGTGAGGTTATGGTTCTGGGCATAAACTCAGGGGTCCCCCAAGGTCAGGTAGGTACGGTTGGTTCAGCCCCAGCAGCACAGGGCCGGTCGGGTGCAGAAGTAGTTAGGCCCAATGATATCCAATGAGGGAAAGGGGGCCTTCGGTTGGTGGCTGCTGGATAGCAGGCCACGCGGCTGTGGGAGCTGGGCTCCTGGTCACTTGCTCAGGGCAAGGAGGGGAAGTAGGATAGGACAAAGGTGGCACAGCCAGCGGCACTCGGGCGGCTGGGTGCAGGGTGCTTTTGAGCCGTGGGGCGTTCAATGTTATCCAATAGGAAAGGTCAAAAAAGAATAAAGACTGCAGGCTCGGGGAAAGAGACTCTCCGGGGGCGACCAGCACTTCGAGAGGTAAGTTGGGATCTTGGAGCACAGGTAGGTACCCCAAAGGGAGGCACAGGGGTCTGTAGGGCACCGGGTGCATGGATGTCTTTGGGTGTCGGAAAAGCTTACCCTCAGCTGGTCGCGGTTGGGGTGGACCCTGGTTCTGAGTCTGCAGGCGTTGTCAGGTTCGCCGAGGAGGGTCTTTGGGCACTGGACTTCGGGTCCCAGTCACCGGGGGGACGTACTCGTGGTCTTGGTTAAGTTGGGCCCGGCCCGGGCTCGGCGGGTGCAGAGTGGGCAGGTCCGGAGCTTCCTGGCTTGCACCAGGTGGGTTGTTGCAGCAGAGCCTCTTCTGATGGGTGTCCCAGTCTTTAAGAGGCTCAAGGCAGGCAGGTCCTCTGGGTGTCCCAAGGTTTCTGTCCGCAGGAGTTGCCGGGATTAGGCAGGAGCAGGTTCCAGGATCGACAAGCCGGTAGGGCTGGGGCCAAGTCAGTTGTTGACGTCCTGTTGTTAGCAGCTGCACGGCGGGTCTTCTTCTTCTTGATCTTCTTTCTTCTTTTCGTATCGGGATCTGAGGAAGGAATGTTCAGCGAGCCCTTAAATCCTGAATTTAGGGGCGTTACAGGTAGGGCAAGGACAGGGACTAAAGGGTCCCTGTCCAGGGGTGAGTACACCCCCTAGCCTGCTCCTCTCCTGTGGGAGGGGGGCAGGAGCCCAGCTGGGAATGGGCAGGGCTCCCCATCTACAAGATGGCCAGAGCCCGGGGTCGTGCTTCACCTCGTCTCCCCCACCTAAGGGGTGGGGTTGGCACAGGCTGGCACACCCCCTTCCTGATGTAGTGGTGGGGGCCAGTTGCTAGGTACAGCAAATGGTGTGGAGAAGCTCACAGAGGCGGCATGCCTTTGAAGCATACCCCTGCCCATCCTGGGGGAGGAGACCTAGCACCTCGCCCAGGACGTGCATTGTTGCAGGCCCAGGAGAGCGGGGGCTCTCCACCCAGGGGTCCAGCAACATGTCTGCTGTGTGGCAGCCTCTGCAGCCCCTCAGCCCAGACGTGAATTGGAGGTTAGGGTTTCAGAGGGCATCTCTAGGATGCCCTCTGGTGCATTTCAAATTAAATCCCACACTGGCATCAGTGCGGGTTTAATGTGCTGAGAAGTTTGGTACCAAACTTGTCAGCCTTCAGTTTAGCCATTATGGTGCTGGGGAGTTCGTAATGACAACCTCCCAGCACCATATACTCTTAATGGCATCACTGCACTTACACTGCCCAGGAATGGCCCTAGGTATTGTAGGGGCACAGGGCTCATGCACCTGTGCCCACACCTCTGGCATAGGGCACCCAGCTAGAGGGGTGACTGGAGTATGCCAGGGCAGTGGGTTCTGTGGGCATGGCACACAGGGATGCGTGCCATGTCGAATTTTGGTTTATTTCTGTATATAGGCACTCAGCCTGCAAAGGTAGTGTGTGGGTGCCAGGGTACAGGGCCCCTGAGGGTGGCAGAATACGGGCTGCAGTCCTCAGGGGTCTTCTCTGGTCACCTTGCCCTGGGTACCTAGGATACCATTTACTAGGGGCTGACAGGTGGCTAGAGATGCCAATTGGGTTTCTAGTTTCAGCACAGTTTTAGGGAAGGAACTCAGGCCCTGGGTACCTGATTGGCAGGAACACAGGGCACACTCAGTCAAAGCACATCAGCAGTTCAGAAAAAGTGGGGGCATACCAAGGCAAGAAAGATGGCACTTTCTCACAGTAGTGATATTTGCGTAGTGTAGTGGATTGTGCTGGGGTAGTGTTTTGGGTTTAGGGTAGTGCAGTGGTTTTTGAGTAGTGTAAGAGGTCATGCTACGGGTAGTGTCACTGCAAGATTCCATGTACTTATATGTCTACAAACTTATAAAACAACCAAATTATTCTATTCCAATTTTCCCAAATAAACACTGACTCACAGTGTGATTCTAGACAAATAACGGTATTTCTTATAAATGGAATGTATAGGTACAAACTTGAAAAATGTAACCCTGGAACACAAGTGTGAAGGTGGTTAGACTACTACATGCATAGTACATAGGAGTTTCAAGCACTGCGTACCCTAAAGCCTGTCTCACTGCAACAGTACATGTACTTATTTGTCTGCAAACACATCGAGCAAACTTTCCACATATTTTATAACTGCATTTTACTATTAAAGATACACTCATTTTGAAAAAAACATAACCAATAACTATTTTCTAATTCTACAAAAATGTAAGAACACAATACATTTGTAATCAATTACATGTCAGGAAACACATGAAGAACCAAAATGCTTCTCTCAAAGTGATTTCTAAATGCACACAAGACTCACTATGTGATTCCAGACAAACAACACTATCCCTTCCATTTTACCAAAGCACATTTCATAGTCTAGAATGAGTACTGCATTTTAGTGTAGAAACGTGACTCATTTTGCAAATACATAAAATATGACTGGTTTCTGATTCTACCAAAACATGAAAACAGCATAGTTATCTATCTGCAAACACATGAAATACACAAATGCTTATCTCAGAATAATTCCTAAATGCACACAAACTCACAATAAAATTCTATCAAAAAAATTCTATCGAAAAAGAACACACTAGCCTGTTAGATCCACGTGTGACTGAATCAGCCACTTACTTTGAGGTCGTAATTTCATCTGATTTAACAAAGGTCGTTGAAACAAGCCCTTCTCCCATAATTCAGAAGTCAAAGAGTGATTTAGATAGGATGAATAATCTACATCTAACAATCGTGGGTATATGCAACATTATTAAAATGTTGGTTCATCTAAAGGTCTTACATCTTTTTAGGACAATACCTTTGAAATGTGATAATAGCTGGTTTCAAGAAATGGAGAGAATGATCAATAGATTCATATGGGCCCATGGTAAAACGAGAAGAGCCTATACGTTTATGACTCTCCCAAGGGAGAGAGGTGGCTGGGCAGTTCCCAACTTAAAATTATATTATTGGGCAACAGTATTACAGTATATACGTGGGTTGCTGGGTGGAACTGTGAACGATAACTGGAGGGAGGATGCAACAGTGCCAGAAGTATATGGGCTCCTTTTAAAATGTGAAACACGCAACTGGCTTCTTAGGTTTCACGAGGCCAGCTAATACAAGAAAGTGAAATTTAAGACTCTAGGAGCGGCAATTTCAGTTTGGTCTTCTGTCAGGAAAATGTTGGGATTGGGCAGAATGAATAACTATACTCCCCTGTTCGGAAACCCAGCCCTTCCAGAGATGTTTCATGACAATATAATGAAGCGGTGGGATGGGATGGGAGTTAAAACAATTGGTGATATCACAGACCCTGATGGCATAATTACCTTCGAAATGGCACAGAGTCGGTTTAATTTGGAACGAAGGGAGTTTTTAAAATTTTTACAGATATGATTATTCCTAAATAAAAAAAGTGGGGGAGTAAAGGGCTTTGATAAAAATGTAGTAATGGATAGGCTGCAACATCCTAAAGGCTGTTCAATCTCCCAGTTATATGGCGAGCTAAACCAAAAGCAAAATGATGATATTATTAAACATACTGGGAAATGGCGAGAGAAGCTGGGTATCGAAGGCAAAAAACTGGTAACATTGCTCAAAATGGGCTGCACGGTTCTGAAAGTAGCAAACCTTCAAGCCCAACACTTTAAAACAATTTTTAACCACTATTATATTCCGGCGAAAATAGCCCAGTGGGGAAGACAAACGGGAACCAGTTGTCCACTGTGTGGCAGCATGGAGGCTGACATAATACATAGGTTTGCAGCCTGCCCAAAATTAGATCCATGGAAAAAGGGCAATAGAGTCATTTATAGCTCAATCCCTGAAGATCACAGTAAATCTATCTAATGAATTAGTGCTCTTAGGTACCTGCAGGGAGGGAGCCGCAATACCGCAAAGTGAGTTTGTATTCATTGCCATGGCGATTCTCAGGATCTGTGTTGCAGCAGCATGGAAAGACCCTAACCCCCCCCCCCCCCCCCCCCCACATTCCAACAATGGGTTTCAAGGCTTTTAGCCACTCATAATCTGGAAAAAGGTCTCTATGAGAAGAAAGGGTGGAAAGCTATGAAATTAGGAAATCACATTTGGGCTCCGATAGCTGACTGGAAGGCTAGGATGGTTAATTCTGGACTACTGATATAAGGTGCTTAAGAAATGTTCATGATATGTAATACTGTGGTTTTTGCATTTTAAGTTAGTTTTATGTCTAGGACTGCCGAAATGTGTATATTATGATCAATATGGTCAATAAGTCCTTTTTTTTTTAAATTCTGTTTTTTGTTTGTATTCTTTCAAATATGTATCTTTTTTTTCTGTGAAAATTTGATGAAATACTGATGGTGAGAAAAAAAAAATCTACACAAAATGACTGTAATATTAAAGTAAACCTAGATTGGGGGACCTATTAAAACATCCGTGGGGATCAGAATCTTTTTTTTTTAAACGAAAAAAATTACTTCATGTACTTTAGCACGAGAAACACATTAGTCTGATTAAAATCAAAATGCACCACATACATCCCCTCACAAATTAATAACTCACATCTCAAATTGTTTTGTACAATAATAAGTATGTCAGGCACACACCAGATTTTCTTATACAGAATCTCTCTTCTATACACCTCTCAGAAGTTCCGAAGAATGGCAAAGTTTCCCGCCCATTTTGAACACATATACACCTGAACATCAAATCACATTGCTTCCCACATTAATTTAAAAGCAAACACATTGCTATTGGTTTAAATATTTCAACCCTTTCCAATTCACATGAATTTGAACATTACGCCAAATCTGCCTTCTGCCTGTTACCATAGAAACAGTTCATGGAACACTTAACTAAGCACACAAATCAAAAGTTCATCACCCAATGTTGCTAATCAAAACAGCATGTGTGCTTGACTTTTCAACATATCGGCTTATCCTACGTAATGTTCTTTTCAATCAGATTTTCTTAACCAATAAGAATCATGCTTTTAAAAAACAGAAACATGCACCCTAATTTTCAGTGCAGAATGTTGTCAAACAACCAATCATTTCTTTTCTTTTTTTCAAAACTGCATCTTATCCACCATTTTAGGAAAATCTTAGTTTTCAAACTGTCATTTTATTTATAGAGACCATCTGAGTGCATCCAGACCTCCCTTCAAGATGCTTAGAGCGTGCATTGTGGGACACAGCTATATTTTCTGGAGCCAAAGGTACGCAGGAAACAAAGGAATTCACAAAGACCTAGCTTTGCCAAATGTATACATTAAATGGATTGGACAGAGAGGGTTAAATTGGCACCAATTGATGGCATTGGTTAAATCCTTTTTGCATCTCCAACACCCTGACCTCATAATTGTGCACTGTGGTGGCAATGACCTAGGCACTTTGACTGGGGTAGGTCTGGAAATGCTTATGAAGGACACCTTTGCAGAATTGATGTCACTTTTCCCCAAAACTGCCTTTGTCTATTCTAACATATGCCAAAGGCAGAAATGGAACTGGTCCAATCAATTTTGTCCACAGAGTGAGAAAGCTAGGAAACATGTGAATAAACCTGTTTCTGCTTTTCCACGAGACTACAGAATGGGGTCCATTTACCACAACAATCTCCGTTTCAATATGGATGGCATCTATAGGAGAGATGGTGTACATTTTACAGATGAGGGTAACAGAGTCTTCTTCTTGAACTTTAGACTCTGCATAGGTACTTACTGGTAGGTACCAAAATCTCTAAATAAACATAAGGGCTCTTTTTAGAGCCACCTAAGAACTAAACACATAAACTTTAAGTATATCTGGAAAAAATTTTTTTTTGCTTAGAGTAGCACACCCAATGCGTTAGAGTCGTGCACTCGACACGTAGAAGTCATGCAGCAAACACTCCTGCCCTCTCATAGCAAACAACAGTGTCCTGGGGTGGGCACCCCAAGACACTGCAGGAGCCTCCCTGGGTTGTGGCGGTCACCCAGGACATTCGAGGACTCCAGGAGAGGGCCCAAGCAGCCCCCCTCCCACAATACACAAAGAGCCGAGGGTTGGTGGTCCCCGGAGCTTGAGGGGCCATCAACCCCCTACCTCCCCCAACAAATTATACTGGAAGGGTTTTAGAGCCCCTCCCAACAATTTATTTTGTAGCCCCGTGAGATGGTGGTCCCCAGGGCTGGGTGGGCCCTTCTGTGGCCCCTTTAAATGTATTACTTTCCCCCCGGGATTTGGCCTATCCGGGGACAAATTATAAAACAAGCTGCATTTTTTTCTTATTTTTACGGCAGAGTCCGCGCAGCATACACGCACCTGACGAATTTAAAAAATAAAATAAAATGTGGGCACTTCTGGGACCACCTAAGCAGGTCAAGAGGGTAAAATTATTTCTACCCTGCCACCTTTCTCCGTTTTGAACACATATTCCACTGACTTCCTCTACCTCGCTTCTACCACGCACAAAATGGCTGCCAACAGTTCCTGGTTTTGAATGTTTACAACTGCTTGACAGCCAATTAGGATTGAGCGCGTGATCGGGACGGTGTGCTTATGATACGATGCCAATCCTCGCACAATCCGCGGATCCCCTGCGCCCATAGGTATATAAATGAATTTAACCGTCATTTTCTCAGGAACTACTAAACAGATTAACACCATTTAAAGAAAAGGCACAAGTCTGAACTGAGGACTACCTCTTTAACAAATTTGGTGTAATTCCGTTCAGCCGTTCGGGCTGTAGCCGTGGCTAAAGATCCTAGGGGAAATTGCATGAGGAAAACACGTTTTGGACCCCCCTTGTTTCTCGGCCCCCGCTTGACGAATCACCCCCAAACTTTCAGGGAAGGAGTGGAACTGAGCTGGTCAAACGTTTGGAAAATTTAGAGAACATTCATCAATCGGCACTAAAGTTATTGGCAATAGAATGTTGCAGATTTCCTATGCATAATAGGTCCTAACTATAACTACTTATTGGCGACCGCCAGTAGGTAATAAATATATATATAGTTTGCTTTTGCTGCTGAGTTTGCCTTATTAAATCTTAATTGCCTCATATTGGAGTCGTTTAGTCATCTGTTTCGTCCTGGGGACCTGGGGCTACAGTTTGGCTTCTTTCTTGAGCATATATATATATATATATATCTATATATATATATATATATATGTACATATATATATATATATATATAGATATATATATATATATATATATATAAATCCGCGCTCACTCTTCCTGCCAATATATATATCTATAAACATCAGTCCTGAACCTTCATAGTTTCAACACAATCCAGGTACAGACCACAGTAGTGCGCTTTCAATTATTCTTTCAAGTACTTTATTCTTGTTTCCTCATTGCCAGCATGACGCGTTTCGGCTGCGTAGCCTTGAGCACAACAAACTGGGTCCATGCTTGTCTGTTCCAGCACAGAAAGAAGTGAAGGCGGGTTGGAGTGAAATATATATATATAGTTTCACTGTTGATGCATACTGAAATGCTTTTGGACATGATTGCTTATTGTTTATCAAACAATTACTTTTTCTTTGAGGACAAGCTGTACAAACAGCTACAATGGACTGCAATGGGCACTTGCTTCACCCCCAGTTATGCCAACCTATTCATGCGTTGGTGGGAGGAGCAAGTGTCCAATTACTTTGAAGAATACAGCGAACATGTTGTTTTGTGTTCAAGATTCATTGACGATATTTTTCTGATTTGGAGAGGAGACCGCAAAAGTGCAGAGGAGTTTATTCGAGCTCTAAACACAAATGATTTGAATATCGAATTAACATCTCAAATAAGTGAAAGCACTATAGTGTTTCTAGACGTGACGGTTATGGTACAGAATAATCATCTTGTGACCAAACTCCACAGAAAAGAGACTGCGGGGAATAGTCTGCTTTTTGCATCAAGTGCACATCCCTTTAGTCTTATCCAGAGTATACCCTACGGGGAACTCATTCGTGCAAAGAGAAACAGCAGCACAGTAGATGAATTTGAAAAGGAAAAGATCATAATGTGTGACAGATTCAAAGAAAGGGGATATGCACAAAAGATGATTAAAAGAGCTGTAAAAAAAGTTGATGCATTGGACAGGACATCACTTTTAAATCCTAAGATTAAATCCAATGAGACAGACTCCCAGATCAGATTTATAATAACATACTCCAATCAGGCATTTCAGGTTGTAAGATCCTCAGTCACAACTGGCACATATTAAAAACAGATCCTGTTTTAGATAAGTGCCTTCATGAAGCCCCACAAATAACCTTTAGACAGGGATTGTCTCTAAAAGATGAACTCAGCCTTAACCAGGTAATGTGCAAACCAAAAGAACACTTAACCCTGAATTCAGGTTTTACGTGCTGTATGAAATGTAAATCGTGCACATACAGCAAAAATTGCTCCAAAATCAAAGTGCCCAATAGTGACAGGGATTTGTAGATCAGGGGTAACTATGACTGCAATACAGAGTTTTGTGTTTACTGTTTAATCTGTCCATGCAAAAAGTACTACATCGGGAGCACAAAAAAACTAGCAAAAATGAGAGTTTTGGAACATAAAAGGGCAATAAGAAATAATAACGAACAATATCCAGTAGCCTGTCATTTCAAAACCTCTCATGGCCAGAATGATAAGCTGCTAGCCTTTGTCATCCTAGATGCAGTTAAGCCGCAGAAAAGGGGAGGTGACAGGGAACATCAATTGAGGGTTTTAGAATCTAAATATATAATAGATTTTGAGACACTTATTCCTATAGGCTTGAATTCCAGTGAGGAATTGGCAGTTCATCTAGGTTGACAGTGTTCGTCAATGAAATGAATTTCATGTTCAGTCATGAGTACTAAATAGATAAAGTTTAGTTAATAAAATGTGGATAATTTTGTACTCAATGACTAGAGACCGTATTGAAAACTTCCTGTAAATATCATGAAAATGTTTTTTAATTGTAATATACATTTTTTAAGTCCTTTATTGTTTTTGCACTTGTATTTAGAGCACTTTTTCTTTATTTGTTTACCATTAGGACTACGATTCGGGGGTAACTGAACAGATGTATTCATCTAAAAAAAATTCCAAAGCTACATTTCCAACGAACCATGAAGCAACAGTATCTTAATTTATATATTTGTGATACATGAATTGTATATTTGCCCACTTGGGCATAATTGTGTATAAGGCGAATCAAATAAGCCCACTGGGGCACGATTTGTGTTTCTTTAAACTTATTAGTTTATTGATCTTCATTGGATAAATACGAATACTTGTTGTGGAATTGTAATAACATGACCTGTATTTTGTATCAAATGCGTTGGGACTAATGCGATAGCCACTACAAAATGGTGACCATCTGAAAGTGTTACCAGAATCATGTCAGTCCTATTTTGATTGCAATGAATTTTGTGTATGTAAACGGAAGCTTACCTGTGCAAAGTTTACCGTGACCAAGCCTTACGGCGAAACGCGTCGGTTTGTGACCCTGTGTTGCAAATAACTTTATTGAGCATCCTGGAGTGTCCGGAGTACCTTTTTTGAGATAAAAAGGTTGTTTGCGAGTATATGTTAAAACGCTGGTTTTCGAGAAGGACCGCCGCAAAGCTAAAGCCCTGAACTACCGGTATCTGTGAGTGGGTGATATATATACATATACATATATATATATCGAAACGCGTCAGGACACACGACGAATCAGGCTTGCATCACAAACCCTGTTCCTGTGTTCCTCAGCTATCTAGCAATTTTGTGAGAAATAAACCCTGAACAGAAGCCCCGCGAGTGTGGTTGGTGTTTTCTACACTCTGAGCGCACATATCTGAAAGGTCCCATCACCTTTCTTCTCCGCACCCGCCTGAGAAGAGTGTACGACATCTTGATGGGGATAGGAGCGCTGTAGTGAAACTGCATTACGTCAGAGCACCGCCATACAGAGAGATGGGATGAGCCCGTAATGGTGAGCATCCAGCTTAAGGGGAGATGAATCCTTCTTTTCCCCTGCTCTAACACCATGTCCCTGCACGGCCGGCGAGGGAGTTTCCAGTCCAGGGCTGTTTCCCGACAATTGAGAATTCAGGACTCGGCCGCCATAAGCGATAAGCATCACTCGCAGGAATACAAGTACCATAAGGCACGGCGCCCATCCAGGGGCGTGTCATGAACTTAAAAGAGGGCTTTTCCTGCCATTACCTGAAAACTTTATTCGTCCTCCTCTGAAGAAGAAGGCAGCCGCCTTCGAAACGCGTCAGGACACACGACGAATCAGGCTTGCATCACGAACCCTGTTCCTGTGTTCCTCAGCTATCTAGCAATTTTGTGAGAAATAAACCCTGAACAGAAGCCCCGCGAGTGTGGTTGGTGTTTTCTACACTCTGAGCGCCCATATCTGAAAGGTCCCATCACCTTTCTTCTCCGCACCCGCCTGAGAAGAGTGCACGACGTCTTGATGGGGATAGGAGCGCTGTAGTGAAACTGCATTACGTCAGAGCACAGCCATACAGCGAGATGGGATGAGCCCGTAATGGTGAGCATCCAGCTTAAGGGGAGATGAATCCTTCTTTTCCCCTGCTCTAACACCATGTCGCTGCACGGCCGGCGAGGGAGTTTCCAGTACAGGGCTGTTTCCCAGCAATTGAGAATTCAGGTCTCGGCCGCCATAAGTGATAAGCATCACTCGCAGGAATACAAGTACCATAAGGCACGGCGCCCATCCAGGGGCGTGTCATGAACTTAAAAGAGGGCTTTTCCTGCCATTACCTGAAAACTTTATTCGTCCTCCTCTGAAGAAGAAGGCAGCCGCCTTCGAAACGCGTCAGGACACACGACGAATCAGGCTTGCATCACGAACCCTGTTCCTGTGTTCCTCAGCTATCTAGCAATTTTGTGAGAAATAAACCCTGAACAGAAGCCCCGCGAGTGTGGTTGGTGTTTTCTACACTCTGAGCGCACATATCTGAAAGGTCCCATCACCTTTCTTCTCCGCACCCGCCTGAGAAGAGTGCACGACGTCTTGATGGGGATAGGAGCGCTGTAGTGAAACTGCATTACGTCAGAGCACCGCCATACAGTGAGATGGGATGAGCCCGTAATGGTGAGCCTCCAGCTTAAGGGGAGATGAATCCTTCTTTTCCCCTGCTCTAACACCATGTCCCTGCACGGCCGGCGAGGGAGTTTCCAGTCCAGGGCTGTTTCCCGACAATTGAGAATTCAGGACTCGGCCGCCATAAGCGATAAGCATCACTCGCAGGAATACAAGTACCATAAGGCACGGCGCCCATCCAGGGGCGTGTCATGAACTTAAAAGAGGGCTTTTCCTGCCATTACCTGAAAACTTTATTCGTCCTCCTCTGAAGAAGAAGGCAGCCGCCTTCGAAACGCGTCAGGACACACGACGAATCAGGCTTGCATCACGAACCCTGTTCCTGTGTTCCTCAGCTATCTAGCAATTTTGTGAGAAATAAACCCTGAACAGAAGCCCCGCGAGTGTGGTTGGTGTTTTCTACACTCTGAGCGCACATATCTGAAAGGTCCCATCACCTTTCTTCTCCGCACCCGCCTGAGAAGAGTGCACGACGTCTTGATGGGGATAGGAGCGCTGTAGTGAAACTGCATTACGTCAGAGCACCGCCATACAGCGAGATGGGATGAGCCCGTAATGGTGAGCATCCAGCTTAAGGGGAGATGAATCCTTCTTTTCCCCTGCTCTAACACCATGTCGCTGCACGGCCGGCGAGGGAGTTTCCAGTCCAGGGCTGTTTCCCGACAATTGAGAATTCAGGTCTTGGCCGCCATAAGTGATAAGCATCACTCGCAGGAATACAAGTACCATAAGGCACGGCGCCCATCCAGGGGCGTGTCATGAACTTAAAAGAGGGCTTTTCCTGCCATTACATGAAAACTTTATTCGTCCTCCCCTGAAGAAGAAGGCAGCCGCCTTCGAAACGCGTCAGGACACACGACGAATCAGGCTTGCATCACGAACCCTGTTCCTGTGTTCCTCAGCTATCTAGCAATTTTGTGAGAAATAAACCCTGAACAGAAGCCCCGCGAGTGTGGTTGGTGTTTTCTACACTCTGAGCGCACATATCTGAAAGGTCCCATCACCTTTCTTCTCCGCACCCGCCTGAGAAGAGTGCACGACGTCTTGATGGGGATAGGAGCGCTGTAGTGAAACTGCATTACGTCAGAGCACCGCCATACAGCGAGATGGGATGAGCCCGTAATGGTGAGCATCCAGCTTAAGGGGAGATGAATCCTTCTTTTCCCCTGCTCTAACACCATGTCCCTGCACGGCCGGCGAGGGAGTTTCCAGTCCAGGGCTGTTTCCCGACAATTGAGAATTCAGGACTCGGCCGCCATAAGCGATAAGCATCACTCGCAGGAATACAAGTACCATAAGGCACGGCGCCCATCCAGGGGCGTGTCATGAACTTAAAAGAGGGCTTTTCCTGCCATTACCTGAAAACTTTATTCGTCCTCCTCTGAAGAAGAAGGCAGCCGCCTTCGAAACGCGTCAGGACACACGACGAATCAGGCTTGCATTACGAACCCTGTTCCTGTGTTCCTCAGCTATCTAGCAATTTTGTGAGAAATAAACCCTGAACAGAAGCCCCGCGAGTGTGGTTGGTGTTTTCTACACTCTGAGTGCACATATCTGAAAGGTCCCATCACCTTTCTTCTCCGCACCCGCCTGAGAAGAGTGCACAACGTCTTGATGGGGATAGGAGCGCTGTAGTGAAACTGCATTATGTCAGAGCACCGCCATACAGCGAGATGGGATGAGCCCGTAATGGTGAGCATCCAGCTTAAGGGGAGATGAATCCTTCTTTTCCCCTGCTCTAACACCATGTCGCTGCACGGCCGGCGAGGGAGTTTCCAGTCCAGGGCTGTTTCCCGACAATTGAGAATTCAGGTCTCTGCCGCCATAAGTGATAAGCATCACTCGCAGGAATACAAGTACCATAAGGCACGGCGCCCATCCAGGGGCGTGTCATGAACTTAAAAGAGGGCTTTTCCTGCCATTACCTGAAAACTTTATTCGTCCTCCTCTGAAGAAGAAGGCAGCCGCCTTCGAAACCCGTCAGGACACACGACGAATCAGGCTTGCATCACGAACCCATGTTCCTGTGTTCCTCAGCTATCTAGCAATTTTGTGAGAAATAAACCCTGAACAGAAGCCCCGCGAGTGTGGTTGGTGTTTTCTACACTCTGAGCGCACATATCTGAAAGGTCCCATCACCTTTCTTCTCCGCACCCGCCTGAGAAGAGTGCACGACGTCTTGATGGGGATAGGAGCGCTGTAGTGAAACTGCATTACGTCAGAGCACCGCCATACAGCGAGATGGGATGAGCCCGTAATGGTGAGCATCCAGCTTAAGGGGAGATGAATCCTTCTTTTCCCCTGCTCTAACACCATGTCCCTGCACGGCCGGCGAGGGAGTTTCCAGTCCAGGGCTGTTTCCCGACAATTGAGAATTCAGGACTTCGCCGCCATAAGCGATAAGCATCACTCGCAGGAATACAAGTACCATAAGGCATGGCTCCCATCCAGGGGCGTGTCATGAACTTAAAAGAGGGCTTTTCCTGCCATTACCTGAAAACTTTATTCGTCCTCCTCTGAAGAAGAAGGCAGCCGCCTTCGAAACGCGTCAGGACACACGACGAATCAGGCTTGCATCACGAACCCTGTTCCTGTGTTCCTCAGCTATCTAGCAATTTTGTGAGAAATAAACCCTGAACAGAAGCCCCGCGAGTGTGGTTGGTGTTTTCTACACTCTGAGCGCACATATCTGAAAGGTCCCATCACCTTTCTTCTCCGCACCCGCCTGAGAAGAGTGCACAACGTCTTGATGGGGATAGGAGCGCTGTAGTGAAACTGCATTACGTCAGAGCACCGCCATACAGCGAGATGGGATGAGCCCGTAATGGTGAGCATCCAGGTTAAGGGGAGATGAATCCTTCTTTTCCCCTGCTCTAACACCATGTCGCTGCACGGCCGGCGAGGGAGTTTCCAGTCCAGGGCTGTTTCCCGACAATTGAGAATTCAGGTCTCGGCCGCCATAAGTGATAAGCATCACTCGCAGGAATACAAGTACCATAAGGCACGGCGCCCATCCAGGGGCGTGTCATGAACTTAAAAGAGGGCTTTTCCTGCCATTACCTGAAAACTTTATTCGTCCTCCTCTGAAGAAGAAGGCAGCCGCCTTCGAAACGCGTCAGGACACACGACGAATCAGGCTTGCATCACGAACCCTGTTCCTGTGTTCCTCAGCTATCTAGCAATTTTGTGAGAAATAAACCCTGAACAGAAGCCCTGCGAGTGTGGTTGGTGTTTTCTACAATCTGAGCGCACATATCTGAAAGGTCCCATCACCTTTCTTCTCCGCACCCGCCTGAGAAGAGTGCACGACGTCTTGATGGGGATAGGAGCGCTGTAGTGAAACTGCATTACATCAGAGCACCGCCATACAGCGAGATGGGATGAGCCCGTAATGGTGAGCATCCAGCTTAAGGGGAGATGAATCCTTCTTTTCCCCTGCTCTAACACCATGTCGCTGCACGGCCGGCGAGGGAGTTTCCAGTCCAGGGCTGTTTCCCGACAATTGAGAATTCAGGACTCGGCCGCCATAAGCGATAAGCATCACTCGCAGGAATACAAGTACCATAAGGCACGGCCCATCCAGGGGCGTGTAATGAACTTAAAAGAGGGCTTTTCCTGCCATTACCTGAAAACTTTATTCGTCCTCCTCTGAAGAAGAAGGCAGCCGCCTTCGAAACGCGTCAGGACTCACGACGAATCAGGCTTGCATCACGAACCCTGTTCCTGTGTTCCTCAGCTATCTAGCAATTTTGTGAGAAATAAACCCTGAACAGAAGCCCCGCGAGTGTGGTTGGTGTTTTCTACACTCTGAGCGCACATATCTGAAAGGTCCCATCACCTTTCTTCTCCGCACCCGCCTGAGAAGAGTGCACAACGTCTTGATGGGGATAGGGGCGCTGTAGTGAAACTGCATTACGTCAGAGCACCGCCATACAGCGAGATGGGATGAGCCCGTAATGGTGAGCATCCAGCTTAAGGGGAGATGAATCCTTCTTTTCCCCTGCTCTAACACCATGTCGCTGCATGGCCAGCGAGGGAGTTTCCAGTCCAGGGCTGTTTTCCGACAATTGAGAATTCAGGACTCGGCCGCCATAAGCGATAAGCATCACTCGCAGGAATACAAGGACCATAAGGCACGGCGCCCATCCAGGGGCGTGTCATGAACTTAAAAGAGGGCTTTTCCTGCCATTACCTGAAAACTTTATTCGTCCTCCTCTGAAGAAGAAGGCAGCCGCCTTCGAAATGCGTCAGGACACACGTCGAATCAGGCTTGCATCACGAACCCTGTTCCTGTGTTCCTCAGCTATCTAGCAATTTTGTGAGAAATAAACCCTGAACAGAAGCCCCGCGAGTGTGGTTGGTGTTTTCTACACTCTGAGCGCACATATATATATATATATATATATATATATATATATATATATATATATCACTCCAACCCGCCTTCACTTCTTTCTGTGCTCGAACAGACAAGCGTGGACCCAGTTTTTCAGTGCATTATTTTATTTCGCCGTTGCCGCCATTACGCGTTTCGGGAGATCCCTCCCTTGATCACATGACAACTCTTTGGCATTTTGCATAGCTTTTTAAAGTGCAAGTGCAGTGCAGAAATTACATAAACATAGAGGAAATAATGAAAGTTAATACATTTCCTACTGGGTTCAAACCATCATGTTAAAATGAAATATGCACGACTCCAGTATCACCAAAATTCCTCAAAATTGTATAAAAAGGAGTTTTTGTATGAAGCACAATTTTATATCAAAATAACAGCATAAATGCTTTAAAAAACATGAGTTTCCTACTATGTTAAAAAATAGTGAGACCCATCCAAGTGCAAACCTAAATCAGTGCAATATATATAAATGTGAATGAAAGAATAAACTTTAAAAACTTTATCAAAGTTTTACGGTTCTCAGTAAGGTGACTTCCTTATATGCAAAACTGTTATGAAATTTAAAGTGCAAATTAGCTCCAGGACATAATATATACATTCCATACTATAGGCTGATCCATCCAAAAATCACTGTTAATAACTAGAAGTATAAAAATATACTTTCTACTTAATGATTTCTGAAATATAAATATAATAAATATATAAATATCACCGTCCTAAAATCTATTCTACAAATTAAAATATAATAACAGGTGGACATTTATGAACATTCAAAATTTCATTGAATACAATACCCCTAGGCAGTTCATTTCAGAATCAATAGGAAAAAAAATAAAAATAAAAATAAATATATATATATATATATATATATATATATATATATATATATATATATATATATATATATATATATATATATATATATATATATATATAAGTGCTGCTCTAGCAACTGAGCAAATTGGAGCGTGAATATTGGGTGGCTGCCCAAGCCGCCGAGCATGCACCACCCCGTGAATCTAGGGGGCCACGCAGCGTGGTATGCACCGAGCCGCATTTGTGGGATAGAAGCAGGGGATTTAGAGCAGACACTGTTGGTTGGGAGCCCATCTGAGGACTTGGAACTGCTTTCCACAGTAATTAATGCAACCATTTGTGGATATTATTTTGCCGGGACTCTGACACCCAGGATGCTTTACCGTAGTCAAAAGACCAGCCCATCTGAGGGCGTGGAAATCGGCATTACGAGGGAGAAGTGAGACTGGTGCCGCATGTAACCATTCCAGCTATGGCCTCTGAGGAAGGAAGGTTTACTTCTGAAAAACGTCAGGCGTGATGCGGGAATGGCTGTTATCGAAAGCAGCAGGCAGGAGTCTGCTCATACCCGGAATAAAGGCTTGCCACCACTTGCTTGAGTCTGAGTGCTGCTCTAGCAACTGGGCAAATTGGAGCGTGAATATTGGGCGGCTGCCCAAGCCACCGAGCATGGCCCACCCCGTGAATCTAAGGGGCCACGCGGAGTGGTATGGACCGAGCCGCATTTGTGGGATACAAGCAGGGGATTTAGAGCAGACACTGTTGGTTGGGGGCCCATCTGAGGGCTTGGAACTGCTTTCCACAGTTATTAATGCAACCATTTGTGGATGTTATTTTGCCGGGACTCTGACACCCAGGATGCGTTGCCGTGGTCATAAGACCAGCCCATCTGAGGGCGTAGAAATCGTCATTACGAGGGATAACTGAGACCGGTGCCGCATGTAACCATTCCATCTATGGCCTCTGAGGAAGGAAGGTTTACTTCTGAAACATGTCAGGCGTGACGCGGGAATGGCTGTAATCGAAAGCAGCAGGCAGGAGTCTGAACAAACCCGAAATAAAGGCTTGCCACCACTTGCTGCTCTAGCAACTGGGCAAATTGGAGCGTGAATATATATACAAAAAAACATCTATTTAGACACTTATTTACCCATTTATTCTTCCATCGACCTTTAGATATACATATATAAAAAACATTTCTTTTTCAGAAAGACACACATTCACTGGATGATGTCATCAGTGATGTCATTTGAGATGTCATTAGTGATGTCATGAGTGATGTCACTGACCATGTCATGAGTGATGTAATATGTGACGTCATCAGCAGTGCATTGCGGGCGCGCGAGTTATAGTTAGCTGAACTAACTATAACGGGGGAATTGCAATGGGTTTGTGTGAGTGAAATGTCCAGCTAACTATAACATGTTTTTTTCAGTGAATTTCTAAGGTTTTCTAAATCCTATTTCCTAACTATAACGTGGCTGAAACCTATGGTTTTTTCAGTGAATTTTTAAGGTTTTTTAAATGCTAATTCCTAACTATAACGTGGCTGAAACCTATGGTTTTTTCAGTGAATTTCAAGGGTTTTGTAAATGATCATTTTTAAATGTATTAATTGTTATATTTTTTATACTGATTTACTACATTGTTTTAAAGTATTTATTTCTTGATATTTTATTTTTTAAATTACATTACATATTTTATTATAAATTGAAAAAAAATTTTTTTTTTAAATATTAAAATTGTAACATATATATATAAACTTTACACGCGACAGCTTCGTCGCGGAAAGGAGCACCGCCTTGAGAGTTACGCGACCCCCAGCCAGTGAAGGAGGGAGCCGTTGGAGCAAGGGGCCATCTCGCCGTGACTACCACTGCCGAGTAAGGCGGGAGCAGGCTGCAGCGTTAATGAGGAAAGAGTCGGAGAACGGGGCACACTAGTGCTTGAACATCGTGGTGGCTCACTGCAGCCACGACGAACTTGGTTTATATAAAATGTACATGCGGAACCCACTGAGGGTAAATCACCATGGCAGTAAGACTTCATATCCCAGAATCCAGTAGGAGGGATCACGTGCTACTAAGCCAATTATGAAGCCTAATTACAAAAGGAAGTGGAACCTGCATGTCCGCATTGACATTGTTTCCCCAGAAGAAAGTGCAGACAGCACTGAAACGCGTCGGGATCGCAAGTTAAAGGGACGGGACCTGACTCCTCCTGCATATGCAATAAATGATGGTTATCACCTACCTGCTTTCGAGTGATCCTTTCGCTGCAGAGCATTTGGGAAAAAAACTTTACACGCGACAGCTTCGTCGCGGAAAGGAGCACCGCCTTGAGAGTTACGCGACCCCCAGCCAGTGAAGGAGGGAGCCGTTGGAGCAAGGGGCCATCTCGCCGTGACTACCACTGCCGAGTAAGGCGGGAGCAGGCTGCAGCGTTAATGAGGAAAGAGTCGGAGAACGGGGCACACTAGTGCTTGAACATCGTGGTGGCTCACTGCAGCCACGACGAACTTGGTTTATATAAAATGTACATGCGGAACCCACTGAGGGTAAATCACCATGGCAGTAAGACTTCATATCCCAGAATCCAGTAGGAGGGATCACGTGCTACTAAGCCAATTATGAAGCCTAATTACAAAAGGAAGTGGAACCTGCATGTCCGCATTGACATTGTTTCCCCAGAAGAAAGTGCAGACAGCACTGAAACGCGTCGGGATCGCAAGTTAAAGGGACGGGACCTGACTCCTCCTGCATATGCAATAAATGATGGTTATCACCTACCTGCTTTCGAGTGATCCTTTCGCTGCAGAGCATTTGGGAAAAAAACTTTACACGCGACAGCTTCGTCGCGGAAAGGAGCACCGCCTTGAGAGTTACGCGACCCCCAGCCAGTGAAGGAGGGAGCCGTTGGAGCAAGGGGCCATCTCGCCGTGACTACCACTGCCGAGTAAGGTGGGAGCAGGCTGCAGCGTTAATGAGGAAAGAGTCGGAGAACGGGGCACACTAGTGCTTGAACATCGTGGTGGCTCACTGCAGCCACGACAAACTTGGTTTATATAAAATGTACATGCGGAACCCACTGAGGGTAAATCACCATGGCAGTAAGACTTCATATCCCAGAATCCAGTAGGAGGGATCACGTGCTACTAAGCCAATTATGAAGCCTAATTACAAAAGGAAGTGGAACCTGCATGTCCGCATTGACATTGTTTCCCCAGAAGAAAGTGCAGACAGCACTGAAACGCGTCGGGATCGCAAGTTAAAGGGACGGGACCTGACTCCTCCTGCATATGCAATAAATGATGGTTATCACCTACCTGCTTTCGAGTGATCCTTTCGCTGCAGAGCATTTGGGAAAAAAACTTTACACGCGACAGCTTCGTCGCGGAAAGGAGCACCGCCTTGAGAGTTACGCGACCCCCAGCCAGTGAAGGAGGGAGCCGTTGGAGCAAGGGGCCATCTCGCCGTGACTACCACTGCCGAGTAAGGCGGGAGCAGGCTGCAGCGTTAATGAGGAAAGAGTCGGAGAACGGGGCACACTAGTGCTTGAACATCGTGGTGGCTCACTGCAGCCACGACGAACTTGGTTTATATAAAATGTACATGCGGAACCCACTGAGGGTAAATCACCATGGCAGTAAGACTTCATATCCCAGAATCCAGTAGGAGGGATCACGTGCTACTAAGCCAATTATGAAGCCTAATTACAAAAGGAAGTGGAACCTGCATGTCCGCATTGACATTGTTTCCCCAGAAGAAAGTGCAGACAGCACTGAAACGTGTCGGGATCGCAAGTTAAAGGGACGGGACCTGACTCCTCCTGCATATGCAATAAATGATGGTTATCACCTACCTGCTTTCGAGTGATCCTTTCGCTGCAGAGCATTTGGGAAAAAAACTTTACACGCGACAGCTTCGTCGCGGAAAGGAGCACCGCCTTGAGAGTTACGCGACCCCCAGCCAGTGAAGGAGGGAGCCGTTGGAGCAAGGGGCCATCTCGCCGTGACTACCACTGCCGAGTAAGGCGGGAGCAGGCTGCAGCGTTAATGAGGAAAGAGTCGGAGAATGGGGCACACTAGTGCTTGAACATCGTGGTGGCTCACTGCAGCCACGACGAACTTGGTTTATATAAAATGTACATGCGGAACCCACTGAGGGTAAATCACCATGGCAGTAAGACTTCATATCCCAGAATCCAGTAGGAGGGATCACGTGCTACTAAGCCAATTATGAAGCCTAATTACAAAAGGAAGTGGAACCTGCATGTCCGCATTGACATTGTTTCCCCAGAAGAAAGTGCAGACAGCACTGAAACGCGTCGGGATCGCAAGTTAAAGGGACGGGACCTGACTCCTCCTGCATATGCAATAGATGATGGTTATCACCTACCTGCTTTCGAGTGATCCTTTCGCTGCAGAGCATTTGGGAAAAAAACTTTACACGCGACAGCTTCGTCGCGGAAAGGAGCACCGCCTTGAGAGTTACGCGACCCCCAGCCAGTGAAGGAGGGAGCCGTTGGAGCAAGGGGCCATCTCGCCGTGACTACCACTGCCGAGTAAGGCGGGAGCAGGCTGCAGCGTTAATGAGGAAAGAGTCGGAGACGGGGCACACTAGTGCTTGAACATCGTGGTGGCTCACTGCAGCCACGACGAACTTGGTTTATATAAAATGTACATGCGGAACCCACTGAGGGTAAATCACCATGGCAGTAAGACTTCATATCCCAGAATCCAGTAGGAGGGATCACGTGCTACTAAGCCAATTATGAAGCCTAATTACAAAAGGAAGTGGAACCTGCATGTCCGCATTGACATTGTTTCCCCAGAAGAAAGTGCAGACAGCACTGAAACGCGTCGGGATCGCAAGTTAAAGGGACGGGACCTGACTCCTCCTGCATATGCAATAAATGATGGTTATCACCTACCTGCTTTCGAGTGATCCTTTCGCTGCAGAGCATTTGGGAAAAAAAAAAAAAAATATATATATATATATATATTTCATTTCTATATATTTTATATAGTGGCAATGATATCCTATGGAAGGAAATTCAAATTACTGGTAAGTACGGTTAAAATTACTTTTCAGGATCAGTACTGGGCTGAAAGATGCAGCACTGAGGTCTCTCCTGATAACAGTTGAGTAAATCGGAATTTGTAGTTCGGCTGATTTTAGAGGAATTTTTTAAAGTTCCAAAACTCCACACTTAGAAGAATTTCCAAGTGAAACCAGTCAATGTTAGCCTACGGAAGAAAATTCAAGTTACTGTAAGTATGGGTAGAATTACTTTTCAGGATCAGTAGTGGGCTGAAAGAACGCACTGAGGTCTCTCCTGATAACAGGTGAGTAATACGGAATTCGTAGTTCGTCTGATTTTAGAGGAATATTTGTATGTTTCAAAAATAGACACTTAGAAACTTTTCTGGTAAAAACCACACAATAGATTCCTATGGAAGGAAATACAAGTTACTGGTAAGTACACTTAGATTTACTTTTCAGGGTCCCTACTGGGCTCAAAGATGCAGGACTGACGTCTCTCGTGACAACAGGTGAGTACATCGGAATTCGTAGTTCTGCTGATTTTAGAGGAAAATTTTGCTCAATAGTGAAGGAAGTGGGTGGGCCTGAGGTGACATGTGTGCAAACACGCCCTGTGGGGCTTTTTAAGTTGGGAAATTAATTCCTCTTCAATCCTGAGGTCCCCTGTGGGCCAACTAGCCCACCAGGTACCTCCAGTATGCGCCAGGGAGCTGCGTTGCAGAGAGGCGTTCAGAGGCCACGCCCCCTTTTTACAATACTCTGCAACGCAGCTCCGTGGCACTTACTAGAGGTGCCTGTTGGGCTAATTGTCCCCTAGGGAACCTCTGGAATGAAGAGGAATTAATTCCCCAACTTCAAACGCTCCCATAAGGCATGTTTGCACACATATCACCTCAAGCCCCGCCCCCTACCTTCACCACTGTGCAAACGCGCCCTGTAGCGCGTTCTAAGTTGGGGGATTAAGTCCCCTTGCATACCGGGGGTCCCTGGGGGCCAACTAGCCCACCAGGAACTTCCAGTATGCACCAGGGGGCTGCCTTGCAGAGAGGTGTAAAAGGGGCATGGCCTCATTACGCCTCTCTGCAACGCAGCCCCCTGGTGCGTTTCCAGAGAGGGAACTAAATTCCCTTGAATACTGGGGGTCCCTGGGGGACAACTAGCCCACCAGGAACCTCCAGTATGTGCCAGGGGGCTGCGTTGCAGAGAGGTGTTATGAGGCCACACCTCTTTTTACACCTCTCTGCAATGCAGCCCCCTGGCGCATTTCAAGAGGGGGAACTAAATACCCTTGAATACTGGGGGTCCCTGGGGGCCAACTAGCCCACCAGGAACCTCCAGTAGTCGCCAGGGGGCTGCGTTGCAGGGAGGTGTAAAAAGGGGCTTGACCTCATTACACATCTCTGCAATGCAGCCCCCTGGCACGTTTCCAGAGTGGGAACTAAATCCTCTTGAATACTGGGGGTCCCTGGGGGCCAACTAGCCCACCAGGAACCTCCAGCATGCGCCAGGGGGCTGCGTTGCAGAGAGGTGTAATGAGGCCACGCCCCTTTTTACACCTCTCTGCAACGCAGCCCACTGGCACATACAGGAGGTTCCTGGTGGGCTATCTGGCCCCCAGGGACCCCCAGTATTCAAGGGAAATTACTTCCCCTTCTGCAAACGCACCAGGGGGCGCGTTTGCAGAGTGGTGGAGGGAGGGGGCGTGGCCTCCTCCCCGATCCCGTTTTTATGTTTGTTTGTTTTTTAAGAAGGGGGTCTGTGTAGCCCCACTTCTTTTCCTTTTTTTTGGGCCCTGGGGATCCCATTCCCAAGGGCTTGACCAAAAATGATTTATTCATTTTTTAACGGGAAGAGGGCCGCATGGCCCCCCTCCCGTGGCTAATCCAGGTCCCGGGGAACCCATCCCCCGGGGCATGGCCACATTTTTTTAAAAGGTTTTAAGGAGGGGGGCTGCCTAGCCCCCCTCCTTAGGCCACTTAATGCCCCAGGGACCCCTTCTCCCAGGGCCGGCCTGCATCCTTTTTTTTTTTATGTTTATTATTTGGGGAGGGGGGCTGCGTGTCCCCCCTCCTGGGCCACTTCTGGCCCCGGGAACCCCATCCCCCGGGGCCTGGCCCTCTCCGTTGGGGACCGTGGGGGGTCCCCAAGCCCCCCACGGTCCCTGCCGGCTCCCCGCATCCTGCGGGAGCCGGCATTACTTTTCTGCTTGGGGAGCAGCTAACATGCTGCTCCCCATGCAGAAAAGCTATCCGCTCTGCTTTTTGAAAGAGAGAGCAGGTAGAGCGGGAGCCTACTATAGCAAACAGCAGAGTCCTGGGGGTAGGCACCCCGGGACACTGCAGGAGCTGGCCCTGGAGGGTGGCTGTCCCCAGGGCCACAACAAGGCTCCAAGAGGGGGGCCGCACGGCACCCCTACCAACAGTTAAAATGCCCCGGGGCGTGGTGGTCCCCGGGGCTGGGGGGTACATCACGGTCCCCTCTATTTTGAATATTAGAGCCCCAGGGAGGTGGCGGACCCCGGGGCATGTGGGGGGGGGCTTGAGCCCCCCACACAGGTTTAATAAAAATATATTTTAAAAAGAAGCCCCGGGGTGGTGGTCCCCAGGGGTGCGGGGGGGCCTTGAGCCCCCAGCATACTTCATGTTAAAGCCCCAGGGGGCCTTAGAGTCCCCCCATCATTATACAATTAAGCCCCTGGGGCAGGCCGTGTAACCCCGATATAATATGTACTTTGCCCCGGGGGTGGCGGTCCCCGGGGCAGTGTGGGGCGTGGGGCCAAACTTTATTTGCATAAAGCCCCTGGGATTTGGCCCCCCGGGGGCTAATTTACATAAAAGCGCTGGTTTTTTTTTGGTATTGGCAGGGTACGGGTACCCTACGTGTATGCCGCGAGGTGTTTCTACCCTGCCCCCTTTACGCGTTTTTCACGTTTCTTTTTCTGTTTTCTTGTGCCTCGGTTCTAACGAGGCACAAGATGGCTGCCAACACTTCCTGGTTTGGAGTGTTGACAGCCAATTAGCATAAAGCTTGTGCTCGGGAGAGTACGCGTACTGTACACGTCCCGTACTTCGTCTATAAATATATCTATGATTTTACTTTTGATTTTCTCAAGAACTACTGAACGGATTTACACCATTTAACAAAAAGCTATGAATACCTTCTTTAACTCTGCCCACGCCCCTACAGCACCTTTTGTATACATTGAGTTGTCATCAGCATTATGCTAGGATGAGACAACACTCATCAATTTGTTGCACAAAATAGAAATATTATCCAGCTCATTGACCACAACAACAATTCTCAAAAAGATAACTATTAGGTTTCAGATACAGGTGGCCAATAACAGTGATAAAAGTGCACTAGCACTTTTGGTAATTTTATTTTTAATTTTTGCACTAGGGGTTCACAGTTTAGCACTAATTCACTTTAGCGAGCAAATTGCGATATTTGCACACTGCATGACCTCTATATTGTATTTAGACAAAATACTCATATGCGCATTTGGCAAAAACGAGGGTCAAAAATATCAGTCAATATCTCCTATAGCATTCAGGCATTTTAGTGAGTACATTACGATGTTTTGCACACTGCATGACCTTGATGTTGCTAATTTTGCACATAGTCCATTTGGACAGACCTTTCAAGGTACTGTATTTAGACAATATACTCTATGCGCATTTTGCACAAATCGGTGTCAGAAACGTCAATTGATATCTCCAATTGGGGAAAAAATATAGCTATTAGTGATGTAACATTTTGCACATTTAGGGAAATTATATATAGGGGTAATCAATCCTAGTCATAGACAACATCACACTATCACAAGTCAGGAAGTACTTGGTGGGCCTGGTGGCATTTATGCCTCGATGAAAGTGGAAAATATACCCAGGGAATGAAATTTTGATAATATAATATTCATAGAAGGGTAATATTCCAAGTATTTTACTACAATTGTTATTGAAACTTTAGTAGAAATATGAAATGTTGAAATGTGTGTTGTTTATGTCTATGACAGGAACTGTAAGCACTGGCACTTTCAATTTTGGTAGCCATGTCTTGGTGATGTCATGTGATCAAGGCTGAGTGTCTGCCGAAACGTGTCATGGCGGACAGAATGGGCGAATTTTGAAAATAAAGAAACTTGCACAATAGATGGGTCCACACTCGTAATTTCTGGAGAAGGAGTGTTAAGCACATTCCCAAAGGAAGAAGCAGGCACTCATGGGGGCTCTCATTGATTGTTTTTAATGTGTCGAGTAGCTGACACGTTTTGGTTTTCACCTTCCTCAATGCTGGACACAATTGGGAAATCCATCAAATTTCGCCATTCTTTTAAGTTGTTCAAAAGGGCTTTTTATGTATTGTGATTTATATTCACATATACCACAATACAACTCAATTGAAGTAGGGACTGCAGAGGGAACATAATAGCATATCACAAGGTTTTTAAATCATTATTCAAGGCCGTGAGGCTGAGATGTGACCTGCGTAATTCATCAAAAGTCATGCAGTAAGTTTTCACTTGATGGCACATCTGTATATTATTAGTCAAAAGCATCACAGTTACTCTGCACACAATAGGACCTAGACATCTCCCTCCAAGTCTGAAGGTCAGTTTCAAGCTTCGGGGTTGTACGGGTTATAGGCATTAGTATAGTCATAGCTATACACCTATTATCACATCTTTGACCTTCTGTTCGTTTCCACTGAATCACAATGCTAGATAAGAGGATTTTAAAGTTTGTTTGCTACTTTTAGTGTCAGAAAAAGGGTATTACAAGTAATTGTGTGTCTGTGTTGTTATTAAAGTTATAACTTTCCTTCAACACACTACTGAAAGCCCAACTTCCACTTCTCTTGGAAAGGCCAATGATGACTAGCAGGTGGGAGCATAGAAGGACTGCTCTGTCATTAAGTAGAATTTTGTGCAGTACAGTCCACGCATATCGCCATGTTGGTAAGCAACATTTAGGCAGCAGCATAAATCGAAAGACTGTTATTGTGAAACTAGATACTATAGTTATTGACATGGACTCCGATGAATCATTTAATGAAATAATTGGTTTGAAGGTTGATCACTGAAAAAGCTTGGTTTTGGACTTTTCAGTGAAACATTGGTTTCCCCTTTCAGTGCGGATGCACACACCAGTCATTATATTTCCATGAAGGTGTGTTTTTGTATAACGAGAGACTCATCTGGTGAGGTTTGCAGGTGTGTAAGAAGTGATATATATTAAACCTTGTATCAGAAATGATGATTATTCGAGAAAAATATTCAGTATCCGAGCATGATACAGTCATAATGACTTGCTAGTGGGTTACAAAATAGTAAATGATGAACAAAAAGAATAGGTCACTTTAGATAAGTCTGCAACAGACATCCACTCTATTAGATATCAGGTTTCAAGGTGATCTGCATTGAGCCCTTAAAAAGTATCCAGAAATACCCGAGTCATTTCCTTCAATGACTTGCTCGAAAATCAACATCAACATATTTGTCTCAAAAACAAGTTAAAGGTGCCTCATAGAAGAGCAACGCAATAAACACTGGAACAAGAAAATCCAGTCCTCTTAGACAGAAACGGATTTCCTGTAAGGTGGAAGGCGCTGGGTTCAAATGTTCAAGTACTTATCTTGGTTTGACAGATTTCATCACACAACTCTTGTGTGGAAACATGCAAAGCTGACCTTTCTACGACCTTTAGCACTTACCTATATATCTCTGTTTTTGGCAGATTTTCTGGTGGTGACGTGTGTTTCTGTCTACGCCATGAAATGCCCTGGGGAGGATTGCACGTGGGTGACATGCTGAACGTCTTTTGGATGGGTCACAACACGTTTCAGCCTATTCTCTTTTAATGGATCCGAGGTCATGCGACGCCAATTTTGTCTGTTGTGGTAAGTCTCTGTGAAGGACCGCCATCCGTCTCTGTTGTGATTCAGAAGCCGAAGGGATCAGTTAGTAGTTAAGCAGTTCACTTTCGCACAGGTGTAACACTCTTCTAATTCTCTCAATGCCGCTCCCACGCTGTTACTGATACCACGAAAACAAAGCTTAATCTTCTAAAGTGCAGGACCTGTGCCCTCATACCACACAATTGTGACAACCTTCCTAGCTTACAAACACTTTCAAAATCTCTGGTGTCCTGTTACCTCAAAAACTTAAACAAACTGAATTAACTCGCTCATCAATGATTTGCCTATCATGGCTGAATGTGCAAAACACATTTTTTTTCTCGGTTTTTAAGCTAAATAATTTCTCTTCTTCTACATATAGTCATAGATTGTTCAGTTTCATATTTGTTTGGATTCGTTTGTCACATGCCACACATCTGGCTCCATGGTGATCTTCATGATTGCAGCATGGAGACACGCTACCCTGGCCACCCTCCTGCTTTTCTTTCCTAATGCCTTTCCATGTTAGCAGCACCATACACAATGTGGTATAGTAGGATACTACTATACTCTATTCAACTCCCCTATAATATACCATACTATACTATACTATACTATACTATACTATATATACTATACTATACTATACTATACTATATATACTATACTATACTATATGATACATGATATGATTTGATATGGTATGCAATTTCTAGAGTGCACTTTCACCTTTAAGGGAAGAGGGAACTAGTAACGACTGACAGAAGGAAAGACAGATCTTAATAAGTCATAGAGAAGAGAGGGGTGTTTAGCATCCTACAGAATCTATATTACTAGAGACAAGCTGGATGTAGGGGGAGAACATTCAATGCCTTGGCAACCAGACAGAAGGAGCAGTCACCAGCCAAAAACATTGTATTCTCGAGAGAGAATACACAGTGGAAGGCTTGAGGGAGTGGGAGCAAGAATAGCGAATACATTTCTTTTGCAAATAGCGTAGGACGTTAAAATGCAAGGAACGATGGATTGAGCAGAAGGCTTTACATTTAATGTGACTTGGAACTGGCAGCTAGGTACAGAAAAATATGCGTGTAATTTGGAAACTGAAAAATAACTTTCGCTGCTACTATCTGAATTCTACAGAGCCGGGTAACCCAGAACGCCGGGAGTCCAAGATTGAGTGAGTGTGAGGAAATGGAGTATATTATATGGTATGGTTGTGTAACCTCACCATGTAATACACTTACTAACCCCTTTAGGTCCAGTAGGTTTTATCTGTAAAACTCTCAGCTCAATCCTCGGCAGCTGTGGCACTGAGCCCAAAGGCTTACACAGTGAAAGATGTGTAAAGCAATTAAACACCATCAAAACTATTGAAGAAGAAATTGACACAATTCTAATGAAATCCGACACCAACTTATAAAATCAGACTGTATTTTTATAAAAATTTAGAATCCAGAAAGAAAAAGCATTCAATGCCTCAGTGCTCTCCCTGAGAGTCATCGACATGTCTCTCCAGGAAGGCATAAAGGTGTCTTGTGAAACAGGCTTCATGTGTGCCTGGGAAGTCACAGGAGTTTTAAAGATCAGAAAATGGCAGCTTTGTAAAAGCTGCAAACTGCAAAAAGTTACACTAATTTTGACTTGACACACAAGTCAAACTTAATGTAAAAAGTTTTTTGATACCTTGGCATGCCCACTTTGGTCGCACTACAAAGGAGTTAGCACAGCTGAAGGGTCAGTATGTAATCCTGCCCTCGCCTATTGTGCAACTAATTCTTTCCACAGTAAAAACTGTGTTTTCTATGTTTACTGTCAGAACATGTAAACTACATGTCCTGTCTTTGTCATATGTTGCACCCTACCTTAGGCCTCGGTAGGCCTTCCAAAGGGGTAACTGATGCATATGTACAGGGGAAGTAGTGGCTTTGCCATTGTTTTAATGAAAAAGTTGGGCTAGAGTGTATGACTGCTCTGCCAGCTGCAATGGCAGACTGGGGTACTCGCTTTACTTTGGGAACCTCCAGGGTGGAATAATCAGAGCTGCAAGCCCTAGGGTACCAAGGTACCATATACTAGAGACTTACAGATAAATTAGCCATTACCATTGGGATACAGCCAATTCGAAATACACTTTAGGATCAGGGCTTTGGCACTGAGGTCTGGTTAGCAGACCTCACTGAACTCTCAAAGTAAAAAAATAAAAGAAAACAGCAGCATCATTCGAAAAACTAGGGGATGACCACACAAAAAGAGGCATTTCCTTAGAAGGAGATACAGTAATCCAAGTGAGAAAGTAATACTGCTTTAACTCAAAACTAATGATAACACCTAACTGCAATTGACTTAATCAACCACAAATATCTTGAAATAGAATGTTTGTTCTTGAGAGCACAAGACTAATCTCAATAACCACTGGATTATCCACTAAAGATGGGTTTCGGAGCATCGTGCTGCCCAGCATAAAGCACTTCAACACCTCAGAGCATAAAAAAAGAAGTGATTTTGAGATGCAGTCTAAGATGGTAAAAACAGATAGAAGAGACTTTATCAAGTCATTATCTCTCTTGGGGTAAAAGATAGAGAATGATCAAAATTAAATCCTGTATTGCAAGTGACAGATCACTGTGCCACCAGTCTGCACACCAGTTGAAAGTGTATTTGCCAATGATAAGAACTTCCATTATCTCAGCATTAATTTTCAGCAAGTTATACTTATTCCAATGAACAAGGCTGATTAATAAGAGGTGAAATCAGTGAAGGAATTATTTGATGTGGAAACTAAGCATACAAGAATTTGGGTGCTATTGGTATAGGACATAGGGCCATATGTATCATACTTCCGTTTAGCAAATTCCAAATAGCGAATTTTAAGGAATCGCTATTTGGAATTCTCAAAACGGTATGTATGTACAAAATCGCTATATAATAGCGATTCCTTACCATTCCTAATTTGCGATTAGCTAATTGCTAATCGCAATTTACCCATTCATTTCTATGGGCCAGGAGGCCCATAGGAATGAAGGGGCAATTTGCGATTAGCAATTTGCTAATCGCAAAGTAGGAATTTTTCCAAGGGTGCAGGGGTGTCTCAAGAACACCCTGCTGCACCCCTGAAAAAGACATTTGGGGGCATATGGCGCACATACATGCCCTAAGGGCATATATGGGCGTCATATGGCACCTTTTGTTTTTTGGAAAAAAGCTTTTTGAAAGGAATTTGCAAATTATCACCAACTAGAAGTTGGTGGTAATTTGCGAATCCTTAATGGCATTTTTTGCATATTTTTTGTTTGATACATTGCATTTAAGGAATCGCAAAATTTGCGATTCCTTAAGTGCAATCGCAAAATAAGGAATAGCAAATTTTGCTATTCCTTATTTTGCATCAAACATGTTTGATACATACCATTTGTCTGATTAGCATTCGCAAATGCGAATGCTAATTAGCTTGATACATATGGCCCATAATGGGCAATTATTATAAAATGATCAGTTTGGCCATGGTGAAGATATTATCATTGAATAGGAGTAAAGGAGGAGCACTGTGGGGCTCCATAGAATACAGGTTTGAAGGAAGATCGGAAAAGGGAAGATTCCTGGCTTGTCTGCAGTTATTGCAGTATGATGCAATCCTGCCAATGCTGTCCCAGTGATGCCGGTATCTTAAAGTTTAGAAAGTATTAAATCATGTGCCAAAGTATCAAAGGTAGTCGAGAGCTCAATAGCTGCAATTGTATGCACCCACAAATATATGTTATGATACTTACTTACCATCACAGAATGCTATTATGGACAGTAAAAAAATGTATACTTATTGAGTATTATTGTAATTTTATTACAGCCTTGCAATAGTCCAACGGATGAAACTCATGCTGGCTGTTATCCTATATCTGGAACAATCAAATCTCTTAAGGACCCAAGCTACTAAGCACTCACCTATTGAATTACTCAAACTCTTTACAAACTGCATTAGTGTGCTCTGAAATATTGCTTGAATATATAAGAGATCATGGATGACCAGGACAGCAGTGCTACCATGGACCACCAAGGCTCTAAGGTAATCTGAGATCACAACCAAAATAGTTCCCATGCTATGTAATGCACAAAAGTACAAATGAAGAGAATCCAGAATATGAACCTAAAAACATGGGAAACTTTTCTCTTAATTTCTTTTTCTAGAACTTTGATGGCTAGAGGAAGTCAAGACATGGGACAGTAATTACTGAGGATGAGGGAGTAGCAGTGAGGTTTTTTAGCACTGGAGATACAGAAGCGTTCTTCCACTTAGAGGAAGCAGAGGCACTGGATATAGAGAGATTACACAACTCAAGAAACTAGCAATAGCTTGATATTGTTGGCGGGGATAGTTCCCTGATTGGCGATGGGTGTGCACCCATGGCCTACATCAGCTTATTATGTAGCACGGTACAGCACATTAATTAATGTATGTGGTGTTGTAATGTATGTGTGCCTGTGTATGGTGCAGTACATGGAGGTCAACAGGCTCAATATTGGGAAGCCAAGGCCTTAAAGAGGCATGTGGAGGTGGAGGTGCCACCCCAAAGAGATTTGTGGATTGCCTGCATTCCTGAGAACTGGTTGAGACTGACTGGAGAGGGGGGAGCCATGCTCTCTTGAGCACTTTAAAAAGGTGCTTTGATTCTGTAAAGGTCACTGTTCAGTGAGACCTGGCTACATCTCAGGAAGGAGAAGCTGCTGATAAGTAAATCATAAAGAATAGGGCTGTGGGCCTTGGTAATCTTTTGATTATATATATTAGTGAGACTGAAACCCAGTTGTCATCCTCTAATCATTCCTATGGCCAGTGTGTTGGACTATCAATTTGGGATTTGCTCCTCCACCGAAAGAGTGCTTTCTGGACAAAGGACTGGACAGAAGAGTGGGCTCATCAAAGGGGGCAACCCCTTCATCACAAACTGCAAAGTGTCAGTCATTAAATCGCATCTGTGAATGGAAAATGTTTATAAAAACAGAGAGCATGAGCCTTGAGAAATTGTCAAACCGGAGCTGTATATCAGAGTGGAGAAGCTCAACGTGAGTTCTGTCTGTTGTAACCAGGATTGGGAACCGAGGTCTGCAACCCTCCTAGCTGGGTGAAGGGACATCACCCAGGAGAAACAACGACTATGCGCCCTGGAGCCAGGAGCATCAGCCTTCCTGCAAAGATCAGAGGGCCCTGTCAGGAGGAGAGCACCTGAAGGGAGCACGGTCCCTTTTGAGTTGATCCCTGAACAGAGTATGAGATTTTGGATTTGTGTTGCGGACCATTGCACCAATCGGACCATCCATCAGAGTACTGCTTGTTGTGACCCCTGTTGCCAGGAGGTTTGCCATGGTGAAGAGAAGGGCCATTGCTGTGGTACATCGCTGTGGTTAAGAGGCACAGGGTCAGACTGATTTGCAAATAGCCATGTCTGAACTGGGGTGGCAGAGTGGGCTAAAGAACGGTGATGGATTAAACCCAGATCTTTTGACTGGGTGTGAGTGTTTGATTGATTCAGATGCTCCGTCCATCACCACCCCCTTTTGTACTGCTTTTGGCTGCCATAAATGTGGCAGTGTATGCTCAGACGTGAGTCCCTTGCTCACTTTGCCACTGGATTCAAGCAAGCCGGGCTGAAGACGGCTGGAATGCCAGAAACCGGTCCTCGGAAGCTTGTTTCCGGTCCAGGGAAGACATGGCTTGGCAGTTCGGGATGGACTGTTCCCATGAGGCACAGGGTCAGAATGATTTGCATATAGCCATGTCAGAACTGGGGTGGCAGAGTGGGCTAAAGAACGGTGATGGATTAAACCCAGATCTTATGACTGGGTGTGAGTGTTTGATTGATTCAGATGCTCCGTCCATCACCACCCCCTTTTGTACCGCTTTTGGCCGCCATAAATGTGGCAGGGTATGCTCAGACGTGCGTCCCTTGCTCACTTTGCCACTGGATTCAAGCAAGCCGGGCTGAAGACGGCTGGAATGCCAGAAACCGGTCCTCGGAAGCTTGTTTCCGGTCCAGGGAAGACATGGCTTGGCAGTTCGGGCTGGACTTTTCCCATGAGGCACAGGGTCGGACTGATTTGCATATAGCCATGTCTGAACTGGGGTGGCAGAGTGGGCTAAAGAACGGTGATGGATTAAACCCAGATCTTTTGACTGGGTGTGAGTGTTTGATTGATTCAGATGCTCCGTCCATTACCACCCCCTTTTGTACCGCTTTTGGCCGCCATAAATGTGGCAGGGTATGCTCAGACGTGAGTCCCTTGCTCACTTTGCCACTGGATTCAAGCAAGCCGGGCTGAAGACGGTTGGAATGCCAGAAACCGGTCCTCGGAAGCTTGTTTCCGGTCCAGGGAAGACATGGCTTGGCAGTTCGGGCTGGACTGTTCCCATGAGGCACAGGGTCAGACTGATTTGCATATAGCCATGTCTGAACTGGGGTGGCAGAGTGGGCTAAAGAATGGTGATGGATTAAACCCAGATCTTTTGACTGGGTGTGAGTGTTTGATTGATTCAGATGCTCCGTCCATCACCACCCCCTTTTGTACCGCTTTTGATTCTGTAAAGGTCACTGTTCAGTGAGACCTGGCTACATCTCAGGAAGGAGAATCTGCTGATAAGTAAATCATAAAGAATAGGGCTGTGGGCCTTGGTAATCTTCTGATTATATATATTAGTGAGACTGAAACCCAGTTGTGATCCTCTAATCATTCCTATGGCCAGTGTGTTGGACTATCAATTTGGGATTTACTCCTCCACCGAAAGAGTGCTTTCTGGACAAAGGACTGGACAGAAGAGTGGGCTCATCAAAGGGGGCAACCCCTTCATCACAAACTGCAAAGTGTCAGTCATTAAATCGCATCTGTGAATGGAAAAGGTTTATAAAACAGAGAGCATGAGCCTTGAGAAATTGTCAAACCGGAGCTGTATATCAGAGTGGAGAAGCTCAACGTGAGTTCTGTCTGTTGTAACCAGGATTGGGAACCGAGGTCTGCAACCCTCCTAGCTGGGTGAAGGGACATCACCCAGGAGAAACAACGACTATTCGCCTTGGAGCCAGGAGCATCAGCCTGCCTGCAAAGATCAGAGGGCCCTGTGAGGAGGAGAGCACCTGAAGGGAGCACGGTCCCTTTTGAGTTGATCCCTGAACAGAGTATGAGATTTTGGATTTGTGTTGCGGACCATTGCACCAATCGGACCGTCCACCAGAGTGCTGCTTGTTGTGACCCCTGTTGCCAGGAGGTTTGCCATGGTGAAGACAAGGGCCATTGCTGTGGTACATCGCTGTGATTAAGAAGCAGGCTGTCGCATGTGCAGTTTTGTGACCCAAGAAGCCACCACCTTTTGTGAGCTGCTCACAATCCCCATTGGCAGTTGAACCATTGCCCTGGTACAGCACTGTGGTGAAGAAGCGAGCCATTGTCACCGTATGAATGCTGTCATGACTCAATTTGCTTGCAGGGGGATAAGGGCCATCACCCTGACCCTGTCTACAAGTGTTAATGCGCTCGGACACTGACTTTTTATTAAGCTATTATGGAACTTCTAAAACTTGTACTTTCTAGTGGGGCCTAATCTGAATGATTGCCACATATGTAAGGGGAATAACCCCCTCCCTTTACAAGGGAGAGGGATTGAGGAATGTACCAGGACAACACTAGAGTGCCTTCCTTACAAAGTTTGTGTAATTATTTGTTGTGTGCTGTATTTCACTTTGTGGCCATATACAAAAACTACTTTTTTGTTCATTGAAGTAAGTGTCTGGCTGACCATTCTTTTATTGGGGCTGCTGAATGTGTTTTGCGCTGTCAGTCCGTGTACACCTTGCATCTCCCACCACTCTGAGCAGCCTTGAACTGCTCGAGGAATTGTCAGACGCGAATTATACTGCGCAAACTCTGATAGAGCTGCTGAGGTTATTATAGAATAATAATAATAATAATAATAATAATGAGATGAGCAGAAAATTGATGAGGAAGTTTCTCGTGTTTCCATAGATCCAGGGAGGCTCCTGCAAACCCACCCTATAAAAGAGAGCAGATATAGGTATTGGAAACTGCTCAGGTACACGTCTGTGTAATATTGATGTGAGCGTGAAATGATATGTATTAAAACTGCATTTTTTTAAGTTCTTTATCCCTGATGAGATGCTGAAGGGATTTGCAGACAGGCAGCACTTTATTTTATTGTAGAGCCATAGATGCAAACGTGTGTCATTTGGCCCTATTGGGTAGTACACATGCCATTTATAAGGAACAACGTTTTACTTTCATCTTACCTTTTTTATCCCTGCACCTATGCATAAACCTGAATTGAAAATGAGAAAGGAAAATTGCGCATGAGAGACATGGACAAGTAAGTCATCATGCAAGCGGCCATGTGGCCACTCACATAGTATTTGATAACACAAGTTAGGATTAGTGGCCCAGCTCTATTTCGTTGATAATCCATACTCTACTCCCTAACAAATTATACTCACTATTTTCTTAGTATTGTAGAACCCTGAAATCTGAGAGCAAAATGGAATGGATTTCCATCCTTCCATGTGTCCCAAATGCACCCAAACATAATCCCATGACATAGATCAGGTAAGTTCAAAAACAATAAAAACAACAGTTGATGGACAAAATGCAGAACAATGTCATACATTCACCCCAGTACAGAGATCTGGGCCTAAATCCATCTTTTTTTTTCTCACCATGTCATTCCAGTTTCAGCCCAGCCATATGCAAAACAGTATTGACCCTGTGCCCCATGGGAACAGTCCAGCCCGAACTGCAAAGCCAGGTCCTCCCTGGACTGGAAACAAGCATCCAAGGACCGGTTTCGGGCTTTCAGCCCTCATCAGCCTGGATAGCTTGATTCCAGTGGCATGGCGAGCAGGTAAGAGCATTGAGGCACACTACAGCAGCCACCATAACCTTTTTAATTCTACAATACAATCTCTTTCATTCCTTTCCTCGGTACTTTCCTTATATCCTTTCTTTTTTATCCCATCGTCCACTTTTTAGTTTTAGCATTGTGTGTCAAGGAGTGAAATGTAGCACTGGTATTATAGGAGTTGGTCATGGGCAGACATTTACAGAACACATCATGTTCTTTCTCTGTACAATACTGTTTCTTTTGCAGTGCATTATGCCATATTGCATATTAGCACACATGTCGTTTTCTTGTAAGCAATTTCCTAGAGTGTATTGAGCTGTAATCTTAAACGGCTCAGCTGACTTATAGGTTATGCTATTGATGTGCAAGGAGACTTTCCAAAAGTAACGAATGCTTATCGAAATGATGAGCATAAAAAGTTTAAGTGGCATTTTTAATCAAATTTTACTACTCTCAAGCAACGGGTAAAACCTGTTATATTTTTGTAATAGCAGACACTTGCTTCAAAGAAAGTGCAACTGTCAACTAGAAACATGTCTCCATAGAAGAATAAGCATTCCGCACATGGGTAAATTGGTTATTTGTAAATAATTCACGCAATGCTTTCGGAAGATAGGTCGAGGAAGGCAGATAGAGTAAGGGGGGGGGGGGCTACCAGGAAGGCAATGTCAAGCACACTACCTGCCTGGTTTTCTCTTCCCTCAGCTTAGCTCAGTTGTACCACATCGTTTTTTATGAGGCTTCTCTCTGTGCTAAATTCTCCACTTTCTGCATTTTTCATGCATTTCTTTATATTTTCAAGTGCCATTTTAGCGAGCCTAATAACCCTGTAAGATTGCAGACGATGTGTAGTTTGTAAGAACCCAAGAGCGTAGAGAAAAAGAATGCTGCTACATTTGTGTACCATTTCTGATGCGTTATTAGAAAGTATAGCATGCACAACGGTATGTTTAGCAAATTAAATGTTCGACTAGATTTTCTAAATGAATAAGAGATGCTGGGATTGGAAAAGGTCCCTGCATTACTCAGTTGCTGATCGCATATAAACTCTCAGATGTCCTTGGATGTTTGACCTCATCTCAAAAGACAACAGTGGGCGCTGAAGGTCCAGTGTGACATGCAATGGAACCCAGAGCACGGCTCCGTGGTTTGGAGGGACACACCATGGATTTTGTACTGGTCACCTGCTACGGAGAGTTGCCTAACTTCCTCACCTGTTTTTAATTTGGACTGCCAAATCCCAATAACTGGGACCCTGACTTTACGCATGTAAGACACGATTGACAATTGTATGTTTGCCCTATTTATTTATGGCAGAATGACCATTAAGTGCATATTTTTTGTATGACTGTGGTAGACCAGAAGTTTATTTAGATCCCTTATGCCTGACTGCTACATAACAGGGGGTTCATAAAGATGCAGCTGGACAGCAAAGTATATTACAGTGCCCCTCCAAAGCATCCTCAAGATCCTTGTAGTGGAACAGAATCTAGGGTTTGGAAGGTAGGAGATAGAGGGCCCCATTAAAGTGTAGGGAAGATCCCGCCCCCTTTTTTCCACAGAAGAGTTACCCACAACAAGTTTAGAGGAAAGCCCTTTCCTCTTATATGCCTTTGTTTTGGATCTCCTCTGTCAGGCAACTCCCAACCTCACCACATCTTCCTGCTGACACTAGAGAACATAGAACTACATAAAACTCAGAAACTGCCCAAAATGGGACCTGAGGAGACCTTGTGAATCACATAATGTTAGTATGCATAGTTGGAATATTTATGGGACAGAATGTACGATTTGCTGTGCCAAGATTTTTCCTCAACCAGGATCTGGGGTCCCACAACAGTGCAGAAAGACAGACTAATCTGTGCTTCCTGGTTTGGTTTGCTGACTGTTAATTCTAGCTTGCTGGTTTTTTACTAGGTACCTGGAAGTTTGCAACCTGCCAGAAGAGGAAATTCCTCAGCTCATGTTGGACTTGGCCCTTTTGGCAGGTTCACCCCTAAACTTTTTGCCTTTTATGTTACCTGATGTTAGTAGTTTTTGGCTTCTGCGCACTTTAGCACTGTGGCCCAGTGTAAGGTGCGTGCGCACTCTGAGTGCATGTGGTTAGATTGGCCTGCCCTCCCATAGGAATACATGGGGGATAAGTTTAGTATGTGCAAACGCGTGAGAATAAATGCTGCACAATGGTGTGCGCAGATGTATGGTGACTGTTGGAGAAATGCCACTTTTAGAAGTTGGCATTTCTGTGTACTGTGTGTCTGCCTGCCTGATGTGAATTGCATGTCTGGCTTGTGATTGATAGGTGGTGGATGGTGTGGGTGGCTCCAGGAGCCAGGATGACTCTGCCCAGTGGTGAATAGGGAGACCTGCATGTAGATGGGAGGGAGGAGTTGCACCTGGGACCTGAATAGGGCTGTGGCTTTCCTCCACAATGCTGGCTCCACCCCTGATGTGTGTCTGAGCATCTAGCCCCCACCAGACAAGGAGAGAGGAGCTGAGCACAACAAAGTGCTCCAAAGCTCCCCCAAACCAGTTGCATCTGGTTATTCCCCCAGCCCTGTGCTGTGTCACAAAGGAAAGGGGTGTATAAATGTAGGGGCTGTGACTACAGAGTTGTTGTGCTGAGCCTGATGCTGGGGGCTGCTTCTTCTGGGCTCCAGGAGGAACCGCCACAAGGGTCTGCCTCCCTGCTGGAGGGCCCTGTGTGCTGGCCTGCCTGAGCCCAGCCTTGTGTCACCCCCCCCTTCCTCCTGAGGAGATCCCCCTAGACTTGGGACTTCACTTCTGGTGCCTTGGGAGAGCTTTGCTTTTATTTTGGATAGCACTTGGTTTGTCATTTTGAAGAGCGCTGTGTCTTCCTGTCCCTGAGGGCTTTTCACTTTTGTTTCAGGAAGCTCTGGTGGCCGCAGCATGAAGCTGCAACATGTGGGATTTTTTCCATGCAGCCCCGTTGTTGTGCCGCGTTCAGCAGCCTTTGGTGATTGTTTTTGATTGTCAGCGGGTGCCCACCCCGCATTTGGCCTGTGCTGTGCGGGAGCCTACCCCGCATTGTACATTTGTGGACAGAGGCGGATACCCACCCCGCATTGCTTTTTTATTTACCCTGCACGGGTGCCCACCCCACTTTATATTACGACTCGAGAGGGAGCCTACCCCTCATTTGCCCCATTCACCGCCACCGGCCAGAGTCACCAAGAACGTGGAAACCGGAAGTCAGGCTGCGTATTGCCTGACGTGGGGCGAGACTTCCACTACACCGAAGGAAGCCCCGCGCCCACGGAATTACCAGGAAGCAGGGAGAGGACGTGCGCCCGCTGCTGTGGAAGCCATCTGGAGCCCCGTGGGCTCCCCAGCAAAGTCCTGTGTCCCCGGAGAGGGACCGGGTGAAGCTCGAGTGCTGGGGGAGCCTCGCTGGCTCCTCAGGCTGTCAATAGCTCTGCGTACCGCCTAATCAGTTGGAGCCTTGGAGGCTCCACAGAGAAGTCGCAGCCATCAGGGAGTAAGGCGGAGGGGGCACGAGGCACATTGTCAGTGCCTGCCCCGCCGCATGTCAAGCCCCGCGCAAGCCGACACCACGAAGAGAGGAGGCCGCGAGGGAGTCCCAGATAAGTGGGATGCTACCCCCCATGTCCGGTCCCTGTTCTTTCTGAACGGTCCCGCAGGGCAGCGGACCGCTCCAACGTTGGGGGCTGAACTGCAGAGATATCTTGGGTGCCTGTCAAGGCACATTGCAGGTTTCCTTTTTTTTTTATTCCCTGAGCGGTCACGCAGGGTAGCGGACCGCTCCTTAGTGGGGGGCAATTGTTTTCAGGAGTCCCCCGAGTGGGGCTCCCACAGTGGTGCCCATGCTGATTGCTTTTGGGGCCATATTGTCTTTAGAAGTCCCCTTGGCTTTACTGCTTTTTGTGGCCCTAGGGCTAATTTAGTAGCCCTACCTACACCCTGACATTCTGGACATTGGGCATTGTGAGACCCTGTGAAAGGCCAGTGTCAGTGCATTGCGCCCCTGATTGGGGCACCCTGGCTTTATGAACATTGTTTTTTAAAGTGTTTTATGCTTGCGAGGCCTAGTGCCTCATATGGTGCTTGTGCATAATGTATTTATGCCTCCTAATGTGTTTATGCCTAATGTGATAATGCTGAGGTAATTATTGTGCCAGTAATTACTGGTTGTGCTCTACATCTATAATTGGTGCTACAGTTATTATATGTTCTACATTTGCTAACTTCACTTTGTGATGGTTCTGACAGTGGCCCAATTGGCCCTGTCAGGTGTATATAATCCCCTGTAAATACTGCTTAGTGCCTGTTGGCACAGTGTGCATTGTGTGATTATGATCTAATTTGTTTTATGATAATACAAAGGCTATTTTTGATATAACCTTATGTGGAGTTCCTTTTGTGGTGTGCCTAGTGTGTTGCTGCTGTTGTGTGTGTGTTGCGCAAACGTTTTACACATTGCCTCCGGGATAAGCCTGACTGCTCGTGCCAAGCTACCAAGAGGGTGAGCAGGGGTTATCTTGGCTTGTAACTCCCTTGCCCTGACTAGAGTGGTGGTCTCTGCCTTGTTTTGGCGCAAGCCTTAGCCAACCAGAGAACCCATTTCCAACAGCTTACCTTAAGGAAAAGAGACAACTGATTGCTGAGGATAAATGCTGGAGGTACACTTGCAGGAAGGAAAAGCTGTTCAGAAAAGGAGGCCTTCAAAGACCTGTTAGGAAAACTGGATGTTGCTTATTGCAGCCCAGAGACTGATCTGCACTGTCAGGCCATTTGGTGAAGACTTAAGTCCCCGGTGACCCTGTGGTGTGCTGAGAAGCTAAAACTCCTTTCATGAGTTTGTACTCATAAAGAATCATGACAACATTTGGTGTTTCATGCAAAAGAAGATAAAGCATATGTGAGAGTATGGCACTACGGGCAGCTCACAACTGCGTTTGTGGCTGTTGAGACCAGAATGTCCAATGCATGGTAAATAGGGCGGTACCTCTGGGCTGTGTGCCCGACTGGTATTCTGACCTGTACTAAGGCCTGATGTCATGCTAATCTAGCGATTGCACCCAGGCCTAGAACTGACTCTTACAATGTGAGATCCAGGACTTGACCACTGACCTGGAGAGTTGAACCAACCATGCCTTCATACAAGGAAATGGAATACTATCCATGTGTTTGGTGTATCAAATTAAGCAACAGAGGCAACATTCTGTGTTTTGGGATTTATATGACCAATAATCTTTTTCTGAGTCATGTTGAATTACACTGGTGTAATTTGCATATTTTTAGGAATTTCGCATTACTCTTGTCATGTGAAAATCCCCAATTCATGCCATTTCGCCACTTTGCATAAATACATACCATTTGCGGAAAAAATTGACTGCAAACAGATGGTAACAACAAAGCACAAGTGATTTTGTTTTTTTAGGACAAAAGGCCTTCTCACATCAAAAATTGATGTAAGGATGTATTCCACTCTAAAGTATAGTGCTGAATGATGCATTTAAATTTTGTGTAATTATGGGTAATTTACAGTAAGCTTGCCAATCTTATGCTTAATTATGCAAAAGTGTACTATGCAAATTTTGCACACCCCTACTTGACAGTCAGTCTTCCTCAGGACAGAGGCTGTCAAGTATGCACTTTCTGCTGGAGGGACTGTGGGTCTGCCTACAAGCCTAAAGGTCTATGTGCCTGCTGTGAGAAGAAAGGAGTATGCCTGACCCTTCTGGAGAAGAGACAGTCCAGGGGGAGAAGGACAGTGAGCTCCCAGGGTGAGAATATCCAGAGAGAATAAGCAACTGCTGGGGAGTGAGCCTGGAGTGATATGAGTGTGAAAGGGGCCTTACCCGTATCTCTAAATAGTTCTCTTCATAAACCGCATCAAGCCTTCTACCATAAACAAACACTGCAAAATCAACAGGATGTCTGAAGGCCTGGTACCACCACTGCTGTTGTTGGAACTTGAGTGCTCCTTCACTGCTGAGGTGTGTACCCTTATGACCTGGAGGTTGCAACTGACAAGACCAACTGCGAAGACAGGACTGGCTCACAGGCCGCCCCTGCTGCACCAACATCCCTTTAGTCCTCTGCAAAGAGAGGCCACAATTAAATATTAAACCCAGATCTGTGACTGGGGGTGAATGTCTGCATTGTTCAGCATTCTGTCCATCATCTGTTCTTTTTAAGTGGGAAGGGTATGCCCAGACGTGGGTCCTGTGCATGCTGTGCCACTGGCTGCAAGCTAGCATAGCTGATGAGGGGTGATATCATGAACCTGATCCCAGGATGCTTGTTTTGGGTCCAGGGAGGACCTGTCTTGGCAGTCATTCATGCGGAGCTGGGTTAAGACTGATTTGCACATGGCTGCGTAACTGGGGTGGCCTGGTGAGCATAAAAACAACGTGCTAAACCCAGATCTGTGACTGGGGATGAATGTTTGCATTGTTCAGCACTCTGTCCATCATCTGATCTTTTTGATCTTAAATACTGTAGTTATGCATCATTAGCAGGAACATTTTATCTCATGCAATAATAGCACAAATGTCCAGTATGCAAGAGGCTGTTGCTTGCACCTTTTTTTTGCCCTTTTTTTTTTTACTGCAAAGCGTGTCCTTCCATCAAAAATTTGAAAGTGAGGATGAATTTTTCACAAAAATATTACACTTAATGATGGATTTACATTTTATATAATTTGGAGTAATTTTCCAAACATTTTGCATATTTATGCAAAAGCAAATTACTTAATTGTGACTCACCTCTACAACTGCATCCCAGCCAGCAGAAGCGGGCCCTGCCAGCCAAGGACACAAATGGTACAATGCAACTTTGAGAAACTGAAGAGAGAACTTTGCATTTGGGGCAATTCAGGCTCTGCCAGAAACAAACCCACAATCACTTTGAGGGGTTGACTGGGAACCTAGATGGGTGTGTTAAGATTCTGACACATCGCATTTGTCCAAGAGGGAAAGGAGTCCTAGCTTGCACTGAGTCTACAATGTACTTAACCAATGGGACAAACCAAAGCCAATATCACCTGATCCCATTGCACAGCAATTACATCCTTGATGAGTACAATATTATCATCTTCTGATATTTAGAGACAGTATTGTGTTGTGTGTTGCAAGTAAATTACTTCTGCCTTTAAATAGAAGCCATTACTTGACAATGACTTACTGGCTATTATTACGTGTCTTATTGAGTTCTGAGTTTCTACCTCTCGCCATCTCTCTCAGTAAGCATTGGGCTGCTCAACTCTACTACCCTGAAGGTCAAGTGGTAAAGAGGTGCACTTGATGGATGCTCAGGTTTGTGTTCATTACAAGCTAAAGCCCCATGACATCACGGATAAAAGGCTCTTACTGTTAGACTCTGAGCCAAGTAACCCTGGTTGCTCTGGGACTCCTAGAAAAGTTCCTGCATGAGGCGTTTGCATTGTTCATTCTTCCTTGCTGGCCATAGGGTAAGACATTACTGTATGTATACATTTTTGGAGACAGTAATTCAGAGTTTCTAATGTTGATATGAATGTAAAACCTAGGGGCATATTTGCAAGGGCATAGCACCACCCGACCGTCACTTTTTCCGATGCTTCGTTGCCGCTGTGCCCTGCTACATATTTGCACGGTGGGGCCAAGTCACGTAAGTGCCGCTGTGCCCTGCTACATATTTACATGGTGGGGCCAAGCCACTTCACATGGCTTAACGCCGCCTTGTAAATATTCTATCTTGTAGAATACGCAACCAAATGATAGACGCAATGCTGTGTAGTGTAGTTCCTA